>NC_056667.1:212517343-213149843 GCF_018350195.1 Panthera tigris | reverse complement strand
ACGAGTCCAGGCCAAACGAGGGGCACTTCTTTCTTTTTATAGATCAGCAAGTGAGGGAATAACGTGCCCGTGTAATTAGCTGGTCAGATGAAGGGAAATATTTAAACCGTGGGTTGAAATGGTGCCTTCAAAGGCTGAGAGGCTATTTTCAAGGACTTAAAAAAAGACAATCACAGCCCGTGCAATCTAGAATTTCCTCCAAGGATGCAATTTGAAGGCCCACAAATGTGAAGTCATTACTCTGTCCCCTCCTCCTTCGCTCCTGGTCGCACTGGAAGGTGAAGGAGCCGGGGCAGGGGAGAGGGGAGAGGGGAGAGGGGAGAGGAGTCACCCACCGTGAGCAGGAAGGGGTATGTGTTCTCCCCCAGCTTCTTCATCAGGCTCTCCTGAAGCTTTGTGGGGGCCCCCGCGGCCCCCACCGGAGGGAACACTTGGACCTGGGAGAAGTACAGGTCCCTGCGGAAGGTCAGGCCGATCACATCGATGTCTTCCTGGCCGTACCGGAAGGCGCAGGTCAGAGAGACGTACACTGGAAGGGAGACAAGAGGAGGATGGGCTTGTCCCACTGGCGTGGTGCCTCTGCCTGGCTGAGTGGGTGTGGGGCAGCCACCGACATCCACCCATTAGCATCTAGAACCACAGCACCCACCTGTTTCTGCAGATCCAGCACCTTCCCTGGGGCTTGTGTTAATTACTCTAAAGTGTATGTCAGAGGACACAGAGGCACCTTCCATGAACCGCCTGTTTTGCCTTCAGGCTCCCTTGTGTCCTCCACCCTATCACCCCCTCCTCTTGACCCGCCTGCTCAGGGACCTCAGGAGGTGCGAGGTCGCTGGGCTTCTGGGGACAGGATGTCTGCATGGAGTTGAGAATGAAGGTGATAAGCAGAGGGAAACAGCACTAGGGAGCAAAACAGACCTGTGCCAGACAGGGGCCTGCCAGAGGCCCTGGCCAGGGCCTTATGGACCAAGAGGACAGATGAAACCAGATCCCAGAAACGCTTCTTTCACATTGTTCAGAAACCCATCAAGCATTCTCTAAGCCAAAACTTCTGCAAATTCAGGTTAATCAAACAGATATAATCTGTGCCTCCAGTGAACCAAAATGGATTATATAAAAACTATACGTTTTGAGGGAGGACTATTTACAACAGTCTTTAATGGGGTAAATAAAAGCATGCAAAGCTCATTATTCTTGAACAGGAAGCATATCAGAAGTGGTGCCCCCAAGTCCTAGAAGTCATCGGTTGCAGATTTTGTCTGTGTCCTCCCCACTAAGCTCAGAAGAGCCAATGATCACTTGCCTGTCCCTCATCCAGTGTTTGTAAGAGAAGGTGCCCAGAGATGCCTGGGCGTTATGCCTCCCTCACTGGACAGTGCTTTCCCTCAGAGCGGGAGGCCTTCTCTGGCCAAGGGTGTGGGCTGTCAGGGCTCAAACCAGGATCCTCCTGGTGCCAGAGGGAAGCAGGATACCCAGGAGGAAGTCAGAGACAGCAGAAGGGGTGGTTTTCAACCCCATTTCTGCCATGACCCCTGGGTGCTGATGGCCCCACCTCTGACGTGCTTCCGTGGTCACATCCAGGGGTGGAAATGACGCCTTGTAGTTGCCAGTAGCAACCACTCTAAAAAAGCGTATTCACAATGGAACAGAGTCAGTAACGTTATCATAAGGAGAACTGGGGTCTGCCCTAATTTAGTTCACACAACTGTTATTAGCACCAAATTACTTGCCACACACACCACAGCTGCCAGACGTCTTCAGGGATGCTGTGATGCTGTGGTTCAGAACCACCACACTCAGCATTTAAAAAAATGAGCCTTCCAGCAGGGCTCAATTTCCCATCAATTTCCCTCCTGAGTTTGCCTCCAGCAGAGAGCCACAAGGCACAGGGTGACCACAGAGCTGATGGAGCCCACGGACCTGCTCTCCACGCTCCGTCCACCGTTTACCTGTCCTGCCACCCTGAACAAGTGACTCCCTTGGGTCTTTACCTTCATGTGGGAAATGAGGACAATGAGCTCTGACATGAACAGGACAGGGTCCTGAAGATTATACCGGGGAGTGTGGGCGACAGGGCCTGGCAGCGATGGGTGTGAGAGAGCGCCAGCGGGCTCCCCAACCCTCCGCCCCCAGAGCCAGCCAAGACCAGACCAGACCAGGTCCTCAGAGTTCAAGAAGCCCGCCTTACCTTTCTTTCCCTTCACAAGTGCAGGATCCACCAACACGACACCATCTACACGGAAAGGAAAAGAATAATGAGGGTGGACAAGATGAAAGAGACCAGAGGCCTTCTTTATATATTTATCTGTGGTTCTTTAATTACACAGTAATCCATGTTCATTATAGGAAAATCAGAAAGAGTTAAGCAAAGAGCGAACAAAGTCACCCAAATTTCCACCATTCAGAGATACCCATTGTCAAGATATCGGCACAGGTTTTTTTTCCAAATGTACATACACTTATATGGATGATTTTACTGAAAAATTGAGATCCCACTCTATATACTATTCGGTTAACTGCTTTTCTCATGCAACTATATATTGCAAACGTCTATTCTTACACACACACACAATGTACTAATCATTTTAATGACTATACATTGCTATTGCTTCATTGAATGGATGCACCATAAATTATTTAATTAACCCCCTCTTGTTAGGGCATTTAAGTTGTTTCCAGTTTTCCCCATTATAACGAGTATTGCGAGGACCATCGTTACTACATACATCTTTGATCTATCAATGGTAGAACCGGATTTGGCTTTTGATGACATATTGCCAAATGACCTTCCAGAAAATGTTCTGCTGAGGGACATTCTCATCCTCAAGTGCCTAAAAATGCCAGGGTTGTTTTTTTTTTTTTTTTTTTTACAGTCTTTTTAAAAATAGCTATTTTACTTGAAATAATTATAGATTCGCAGGAAGTTGCAAAGATAGCACAGAGAGTCCCTGCGTATCCTTCGTTCGGTCTCTTCCAGTGGTTACATCTTAGATAACCGTCCTGCAGTATCGAAACCAGGAAGCTGACATGGGTACAGGATACAGTGTGTGTACAGTTCTGAAGTCATTTTATCTCATGTGGAGTTTTGTGTAACCACCACTGCAATCGATAAAAAGAGGTTCCCCCCACCATAGAGCAATCTCTTGGATCATCCCCTCCCCCACCATCCTCTGTCCCCGGGGAACTACTCATCAGTTTATCATTTCTATAATTTGGCCATCTCTAGATTGTTATATAAGTGAAATCACACGGTATATAGCCTTTGAGACTGGCTCTTCCCGCTCAGCACAACGCCCTTGAGAGCCATAAGCTGTGGCGTGTATCAGCGGCTCATTCTTTCTCATTGCCGAGTAGAATTTCACGGTATGGATGTACAGCAGCTTGCTTAACCTTCTTCACATATTGAGAGACATTTTGGCTCCTTCCAGCTTGGAGCTGTCACACATAAAGCTGCTATAAACAATCGTGGACAGGTTTTTGTGTAGACGTGAGTTTTTGTTTCTCTGGGATGAGTGCCCGGAATGCAATTGCTGGGTCATCTGGTAAGTGTACGTTTAAGTTTTAAAGAAACCCCAAAACTATTTTCCGGAGGAGCTGTTCCACTTTACATCCCGGCCAGCGATGTATGAGTGATCCAGTTCCCAGTATCCTCACCACCGTTTGGTATGGTTGCCATTTTTAATTTTAGCCATCCTGACAGGTGTATAATGATATTTCAACTCACCGTGATTTAATTTGCATTTCCCTAGTGGCTAATGATGTTGAACATTTTTCCGTGTTCTTTTTTGCCATACATACATCTTCTCTGATGAACTGCTTTTCATGTTTTTTGTGTGTTTTCTTTGTTTTATGTACAGTTTTACTCTATTGTTTTTAAGATTATTTATTTTTGAGACAGAGAGAGAGTGAGTGAGTGAGCAGGGGAGAGGCAGAGAGAGAGGGAGAGAGAGAACCCCAAGCAGGCTCTGCCTGTCAGCTCAGAGCCCGACTCTGGGCTCCAAATCACGAACCATGAGATTAGGACCTGAGCCAAAATCAAGAGTCGGATGCTTAACTGACTAAGCCACCCAGGCACCCCTTTGTGCATAATTCTAATTGGATTTTGTTGTTCTTACTGTTGAGTTTCTTTATATATTCTAGAAATGAGTCCTTTGTCTCCCCCACACTCTGTAATTGTCTCTAATCAGCATTGCACCTCATGTTTTAATTTGCATTCCTACAATTAGATTATTAGCAAAGCTGATTTGAACTGATTTGAAAGAAATACAAAACTAGCAGTTGTCTGATGACTTAAAGGAAAACCATCATTAAAATTACAATCTTGGGGCGCCTGGGGGGCTGTTAGTTGAGCTTCCGACTTCGGCTCAGGTCATGATCTTGCGGTTTGTGGGTTCAAGCCCCGTGTTGGGCTCTGTGCTGACAGCTCAGAGCCTGGAGCCTGCTTCGGAATCTGTGTCTTCCTCTCTCTCTGCCCCTCCCCTACTCACAATGTGTCTCTGTCTGTCTTCAAAAATGAATAAATGTTAAAAAAAATTTTTTTTTTTTAATTACAATCTTACTCCAAACTCAACTTACCCACAGGCTCTATTTGGTCAACATCGTCTATATAGTCTCTCTTCCCCAGGTAGATGGTCACCTGTGGGAAGAACACATGTGGATTCCAAGTGGCCAAAGAACACTAAAGCACTAAAGCGTTCATGTTAAAAATCAGCAACAACCGAAAAAAAAAAACAAAACAACAACAAAACAAAACAACCAAAACCAAACAAACAAAACCCCTGGCCCCACAACAGCTGGCACATTTTGATTCGTCTTGAGCTGCTGCCTGGCCCTGCAGCTTGCCCATCACCCACTCTCTCCCTGCTTGGCTGTGAGCAGAGACTATGGATTGCAGGCAAGGTGTGCTCTTTCTTCAGCCCCATAAATCTGCTCCAAGGGATTCTTCCCACCCCCTTGGATGGTCCCCATTCTCCCACCTTTTCCCAGAGCCTGGAGGTCTGGGAAACCCAGGTCTGACATCCCAGGTCTGAGATCATCCAGGTAACCTTGTTGAATTCACTGATAATACTTCCGTGGAAAGTTATGCTTATGCACATGAGTCTCCTCCCAACACTTAAGCCTCTTACAGCTGGCTGTTGAATGAACCAGTTTCCCCTCCTCATTAGAGGAATTTCTGAACTGAGTAAAGAGGCAGGAGGAGTTCCGTAATCCCTGAAATCCTACCAGATGAGCTCCTGTATGGGAAAACCTGAACCCATGCCCTGAGAAAGAGGGTGTGGGGAGTTGGGGGGCAATGACCATGGTTTTGGTCCTCTTGCTGTCTGTTTCCATGCCCCTGGTAGTGAAGGTCTCTGCCAACCCCCTTTATGGAAGCACACAGGTCGTGTTCATCAAAGCACACCACTCTAAGCCACAGGGTTGTGAGTGCCTTAATGGTAAGAATTCTTTCACCTTTCAGCCGTCAAGGTTTCTGCCACAGTATCTGATACACTGCAGGGATCTAATCAGCATTTGCTAAGGGCCCCAATGAGTGAGTTCACGCACTTTCCTAGCCCCTTTCATCCCTAAGCCTCTTAAATTCATATTTTTATCTCCATGAACCACCCAAAATAATTTGTTGGCATTCAATCATCTCCTAGATCTACTCCCTCACATCAGATACTCTGGAGTGAATCCCCGTGCCTTCTAAGTTATTTGTATTATTGATGAAACACCCGAAGGACTGCATAGTCAGGTGGCTGGGAAGGATGGTGTGAGGATGTGTTCTGGACAAAACAAACATTAGTGTATACAAAGCCCAGAACCAAGAGAATGCTTCTGGAACCAATGGTTTCATCTGCAGGTGAAGGGCCACCAAATGGGGATGCAGGCTGATGGTTCCAACCTTAAAGCCGTTGAAGCATTTTAAGCAGGACGAAAGACTGAATAGCATTTCGGTGCTTATCATGTCCCGGGTGCCAAGCTAAGCACTGACTACAGTATTTCACTGAATCCCCACAACTGCTCTATGAGACAGGAATTAGCCCCATTTTATAGAAGAGATGACATTGGCATCAAAGTGGAGAATGGATGGACGAGAGGAGAGCCAGTTGGGCAGCTGACTGAGGCAGGGAGGAGGGAAGAGAGAAGGTGGATGGAGAGAGTGTGTTTTCTTCTTTTTCAAGCTTTAGCTTGGAGGAAGGGGAGCTGGAAAGGTGGTAGGTTAAGGGGAGTTTGTTGGTTGCTGTCTTTAATACACCTGAGGTCCGGGGGCGCCCGGGTGGCTCAGTCGGCTAAGCATCGGGCTTCGGCCCGGGTCACGATCTCATAGTTTGTGAGTCTGAGCCCCACATCTGGCTCTGCGTTGACAGCTCAGAGCCTGGAGCCTGCTTCAGAGTCTGTGTCTCCCTCTCTGCCCCTCCCCCGCTCATGCTCGGTCTCTCTCCTTCAAAAATAAATAAACATTAAAAAAATGTTTTTAAAATATGCACGAGGTCCATCCTTGCTTTTACGTTCAGACAAAGTACCGGTAGAGAGGGACGCTGATGGTAAGACTCTAAGGAGGAGGTGGACCGAGAGACGTACGTGTAAACAGCACGAACCTTGGATGGGAGCAAAGGCACGTGTTCTGCTGCAACTGGAAAGGGAGTGGGGGAAGGGACAGGAGCAGGTAGGGAAGTGGGGCCGAACAATGCAGAGGTGCAGCCGACATGTTGTTTGCTCAACCAGCAGACCCATGTGCCCTTCTTCCTGGACAGAAGTCGCCAACTGCATTCAGGGTTCACCATCCCCATGGGGCCCAGGCTAAGAGGAGGCCAGCCCCAGAGGATAATTCTTGACTGGCCTGATCCAATGATGATCATCCAATTCCTTTAGCTCGGGATTGGTTTAGGGTGGGCATGTGAGCCAGTTTTGACCAATCAGATATGACAGAAGTCTGCTGGAGGCTACTGGGAAAATATGTTCCCACTCTTAAGAAGAGACACCAGGAAGGCAACAGTCTTTTCCTTTCTCAGGAAGGAAGTGAGGATGAGATGGCTGGAGCTAGGGCAGCCATCTTGCCACCAGCTGGAGGATGAAGACCACAGAAGAGGGCAGAGTGGAGAGAATCACAGAGAAATGGGCCCAGGGCTCCTGGTGCACGCTGCCTGGGGCCATACAGAGCCTGCAATTGGAATAATCCTAATATGCGAGACATTAATTGGTAGATTTGCCCACACGCACAAAAATTCTAAATTTCTCGGTTCAAAGGATGTCTATCTAGGTGTGGGGAATAAAATAGTGGGAAAAACATATGGCCCAGCAGGAGTGGTTTCTCTCTTCTTCTGCCAGAAGTTGGGAAGACACACGTGGGAAAGAGTTTGGAGAATAAATGGTTGAGGAGTCCCCACATTATCTATCACCCCACAGTGGAGTTCCTCAGCTGGGAGCAGAAAGGGCAGAGTGCCCTGTGCAAACCTCTTTCTCTTGTGTTGCACTATGAGGGTCAGAGAGTGTTTCCTTTGGGCCCAGGGAGGCTTAACATTTGATAAACCCTAAAGGAAAAATCCAAAGTTCAGTTTTACAAAGCACAGAAAATAGAGCGCTGAGAAGTCCCTGGAGCACCCGATCTCAGAACCGCATGTGCTGGCTAAGCGTCTGCTTGGGCCAGTGATGATGATTCTCTGTGTGCTGCACATAGACTCAGCGTCGGAACCAGTCTCCAGGTCTAAGCTGCTTGAGTAAAGAGTGGACTGATCCTGGGGCGCCTGGGTGGCGCAGTCGGTTAAGCGTCCGACTTCAGCCAGGTCACGATCTCGCGGTCTGTGAGTTCGAGCCCCGCGTCGGGCTCTGGGCTGATGGCTCGGAGCCTGGAGCCTGTTTCCGATTCTGTGTCTCCCTCTCTCTCTGCCCCTCCCCCATTCATGCTCTGTCTCTCTCTGTCCCAAAAAAAAAAAAAAAAAAAAATTGTTTAAAGAGTGGACTGATCCAACTGTATCAAGAGCCTTTGAAAGGAAAATTCTCAACCACTTCCGCGGGAAACCCTTGGAAGTCAACTAGAAGAATGATCTAGATCTACACCGTCCAGTGCAGTGGCAACTAGTTACAGGGGGCTCCTGGACACTTGGAAAATCATTCCAAACTGACATGTGCTATAAATGTAGAATGCATACCAGACTTCAGAGACTTAGAAAGTGAATGTAAAATGTCATCAATTAATTTTGATATCATTTGCATGTTGAAATGATAGTTTTTTGCCTATATCGGGTTAAATAAACGTATATATGAAAATCAATTCCCTCTGTTTCTTCTTTTTTATAAATGTGGCTGCTAGAAACTTTAAAATAACATTTGCAGCTTGAATTGGACGGTGCCGAGCTAGATTGCTGGCCCCTAAGAAGCCATCAGGTGGAGCAAGGAGACCCCGTCCATGGAGGCTGTGGTGTAGACCTTCCATCAGGCTTCCCTTTAAGATAGTGTTTAAAATTTAAGTCATTGGTTCAAGGCCAGCCAAGTAAAATGGGGGGTAAGGGGTGGGGACTGAGAGATGAGGAGAAAATGACAGGTCTCAGGACTAAATTCTTGATGAGACTGAAAAGAAGTTGTATTTGTACAATTCACTCATTCATTCATATCTCATTGTCACCCGCAGAGACAGAAAATAGACACAGAGCTTCCTCAACCTCACAGGGTTTTGATGTTGATTGTGTCTATTCTTTTTGTTTTCTTTTTTCTTTTTTGAGTAATCTCTACACCCAACGTGAAGCTTGAACTCACAACCACAAGTTCAAGAGTCACATGCTCTACTAAGCTGGCCAGGTATCCCCATCCCCGTGTCTATTCTTGAAAAGGCTCCTTTAAAAAAATTGCATCAAGTTGCTCACTTCTGTACCACTTACCGATTTGTCCCGGGAGATCTTCTTGAAGATAACATGGTTTGGTGCAGCCTTGCCGGTCTTCCCGCTGGCCGCCATGTTATCTGTCCCTGGAAGCTTCTTCCACCGCGGGATGTAAGTCAGGTGTTAGAGGGCTGGGGAAAGGTAAAATGATCCTCAATATACAGTCAAGGACATTCTTGGTATAAAACCAACTTGTGAGATGCTGTGGATCCATTAGACATTTCTTTGGATCTGCTTGAATATCCATGTTTGATTAAATAAGGTCTTTGTCTAGTTTCTATTACACGGTGGTGTGCTTTTTTAAAAACATGTGTTTTATTTTTCTTGATAAGCCTCAAACATTTCTTAGAAAACCTCACTCAGAAGCCCAGCTAGATTCCAATGAGAAGGTTTTACTTCCTGATTAGCCTTTGGTATCATAACACTTAGCCAGGTTGGATTTAAAATTCTATCCTCACGATGTCTTATGGTAATTAGAATAGAGAAAGTTCCTGAAGACCACTAGATAACCACTTCACAAATATTATTTTCAAACTATGTCAAGTCCCCAGAAGTTCTTTTTTTTTAAATTTTTTTTTAACGTTTATTCATTTTTTCATAGAGAGATAAAGCATGAGCATGGGAGGGGCGGAGAGAGGAGGAGACACAGAATCCGAAGTAGGCTCCAGGTTCTGAGCTGTCAGCACAGAGCCCGACGCGGGGCTCGAACCCACAAACTGTGAGATCATGACCTGAGCCGAAGTCAGATGCCCAACTGACTTAGACACCCAGGTGCCCCAAGTCCCCAGAAGTTCTGCCCAGCAACTCATACTCAGCTGTTTTCCTATCCTGTTCTCTCACTGCTCCCCAGCTTTACGCACAGTGGAAAAGCCATCTTAGCTGTCCGGAACTCAGTGAACTGAGCCTCTTTAGCAAGCAAAGTCCCTGAAACCACACGGAGAAGGCAAACCTGGGACAGACCGACCACATGAAAATGCCCATCGTCCTGACCCTTGCTCTTCCCTGTGCTTGCCCCGAGTTTCCGAGAAGCCTTGTGCTGGGGATGGTCATGTACCTTGTGCAGCCAGATGGGCCCGGGAGGCGAGGAGAAGGGCTCTGTCCCTCTGGGGTGAGCAGCCGGCCCTGGCTCTGTGCAACCAGATGACCCCACCGAGGCCCCTGGCTGATGTGCGTGGGGAATTTGTAGGGAACTTGGGGAGGGTGCCCACACCCGGGTCTCAGTGTCTAGAAGCCAAATCCCATTTAAGGAGCAGGGTGGAGAAGGGATTAGGGTTGAGACCGGCGAATTGATGGTTTCAGCAGTTCTAAGCATTAGGCAAAGGCACGAGTCTCCCCGTCCAGAGGGGCTCACAGGTGCAGGAGCGCCAGTGGGGAAGGCGTGGTGCGGGGGTGGATAGCTCAGGAAAAGCTGCTTTTTATCCTAACCCTCTTTGGGTTCTGGAAATAGACTGATTAGCCCTTCACCCCCAGTATCACCAGGACAGGGGATTTTCGAGTGCTCAACAAACTTGATTAAACTCAGCAGGTGGCTAATGCAACCTTGGGCGTGGGGATAGAAACAAAAAGGTCAAGGAGAAATGTCAACCTCAAGCCGAATCCTGGTGTTATTCAAGCCAGACCAGATGGGTGCCTCCCCTCCACCCCTTGCCCTCCTGATTATTGTCCCCAGTCTTGTCTGTTCCTCTCCCCACCTGCACCCCACCTCCCCCCTTGTCTCTGGAATCTGTCCACATCTTCTCATCCCCAGAGCCTCCTCCTGAGTCCACACCACCCCCTCTGCTTCCTTGGACCATAATGTCTCCTGCCGTCTGACTACCTCCATGTCCAGCCTCCGGCTCCTTGTCTGCAGTGGAAGAGGGGCCTCCCAAACCCTGACCTGTCCCCTCCGTTTAGTATCTCCCACTGTTGTCAGGACACGGGCACCATCTTGAAATCTCTACCTGCTTTCCACATTGTCCTGTACCACATTTCCCCCCACTTCCCCACCCCCACTGTTCTTTTTTGCCCGGAACAATCCTCTTCTCGGGGCGCCTGGGTGGCTCAGTCAGTTGGGCGTCCGCCTTCGGCTCAGGTCGTGATCTCACAGTCCGTGGGTTCGAGCCCCGCGTCAGGCTCTGTGCTGTCAGTTCAGAGCCTGGAACCTGCTTTGGATTCTGTGTCTGCCTCTCTCTCTGCCCCTCCCCCACTCACGCTCTGCTCTGTCTCTATCAAAAAATGAATAAACGTTAAAAAATTAAAACAAAACAAAACAAAACAATCCTCTTCTTCTGTCTTCAACTTGCTGACTCATTTCACCCTTCGTGCTGTAAGTGAGGAGTCCCATCGTCCGGGGAGCCTTCCCCAACTTCCGGGGCTGGGCTGGAGGCACAGCTGCCTTTGATGCTTGTGTGGTTATTTTATGATCTTTCTTCCCTCACTTGACTCTTGGCTCCAGGAGGGCAGGCACCCATCCTGTTGTTTCCCTCACCTCTGCGTTCCCGGTGCCTAGAACGACAGCTGCTCACAAGAACACTCAGGGAATGAACACATGGGACACTGCAGACACATTTACCTATTGGACTTGACCTTGTGTCCGGGAATGAAGCCAAGTCTAAGCAAAAAGCATGTTCTAACACTTTGGGGTGTTAGCATCTATGGAAACATTCCGGGGGCTCCCCCTCTGCCTGGACAATGCCTGCAAGGCCCTCCCAGATTTGCTCCCCTGTTACCTCTTGTGAGAAGTAAGGGAGATGACTCATTTTCAGAAATACCAAATAAAAGCTACACTGTCTAGTTAACAGGTTTATAACCTATTGGAAGTATGTACAAACCCCACCCCCCCCCCCCAATGGAGTCCCAAACCCTTACACACTTCACTTCTTGGTTCTTCTTCCCCTCTCCCTTTTGAGCGCTTATTTCCAGAGGCCAAAGAACACGCGCCAAAGAACAAAGGGAGGAGGGAATGAACATTTGCCCCAGACTACTTCACTTCACTTCCCTGTGCGCTGAGTCTCCACATCCCTCCTTTGAGTGGGCTGACACGGGCTTATTTCTCACTACCTCACCCACTTCTCCGGCCTACTGGTCTCTTCACTTTTCTCTAAAGCTGCCACAGGGCCTTTGCGCTTAACTGTTTCCTGTTCTGGAACACTCCTCTCACAGAGAGCCACTTCCTTTGGGTCTTTACTTCAATGTCACCCCATTCACCCCACAGCCTATAATGTACCAGGTCGCCCAGAACTTGCAGCCTTCTCTGCATTATTTTTCTTGTCACTTATCACTGTCTCACATACAGGAGAATCTGTGTGCCTTGTTTTCCTGTCTGTCCCCAGCCCCATCATTCCTGGAATGCATGCTCCAGGGGGGATAGAGACTTCCGACTACCTATCCCATCTCCAGCACTTAGAAGAGGGATCTCACTAGCCTTGAAGCAGCCCATCGATGAGTCTCTGGATTGCAACAGTGTAATAGCTGGCAGAAACTTTTTAAATTTCTAAGGGGGAAAGCTTTTTTTTGTGTTGTGTTTTTTTTTTTTTTTTTTTTAACCAGAGGAATGCCAGCAGTAAGTAGCTGGCAAAAGGAATGACAGAATTAGAAAAACATCATTTGACAAACTGTGATTCCATTAGCCAGCCATGCCTTTTGATTTTCTGTATTTTAGTATGTATGTATGTAATCTCTACAGTCATTGTGGAGCTCAAACTCACAACCCCTCACAACCCCTCGATCAAGAGTCACCTGTTCTTCTGAGCAAGCCAGGTGCCCCATATTTTCCCTATTTCTGTTGCCTTGCCATCTGGGGCTCTGCGGCCCCTGGAGACTGCTAACCCTTTCCTAGAGGCAGCCTTTCATACGCAAAGTAACCAATTCAGAGCCCACACACCTTGGAGGCCTCCTTTCCTCCCTGGTCAGGCTCTCACACTGAGCTACTACTGCCCTGCCCTAATTATCCCCAGACCAGGATTCAGACACTGGAGAGAGCCCATCACTAAAGAGCCGGAAGAAGTTATTCAAACTCTCCCAATCTTCAACCCACATATCTTGCCTCATCAGCTCTTTCCTGGGGAAACCACAGAGACTCTTGCCCATGTTTTCCCCTCCATCCCTCTGCCCCCTGACGGAATCTGGTGCTTCCCCATGTGGCCCCACGTGGCATGGGCTGTCCCCTCCTTTTGGGAACTGTAACAGATTATCTTTTCAGTGGCCGTTGTCTCCTGATCTGTTGGCCTTACCGTGGCTGAATGATGGTGAAAGTTACTATCAAATACTGATGAAATGATTGACTCAGACAATTATTCATTGGAGTCAAAGGCCTCGGGTGAAGAGGTGATGGGGAAATGGCTGCTCCTATAGCACCAAAGTGATGGCATTTGGATCCTGGGCTTATCACAAGGTGCAAGCCTCACAGTACTGGGGGGACCAGGCATGCTCCATGGTCAATCTCAGAATTGGCAATGATGCCAACCAGATGTCACATGTCACCTTGGGTTAACTGGAATCCATTAAGCCTTCAGACATCACTTCTAGTTTATAGAAATGCAGGGAAGAGAGGAACGAGCTAGATGGCACGAGAGAGTGACTAGATGAATGGAAAAGTGGCTGATGTCTTTCATGAGTCAATGTCACAGAAAAGGGAGGTACTAGATCAAAAAACGTAAGGGACCCAACCTCCAGATGCAACGTGTGGTCCCAGACTGCATATCTCCAATTGGAAAAACCGGATCTACAGGACATTTTGGGTCTACTGGGAAAATCTGGATATGGTCTAGGTGGCAGGTAAGACGGAAATATCTGGAATAAAAAGGGGGAGCTAGTGACTGCACAAAGAAGATTATAGGATGGCATGCATAATATGATCACACCTTGCAAATACACACCTATGCACCTATGCAAACTTGTGCCTATATGTGTATACACACATATGCATGTTTAATATGCAGAATCTGAAAGGATACGTATAAGGAACTAACAGTGGTCTGTGTGTGGTGGGTATGTTAGGTTCACCTGTTTTAAAAATTTTTTCTCCAAGAGTCATTTACTTCTCCCATAGCGGAATGGTTAAAATGTAACATTGTCATAAATTTAAAAGAATCTCTGATTTTTTTTTTCCCCTTAAAAACACGCACACAGGGGCGGCTGGGTGGCTTGGTCGGTTAAGCGTCCGACTTTGGCTCAGGTCATGATCTCGCAGTCTGTGAGTTCGAGCCCCGCGTCAGGCTCTGTGCTGACAGCTCAGAGCCTGGAGCCTGTTTCAGATTCTGTGTCTCCCTCTCTCTCTCTGCCCCTCCCCTGTTCATGCTCTGTCTCAAAAATAAATAAACGTAAAAAAAAAAAAAAAAATTAAAAAAAAAACAACAAAAAACCACGCACATAAGAGAAAGGCAAATGACCAGGGTGCTTCTTTTAGCGTCTGCATCAGAAGGGCTGCCCTGAGCGGTGGCCACAGCACCTGGGACCCGCCTGCAGCTGTGGGTGCTCTTGGGACGCCCGTTCTCTTAGCACCAGGCTGCTGGCAGGGTGCAGATCGGCAGACTTCAGTTGCTGACCTGCCGACGCCTGGCAGGTGGGAAAAACTGGGGGTGGGCCGGATACCAGACCTCATTTGTTGGGAAATGGCGTCTCTGGTAGTCGTTCCCAGCCTCTGGTCTGTGATGAATTTTTCTCTGCTTGGCAGAAAAATGAGAAAAAGAAGGGCGCTGTTGTAAGTTTTGTCATGGAGCCAAATGCATTCAATGTAAATTATCCTAAGGTTATGAAGTTCTCAGCTTTTGGATATTAAAACGTCCTTTCTCTCTCTCTCTTTATTGAGGCATTCTTTACACACAAGTAAATCTGCCCATTAAAAAAATTTTTTTTTAATGTTTATTCATTTTTGAGAGACAGAGACAGCACGAGCTGAGGAAGGGCAGGGAGAGAGGGAGACACAGAATCTGAAGCAGGCTCCAGGCTCTGAGCTGTCAGCACAGAGCCCAATGCAGGGCTCGAACCCACAAACCATGAGATCATGACCCGAGCCAAAGTTGGACGCTTAACCGACTGAGCCACCCAGTTGCCCCAAGTCTGCCCATTTTAAAGTGTGCAGTTTGAGGAGCTTAACTACCACTATGGTCAAGACAGAACATTGCCATCACCCCCAGAAGTTCCCTGGCCCCTATTTCAATCAACTTCTCCACCAACCTCCCCGGTCCCCGGCAACCACTGATCTGCCATGAGTTTTGCGTTTTTCTGAAATCTATTGTTTACAATGTAGGGAAAAGCTGGAATAATACAGGCAACACCCACACAGTCAACACTGGGCTCTGACAACGAACACTTCCCTGTGTGTGCTCCACCTGTCTATTGCTTGTTCCTTTGGAACCCTTTGAAAGTAAAATGCAGACATCATGACACTTCACTCATAAATGTTTCAGAATGCAGCTGCTAAGCATAAGAACAAAATGTCCTCTCTCTTATAAAATAAAGATTAGAGTAGATGGTAGTTCAGAAAAAAAAACATCCTTACTTGGCCCAAAGAAAAAGTTGTCAATCTTTCTCTAGTTATTTTGGAACCTGACTGCTCTTTGAACGCTTGCCGTCTGGGAACCACTGGCGACAGCAATGCCAGCTTCTCTGGAGTCGGCGTCCGGTGCCACGAAGCTACAAGCCCTGGGCTTCCCCTCCCAGTACCAGACACAGCACCAGGCTGGGGATGTTCAGCTTAAGAAGCTTATGGGCTTTGGGGATAGGTTATCGTGTTAGGGTTTTACGAGGGCGCGTGTGCAAGGAACGCTGGCATACTCCGCTAAACGTCAACTACAACATGAAAACCTTGTGTCCTCATTGCCTTGGTTTCACCGAAGCAGAGAGGACCCGAGAAGACTGGGGTCTACTGTATTTACGAAGACTGCCAGGGAATCAAGAGCTTTTAAAAGCCACCTTAATTCCAACATGC
This sequence comes from Panthera tigris, assembly GCF_018350195.1. Classification (NCBI taxonomy): domain Eukaryota; kingdom Metazoa; phylum Chordata; class Mammalia; order Carnivora; family Felidae; genus Panthera; species Panthera tigris. Next base: position 213,134,075 of record NC_056667.1, on the reverse strand, counting down.
ACCTCTTGGTCAACTGACCTAAAGAACAGACAGCTGTTCTAGGTCAGGCTGGTTTAGGGCATCTGAAACCATAAATGGAATCCTGGGGGTTTGGGCAGACACCTCGGAAAAGAACGTAGTCCAGGGGCACCTGGGTGGTTCAGTCAGTTGAACGTCTGACTCTTGGTTTCGGCTCAGGTCATGATCTCGTGGTTCGTCAGTTCAAGCCTTGCATCAGCCTCTGTGCGGACAGTGTGGAGCCTGCTTGGGATTCTCTCACCCCCTCTCTCTCCGCCCCTCCCCTGCTTGCTCTCTCTCAAAATAAATTAAAAAAAAAAAGGATGTAGGCCACACTCCACCCCTAGCTTGGTTCTACTCTATATCCACAATAAGAAGTGGCTGAATGCTTCCAGGGATGGGGAAATCATTACCACCTTTCTTTCAAACTGTGTGTGACCCATGGGGAAATTGTTAGGAAGGACTCAGCTTCCCTTCCACCTCTCTTCATTGCTGCAAGTTAATCCAGTATCTTCTACGTGTGACTCTTTCATAATCAGGACACAGATGGTCATTCCTCATGGGCATCGAAACCCTCTCACCATGCTGGGGGCCCACCCTTACGCAGATTTCGAATGTCTGTGCTGAGGCGTCATGTAGGGAATGGTACCTGGCGCTCCAGGTTTCCATGTAAAGGAGACATGTGAGACTCCAGACTGGAGTCCTGGGCTCTGTGGCCTACGGATGGGTCCACTGCGACCTTGGGGAGGTAGCTGGGCCTCGGCCTGCCACCTACAGACTCCTGACTTGCAGAGTTGGGGAGATGCATCGAATGTGCAGGTGAGTCCTATAGAAGGAGAGTCCCGTGCAGAGTGGAGGCAGGGGGATCCTGGCCAACACTTCCCTTTGTCCTCTCCCACGAGAGGCCAATGACATGTGCCTCGGGGGCTTCTTCACCCTGACCACGCCACGTGGGTCCCAACACCAGAGGGTCCTTCAGGGGTCATGAAGCTGCCTCAACACAAGATTTTGGAGCCGACCACAAACTGAGCAGCTTCCTCGTGACGCAGATCGCACGGAGGAAGACGCCTTTCCGAGGGGAGTACTGTTATGGATTGAGTTTGTGTCCACCCCCGACCCTGTGTGATGGGGCGCTGGGAGGTGATCAGGGTTGGATGAGGCCATGAGGGTGGGGCCCTGATCTGACAGGATTAGCATTCTTGTAAGAGACACCCACTCTCCACTCTGCAAGTGCAGCAGGAGGTCAGGCGAGCACGCGGTGCACGGCAGTGACCTGCAAGCTAAGGCTGCAGGACGGAACCCACCTTGTCGGTGCCTTGACCTCAGACTTCCCGCCTCCAGAAGTGGGAGAAAGGAGTATCTGTTGCCTGAGCTGTCTGAGCTGGTCTGTGGTGTTTCCTTAAAGCAACCTGAGCTGAGACAAGGGCGCACACTTTTCTTCAGGTAGATCAACTGCTCTAGATCAAAAGCGTTTGGAAAAAAGACACGAACCTGGTTTCAAAAATGCCCCTTTTTTTTGGTTGGAATTAGGGGTGGTGGTTGTCCACTGTGAATCCGCTTTAAAATGGCTCATTTTATGTGAATTTCAATACATCTAAAAACAGTACACATTTTGCACTGTGACCCCAAACCTACACCTACATGCACACAACAGCTTCTACACAACACTTCCACTTCCTCTGTGGTTTATTCCTAGATTTTAACTACCCTCCATCCCTCCTCCTCTCTTGTCCCTTTGGCCCCCCTTTGGGGGCTGTCTGGTTTGCTTTTTGCTGACTCAATCCTACTAAATAAAAACGTGGCCAAGTGCCCACTGTGCCAAGCACTGCCTGGGGGTCCAGGATACGGCTGCTTCTGAGACTTTACTCACAGGCTCTTGGAACCATCTGGGCGTGTCCTCTAGGGATCAACACACTTCTGATTCCCGACCAGAAACCAGACTGTGTCCAGCCTGCGTGCTGCCTGGCCTGACTTACAAGCATAACTGTGGTTTCCTAAGTCTGTTTCTCTGGGAAAAGGAAGCCCAGAGCCCAAATTCACCTGCTCTCCTCTCCACATCTAGGGCCAGAGCAAATCCACAGGAGCCTGGGACACAGCGACATGCAGGGCTGCTTGTTCCCACGTGGGACACACGTACTGCCCCTATGAGCAAAGTCAACCAAATCCAGCATGCGGCATAGAAATAAGTCTGCAACAGATACTGTTCTAGAATAGAAAAGACCGAAGAGGAGAACAGAATGTGGCCTTACTGTGGACAATCAATTCCCTTTCCTGTCCCCATGCGGCACCCCACACTCAGGCAGATGCCTGTGCCATCTGCTCTGGCCAATGGGATGTGACAAAGGCGACCCAGGCAGAGTGACAAGTGCTTGCACACTGACGCATGCATGCTTGGTGCGTCATCCGTGTTCTCCTAGCTGCCTGCCAGACGTGAGGCCACCCTCTACTATCCATCCTCAGCTGGGCCAGCCCAGCCCTCTCACAGAATCGGAAGAAATAATGGTTGTTTCAGGCCATTACTTTTTAAGGTAGTTTGTTATGCAGTGAAAGCTAACTGGATCCTGATCCAAACAAGCCCATCGTAAGAAACCCATTGTTGAAACAATCAGGAAAATTCGAATATAGATTGGATAGTCAGGGACATGGAGTTCCCGTTAATTCTTCGAGGTGTAACTTACGGCACAGTGTCCTGGTTAGCTTGGGATGATGCATGCTGATTTATGGGGAAAATGACATGCTTTAAGTTTGCTGTCAAATATTCCGGCAAAGCTGCGGGGGGGGGGGGGGGGGGAACACGGGCAAGGGGAGGGGCACCGGGACTTCTTCTAGCCTCATCAGGTTCTGGATCCACCCCGATGTGGGTGTCTTCACTGTGCCCTGTGCCAGTCAGTCAGGGCCAGATGAGGGCCGCATAGCCCTGGGGAGAATTGAGAGAGACGGGGAGTGTTCGAGGAGCACAGCCCAGCTAGAGCACAAACAGTATGGAAAAAGTATCTGGAAGGAAGACAGGGAGGGGTTGGGAGGCACAGACAGAAACCAGTCGGGCTGTGCTATGAAACCCAGAGCTTCCTGAGGTACAAAAATCAAATTTTGCCGAGATGAAGCAGGTTAAGAATAATTTTTTTGATCAGAGACCAATCTTACTGGATTGCACCAATTTCCCTCCATTTTCTAACAAATGGGTACATTTCACTTAACTCAAGATTTCCAAAGTTTATTATTGGCTTGCAAATTTGGGATTTCTAGCAAGTGGGAATTACAGTAGGGCACAAGAGGAAAGACGTAGTGGAGTAAAGGCCTGGGGCCATCTGGGCTCAGCCCCGCACCGCGGGCCTGGAGGAGCAGGCAGGTTGCAGACAATGGCGCCCACTAGGGGTCAGGACCCTAGAACAGCTTCTTGCCAAGCTGTGAAACGCCCCGACTCGTGACACGGGATGCGGTTGGAAGATCACAGAATCTGAGAGCCACAGGCTCCTGATGACCACCCAAGATCTCGCAGAAATCCAGAAACGCTTGTGGTTTCGTGTGTGGGGCGTTTCATCATGGCTGCTCTCTCTCCCGGCGCCCACAAGGGTGAGGAGTTTCAAGTGCACCTTTCAAAACTTCCAGTTCTCTAAGAGCACGGTTGTGCTACGCATGTGAAGACCCTGGTACACTCAGCAATCTGGAACTTCCCAAGCAGCTCACCCCTGGGGGCAGGCAGGCCCCTCCCAGCTGAGAGCAGCTTCGCCCACTCACGCCGGCATCCATACAAAATCTGTGAGCCACGACGTGAAAGGTGAAAGACGAAGAGGGGCTTTGCAAGATTTCTAGGACAAAGACTAGCGTGTACACAGTACGTGCTTTACGAGTAAGGCACCGAGCTTGATTTATCACACTATTTGGGGAAACGACCTACGGAACAGAAGTTCATCCAAAAAATATGTCAAAACGATCAACTTCTGAGATATGTTAATGTCCGGGTCAAAGCCGACACCGCTTCCACAGAAGCGTACCAGCTCCGACCACCCGGACTCACCTGGGAAATGGGAAAACTGCGCCCACCCCACACCCCTGCCAGCAGAAGCCGCAGCAGTGGGGCAGGGCCCCAGATCTGACAGATGGGAGCATCAGGACCGTGAACTGGGTGCAAATCCTATTCCACTGCAGTGGGTGCCCGCACACTGAACAGCTCAGCCCTGGCAGTCAAGGGACCCGAAGAGAGCTTCGCAGTGCGGACGGACCTCAAACTGAAGCATCTCTGTTCAAAGTAGAGAGCAGCCAAGCTTCCCTGCAAGTTCAAAGAAAACAGGATAAGCAGAGGCTACTGCAATGCTTACTTGAGGCCTCTGCTGAGAATGACTCACCTCCTCGAAAGTGAGTACAAAGAGCTACAAAGGGCTCTCTCAGCTCTTTGGAGGCTGCCGGCTGCCTCTGAGACTTCAGATCGTGATGGAATCCCAAGCCCAGCTGCTGGGCTAAATGGACTTTGGCAGGCCCCTCAGTAAATGCAGCAGTAAGCGAACCGGACAGCGGTCTCTCGGGGAGGGTTCCGGAACATCAGGACTCGTCCTAGCACTAGGCCGCTTGCTAGAGACCAGAGTGCCCACGAACAAATCACTCCTCTGTGAGGTAACTCCTGCCCCTTCAGCAAAGAAGAGGCCAGAGACCAACAGGAGACAGGTATAGCTCGTCACCAATCCTACAGGCAAGGTCTCCGGTGAGGAACTGGAGGCTCACATCTGCCACAGCACTGAGCTGACGGCGGGAGTTTCGTCGGCACGCTGGGCTCTCGGAAGGACAGATGCCCAGATGCAGGAGTCCTTTTGTCGGGTTAAGACTTACATGTGACGTGAAACTGGAATGCTGGTTTTCAGGCAGTGGCAATTTGGGCTTAAATGCTGAATGACAAGGAGAGATTCCAGAAGAATACTAGCTGTTATTTACAAATGAACGAACACCAGGAAAAGAGATAAACAGCTTTTTCTCTTAAGGACAGAAGAGAATAAAATAACCACCAAGAGACACAGAGTTTGAAAAGTATAGAACAGATTTCTTTTTTTATTTACAATCAAGTTCTGTTGGGCAACATAATTAAATAAATAACAGCTGCGCCCTGGCCTATGAATTCCACCTCCCCTTGAGCTCTTGGAGCAAGCTGAAATGGGGGGAGGAGGGCCGGGGAAAGAGGGAGGACGGCGGCGGCCCCCCTCCTCACCCAGCTCCAGCTCTCGTCACCCACAGCTGTCCAGAGAACAAGTACAGAAGGAAAAGTATAAAGTGCAAATGAAAAGGTGATAAACGTATTGGTGTTTCAGTCACTCAAAAACTAAAATGATATACACAGGTAAAATGCTAAGGATAAATGTGTAAAAAAACAAACAAACAAACAAACAAAAAAGAAAGCCACAGGCCAGTTGCCCCCGGCCTTGATCATAACTCCTGAAACCTAAAGATGACATTCCCATGCTTCTTGGAATGGGCTTCTGCACTAAAGCACCGAGGGGCTATTGCACGTAGGCTTGGCAAAAGGGCAGTGACCTGGAACTACCGGCTCCAGGCGAATACATTCGAGGCCTCCAATCCCTCGTCACCCGCGGGTAGAAGCGAGGCACCCCTGGAAGGTGGCGTGCACCCACTTTCTGGGAGTCTACAGACGGACACAGGAATACACTCTGCCCCTGCAGCACACTTTCCTGGAAGAAGGTTTGCACCCTTCCTCTCCCGCCTCCAAAAAGTATTTTTTAACCAAGTTGGGATCTATCTCTTGACTGAGAAATTAGTATATAGCACTGTTGGGGAGAAAGGACGCCCGAAGCTTTGAAGAACAGAGGCTTTCTAAGAACAGTTTGGGAGAGCTAAGGAAATTCCAACAGTAATCAGATGAGATCAGAGTAAGAGCCTCGTAATAATGACACAGACCAACGGGGAGGGACCACAGTCCTGTCTCCTCAGAAATCAGGGCAGCCCCCGCAGCCGAGGACAGGGGTAATCCTGTTTGGGTTTCTGTTAATCCAATGATTAAAGCGAGTTCACCAGGAAAATGACCCCAGGGTGACAGGACATGCATTCGGCCAGAACCAACCGTAGAAGGTCGGGAGAAAGCCTGGAGGGAGAACCGACCCCAGGCGTGTGGGGTGTTCCCGGCACTGCCGGCCTGCGAGGAAACCGGTAGGTGTCCCCGCTCCCCCCACTGAGGTATGGAAGATCAGAGCCAGTAGTGTTTCCCACCGAATCAGGGCAAGAACCCGCACCTCTGCTAAGTGACTACAGGGTCAGGTTCTCGCACTGTTATTCCTTCAGGCCGTAGAGACCTCAGCCCAAATCCTCGGAAATCCCGTGCAAAGGAAGCCACTGCGCCACGTGGCTCGGGCTCTCCACTGGCGGTCAAAGCTACACCCAACGCACCCCCCGCCAGGACAGAGCTGCGGGAGCCTGCGTGCGTCTCCGGCTTCGGCTCTGCTCTCTCTCGAGGAGGTGCCGTCAATATTCTGACCACAGCACAGCTTTGCTTCCTTTGTCCACACTGACCACGTGGGAGCCGGAGGGGGACCACGCCACCGCATTGATGGACGAGCTTCAAAGGGAGAGGTCGGAACATGTGTGAGATCTCGGTGAACTGAACACTAGGTCCCCTTCACGTTCAGGGAGCAAGGCCTTTTCCAGGGCCTGGTTTACTTGGCAGTATTGCTCCCACTCACAGGCAGGCCCTTACTAACGTGCCAAAAAACCCGAAGGAACCCTGCGTTGTATTTTCGGAAGCGGTTTATGAATGAAAGGAGCCAGGCCTTATCAAGGCTACTACCCCAAGGGGGCAGCTCGTACCCTCATACGAGAGCCTCAGGGGGCTGAGGGGCGGGCAGTGGCCACTGCTCTTGGGGGCGGAGAGAGGTGGTGACGGAGGAAAGCCCGGTGTCTCCCTAGCAGCGAGCTTGGGTGGAGAACAAAGCTAAGACAGAAAGGAGGCCGGGGGAAGACTGAAAAATAGCACGCGAAAATCAGTGTTTACAAGCAGTCAGTTTCCTGTGCAAAGGGGCTGAGAAGGGAGGAGAGGCGGAGAGGAGGGGCCAGTTAATGAGGAAGGCAGACTGTCTCCCCAACCTCTCTCCGGCAGCCACCACTCGAATGGCTCTAACCGAAACAGCCCGTGACACCAATAAGCAGAACGCCGACCTCCTCTGTACTGCACAAACGGCCCCAGCTTCTCTCCACCGACCCAGCTCACGGCAGAGCAAGCGAGCGCACGCTGCCCTCACAGGGCTGACTCAGGTCCGTGCCCGAAGAGGAAAGGACCCCTGGGATGAAGTCACAGGACCTGCTCACGACCGCAGGGGGTTAACAGAGTTCACCTTACCCATGCTGCTTTGAAAGGACCTTCTCCACTTTCCCCGAGAGCACGCTCCAGACGTAGAGGGAGCCCTCAGCCGAGCCCGCTGCCACGTAACCACCGTCGGGGCTAGAGAACACGGAAGACCAGGTAAGGTGTCAACCGCCCACCCCCGATTCAGCGTCCTGCGGGAGAAGCGCCACACGGGCAGAGCCAGAGCTAGGCAAGGGGGCTGCCCTTCTCCAGAGAGCCTGCCCGGCGCTGTCCCGGGGAGGCGCCCACCCTCCCCGGAAGCCTTCAAACAGTTCTCAGGACACCAGAAAGGAAGGAGACGGTGATAATGACCCCTAGTGATGAGCTTACAGGTCACTCTTGGACACTCCCTCAGGGTGAGAGGGTGTGCAAAGGCCCCCTGGGGATGCACTGGGTGGGGGGTGGGGGGTGGGGCGAGGGGCGAGGCGGGAGCAGCGCCACCACTCACCTGAACACAACTCTGGTCCAATCAGAGCCGCACTTGAACCCAGGGGCGCTGCAACCAACAAAGCACTGTTACCCCAAGAGCTCACCGCACTCGGGACTTACGAGCAGGGCCAGGGCCTCTGGTGTTCACGTGACCCCCCAGGAAACTGGCAAGATTCAAATGCAACCCAAACCAACGGGTCCAGTTACCTAAACGTCTGTCTGACGGCGTTTACTCGCAGATCGATGATTTTTAGAAGATCATCGCGAGAGCAGCTGAGGAGTTCGGTTCTCTCCGGGTTTAAGTCCAGGGCAGTGACCTTGCCCAGCAGCTCCATCTCCCGGACGATGCTCTCCGATCTACAAAAGGGAAGGGAAGTCTGAGAAAACGGGACACAGAAGTGTCAGAACTTGCCCATTTTCACCAGGATGCCGTGCTCCACGGAGAAGTGGGGAGAAGATAATTCGACTGGACCGCGGTACTCTTCAAGGACAGCGAATGTGTTCCAACCTTATAGAAATCGCCTCAGTGGCTGCTTTTGTTATTTTTTCTGTCAGTAAATTCTACAGTAATATTTTAAGTACCAGAACTCTGAATCTGGGAAGAACTCGTTTCCTTGATCATTTGGGGGACGATGTGAGTGCCAATCAGAGCTCCGGATCGGCACAAACCGAGCAGGGCTATCGTGTATTTAAGGCTCTTTCAGTGATAACACTTTGCCGAACCCAAGGGCTCAGAAACTTGCTCCGGTGGGTCTGGGATGCTGTACTGTGCGTGCACGCATGTGTGGCCTCTCACGGGCTCCCTGCCTTACAAAGTTCGGCTCCGGGACCCCCGAGTCCGGCTGCGTGATTCCAGGTGTGGAGCTGGACTCCAGGGCGGAGTCCCCGGCCAGGGCTGTGAACGGCAATCCTGCAAGGCCCTGTCGGGTGATACAGCCAAAGGAGGTGTGGACCCTTCCGTAGTCACTTTGGCATAAGCTTTCAATGAAATGATGTCCTACCCCAAACCCACGCTAAGTAATAGTGTTGATCTCATCGTCGCTAAACATGTGGCTGGAGGCAAGCCGGTGCCCTTCCCTGCACCTCAGGGTCTGTCTTCACCTGTCCAATCAGCGGGTGGACCAGGAGATTCCCGATACCCAGTTCGACACTAACATGCCATGTTTCAGGTTCAAAGAGGCTAACCAGGGGGTATGAATACAACTTGGAAGGGCTGCCCAGGAGGTGCCAGCTTCACGCCAGGCCTTCCTAAGCATCATCTAGAAGCACAGGCTCCTCGTCTCCACCCTCCACAACTGTCCTGCATTCACTGGGACCAGTAGCGACCTCCCTCCTAACCTCCCGGCCTCGTCCCACCGGACTCCCCTCGCCCTCAGACTCCTCTGCTCCCCCACCCGTGGCCCAACGACAGGACCCTCCGGCTCCCTCCCCATCTGTGACCACGCTGCCTCGGTGGCTCCCTAAAACGCGGTCTCCTGTTTCACGGGCCACCACTGAGTAACTCTGTCCTCACGTCTTTGGAGTCCTCCCGCGAGGACTCGTTCCCCTCCCATCCAAGGTCTCCCAAAAATCCTGCTCCGGTTTACCCAAATGTCCCTTGGAAAGCACAAACGTCACGTCCTTATCTGAACGCAGCATCTGTCGATTGTTCCCCGCGTGGCTTCAACTCTCCCCTTCCTCACCCCCCAAATGCAGATTCTCCCTCAAATCCACTCCCCTGCCTGCCTCCCACGCTGCTGGAGGAGGTCCCCGTTCCCGGGACACCTTCCAGACAGCGCTAGCACCGTCTGCTCACTCGTGCGCATGAGGAGCAGTCCTCCCTCAAACACCCGATGGCTCAGAGGGTCAAGTCATTTACAAACACCGATCTGCTCCCGACCCACCACCTGCTGGTCCTGTCTGCCCACAGCCCGAACTGCCGTCTCAGCCGCACGAGGCCGTCCCGCTGTCCTCTCTGGAGAGTCTGTCCGTGAGCTTTTCTGCCACGTGACGCCTGCTCACTGCTCCAGACGCGTCCCGACCGGTGTTTCCTCACATCCTTGGACGGAGGTGCCCAGCCCTACTTCAGAACACTGCAGGCTCGCGTGTCAGCTTTAAAGCACCTAACTGTCCGTCTTCGCTTACGCGGCACTGGGTGAAGGGCCCGGTGAGTGCACAGGGCTCGCTCGCAAGTGACCGCTGAACGCAACGGTCTGCCTCATGGTAAAGAATTATGGAACTATTACGGTAAGGGCGCACTCGGAGCTCATTTCCGCCACTTGCAGGGACTTTAAAAAGCACAACCCGGACACAAAACATCACCAGAGTTCCACCACAGACAGACCCTCCCCTCAGCCGCCTCCACCGAGCTCTCGGGTTTTATACCGGATGTCCCAGAAACGAATTTTCTTGTCGAAGTGTCCACTCATCACACACTGCTCTGTGCAGACGATATCATTGCAGCTGGATCCCGCAAACACGGTCTTTATGCCTGTAGGAAAACCATACGTTAGCGATCAGGCAGCGGCCCCTCGGTGGCCGGGCGCACAGCAGCGCTGCCCTCTCGCCCCAGCTAGCCGGAGCTCCTCATTTAAACAAAATCTCAAACGTGAAAAGCTGTCACTACCTCAACGCCACTCTGAGTACGCAACCGGACTTGCAATTCAAACTGTATCACACTAAACGCAGGCTTTCGGGTGGAAACAAACACCTCGCGGTTAACGTCTAATGGTACATATATTCAGAGAGACTGATTTCCTCACAGACTTTGCTGCGGAGATCCCAGAGCTTGAGGGTCCGGTCATGACTTCCGGAAACAATGCGCGCATTGTCCAGCAGGAACTTGGCAGACAGCACTTTGCCGCTGTGTCCTGTGAGCGTGTGCTAGGGGAGAGAACACAGCAGGGGTGAGCCTTGGGGGACACACGCACCACGTCGGGAGAGCCAGCTCCTCAAAACACCCAGAGATCTGGTCAGGAAGACTCAGACCAAAGGATACGTCATGGAGTGCGGCAAAACATCCAGAGAGTCTGTCTTTCGGCGCTGCCCAGGGGTGAGGTATCCAGAGGAAGAGGAGAAATCTCCCAGCACATTCCAAGACAAAACAAAAGCAGCGCAAACGTCACACGCCTCCATCTTCAAAACAATGGGACAGGCAGCTGGAGTATCTTTTTGACATAAGCCCTGGGACAGATGCCACGAGTCCGCAGTACTCTCGTAGCTTTTCTGTAAAGCTGGCTTATATCAAATTACAAAATTCTAAAAGCCTGGGTTTTACCCAGTGCCTCTGAAAGTCCAGACCCTATTTAAAGTCAGAACAGACAGGTTCCCTGCAGGCATAATTTACAAAAGGAAACATCAGGACTCTTTAAATAAACAATTAAACCCCCTGGGGGTTTTTTTCAATCAGAGGTCTCGGCTTGAAAAGTCAGCTGGGAACCACACACACCAGCACTCCCGACAATCAAACCCCTTTGTGGCTGGCTGTTGGGTGCCGGCCACGGAGCACAGAACTGAGGCCTCACCTAGGGCCAGCAGCCCCCCTGCCTGTCACAGCACTATTGGAGCCCCACGGGAGGCCAAGGGTTAGGGGAGGGGAGCCGGGGAGTCTGACTGTTCACAACTCATCGCTGACCTCTTTTCAGTGTGGGCCAACATGCTTATGTGTGCAAACTGTCAAAGGCTCACTGGGTATTGTTTTTTTTTTTTTTCCCTAACCATCTAATAAAGAAAAGAAAAGAAAAGAAAAGAAAAGAAAAGAAAAGAAAAGAAAAGAAAAGAAAAGAAAAGAAAAGAAAAGAAAAGAAAAGAAAAGCTTTAATATACTTACTACAACTGGTAACTAACTTACTGGGTTTCAACCCCAACTCCCAAGGAGGAGATCTCAGTTTTGTGTTACGCGTTTAGTGCTGGAATTTTTCAAACCAATCTTCCCTCCCTGCTCAGCGGAGCGGCGCCACTTCAGCCCAGGAACAGAAGATGCAGGCCCGCGCGTCCTCCTCCCTCAGGAAGGGAGAAGCTGGCACGGATTCCAAGACTCCGCTCTCCCACTCTTTGGCTGGAACGGCATCGTACGACTGCTGCCAGCCAGGGGGCAGCTGTGCTGTGGCTGCGGCTGTGTAAAAACCTCCCACGGATCCTGCTCGTAAGATCAAGACAACTCCAGCAACGAGGCTTCCATTCACTACGGTTCAGGAGCGACGGCGCCACTCGGCACACACCATCCCGTCTATACGAATCGTGGGGAGACAAAACACTCGGGAAGGTCCTCCTCACACCACGGAAATTAAGTTCTTAGCAAAGAACTATTTCAACAAAGTCCCCAAAGTTTAGGGCACATTCGCTGATTTCCTTCTTACTACAGAAGTAAAATCACAGCTCGCCAACACTGGAGACCCTGCTCACGAATGGGCTGTGTGAGCGCGCCCATTTTTGTGAACTCCACGTTCGTAATACTCTCTTCTATTTCATGTCAAAGTACTCCTAGAAGTTTACCCACTGCTCTTTTCACATCATAGTGCAAGCAGTTTCTCGCGTGACAGCTGAAGGTGCACGGGCTTTGGGGTCACAACGCTTTGGCTTTGAGCACCCGGGGGCCGGAACAGCCGGGAGACCACCCTCTTCCTCACGCTGTCCGAGTAAGGACCAAACAAGGTGACCTAAGCACAAGGCCCCACGGCCGGGGGCCCTGGCGCTCATCCCTTCTGCACCCCCCGAAGAGTGCTCACGGTTACACGGGACGGTTAGAATCACTTTACAAGTCGCGAGGTCATCGCAAACGATGCTGCAACGAATGGCTACGAGCACACAGCTTTCCCCTAATTTCCCGGAATAAAACTCACGGACTCCTCGAAGAAAGAAAAGGGATACTGTTACTTCCTGGCTCTTCATACGTAGGTTGGCCAAGTCTGGCCCGCTGCAAGCCTCGTTCCTGGAGGAAATCCAGCTGACAGGCCACATCTCCATGCTCTCCGGGGTGTGGAATGTAGCTTCCTACAGCATTTGCTCTTTTGCATAATTTAAAACGTCCTTCTCTTAAATGGATCAGTTTTACGTAAAATTTTTATCCTTTCAGTGTTTTTGATGTTCCTTTTCATTAATTTTAACACTTGTAGCTTTTATCATCCTCTTCTCAACAGGGACTCCTAAGAGATGGGGCAGTGGGTTCAGATGTCACAGCAGCCTGAGCCTCCCTCAGAGCAAGGGCTCTGCCAGGCGCCTCTGTGCCTCAGGGCGGACTCGCAATCAAGCCGGCACCGGACCCCAGAAAAATGCACACCTTGAGGAGGGAGGTCCTGAAACAAAGCCAGTCCTGTCACTGTGGTTACTTTCCCACGTCAACATTAGGGAAGTGAACAGGTGGGTTCTTCAAATCCATTTGCTCAAGTCACATTTGAGTTTTGCACTGGCCTTCCGGATTTTTAAGGGGGTCTAAAACATCTGCTTGATTCAAGGGAGTCCTCTGTCATGGACTCCTTTCAATACCAGGCTGTTTCTAGGACACCCTTGCTACAAGGATTTTACAGCAAACACTCAACCAATTGCTCCCTGCATTCTGGTCTCTCCTAAACACCATTCCCTTATCATAAAAGCTAAGGATATACCGACCGACCAAGGCCTGGATCCTGAATTTCGGAACGTGGGGCTCCCTCCATTCACGTCTTCCGATATCTTCTGTTAACTAGGGTCTATCTATGTAGAAGCCCAAACCTCCTACAACAGGGGGCCCGTTATGTCCTGGAGCGTGGTTAAGAGTTTCATGTGGTTTTGCTGGGCACAGACAATCTTTAAAAAGGCCTCCCGATCTTCACGACACATTTACCGAGAGCTGACCGGAGGCCCTCAAAGCCAGCTAGCTCGGCAAAGGAGGCGACCATCCTGGCACCAGCTCCCCAACCTGTCAGCAACCCCAGCTTAGGCTTGGTGCCCCAGCACCGTGAGCATCTCTCCAGTGAGACCCAGCCCACCTCCGTAAGCTAGCTCACTTGAAAAGAGTGTGCCAACATTGTGACCTCTGTCTTCCAGGTCTAGCTCCTGCCTCCAAGTCCCTTTCTTATTTGCGCCCACCTGAGCAGAACTCTTCCACCAATGAAAAATATCATCCTACACAACTGGCTGACAACTCAACTGTTTGCTTTTCTCCTCAAGGGCCTACAATGTAAGGCAGACTCTATGTCCCTCTTCACTCTTAGACAGTTTTGCTATACCTCAGTCTCCGGAGGTACTAGAATAATCCAGGTCAATCAAACACAGAGAAGAGTACAGGCTTCAGTTCCAACTCGCATCTTCTCATCTGTTAACTGTGTGACCTTAGGCAATTTTGTGGGCCTACCTGAGCCTCAGTTTCCTCACATACCTACTCACCTCACCTTGTGCCCCTGGCAGTTAAAAAGCAGTAATGTATATAACATATCTCAGTGCTGGGCCTAACACGTAAGAAAGAGCCACTCCAGAAGAGATCCCTTTTCCTTTAGGCAAATTAAGGACTCCAGAGGTATTCAACCCTGTCCCAAATGTCCAGTAAGTGATCGACAGGGAACAGAGTAGAGCACACGGTGTGTGGATTACAATGCTGCCACGAGAACAGGCTAGGCCGCGTTGAGGGGGCAGAACTATAGGGCCTGAACTAAAAGCTTGTTCTAACGCCTGAACGGCAGTGAGCACTGCTTGAGCAGAGTCCAGCCCCGTCCACAGGCGCCCAGCTGCCCACCTCCCTGTTCTTCCATTCAGTCGAGAACATGCCTGAAAGCTCTCCAGCTTTCACAAGGGAACATCATCTCTGTCACCTGCACATCCCACACTTCGCACGTGCAGCCTTGGGTCTTCTTCCAACTGAGAATGACGAATTCTCTCCCGGGAGGTCCCGACTACCTTCTAGTACTGGGGATTTTCCATACAGCTCCTTCAAGAAAACGGACAGCCTGCGTGATACGGTAACCATGCATTTCTGAAGATTCTTCCCGCCGCGTGGCTGCGTCTTCAAATCAGACGACCGGCACCTACCCAATGGACCATTCTGCAGCAGCTCCCCACCTCTCTGCGATTTATCTTGAGGTTTTAACATCTTGTCCTACTTTTCATGGGGGCTGACATACGAAAGCTTGAATCAAGCCTTTTTCTTCATAAAAAGTGCATCCTCCACCTTACCTGTCAACAGCCTTTCATGAGCTCATGTGAAAACTGCTTCAAGCTTAAGAAGAAAAACAGCACGTCTCCAAATTAAGCTACTTGTTTTTCATTAGAACAAAAGCGAGACAGGGGCGCCGGGGTGGCTCCGTCAGTTGAGCGTCTGACTCTTCGTTTCGGCTCATGATCTCACGGTTCGTGGGATCAGGCCCTGCATCGGGCTCTGTCTCCCTCTCTCTCTGTCCCTCCCCTGCTTGTCCTCTCTCACTCTCTCTCAAATATAAATAAACTTAAAAAAAAAAAAAAAAAGAACAAAAGTGATAGAACCATCAAGTTTTGGTCTTTGTTGTGGAGGCCAAGCAACTTCTTGGCAACTCTGGGTTCCAGGGCAAACCCCTCCACGTCCAACCCTGTCCTTCTCCCTCTCTCTCACACCTATCTCCCAGCCTGGTTATGATCGCTGTCCTAAATGCATCCATATGCATTCCTACATCCTACTTTCAGCTATACTCTGTGAAGTGATTATTAAGTTTTAGAGCCCATAACAAACACAATTTATACAATGGTGTCAGGATAGCTGAAGGTCAGCTAAAAGTGACACGTACCCAAGGCACCTGTTCTGAACAGGAACACGGAGACTTTCATGTGAAATGTGAGGGTTTCCTGCTGCAAATATTCTGAAACTGAAGAACATAATGTGGAAATGTAAATTTTCCCAAGGGAGAAAGGGAAAAGGGCAGAGGGAATCAAGTATGATTTTCAGGAAAACACGATTCTCCTCATTGATCAACCTGCCATTTCCTACATTCTGTCCCTGGAAAACCTCATGGAAGTTTGGAGATTATATTAGCTTTCTTAATTGAGTCTTACCCGTAACCGATAATCATCCACAGTCCAGATTCGACTTGCAAAATCATTTGAAGCTGCTAAGAGGTAAGATCCCTATGGGAATGAGGGAGAGTGGGGGGGGGGGGGAGACAAATTTTAGACGAATTAGAAGATCTCAGTCCACACAATACAAATTGCCCAAGAATCAGGTCCAGGAAAGGTTCAGATGCCTAAAAGCTGCACACCTGATGTGAAATACCAACCATTATCCCCAGTATTCTGTCAACCCACCAATTTTGGTAAATCTACTTTTCTCCTGAGTCTGCTCAATCCCATCCCATCAGAATGCTGCAGACCCTCCAGCTGAGCCTGGAACTTGTCCTCTTGAGTTCACTAGTGCCCCCACCCCCCCTTCAGTAACCCCAAATACCAATGCTCTCTACACACTGTCCAAGCTGCAGAGCCCAGAGGCCCTGGCTCTCCCCTCCCTCAATCTCCTAACTACTCTCCTCGGAGACCCACGCATCTCTGATACATCTGGCCAGACCCCCTCTCCCCTCCACCGCTGGGACTTCAGCCACGGCCTTTATCAAGTCTGCAGAGACAATGACGGGCTGGGGCACAGCAGACCTGACACCTCCCCCCCACCCCCACCCCCGCATCTTCATCATAGTCACAGCCAGCAAAGAACTGATAATCTACCTGCATCCTGACCTATCACTGATATCACTTAAGATAGAGAACAGCAGACAAACCATTTGAGTTAAACTCCAAGAACCAGATGTCTTACATTTTTTCTAAGACCTTCTAAACTCACCCATTTCCCCGGATACTAGATACTTACAGCACTGTCAAATTCAATGCTTGTAATTCCTGCATTACTGCCAGACAGGGAGCCCTTGAACTCACATTTATCTGGAAAAAAAGAAAGATTGAGGAAAGAAATGAAAGAAAGAGTAAAGCCAATACTGAAGTTACAATGGGGCACCTGAAACACAATGGAAACCAATTACAGGCTCATAACAGCAGCTTTCCTGCACTGACGCAGAGTCTAAGAATAGCAGGACAAATACACAGCTAGTCAGCTGGAAGGACGATGCACGTGTACATGGATGCAGAGCTTAGCAGTTCGCATGCATTCGGTTGGTCTTTTCAAGAAATTCAGAGTCATTAATTCCCTTTACAAAGAGGTAGATGCGGGAATTTTAAAGACATGTCAATGCACCTAGAGACTGAGTTTTAGTTCTGAGTAAAATGTTAGTTTTAGTACTTCTGAGTAAAATGTTTCTAATTCAGATAAATACGTCTTTGGGTCTGATCAGTATTCGCGTCAATTGAGCTATCACTTCTGTAGAAGCTGACCACTAAATTTTCAGGATCCATGTGATAATTCTCATTCGGATCTGAAAAGAATTTCTTTTTTTAGTTCTGTGTAACTGGCTAGTCCTCAGAATGCCAGTAAAGCTAGTCTGGAGTTTCTGGAATTTGTCCTTATGCTTACTCTGTCTCCGGGAACCTAAGATTCTGGCAATCCCACTGCCTGTCAATGCTCCCCTCTCCCCAGCCGCCTTCACCAACAGGCCCAGCCACGTGCCCGGGTCCTGCTTTCACACAGCTCTGGCCACCCACGCAGAAACTTTAATGATGCAGGCACAAACTCGTAAGAGTACGAGTCTCAAGATGATGTGACTAAGTTCCTTTTTTAAAGAGCAGCTTAACGATGACAAGTCCAGAGAAACAATTAGGGAACCATTCAAATCAAATTCATAAAAGGGGAGCACAAAATAGGGAACATTACAAAGAACAGCCTTTTCTCTAACTGGTAAAAACTATGATATAAATACTCGTCTGGAGCTGTCAAATATTTAGGGTCAGGATTACTGAGGGCTTTGCGAATCCCTCCTTCTGAATTTATCTGCAAAATACCTGTGTAGCACATTTAATGCCTTTTATTGATCCTAGCTTTCATTAGATTTTCAAAAGTCAAAAAGAGGCCAACATCCACTAATTAAGGTCTTTATTTAGATTAGATCTTTATAAAAATATTACTGTAAATTTTAAGAAATATCTCTTTGGCTTATGCCCAAGATATGGGTCTACTTCTCTGGCAGTTGACACAGGCCAAAATGTAAGAAAGGATCAATAAATGCTATTCTACATGATCTCAAATGACCAAAAAGACCTTACCAAAGCTCTTTTATCTAGAAGACATCAAGGGACGCTAGGTCAACAGTATTTATATAAATAATTCCCAATGGAGCTTGTGCTTTTTATAGAATGAGCAAGGACAAATCCTACTGGGCAGAAACTGCAGTTATTCTGATATTTTAAAAGGGTAAAAAACAGGACCCCCTCAAACTATTTCATAATTTCCATTAGCATTTACTTCCTCTTCGGCAGCAAAAATGTAACACTGTTACTAAAGGTTGGTTCTCATTTTCTTATAGGTGGTTTTATTGACTCAGAAGTAAAAAATATTTCTAGGGTGATTTTTATTTAATCACAAGGCACAATCAAAACAGACTACTGAGGCGCCTCAGTTGGACATCCGACTTTGGCTCAGGTCACGATCTCACAGTTCGTGGGTTTGAGCCCCGCATCAGGCCCTGTGCTGACAGCTCAGAGCCTGGCGCGTGCTTCGGATTCTCTGTCTCCCTCACTCTCTGCCCCTCCCCCACTCGCACTCTGTCTCTTGCTCTCAAAAATAAATACACATAAAAAAATTAAGAACAAAAAACAGCTATCTACCTAAGATTTTAAAAAACCAAATCTCATAAAATTTCCATTATTACTCTATGGCTTTACTGTTGTCTTCCCAACAGTTCCCGCAATTATCATTCATAAGGTGTTTCTGGGTAAAACGGCACAAATCTTGATGGCCTTCAAATAGCTGTAACTGCCAGGAATTTAATCAGAGTCACTTTCTTGTGGGGGGGCAGAGCACACAAGTTTGGTGCTTTACTGATAATCTGTTATAACCAAAGGGATCAATAGTTTGCTCTTGCTCTAAACACACTAAAAGCAGCAACACAGGCTTAGCAGTTCTACAGCTAAAGGGAGGCCGCAGTGGGAAGAGCGAGGGCTCCGCAGTCACAGGACCCAGGTCAGGTCCCAGTTGTGCCCCTCCCTTGCCTCACCGATCAGTTATCAGCCATGTGAACCAACAACGCAAATCAAGTAGGGTCTCTGAGTCTTCCTGTTTTCGTCTTGTCAAGTAGGGGCGACACGTACCTTTCAAACTGCACAGGGCTGTTGTGAGGATCGGGGGAAACGATAGAGACCAGGGCATCCTGGAGCTACTCGCTGCTGGACAGCGAGCGTGCGTGTGCTACAACTGCAGAAACTTGACAAACTGGTTCTTACTAACACCTTCAGCCTTATCCCTTGACCTTGCTTTATTTTAAAAAAACCCAGGAGTAGCTAACTAAATCTCAAAATGCTGAAATTGAGCTATCCCCAGCTTCAGAAGTCTAAGAGATGGTTTCATTAAGCCCCATTTCCTGTTCTAACGCCACTGCATTTCTGAGTACTCAGAGGTCACTTCGGAAACAAGGTCTAATCAAAGAGACTGGGTGTTGATCTTTGGGCTCTTGATGATAAGCTGCTCGTTAAATACATTTCTTCCTGGGAGATACACCCCTCTTTTTCTTCCCAAGCTTAGATATGACCTCAGTCATTTTCCCCAGGCCAAGGCCACTTGTGTTATTAAATGCACACACTTTAGCTCAATGCGTAGTTTAATTATAAAGTCTAAAACTTTAAGACTTTTTATTTTCCTTCTAAAACCTGTGCTATCTTGGAAAATATTCTAGTACGTATCTGAGAAAATGCAAACACGAACGTATCTGTAACTTAACAGCATTTTGTAGTCACTACTTAAAAACTCAGAGCCAACGGCCACTTGGCTGTAATGTCTGAGATGGTAATGCTGCTTTGGTCAGATGATCCCTTACAGAAAATACTGTATATTTTAAGAAGATAAAAAATTCAAAGATTGCCTGAAAGCAAGGTCAACCAGATGTCCCCAACACAGCCTCCCTCTCTCACTCTTCAGGTCTCACCTCCAAACACTTCCCAAAGCTTAACTCTCCGATCCATGCCTCCTGTGGCCAGCAACCGGGAGCCCGGACTGAACTGCACAGCGTTGACTTCCCCATCATGAGCGTCCTGCAAGACAAGCACCCTGCTTCAACCCCAATCACTGTCATTCTCGAGAAGAGCGAGCCCAATACAAACAAACATTCTGGATGCCTAACCAAAGGTGTTAGACATTTATCCATAAATAAAAGAGATCACTCATAAACTAACTTGGATTCCTAGCCTAGGGTTCCCCGAGACTCTGCTACCATTTTATTCTTGTAAGTTACAGTTCCATTTTTTAAATAGAGAGCAACCTTCTTAAAAAGGAATCAAAATCTGTGTAGATTCACCGCCTAAAGTTTGTCTTTGCCTTAATTTTATTTCTTCTTAAGAAAAATGCAATTTCAATCTATATTCTATGACCTTCATAGCCTAAAAGTAAGCCTCTGATTTAACTGCCTCTTTTTTGGTCCAGATTATATTAACGCCACATACTAAACTCTTTATCTAGTGGAAGAACAGCATGACTTCTCATGATTTAAAAAAAAAAAAAAAAAGCCTTTATGATTTTCCTAGTAGGAGTAATCTGAACATGGAGTCCTGATACGAGTGGATGCCATTCCTGCTGCTACAACACACATCAGTGTAACAGGGGGATTCTATTCAGTTCTGGAAACATGGCTCTCTAATGTGTACTAGCAGGGTGACTTCGGCCAAGTTTCTTAGCTTCCCGAAGCCTCGGTTTGCCCACATACGGGAAAAGACTTCCGCAGGTTTTGTGACCTAGGACCGTGCCTGACCTCGAGAAGGCCTTCAATAAAATGGGTGTTACTTTGGGAGAATTTAAATTCTTCACAGGGAAATTTTTGAGACTGGCATTCAAACTAGAACAAATAATCTGAAAAGGTGGCATGTTTTCTGTGTTCAGGATGGGAAGGGAAACGGAGTAGAAAGCATCCTCTCCTAAGATGGGAGAAAAGAATATGAGAAGATTCACTAAAACCTCTCTTAAAGGACTACAGATGCTGCAACCTTTGTGGATGAACTACGATGTCTGCAATCTGCTTTGAAGTGCTCCGGTAAAGTGTGTGGGCGAGAGAGTAAGACTGGCAAACGTGGCTAACTAGAGCTGCCTGACAGATGATGGTACCGGAAGTTCTTTTTCTGGATTTGAAAATCTCTATAATTAAAAGGGGGGGAAAAAAGACTGGAAAACACGGATCACAAGTAGTAGATCACTGAGGTGCCTGGGTGGCTCAGTCAATTAAAAATCTGACTCTTGATATGGACTCACTCAGATCACGATCGTGTGGGTCGTGAGATCAAGCCCAGCATCGGGCTCTGTACTGAGCACCGAGCCTCCTTGGGATTCTCGCTCTCTGCCCCTCCCCCTCTGTCTCTCAAAATAAATGAATAAACTTCAAACCAACCAACCAGCCAACCAACCAATAAGCCAAGTCATTAATCCCTTGCCGAAAACATCATTTTGGGAAGACACAATCTGTCACATTTGCTTGGGACTGAAAAAGATGCTTGAAATATTATCAGAAACATGACCATTAAGTGATGGCGACAGAAACATCACTTTATTACTGTCTTACTATTATTCTCCCTGGTGATGACACCCCCACCTCAGCCCTTCTGAATTGCTGAAAAGCTGTAGGGGGACCAACCTTTTTTGCCTCCATGTGACTCCCTTCCTTTTCCTTCTTTATGCTTTCTACTTGGGAGGTCTCAGATTGAAAACTTGAGATCATGCACCATCACACCCATAGCTGCCACTCTTCAATCTCCTGCACGGCTGGTTCTGTCGGATATTTGTCAGCTGTGAACTGTTCACTCTCAGAAACACACACTGACAGAATCCCAAACTATCAGCTGCTCCATTACCCTGTACACAGGACTTAAATGTGACAGGAGGAAACAATGGGCTGCTGGGAGGTGAGGGCAGGGAAGGGGCTGTGATGTTTAGTGCAATCAGACCTTTTACCAATCATCACTGACCTCCGCAGGGTGCCTAGGGCCTGTCAGGGAATCGCAGGGGTGGAGGAGAAACCAAAGGGGTCTTGACTGTCTCAGTTCAACTCCTCATCGAGAGGGAGACTCCCTTGACAACATACAAGGTGGTTAAACCACTCAACCAGTTTGCGGTGTGGAAACCTCCCGAGTTCCTCCTTATGCCTGGAACTGAAAGTTTCCCCCATATAAATTTCATCCCATTTTGACAGCGAGTCTTTCTCTACCCTGAAAGCGAGCTCCTCTAACTCACCCCATGCAATCCAAGAGTCAGCCCAGCTACCTGGGCCCTGCTCTGCCTTTCAGTCTCCACTAGCCTCCTGCCTGCTGGCCCTGAGCCAGGTACTCTGTGTTTCTCCAAGCTGGGCCCAGTGCTGCTCAATCACCCCAGTGGGGACCTAATTACTCCTCGGTACTAGCACCCAGCTCTGAACTCCAGCTGACAGTCCGGCTATAGTGGCCTCTGCCCAGGACAGTCTCCTGCTTCCAACCTTACTCCTCCTAACAATCGCAAGTCACACGGGTTTGGGCAGAGTCATGAAGCAAATAGCTGCCCTTATCAACCTTCTAAAACAGACTACTGACCAGAATCTCCACTCTAGATGGAAACCAACTGGTGACAATTACATGCATGACTGTAACTTCTCACCAACCCTCATCACTTCTCCCTTTTCCCATCTCTCATGTTACCAATTTCTCTCAGCCAGTCCTATATTAGAGAATGGTTACAATAAATCCTGCCCCCTGAACCTAAGCAAAATGTATCAATCCCTTCCTTCAGACAGAGCCAACAGGCGTAAGAGCTCGCCATTGCTACAAATACGATGGTAGGAAACTTAGCTGCAGCACAGAATGGATCCTTTAACTGTCAGGCTCTGTTACCATACAAAGCTTGCTGGGAGTGGGGTTAAACCATACTTACAAAGACACATATGGCGGTCGTTGGCACCCTCACTTCTTTACTAGAACCAGGATGAGTATCCACGTTATCCTGGGGAACTGGAAAGGAAGAGACAGAGCGCCTCCTAAGAAGTAACATAAAGGAAACTATTAGGACTGCACAGGGTTTAATGTCCACCAAACGCCCAGAAGGGCTTCACAGACGACTTTTGGCAGTAGCTGCTTCTCCCTCCTAGACTCTCCAAACCACAGAGTGATGCACCCGATCAGAAGCACCCTCACCCAAATGACACCCGGACAGATCTCCAGCACATACCTGTACTCTCCGGCTTGCTAACTCATGGACTCCAAAACCCAACACCGAAAAGCAATCCCAAACTATTGCTTCCCAGTCAATAAGCTGCTACGAAACGTTTTCAACATACTGTAACTGCCCGCTCAGAGGGAGCTCATCTGTATTTTTGTAAGATGACTTCAAGGTGACATCTATGCCTACTTATAATCACCCTCAACGTACACCGTGGCCGAGGAGGAGTCGAATGCATGCCAAAGGAGAGAGGGATGAGAGCGTGACTGTTGGGTAAAGAGCTCAACCTAGCGCCTGCTCAAAAGGGTGAAGCGCTCCTAGGAGCATGCACAGCAGCCTGGGTGCACATGCACATCCGACCATGGCGGGGAGGGGTGGGCGGTGGGGGATGGTGAAGCGGTGATCAGCACGATTACGATTATCAAGGAGCCACGCTCACATGCCGGGCCAAGAGAGGGTAGTATTTTCACCTGGCAGCATCAGAAGAGTGATGTCCCAAAAGGGGAGACTCGGACAGACTAAAGGAAAGGCCAGAGATCAGCACGCAGCGGGAGTAAGATAAAGAAAACGGAGGAGAAAAGGAAGAAGCTAAGTGAAAAGCTGAAATTAAGGCATCTCAGCACCACTGAAATTTTGGTGTACATTTAAAATGGTGATAAATCCTAAATAATACTTATGAATATCCACACACATTTAACAAGGAAAGGTGAAGGTTTTCTAACCTACCCAAAGATATTAGTGATAGAATCCAGAAGGCCTCCAGCAGGCTGCGAGAGTCGCTTACTAAAGAGGAGGGGAGCATAGGTTTAAACCTTAGAAACATTTTGCCCAAATCATTCATCAATAAAACACAGTCCACAAAAATAGACATCTGGGAGTATGTTTCCCATGGAGTCCCCAAACCCCAGCTGAGAAACCCTTCAGAGGAGCAAACCACCAGAAAACAGTGGGAAGGCAGGAGGGAGGACCTAGCTTCCAAGTTTTAAAAGAAACAAGGTTCCCACACATTACGTTAACTGTCCTGGAAATCGTGCTTTAGACAAGGACACAGTTAATCTGACCTCAAGGGGTCTGTAAATAACCAATCCCCACCCTTTCAGTCCTGCTCTAGCAAAGAGAAAAAATCCTGGAACCCAAGTAAGAAGTAAACAGTCTGATCTGCCCAACAAGGTGTCCCTGTCCCTCCTGCAGAAAACCACTCCACTCTTTTCTGCCTCCCCTCACAGCTAGTGGCAGCACGAAGGGACAGCTTGTCTCCCATTAAGAGGTGACCTGAGGAAGACGGGGACACTCAGGAGCCCGCACGCTCCATGCCTAGGACGGGGGGCCGGGCGCTCCAGCGAGGGCCCTGGATGCATCAGGCTGCTCATGTCCCGGCCACAAATGTACTGTCAGACTGTGGCTCGAGCTCTCCTCTCCCGGCCCACCCCATCCACTTACGTGGCCGCTCTGCTGATGGCTCGCACAGGAGAAGTCTCCTCGGCGTGATCAGAGGTTTCATCCACGATGACTTCAATGTCATCATCCCTGGAAAGAAAGGCAAGGGGCCGAGTCTTTGATTCTGCTCACCAGGAGCTCCGAGGCGAGTCCGCTCTACGAATGTCGTCACCATCGCCTATTCACGGCCTGTGCGCCTCGGAGACGGCCAAGGGTTATCTGGAGGACCAGGGGCGGCCACACTCTGAACGTACTAAGAGGAACATTTAACCTGCTGAAATCAAATCCAGAATTGCAGCTGGAAATAACTTGAAAAGCGATCTTTTGATCCTGTGAGGTGTGAACGTAGCTCTCACTCAGCAGGCAACGACAATGGTTTAGTAAGTCTGTAACGACATGGCGTGCCAAGGGACAGTCTTTCCAGAAGTCTGGCTCACAGCTGCAGTGCTCCCGATACAGTCCCGTGAGATGGACTGAGCGGCACAGAGGACGGCCGGGGCAGGTATGGAGTACAAGAAAGAAAAGGGCAGTGTAGGGAGGAGGCCCAGGGGGACACGAAGGACTACTGGAAGAGCAATGAAATCAGCGGCTGCGTTACTATCGGGTTCAAATAGTGCTTTCATACTAAAAAACGGGAAAGCAAAATCTAAACCCAATTCATTTTTGACTCTGGGTATTTTGTGGTTGTGTTCAAACACTTGGTCCTTCTGACATCTTGGGAGTCAGTCCATCGCATGTCCCACAAGATAATCAAACCACAGAAAGGCACTGTTGTTTATTCCACTGGATACAAAGTGCCTCTGGAAGGCACTCCCCTCCCCTTCCCCTTCCTGGTTCAGGGGAAGGCAAGTAATTATTTTGGTCTTAATGACCTCCTGCCGAGTTGCAATCTTCACGGAGAAGTAATAAAACCTAACAACCTAAGACTTTATCACCTAATATTTGGACTCCTTAGAACTTGAAAGCAAGATTTTTCCATGATTAATTATCTGGATTATGTAAATATATACTTGTTACCAAGCAAATTAGACCAAGTCAAAGTAAATTCATTTTCCTTGGCTATTGATTTTAGGACTCCATGCAACTGACCCCAGTCTTGGCAGGGATGTCGGGAGACCAAAGGCAGGCCTGAAGAAAGAGAACAAGGCTGGCCTTTCTTTTCTTCGAGGTTGTGGGTTGGGGGAGTCACTCGTGTTCACACAAGGGCGACAACAGAGCAGCAAACGTGAGCTGACCCTATGTGAATACTTTCAGATACTACAACGTGAGGACACTCAGACGGTGCAAAGGCCCAGGGCCCTAAGAAAACACCAGGATGTGGCAACTGGTAATCGAAACCCTTCAAAGATAGACACGGCCTTTGACCCAGAAATCCTACTGAGTGGGAAGCACAGAGACTAAGAACAGGCCTCTATGGTCAGACACCCCTAGGTTAGGTTTGCTCAGCTCTGTTCTGTGAGATCCTGGGCAGTATGCGGGACCGGAGTCGTGTCACGCCCAGCCACCTCTTTATGCTGCAATCAGGAGGCAGCATAAACAGCTTCCATAAGCTGTCATTTCTAGGTCAATCATTTTTTGTAGTTTCCGGAAAAGCTGTCATTTCTAGGTCAATCATTTTTTTGTAGTTTCAGGAAAATACACTGCAGATTTATTTTCCACATCTGGGAGTACAGAAAAATGTACATATTCTAAATCTAAAGCAGGGCCTCAGTATGAACACCTTTCTCCTACAGGAGTCACCAACCAAGAACGGAGAGCAAGAGATAGAACCCCAGGCCGGCAATACAGGGCAACAGGCCCGACGAGGGGTAGAAAATGGATCAAAGTGTCGAGAGGAAAGCAGCAGGCAGGCAGCAGTCACCTGTTCAGAGTGAGGGAAGTCAGACCTCGCGCTCATGGCTGATGAGGAGCACACACTAGAGGTGCCTCCTGGGAGGGAACGAGTAGGTTTTTATCTGCTCCCTTAAATCTTCTGGTTTTCTTTCCACTAATCCATAACACGGTTTTATAGAAATAAAAACATTACAAAGTCATTTTAAAAGAGTGAATCAAATTACTAACAGCACAGTTTTGACGGGAATATCTCTACTTACTGTTCAACGGGTAGAGGTTCCTTCGCCGCTTCTGCAAGCTCTTTCTGCAGCCGGGCTTGCCGCCGCCTATTAAAACAAAGCCCACTGGTTATATCTGCTTGAAGAAAGCATGGGGTTTCGGCTCTCAATAAACTTCTAGCTCCAATAACACATCTGAATATCGAGCACATTTAAAATAACTGCCCTGGGGGCACCTGGGCAGCTCAGTCTGTTCAGCGTCTCTTTTCAGCTCATGTCATGATCTGACGGTTCTCGAACCCTGCGTCGGGCTCTTCTGCACTGACAGTGTAGGGTCTGCTTGGGGTTCTCGCTCTCCCTCTCAAAATAAACTCAAAAATAAAATACAGTAACATAACTGCCCTGGGCAAAACTACCACAGTCCCAAGCCCACACCAGTAACATCAGTAAGGAACCCTATCTTAAGGGATTCCAGAGCAAAGCCCAGAAGAGGGATTATGTTCTTAGAGAAAGCAGTGAATGAACTAGCAAGGGAGAAGCCTGCCTGTCATGACCCGGGGCCTCTCAGGACATAAAGGCACACCAGGTTTATCCAGGGTTAGTGGTGGTCTAGAGCTGGCTTTCTGCAGCAATGTACCCAGAGCATGAATGGTAACAGTTAAGATTTACTTAGAATTTACTTCTGCTTGGCTTGGTATTATTACTTCCAGGTTTTAACTCATTTAATTGTTAACAATGCTTTGAAATTAAGCAGTATTTTACAGATAAGGAAACGGAGGTAGGAGATTCTTGAACTGTCAGAACGCACATGGCTTCAACTGACCAGGGCTGGACACAAGACGTCTCGGCTGCAGACAAAATTTAATGTGGTCAGCAGCTGAGTCCACTATTTCCTCTTCTCAGAACAATTCTTGTCTTTCCCCAAGTCCTAAATTCAAGATCTCCCTAACCTTTAACCTTGGCCTCGTTTTCTTTTCCACGGCAAGTTCATCTCTTGTGGTTTTTACCCTTTATGTGGAGATGCCCCAGTGCAGAATTCTAGCACTGCTATCAAGCCCCAGCCAAGAATTCTGCTGGAACTTTTTGTAAAGCTTCGATCACAGCGCTAATTCTCAAAACGGGGAAAAGTTCCCTAGGTAGCATATCTGAATCTTGGGAAGGGATGAGGCTGCAGCTTAAGAAAGTGCATCACACTCTTGATTTTCTACCTGGAAGACGAGAACAGGACAAATGACAAACTTTAATAATTTCTTCTTCGCTGGAAGAGATACCTTTGAGGGAAACTGGGATGTCAGGGTGGGGTGTGTGACCCTCCTCTACTGGAAAGGCACCTGCTGCAAGCAAGGGACATAGGACAGACTGAGGGTCACAGGGAGGAGAGAACACCAGCAGCCCGGCCTTCATTAGAGGAGCCAAAAAGAAACGTCCTTCTTGGATACTCCCCGAGTGTGTGTGACACGGCGGCCGCTGTGCCTGACCATGAGGACAGACCTCGGCAGAGCATGAACAGCTACGTCAGAACATGGAATGGGCCACGCTATCAGGTAAACAAAGGCTGCTAGGAGGAGGACATCTAACCTGGGGATTGGCAGGAAGGAGGGAAAGTTTCTAAGGAGTAAAGTCTGAACAAAGTAATGAAAAGAAAGCCCGGGCCCTGCCTACGCAATCAGATGGTAATACCCCCGACAGCATATCCGCAGGAGGACATTCCAAAGGAAGGAACTAGAGCACACATGTAACATGCTCTCATCCCACTCTCAACCGCAAGTCTGTATTATTCCCCCATCTGCTGTGATGACCAAGCTCCTCATCCTGCCTGCCTCTCTCTGGGCAGCTGTTCAACACGCAACACTATGACTTCCAGGCATCCCAGGGGAGCTCACCACCCTGAAGCTGCCTAAGGACTCCACAGCAGAGGCCGAGCTATTTTACTTAAAGTGAACACGGGGGCACCTGGCTCGCTCAGTCGCAGGGCATGTGACTCTTGATCTTGGGGTTGTAAGTTCAAGCCTCACGTTGCCCATGCTGGTTGTATATATTACTTAAAAATAAAATCTTACAAAATCACTGTTGCACTATATGCTAACTAATTTGGATGTAAATTTTTAAAAAATAAAAAATAAAACAAGTTAAAATTTAAAAAAAATTTTAAAAATAAAAAATAAAAACGAAATAAAAATAAAATAAAATCTTACAGGAAAAAAAAAAGTATATGAGACAGAATCCAAAAGGACAGCTCAATTTTCTTAATGCAACAGAAACTTAAAGTTAGAAAATACAGAAAAGTATAAAATGAGAAAACAAAAGCCACATTCTCACCACCCAGAACTAAACACCATTAACAACATAATTCCTTTCAATCATCTGATTTCATTCAAATTTTAGATGTTCTATGAAAACATTTCCCATCCTATTTTTAGTTGCATTAATTTTATCCATTTTCTCACATCACTAAGTATTCCTAAAACATGTATTTTTAGATGACTTTGTAAAATCCCACTGGAGGAAAATATCCCTATTTATTTCTCCCCCAAAGGCTCTAGTGCTTCTTCACTATGAGTAATGTGCCGTCACAAAACAACATCCGTGACCATGTCTCCGTACCAGCTTAGGATGAAGCCCAAAAAGTGGGAACACTTTTCAGGTCCTGCCCGGGTGCCCTTCGGGAGGTGGTGGAACAGGCTGGCCACAAGCAAGGTGAAGGCGCTTTTCGTCTCCTTCCCAAGCCCGTGGGGGCCAGATGGACGGACCACATGCGCTCGTGCTTTTGCGAACCCCCTGCACTTCCCACCTGTGCAAGGGCTCGCCTACTCCCTAATCCAATTCCATATCAGGAGATTTACTTGACAATCACATGTCCCATTGGTTGCTTTTGTGTTCTCTGACTTTAAGAAATCTGAAAATTTTACACAGTCCACTTTTTCTGTTACTTTTAATGTTTAGAAAGTCCTCATACTACTTAGGAATTTTTCATACAATAGCAGATAACCAGGTTTTTTTACTTCTACCTCATGGTTTCAGTTTTTACATAGATTCTGAAAACTACGTGAATATGTTATTTGGTAGGAGTAACTATCACTATTACTCTTTAAGACCTTTTCCTATTTTCATTCTTTTAGATTATTAACGACAACAATCTTTTCAAATTCTAAACTACTGACCCAGGGCTTTAAAATCGTATGTTCCAAGCTCTGGTGAACACGAAGTGCTAGTTTTTCTCGGGGGATTTTCTTAGGCTTTCTAGGTGGATCAGCATGACCCCTCTCCCACCCCCACCTGCTGCTTCTAGCACCTTGCGTTCCGTGTCCTGGTTCTGATGTGTTAGGGACTCTGTGGGAATTTTCAACACACATTTCCCTCCACTGAGACGGACTCCTGGGGTCTGAGATGGGAGGCTTCCCCGTTAAGTACACCATCAGCTACTGGCTGCAGACAGGTGTTTTTATTAAAAGCTTCTGTTCCAAGTTTAAGGGTTTTTATCAGGACTGGGAACTGAGCCTGAACAAATGGCATTTTGGGGATCTACTAAAGTGGTCATACTGTTTACCATGCAAGGTGATAGACTTAATTGATCTCCTAATGAACCATCTTTTCATTCCTGGGATAAATCCTAGTAGGAAAAAAAAAAGTACCAGTGAAATTTGAGACTTTGGAATTTCCCATCTATATTCATGCGAGATTAGATCGTACCCCTCTTGTATACTAGCAAGAACCTCGTATGGGTCTGGACAGTTTTATGAAGTTAGGGGTGGGGGAAACTCCAATCTTTTTCGAATTCTGCTTTACCTTATACTGTTCAAGAATTGGCTTTTCTGAGGCTCCTGGGTGGCTCAGTTGGCTAAGCATCCAACTTTGGCTCAGGTCATGATCTCATGGTTCATGAGTTCAAGGCCTGCATCGGGCTCTGTGCTGACAGCTCAGAGCCTGGAGCTGCTTCGGATTCTGTGTCTCCCTCTCTCTGTCCCTCCCTTGCTCACACTCTTGTCTCTCAAATATAAACATTAAAAAAAAAAAAAAAAAGAAAGAAAGAATGAATCAGCTTTTCTCCTAGAAAACTGAAAGAAACTGGCAAAAACTGTACAGGCCAAAAACCCTCCTGGAAGGTAATCCTCTGCTCAGCCACAAAAGTGTTCTTATAAATGCAAATCTCTTCCATATCCACCACTGCTATTTCTAATTTAACTAGTGTTTTCTGACTGTCTCATCCTGTCCCCCATCATCAGAGCTACAGATTTAGGTTTTTTTGTTTTCAGAGAACTAGGCTCTACTTCCCCAAAAACGGAAACCACTAACAGTGGACTGATGTCTCACCTTGAATCCTTCTCATTCTCTGCATTGAGGCGGTTGGCTTCCTGGGCTTTCTCGGCCATCCATCTGGTGACCAGCTCCTGGTTCTCTTCAGTAGTTTTCCTCAGTTTCTCCTCCAAGGCAGTAAACGTGATCTGCAGGGCATCATACTCATCCTTCAGGGTCTGGTTGGCTCTTTCGAGGTCCTGAAGCTTACCGCGCAGTTCTTGGCACTCCGTCTCCAGGTCAGAGATGGTCTGCAAGCACTCTGCAATTCTGAAAGCAGGACACGGAGAGGAGGAATGGCACCACGCGAGAGCCCTGTGCCGGAGACCCTGGCCAGGTACGTGAGCACGGGCCGCCAACAATCACCTCAGCCGGCACACCTGGTGCCATGGAGGACTCTTACTTAGCCCAGCCCAGCCCCAGTGGTTTCCAGGACAAGCCCATTAGGAGAGGAAATATGTAGGGTGAAATTCATCCAGATGATGAATGACTACAAAAGCAGGATCCCCAGAGGGAGCTTTGATGCCTAAAGTGGGGGCTTAAGAGGAGGCTGGAAATTCTGCACATTCTATTGATTTTATCATTCATGGAGCAAAGATGCCTTTCTAAGCCTCTGGAGACCCCTGTCTGCAGAGAAAGGGAAAAAGGCACAGATGAAAGACAGGCTCCCCTCCAGCTCAAACGTCCTAGGACTGGGAATCCCAGGCTTCTCCCTGATCAAGAATAGTCCTGCCCACAAACTCATCCCTGTTCCCAAGGGCCACACACTCACATATGCTGGCCGCATCTCCACCACAGAAGACACCGGCTGCCATATGCAGTGCCCACAGGGAGAGCCATGAATGCTTCAGGAACACTCCAAGGGCCAAGGGTACTTCCCAGGAGTGTGCTGGGAACCTGGGAGACTGAGGGCACTGTCCTTGCCTTTGTCTCCCTTAGAGCAGGTAGGCTGTGCATGCACAGAAACGACACTCTTGCTGAGCCCGGTGTGGCTCCCATCCACCAGCCATCACCCCCGGCCCCGCCCACCGGCCGACAGTAAAAGGACAAGTGCAACCCATGACCAGTCCCAGAAGGGTCGCCTCTACTCACTTTGCTTCATTCATCTGCATCTCCCTGTCCTTCTGCTGCATTTGGTTATTCAGGTCAATCACCAACTGAGCTAACTGGGGAGGAAAGAACACTTTCATCAGTGAGAGATTTCAGGACCTCAGCTGGAAACTAAACAACAGTGGGTTACTCTAGAAAAGATGCCCGTGGGATTGGGCCCAGGCACCAAGAAGAAATGAGCTAGGTGGCAGCAAGGAGCAGAGGGGTCAATGGGGACACTCATGGGAACGATGTGGGCTCCCCGCCTGCCGACAGCAGCCGTGGGCAGACGAGAAGTGCTACAGGTTCCCTCTGAGGACACCTGTCTGCACCCCCCACCCCTGCTGGCCACCTTTTCAAACGCTTCAGCTGATAAAATGATCAACTGAGCTGAACTGATAACTTTTTCTTTTTACGATTTGCCATCAGACCACCACCCAGGATAAACACAGCCCAGAACTTTTTCATTCTTCTAATGAACTTTTCTGAAATTGCAGGGTTCACTCTCAAATGCTTTAGGAAGGTATTAGACCTTCGGTAGAACAAGCAGCAAGCTCTTTCCTTCGAGGTTTCTCCACTTCTACCTGTCATGCCACCTGTGAGTGTAGCAACCAGCAGCTATCCCACGGGCTCACCCTTCTGCTGGTGGAGGGGAAGACCTCACCTTTCCCGATGCTGCGTTCTCAGAGACAGGCCGATGCCACAGGCAGCTGGGATGGCTGCTAATTCTAGTGTGCCTGCCCACCTGTTCCCCCACCACAGGGCCCGCACAGAGCAGAAGACAGATGGGGAGCGGCTATCGGTACCTCCCCACGTTTCTTGTGTAATTCAGTCAGTTCTTCTTGGTGTTTAATCCTCAGCTGGGCCATTTCTTGTAGCTGACTATCATTCCACGCACCGTCGTGGCCAGGACTAAATCCCCAGACCAGGAAGACGAAGAGAACGTGCAAAAAAGAGAGGAAAGGAAAAAAAAAAAAATCAGTCCTCAAACCTCTTCGATCAGGCAGTGAACAGTAACTTCAGAATTTCAAACCTGCACATGACAACGTAGCCAGTAAAGCAGTTCAGTTCCTCCAAGCAATGGAGTTCTAGAAGGCAGGAAACATGAGACACTTGGTAAAATAAACCAGCCACAACCCAAACACTGGTCGTGTCAGGAACAAAGCATGGGTTCCAGATGAAGTTTAGGTAAATATGGAGAAGACAAGGTCCATTTATGCCAGGCACTGACCTTAGAGCTGGAAGAAGGAAGTGAACACAAAGCTTTGCTCTCATGCAAGTGAAAAATTTTTTTGAGAGAAACAGACCGTGAGCAGGGGAGGGGCAGAGAGAGAGGGAGACACAGAATCCGAAGCAGGCTCCAGGCTCTGAGCTGTCAGCACTGAGCCCGATGCAGGGCTTGAACCCACGAACCCCGAGATTATGACCTGAGCCGAAGTTGGATGCTTGACTGAGCCACCCAGGCGCTCCCTTGTACAACTGATAACCAGTTAAGAGCAGACAACAGACAAGTAAATACATGAAGTCAGATGGTCAGATGTGAAGAGAAACTAAGGGAAAAGAGGGGAACACAGCAACAGGGGTCCTGTTCTATTTAGGGCACTCGAAGGCTTCTGGGAGGCGACACATGACTGCAGACTGGAAAGACGTGAGCAGCAAGCTATGCAGCCCCCAGGGGCTGGAGCCTGACGCACAGAAGAAACGTCAAGTGTTGGAAAGGCTCGGAGGCAGCGGCACAACTGGTGCACTCGGGAGAGTGTGAGAGGAGCCCCGCGTGCAGGAGGGTAGAGAAGACGGTCAGGGAGGAGGTGGGGCCATCACGCAGTGCCTCCCAGGCCCCTCTTCGGACCTTGACTTTTCCTAGGCATGACTGGAAGCCACTGTCGTGCTGTGAACAGAAGAGTAACGTATGCTTTAAAAGCACAGCTATGGTTGCCGACTGCAGGGGGGCAGGGGTAGAAACAGGGAGATCAGTTAGCAGGCTGTTACACAGGCCAGCTCACGTCGAGGTGGTAGCAGCGGAGGGAGTGAGAGGTGGTCAGATCCTAGATCCTTTCCGAAGAGAGTCCTTGCATTTGCCTTGGACTTGGCTGTGGAGTCTACGAGAAAGACCGCAGTCAATGAGGACCCCAAGGCGTTGGGAGCAACTGATGAAACACAGGTGCCACCTACTGAGACGGTTAGGACTCGGGGGGAAGCAGGCTTCGGGGGAGGCCTGAAGAGTGCGGTTTGGATACCCAAGCTGGTGTGTGGAGCGGAAACCGGGTGTCAGAGTCTGCACGTCACGTAAAGAGGTCCAAGCTCCAAGAGAGCAAGTAGAAGCTGTCAGCAAACAGATTATGTCTGAAACCAAAGAACTGAGTTCAGATTCTCTCAGGGTCAATGTGGTTTTGGAGACTTCACAAGGGTTTACATCCTCTCTCAGAAACAGCAGATGACTGAACTGTGGGCTTCCAGTTCAGGGCTGGGGTCTCCGTTGCAGCTACAGATGAGAACCATCAGATGATAGTCAGACGTTTAAACCATCACCCAGGAAAAGCACAAGATGGAGAAGAGGAAGATGCTGGAAAAGTAGGACACCAGCACCCAAAGGGAGGGGGGAGAACAGCCTCCTCTGTCTGCCCTGTAACAAACCAGAGGGAAAAGGGAGCAGCAGCATGACAGTCCCTCCTCACTTTACCCTTGATGTCTAAAGCTATTTCTATCACATGTTCTAAGCACATCCTAATACCTCATCCTTTGAGGCAACTTAATCCTTCCCCAATTTTAGCCCATGAAGTCGAAGCCAAGAGATTAGAAAGTGGAACGCTTTACAAGAAACCATCCTAAACTAGGCAGAAAGACTAGAAATTATTTGTACTAAATCCTCTTATTTTAATGCAAAGCAATGGGCAATATGCAAATGTAAAACTAGCCCCTTCTTCTAGGACGCTAGCATCAGGCCACTCATTGTACCCCTCAGGTGACGCAGCTAGCTGACAAGGACTCCTGGGCAGCCATGGTCTAAAGCAGTGGTTCTCAGGATCACCTAATTACAGATTATGGTGGGCCTTACCACCCTCATCCCTGCACCCCCAGTTTCTGAAACGGGAAGTCTGGTCGGGGGCCCAAGATTCTGCATTTCTAACAATTCTGCCAGATGCTGCGGTCCAGGAAGCACACACACACACAAAGACAGGACTGAACGATTTCTGGGCTGAGGAGTTTAATGTTAACCTATTCAGAAAGCAAAGGGATTAAAACACTTCAGAAGAGACGCAGATAATTGATCCAGATAAAGCTTTTTAAGCATGGGCAGTAGCGTTTTAAGAATAACTAGGATGAGACAGGCAGAACTTAAGGAGCCAGAAGGCAGAAGGAAACAACCAGGCCCATCTTCTGCAAACACCCTTACGACACCATCAAACACCCCTTGAGCTAGTCTCCCCACCGGATGAAGGGACAGATGCATTAAGAGGCTGTGAGTGAAAAATGAGCATGCCTGAGTGGGTGACTACCAACAAGGAGGGGCAGGATACTGAGGGAAAAAGGAATCATAGATGACTTGTGGAAAATAAGAACACCATTAACAGAAACAAGGCGGTCAGGAGGACAGGCCTGATTAGGGGCTCAAGTTTGTAGGAAAGGAAGGACCTCCAACTAAATTACCACTCCAGTGATAGTCAAAAGAATTACTGTGTATTTGTTTATTGCACCTTTCCAAACAAATAAGCTTGGCTGACCAATAAAGAATAAAGTATAATCACCCAGAATCTAACTACATAGAAACAAAGTATTACAAGTTTTCAGTTGACTGAATTTAGATGAAAAAGGTAAAATGGCATTTTCTACACCTAAAATTGACCAGAACACTGCAACTAATATTTTAAATACTACAGTAGGCCCCCCACCCCCCACCCCGGCCACAGTCAGGCAGGATCTCTTGAATTTATTATTAAGCAAGGACAAACCCTGGGCTGGGCCATCTGTTCCTCTTGCCCACTCTGGTGTGCTGGGAGACCATCTTGTGAAATGAGGAAACATGGATGGCAGATGGTTATACAGCAGATTTAGCTACAGAGATAAATAAATTCAGCCACACCTCACATTTCTGGGTTTAAAAAAAAAAATCGCTGTATTACTACCAACTTGTTTTTGTTGGTAAATGTTAACGGATAGGCAAAAAAGTATATAGATTTTAGAGCAATAATGGGAACTATTCCCATACAAACTCTCATATGTAATATGCAAATGTGATAAACACGGAAAAGATAATAACACTACAGAATGATTCCATGGTAAACTGCTTTTGCTTAAGTCTGGCTATTAGATTTTCTTGGACCATACCCCCCAAAAAGAAATACAGTTCACATGAATAACCCAAGTAAACATATCAAACTTCCCATTATGAACACATATTTGCATGTTTAATGAAACAACTTACCCTTTCTGTTAAAATGCAGGTTTCTCCTAATCTTTCTTAAAAAAAAAAAAAAAAAAAAAAAAAAAAAAAAGCTTGTTGCCACCAGCTAGCTTAATTTCACACTCTATTAAAATATGTTGAAATCCACCAAACTAAAAAGGATCAAATAGACCTGTTCTATATACGAAGCACTTTATATGTTTATGCACCAGGATATAATCCAGTATTAACAAGATTCGTGTAAATCTGCTCAAGAATGCTTACTGATGTGATATTCAGAAAAAGTGGACCCCGAGGCTGAAGAAGGAATTGGCACAGTTACCTGCCTTGAGCAACTTCTCAAGCTCACAGCACCTACTGCTAAGCCTTCTGGGTGGGCATACACCTTCAGAAAAGAATTTTAGGTACTTGGCTTCAGAAGTTCGTATTTGAAAGGAGCAGACACAGACTGGAGCACAGACGCGGTATTCTGTTCGCCTCTAAACGAGCAGTGACAACTAAACAGAGACACGTTTCTGCTGAAGAGACACAAGCGATACAGGACAGTTCCAAAATACCTTATCTCATGCCTGTTGGGGACGTCATGCTTTTCAGCTTGTAGCTTATGGGCCAGCACTGAATGAAGATCTGACTTTTCTAGCAACTTGTTATCTGTTAAAAAAGAGAAGAAAAAAATTTTTAACGGTGCACACCTTATTACTACTTATTATCCTATAAAGATCTGGACCAAAAAAACAACCAGAAGACTAGATAGGTTTCATTTTCAAGAGGCCTCAAAGTCCTAGGTACTGCATTTGACAGCAATGGTAGCAACCGTTCAAAACCCAGGAACATACGCTCCTTCGATGCTTCTTGGCCTAAGAATGAGCAACACAGTCAAAGGAACCCGTGGAAACTTCGCTGCAAGAATGTCCCCCACTTACATATTTTTAATCATAGGAGTAAAAAAATAAAGCGAGACAAAAACCACAACCAAATACAATGGAAAAATGACACGTTACACACCTCTAAGCAATGTGAAACAGCTTTACCGTATTATTACATTTGGAAAATTTAATTTTTAGATCTGGGCACTAGAGATACAACTATGAAAAGTCCTTGACCTCAAGGAGCTCAAGTATAACAGAGGGTCAAGCATAAAAGGGAACAGAAGAGTGATCTTCCCTCATTTGCCTGGATGGTTTTACGGGTGAAGATGGTGGAGTCCAGGCAGGAGGGCAGGCAGTTATCTGGTTAAGTGGCTAGAAATGAAAACTTGGAGCCAGCCAACACATGAACGAGCAGAATGAAAAACTCAGACCTTTTCTTACTGGCAGTGGTGAATTAACAGATTTGAAAAGCAGGCAGTGACATGAATGGAGATTTACTAGTAAGAAGTCAAAGATTATCCTGAAATTCCTTGCTCAGGCGACTGGCTGCAAGATGCTAACGTGTCAAGAACACATGAGTGGAGAACTTAAGAGAGAAACTGAGTTTTCTTTCTGAAAAGTAACAAAAGTGACAGGAAGCATGGCGCAGGAATTCAAATGACAAGTAGTTAGGAATGACAGTCCACGGGGACTAGCAAGAGGGGAAGGGGCACTGAGCAGAACAAGAGATTGATCATGGGACACTTGCAGAATAGCTACATTTGATGGGGGTTGTCACAAATCCTACAAGTGTGAGATCAGAACCGCTCTAGAACAAAATTTCGATAGGGTTCGTGCCAGTGAGTACTCCTGTCGGAAGGGCTTATCTTTCTTCTAAAAGAGTCTTGAGCCCCACTTCTCCTTTACATGTGGAAAATGGAACTCCTGGACAGAAACAGAAATACTCTTGGTCTAGATTAATTTCATCCATCAGTTCAACAGAACATGGAAATGTGATTGCAACCTTGGGTGTTCACGCACATCAAAGGGCTCTAATAAGGTCTTTAAAGTGTCACACCAGAGCTGGGTGCCCTGGGATAGTCAGGTCTTAAAAAGGACAGGAGGCATTCCAGAGGGATCCTGCTTGAAAGTTCTTCACACTAAAGAGAAGGATCCAGCCGAGGGAGAGCTGCCACCTGTCCCTACAGTCCCTTTTCATCTTTCTCTTTAGGCTCGGGCAGGAACTGAACTTGACTGGCCTGGGAAGGCAAGAAGGAGTGGAAGGTGTTCCACAGGCAAACTGGAAGTGACCTCCCAAATGTCAAAGAGAAAAACTTAACAGGCAAAGGTTGTCTTGCTCTCCAGCCCTCTAACTACCTCTCATCTCAGTCGGGGCTCCTAGCCCCTCAGGCATGCGCTACTGACTACAGCTATTTAATGATGGGTTCCCTCTCCAGGATGGTCTCCTTCCGACTTTCCTCCTACATCCCCCCCACCCCATCAAAATGTCCATTTTCAATGCAGAAAAACCATTCGATCTCTGTCAGTACAATTACAAGCAACTTCTGTTTACGGGCTGTTATGTAGATGGCTTTCAAAGCACTCACACACACAGTTTTTATGAAGCAGACACGGCAAGCTTCACCTGCATTTTACAGATGCAGCAAACCAGACCCAGAAAGGTAAGTGAAAAGTTCAGCAAGGTGTGGAGTCAGACTTCCAGTCCAATGTGACTTTCGGTACGTGTTAGCTTTTAAGATTAAGCATTCAATAAATACCTGACCACCTGAATTTATGTAACCCATGTGCGTTTGAGTTGGAAGGGTTTCCTGTGCTTCTGGCAGCCACATCTCTTAGGGTAAAAGGAATTCGCACAACAGCACATCACCTCTCTTTCCTTCCCATCTTTTTTAAGAGGGTGGATTCAGCGAAAGCAAGGAAGGGTCATTTCTTGGGGGCTCCAGTGAGAAAAACAAAATGCAGGGGCTCCCGGGTAGTTCAGTCGGTTAAGCATCTGACCCACTCAGGTCACGATCTCACGGTTCGTGAGTTCGAGCCCTGCGTCGGGCTCTGTGCTAACAGCCCAGAACCTGGAGCCTGCTTCAGATTCTGTGTCTCCCTCTCTCTCTGTTTCTCCCTCGTTCATGCTCTGTCTCACTCTCTCAAAAATAAATAAACATTAAAAAAAAAATTTTAAGTTAGGACCCATCACATCCGTGTTCAAATCCAGACTCCAACACGAAACTGCATGCCTCCCCAAAGAAATACTTAATCTCTCTTAGCCTGGGTTTCCTAAGGCAACACTAGGACCTGCCTCATAGAACTTTCAAGAAGATAAAGTGAAATAACACATACCACATATTTACCACAGCACTCAAACTAGCCCACGTATTAGAAATACTTGGGGAGCACCAAAAACCACTCATACCCCTGTCCCACCCTAAATACAGCAATTTAATCGGTCTGGGCTTTTTAATTCTTAAAAGATCCACGTCATACCAACGTGCACATAAGATAGGGAACCACTGATTTAGCCCAGTGAGAATTCAATACCTCTATTGCTTTGAACCTCATCATCGACATTAACTCCAGACTTTTCTCCAAAGGGCAGATGGAACCATAGGACTGAAAAGGGCCCATTTCTTCCCCCAAATGTGTCATCAGTTAGGTAAATTTGGG
This sequence comes from Panthera tigris, assembly GCF_018350195.1. Lineage (NCBI taxonomy): Eukaryota > Metazoa > Chordata > Mammalia > Carnivora > Felidae > Panthera > Panthera tigris. Next base: position 213,094,276 of record NC_056667.1, on the reverse strand, counting down.
AAGGGGGCAAAGAAATGCTCATTAGGGCTCATCTAAGGGTACAAACACTTTTGTCCTCAAATTGCAGAGGGGTGGAGAGAGGAGGAACCCACCTCTTTCATACTGAAGTTTTCAGTAATAGTAAAGACTACAACGTCCCACCTAAACAGTAAGACTCAAACCCTGTATCAGTTAAAGAACACCGAGGTGGAGTAAAGACAAGAGGTCTGAGGACTCCAAGGCTGAACATTTCATTACACTAAAAGGACAACATTAGTTGTGCGAGTTAAGGCTTAAAGTCGGTGACCGTTTCGTAACACGAGGCCCGAGACGGGCCGTTTCCGGAGCCTATTCAAGTACACAAAGCGCGGCTGCTGGATCTCCAAGCACAAGCGCGAACGGTGCCTGCCCCTGGAGAACACACAGTTTAGCAGGGAAACCGTCTACAGTGAAAGAGAATAAGATCCAAAAAAGGGTTGGGGCGGCCACAAGGCGCGCGGGCGTCGCCAGGGCTCGGCCTCGGCTTCCCGCCGGCTCTTGTGGGGCCCCGCCCGCCCACTCCCCGCGCCCGCCCGCCGCTCACACTGCAGGATGATCTCTTCAAATGCCTGCCTCTGCAGCCGGTCCCGCCGCCTCAGCTCCTCCGAAATGTGGCGCTTCCAGCGGGGGAAGTCGGCGGCGCGGAGGCCCGACGACATTTCGCGCGCTGTCGCCCCGGCGCCTCAGCACCGCCAATGCGAGCGGGGACTGGCGGCCGCAGCCCGCGGCATGGGGCGACTAGCCGGCGCGGGAAGGCCGGCGGCCCAGAGCTCGCTTCCACACACAGGCCGCCCCGAACGCCGTCCGGGACGGTCTTCCGGCTCCTGCAGGAAATGGTTTGAATCTGGGCCGGAAGACCCGCCTCCTCACCCGACGCCTTACGCCACACGCACGCGCGAGGCCGCTGGCGGCGCGAGGCGCTGGGCATTGACGCCCTCCCGAGGCCGGAAGAGCAGGGAGCAGGGAAGCGGCCGCTGGGAGGCGTGCGGGCTACGCTGGAAGTTCAGCTGCGGGCGGGAAGGAGACCGGGAGGGTGCCGCCCGCCAGTTTAAGTTAACTTCTCTGCCTCCCCCCCCGCCCCGCGATTTATATTTTTCTTGGCCTGCCTCCCTTTTCTTCATCGCGTCGTTTACAAGCAGGAGTGGGAGCCACTCCCCACTTAGTAGCTGAGTGACTGTAGATGAGCGGCAACCTCGCTAAGCCTCAATTTCTTAATCTGTAAAACGGGGACCCTGCTGATATCTACCTCACAGGGTTGCCGTGAGGATTAAAAGGAATAACCTATGTAATGCAGTGTGCACCGTACTGTACCTGGTATATTGCAAGCCTAACTTCACCTAGACCGCCGGTATCTTCCAAGGCCTACCCAAAGTCTGGCTGCGCTACACTTTAGCAAGCGTGTCCCGTTGCCCTTGGGAACTTTTTTTTTTTTTTTTTTTTTTACAACGAAGACATGGAATGCAAAGAACGGTTAAAGAAAAATGTAAATAGATTGGCTATGTTAAAGATTAGAAGCCTAGAAATTATCTATGATCTAACAGTAAATGGGTTCTTAGAAGATAATCTAAGGGTGCGGAATGTAAACAAGAGGAAAAGGCCAGTTTGCCAGTAGATACTGAAAATGGTCAGTGGAAGACAGTTTCTTGAGAAGATGGCATCTGTCAACTCAGAATGGAAATGGTCTGTAATAGAATTGTCTGAGCTTCATTTGCCTTTAACAAGTTAGTAAATTTACTGCATGAAATGGAATTGGACAAAATAGGAGGCCAGGGGAGAGGAAAGGAGTATCAGAACCGGGCTTCTCTTCCAATGTCTTAAGTCCAGTGGAAGCTCCTTCAGAGACAGATAAAAAAGCCTTTCCTGTGGAGCCCGGGAGTAGCTCAGTCAGGCTTCTACAGCCTTGTTAGAGATACTTCATTGGCAGTCAGCACTGAGTGATCTGAATTTGTGGAAAGGACAAGGAAGAAGCAGAAATAGAAGGAACTTTCTCACATACTGAGGAAAATGAGAGAGCAGTTTTTTGAAAGTCACCAAAAATGCCTCCAAATGTAACAGTGGTACTAACCTCAAAAGACCATAGCATCACAAAGCATCAAATCTTGACAGTTAAATGTGCTTATTTTCCAGATAAGATTATCATCAAAACATGTTAACAATTTGCAGAAACAGCAATTCCACTTGTAGAAATTTGTGTTACATATTTGGACAAATGTCCATATATAAAAACATCTTTCACAGCATTGTTCATAACTGGAAAATGAGAAATGATCTGTATTTTCAACAAGAGCTGGGTTAAATAAGTGTATATTTATTGTTCAAAAAAATGTCCCTGGGACACCTGGGTGGCTCAGTTGGTTAAGCGTCTGGCTCTTGATTTTGGCTCAGGTCATGATCTCACAGTTCGTGGAATCGAGCTCTGAGTCGGGCTCTGCTCTGAGAGTGCGGAGCCTGCTTGGGATTCTCTCTCCTCTCCCTGTCCCTCCTTCTGATCATGCATGCATGCACCTCTTTCTCTCTCAAAAGAAATAAACTTTAAAAAAAGTTCCTGATAAAAACAGCGCATGGTATAAATCCGCTCTGTGTAAAATAAATGCATCCCTGGCTCCTCACAGGCAAAACTTGTCAAATGCGCAGAAGGTATAATTTCTAAACTAAGGATACTAAGCTCTGCTAGGTGTGCCCTCTCCCTAACTCACCAGCTTTATCTGGTACACACTTCAGCCTGCCGTTCACCATACTTCCTCCCACAGGAGGGCCTTTGGATTTATGGCGCTCGTGTTATGCACACTCTTCCCTTCTGATTTCTCTGAGTTGATTCCTAGGAGTTAATCCTCAGCTCAGTAATCACTGCCCCAAACTTCCAATAACAGACCTTCACAACCAGGTCAGGTCTCCCTACACACGCACCTCTCCTTTATAGCAGTGATCACAGTTGGAGCTTTTTAATATAATGATATATATTTATATCATTACTTGACGAAGGCGTGTCTTCCAGACTGTAACCTTTGAGGCAAGAGCTGTGTCTCTTTTTGCTCAACATCATAGCCAGCAAGAGCAGGAAGCTTGTTATGTATTCGGTGCTCAGTAACTGCTGTTTAATCGTTGAGTGGAATACATGAAAATGCTGAGAGTACTAGCTCTGGGCAGTGGCATTGCTGGTGTTTTTGTTTTTTCTTTGAGTATAGTTGACACATTTTTTGTTTTATTATGTTTTTTCTATGTCTTATGTGTTTTCTAATTATTCCACATTACACCTGTACTTCGCATGCAAGAAAAAGTTATAGAAATGAACACATGTGTACAAAACCATTTCTTCCTCAAGGTGTACGTCAAACATCCCAAGATTCTTGTCGTCGTGTGTTAAGCAACACATATTTGCTCACGGAATGGAAGAGGCATCATTCCCCGAAGAACTTTCTTTGTGTAAGATTTAGTATCACCGAAGGAAAGTACAACTAGACTTCATGTAACAGCATTTCCACTGTTAAAAACTTCCCGCAGGGGCGCCTGCATGGCTCAGTCGGTTAAGTGCCTGACTTCGGCTCGGATCATAATCTCGAGACTCGTGGGTTCAAGTCCCGTTGGGCTCTGTGCTGACAGCTCAGAGCCTGGAGCCTGCTTCGGATTCTGTGTCTCCCTCTCTCTCTCTGCCCCTCCTCCACTCATTCTCTCCCTCTCTCTCTCTCTCTCTCTCAAAAATAAACAAAAAAACATTAAAACAAAAACAAAAATAAAAAACCTTCCCAGAGACTTTCAGCTTAACCATCAGCCTGTACACCTCACCTGGGAGGTCGTCTAGTGCTGCCCCAATCCTGAGGACTTCCAAGTCCAACTTTCAGACAACTGTCCTCTTTACTCTTGTCCTTCCCCTCTAGGCCTGCCTGATCCCCTTTATCTTTCAATCAGCAAGTGCAAACAGTTGGGTCCTAGTGTCGGTCAGCCACAGAGGTGAGTCCTATGTGGGGGACAGACAGCCCAGGCTTGGATCCTGATCTCACAGGGCTCACTCTTCAGGAGGGGAGATGTGAAGGTGCATTATTTCCAACTGTAAGGAATAAAAGTAAAAGTGGGCTGGCCAGAAGGCAGTGCCGGGGAGATCTGACTCTCTCCCGTTCTTTTTCCTTCTTGCTCTTACTCTTTTCTAAAATATAATCGTCATTAAAACGAAACACTGTTGATTCTTTATTTCCACTCCTTTCCAGCTCTTCCCCAAATTAGATCACTAAAAGTGAAAGTAAGCTAAGTTACCCATGCTACTGTGTTAACTGTCTACTGTATGGACATAGTAGCTTCTAGAGTAAACCAAAAGATGGCTAAGAAGCCAGCCAACATAGGTTTTCAGACATACTGATGATCCCTCCGAATACCGCCTTTTTTATGACAATAATCATGCTCCCTTATAGACATGTGTTGCTTGTGTTTGCCTATGTATGGACACTGCAGGAAAACGTCATTATAAGGAATTTCTAGATTCTGTACCCAGACTAAGCCACATGCGGGTCTGGTCATCTACTCTCTCTATATGTTGACACTCAGATGTCATATTTTAAATATGACAGTGTCTGAGGTGAGTATCATCCTCATACTCCAATATGAGCTTTCCAGCAAAGCTCAATTTTCTTAGGACAAATTTATCCCTCGTCTATATTGGCAGCCAAGCATCTGGAATGGTGGCTGGTCGTTTCAACATGGCACATCTAACAAGCTGGGAATATGATCCCTGGCTAGAGAGTGTGTTTGTGGGAAGTTACTCTCCCGTGGCTTGCTTCTTTGATCTTCAAAGAGATGATTACATTTCTCCCAGACACGCCTGCCCTACTGTGCCCTACTGTCCCCTACTGTGAATAACAGCTAATATTGAGTGGTTTTTGCGTGCCAGGCACTGTGCTCTACACGGTTTAACATTCCTTTCCCCACCCTACACGATCGCAGGTGCTGTTAATATTTCCTTTTACAGGTGCGGAAACTGACACACAGAGAGGTCAAGTGGCTTGTGCGATGTCACGGAGTTAGTACGAGGCAGAATTTGGATTCATTCGAGGAAAACTGATGCCAGACCCCCCCCTCCACACACACACACACATGCACACACACGTGTGTGTTTAATCATGCTGTTGTGCCATATGTCAACGCATCAGGGTTGTAGCTGGTTTTTAGGGTAAGATGGAGATCAGAGTGCTTTTAATTACAAGTGATAGAAATGCAATTTGTGCTTCCTTAAGGGAAAGGGTGTTGCATTGAGTTGGCACCACGGATGTGGCTGGACACCAGGAACCCTGGAACCAGGATGCAAATCCCATCAGAATGCCCAGCCCTTGGTGTCTACTTCCCTGTGTAAGTTGCCGCTTCCTTTTCCCCTTGTCTGGTGCCCCAGCTCCTTGCCCCACCCCCACCCTCCCACTGGAAGTGAAGAAATGTCCCTTCCAACAGCCTCTCAGTACAAGCAAGCCACAGACTGCGCTGGCTCCTCCGAGCCCCAGTTCTAAACTCCTGGGGAAGGACGCTGGTGGACTAGCAGGTGCCCATGTCTAATGATTGATGGGGCAGCCTTCCAGGATGCCTCCCTCTGGACAGAAGGAAAGGGACAGTTCTCAGAGGAAGGAAGATATAGGACACATCTTCTGTTCAGACTGCCCAGCCCCCTCTTCTTTTATGAACACATTCTGCCCTCCTGACTACATCCATGGTATTTCCCTGCCCCTCCACACCACAAATCGATCCCAGGAATGGGCATAGAAACCCCTGCCAATCACTGTCCTCCACAGGAATTTTTTACCTGGATCTGGGAGAGAGGGCCCCTTTTCTCCTTTGGGTAGAAAGTCTGAGGATATGCATCAGGATCCGCTAGTGGCTGTGTCTCATGAAAAGTTTAATCTGAAAAAAAAAAAAAAAACAACTGGGGCAATCAGAAGGGGAAGAGGAGACAAGAAACCAAGAATGTTGATGCCATTGGAGTCCCTGGTTCCAGCCACTCCTGAAACTAGCCCAGCCCTATTCTCCTCCCAGTCCAGTTACTTGAGCCAATACAGTACCGCATTTCACTAAAGCTGGTTTATATTGGGTTTTTATTTCCACTTGCCATCCAAGAATCCTGATTAATACACAAGGCAAGCCCAAGAAAAAACTAGGGCTGGGCAGGCAAAATGGTACTCCCCCCGCCACACACACACACACACACAAGGTGGGCACTAAGGGAGGGTTTTCCCTTTTACAATCTTGACAAACACGTTTCTCTTCTCACCATGCACTTTTCGTGTTAATCGGCATCCTATTTCCAGACTTATTGGGGAAGAGGGTCTAGATCTGAGATCTCCTAAACTTTTGAGTGAGTTAAGCTCTGTTCTAAGTAATAGTATCTGCCGGTGAGAGAAAATCTTAATAACCCAGAAGTTACAGTTAGAAATATTAGAATAGACCTGGAATATGGGAAAATACTGTTGCCATATGTTAGAACTATTTTCTCTTCCCCCTCAACGGAAAGTGAAGGGACACCATTTCAAGCAGCACTGTTGGAGTGACTCACGGGGTATTAATAACTCTGCGGAGCGCCTACCAACATCGCAGTAGAACCACAGAGAAAGCAGGCAGCGGTGGAGTACGATTCTAAGTAAATAAGTAAATCCTGCATGTCATGAGATATGGCTCTTTGCTGAGGTATCGAATGGATCTTTTGTCTTTAAAAAGGTCTAAAGTTGAAACAGCAGTCTGTTGGGTTTGCTCTGCAAATCTGAATGCCCAGGCACTTCACCTCCGGGAGGCAGAGCCCCAAATAAGAAGGAACGAGCCAGGGACACAGTGTCCAACAGAGACGGGGCACAGGACTGGCCACGCTGTGGTGTGTGACGCATACGGGTTCCAGCTTTTTTGTCCTGAACCTCTTCTTTCCGATAAGCAAATTTTTCTATCCCAACGTGTGCATTGGGCCTCTGTCTCTTAAGCTTCCCCACAGTGAAATTGCAAAGCTCCCTTAATCTTGTCAAAGCCTGCACATGGATAAATGGCTTCTCCAACTCCCTGGGTAATTCCAGCACAGCCCTTGTTTCCGGGGGTGTGTGGGGCAGTCCAGTCCAGGGCAGAATGATCTAGCCTGTGAAGTCCATGTAGGATCTTGGAAAACATTCCATCATCCTTCCTGACAGGTTCAAGTGATCCAGTCCAGCTCTTACAGAGTCTGCATGGAGGTAGAGGTTCAGGAATGGCTCCTCTGGTCTTTCCAGCTTGCCTCTGAGATCTCCCGTGGGCCTGGGCCCTGCCCTAGACCTTGGGGATGCACCGTTTGATCACACCCTGGTGGGCAAAGTGGCCCACACCCTCTCTTCCACAATCTCTCTCTGTCTCACTCTCTTTCCCTCTGTCTCTGTCTCTCTCTCCCTCCCTCCTTCCAGTTTCTTTCATTCTCTTTACCTCTTTTCTCTCAAAGCCCCATCTCCTTGGGGCCCAACTTGACCTCCATCCCCGTGAAGGCTGTTTTTCAACCATTCTCAGCTCTGTATCCTCATTTAGGAGTGTGTGTGTGTGTGTGTGTGTGCGTTGGAGGCAAGAGTAAGTGACCCCTCTGCTGTGTTTGGGATTGGGGTAGCAGGGAAGCATCTAACAGTCAGCTTTTGATTCCTGCCAGTGAGGCTCCTGTGCCTTGGTAAACTCTAAGAGTACCTTTCCCCTTGCAGGTCTCTTACAGAAGCCCCACCCCCCACTCCACACCTGTTACTTTACCCTCGAGTTATGCAAGAAGTAAAGCGAGGCATGGTCTGAGTATTTGTAAGCCTGAGTGTCAAGAATGAATTTACACTGGGAATTAGAACGGCAAGCAGCCTTACATCAGCGTTCTGGTGTCAGCCGTACTTACCTCTTGTGGAAGGTGGGAGGATTTCAGCTGCGAGCAACAGAAACCTTAATCTGTAACTTAAACCAAGGATCAGCAAAATATGGCCCGCGGGCCACATCCGGCTCGTCACCTGTTTTTGTACAGCCTTCAAGCTAAGTAGTTTTTGCATTTTAAACTCAAGAAGGGCCTGTGTGCTGGCCTTTGAACTTGTGCCTCTCAGCTCTCCTACTGGGGAAATGTAATCTACTAACGGCCCCAGCTGCTGCACTCTGAACCCACCAGCACGTCCAAACTGTGTCCGCACTACCCACGGATGCCCCGGCCGGTGACCAAACACTGCAGGGGTACTGAGGCAGGGCAGCTCCTCCAGAGCACGGTCACGGACTGAATGTATCCTCCTGAAATTCACATGGTAAAGCCCTAACCCCCAGTGTGATGGTATTTGGAGGTCTTTGGGAGGTGATTAGGTTATGAGGGTGGGGCCCTCATAAGTGGGATGAGTGCCCTTTAGGAGGGGACACCTGAGAGATGATCGCTCTTTCCCCACGGTTGTCTGCAAATTAGGAAGAAGGCTCTTGCCAGACATAGAACCTCTGGAAGCTTGATCTTGGACTTCCCAGACTCCAGAACTATGAGAAATAAATGTCTATTATTTAAGCCCTCCAGTCTATGGTATCTTGTTATTGCAGCCTGAGCAGACATCTCAGAGAGGACCAGCCTTGTCCCGTGACCTTCCCATCTTCCCCCAGAGGCATCTCCCTCCATAAATATCTTACATCAAGTCCTCCTCGTCATGTGCTGCTCCTGGAACCAGAGGAGGTGGTGATGGAACCCAAATACCAGGAGAAGACTGGGGAGGGAAGGAGCTACCACTTCTGCTGTAGACATTCAGAGGGGGTGTCCTGTCCCTCCCAAGTCCACTTTTCTTTTTCCTCTGATAACATCATGGCTCTGGTGGCTAAGGTTCTACCATGTGACTGGACCTTCAGCTCTTTGGACCAGCAATGGCCATTTGACCCAAGCTGGGCCAAATTCCTCTTCCAGGGGTCCTAGAGTGGGGAGCTGGGCTTCAGGGGCCTGAGCAGCCAGGCCAAGACAAAGCAAAGCCAGGGAGAGCAGGAATGGGCAGAAGAGCCGTCTGTGGACAGGAGCAAGGAAGAGGCGGGCAAAGGACGCGTCTGGAGAGAGCAGGGCCCAGGGTGGGGCAGCCCTCTGCGGGACAGCCCTGTTCCCACCACCAGGGCGTGCTCTTCGTCAGCTCTCCATCGGCAGCTAGTTTCTCTTCCTTGTAAGCAAAGAACCTTGACTAAAAGGGAAATTTAGAACTTTAGGGCAGGAAACCCTCAGGGAAAGACTCTGGGACCGAGGGAGAGGGGCCTCTCTGTGCCCTTTCTCAGGCCCTGATTCGTGACCATGACCACGGAGGTGATGGCCTTTCATGCTGCAGTGTGTGGGGGAGGGGGACCTGTCCCTCCTGCCACACCCCAGGTGACCTCTCTCTCACAAGGCCAAGAGGGCAGGTCTCCTGCATCCAAGTGAGTGCAACCTTCTCCACCCCTCCCCCCAGCAGTCCGTATTCCCATTTGTGGTGATTTCACAGCATCCTTAAGATGGATGGACAGGGATTTGCTTTACCTTCCGGGGACTAAACAGGGCATTTCTATTAATTTTTCCAAAGTAAATGAAGTCTGGGTGGATATTTTTAGGAAGTAATAAGGGAAATCTTTTGCTACAGAAGCACCACCTTCAAAAACTGAAAGTTGCCAGCAACCTTGTAAGCAGCTTTCCTGCTAAAAATTAAAAAACAAAAGCTTAAATTGTATTTTGGGTGAGTGCCTGTTTCATGGGCTAAAGCTATTTTTTTAATAATTTCTTTTTTTAAGTTTATTTATTATTGAGAGAGAGACAGAGAGCACAAGCTGGGGAGGAACAGAGAGAGAGGGAGACACAGAATCCGAAGCAGGCTTCAAGCTCTGGGCTGTCAGCACAGAGCCCGATGTGGGGCTCGAACTCACAAACCGTGAGATCATGACCTGAGCTGAAGTCAGACGAGCCACCCAGGCGCCCCTAAAGCTATTTAAAAAAAAATTTTTTTTAATGTTTCTTATTTTTGAGAGAGAGAGAAAGAGAGACAGAGAGCAAGCAGGGAATGGGTAGAGAGAGAGGGAGACACAGAATCCGAAGCAGGCTCCAGCTTGCTCAGCTGTCAGCACAGAGCCCAATGGGGGGCTCAAACTCACAGACCTGAGCTGTAGTCAGCCGCCCAACTGACTGAGCCACCCAGGCGCCCCAAGCTATTTTTTTTTTAATCAGTGAATGTTTTCCCTGAAAAATAAACTATCCATTGTTGATGAGTCTATTCTAGTGGAGACAGAAAAAACTCCAATTTTGGTTGATTTTTAGTGAGTGAAGTTCGAAGAGAAAGAATATGAAGAGACTTCAGAAAATGTTTTTTGCGGGAGAATTTTGAATTTTGAATTATTGAATTTTGAAAATAAAATAGTTATTAACATGGCTCCAGGTTACAAAGAGCCATGTGCAGAGAGAAGTTTCCAGAACTATGGGAAACATGATTCAGCTGTCAAAAGTACACAAAATCAACAATTCCAATTATAAGACTAAATTCCTGTATTTGTTGGGCCACAGGGTAAACGTGACAAAAGTTGTCCTTGTGCACACACGCACACACCCTCACTCGAAACGATGCCCTCATGCACCATGCTTTCTGAAGCCCGTCTCTGCCCTGGCTGACGTCTGCATCTCAGGTGGAAGGGTTTACATATTTTGATGCTGGATTCAGCTCTATTATCTGACTCAGAGGCAAAGTCAAGTTATATGAAGAAAATGTGTACAAATGGCATTTCAGCCTGAGTAAATAGAATGTTTTTGACAGAGCAAATGACCTTTTGGTCACACAATTATCCGAGGATTTATAAAATGTCTGAGAGACCTGAAAACATGTTTGTCACCAGAAGTACAATTTCTTTTTTTTTCCTTAAGAGAGAGAGAGTGAGCACAAGGGGGGTGGGCAGAGAGAGAGGGAGAGAGAGAATCTTAAACAGGCTTCTCGCCCAACACAGAGCCCAGCACAGGGCTCTACTCCAGACCATGAGATCATGACCTGAGCCAAAATCAAGAGTCCGATGCTTAACCGACTGAGCCACCCAGGAGCTCCCGGAAGTATGATTTCTTTTCTTTCTTTTTTTTAATGTTTATTTGTTTTGGAGAGGGAGAGAAGCAGAGTGTGAGCAGGGGAGAGGCAGAGAGAGAGGGAGACACACAGAATCTGAAGCAGGCTCCAGGCTCCGAGCTGTCAGTGTAGAGCCCATGCAGGGTTTGAACTCACGAACTGTGAGATCGTGACCTCAGCCAAAGTCAGACGCTTAACCGACTAAGCCACCCAGGTGCCCAAAAGTATAATTTCCTAATAGAATTAAGAAAAGAAAAGCAAAGGGAAAGGAAAGAAAAGAAAAGGAAAGGAAAGAAGAGAAGAGAAGAGAAGAGAAGAGAAGAGAGAAGAGAAAAGAAAAGAAAGTTGTCCTTGTGATAGAAAGTGAGGCCAAAGAAAACGTTTAGGGACTCTATTGCCCACTCACGCAAGTAATCTGCTTCTCTCCCTTTCTCTTCCTGCCATTTTAGTCCTGCTAGAAACCCGAATGGCTGGTTTCAGAAGGCCTCCCTGCCTTCCACCATCTGAATTTCAGATTCTACCGAACAGGCTTCCAGCAGGGCTCTGACTCTAGTAGGTTAAAGATGATGAAGATAGCAAAGTCTCTAAAAACAGCTGGCCACGCACTTTCCATCAGCCTTCACCACTGTACCTTCCACCCGTGCTGCAGAATGTTCGTTGTGACCACATCTTCACCAGTTTGGGTAGTACAATAGAAAAAAAAAAATCTTCTCAGTTTGACAGATGATAATCGCATCCAACTGTTGTTTTACTTTGCATTTCTTTGGTAACATTAAACATTTTCTCATCAATTCCTCTATTCATCATCCATCCTCTTTGGGTAATATCTGTCTAAATTCTTTGCCCCTTTTGCCCAGGCTAGGGGTAGACAATTACCTATGTGTTCTTTGGGGGGAAGGCTGGAAAGATTTGATTTTTTTTATATATATTTTTCAGGATTTGTCCAAGATAGCTTTTTTTTTATCAGGCAGATAGAACGTGGCTATTGGCCTGGTCACTTAACCTTGGTAAGCATCCTCCCAGGAAGGTGTGAAAATTCTTCATTTCCTGTTTATGAGGCATTGTCTTATCTTTGAATGAGAAGTTCTGCTAAGTAAGGTACTATCAGGGGGACCACAGTTTTCCCAAGATGCAACTTCTTTTTTTTTTTAAGGTTTATTTATTTCTGAGAGAGAGAGAGAGAGACAGAGAGAGAGCAGCAGAGGGGCAGAGAGAGGGAGACAGAGGATCCGAAGCACGGTCTGCACTGACAGCACAGAGTCCGATGTGGGGCTCAAACTCATGAACCACAAGATCATGACCTGAGTCGAAGTCAGACACTCAACTACCCAGGCACTCCCCAAGTTGCAACTTCTGAGGGAGAGTGAAAACCAAGTAATTTCAGAAGGGTGAGTAGAAGCTGAAGTCCTCCAGCTCAGCAGCTGTGTTGGGCGGGACCCAGAGCATATTGTAATGGTGACTTTACATTCATTTGGACCCAAAAATGATATCATCCATGTATTCCTGGAAGTCGGGGTACCCCTCCTGTAGGTCCCAGTGGGTGGAGAGGTATAGAGGTATAGGGCCTACATGCCCAGTGGGTTGGCTAGAGCCCTTGTATATCATCTCCTTCCTTAGGCTCTTGACTGCCTCCTTTCTTTGGGTCAGGGCCCCTTTGAGACTTAATTAGTGAATTCAGCAAGAATTTATTAAATGCCTAATATGTGCCAGGCACTATTCTAGGTGCGATGGCTAGACCTGTATTTCTTTCCTTAAAGAGTCTCCATTCTAATGGGGAGAGACAAGCCAAAAAAACCTGGGCATGTGAAAGAAGCAAATTATGTATGCGTGTGGGCAATGGGAGCTATGGCCAAAAAGAAAAAGTTGAGCAGAGTAAGGATGATGGTGGGGGGCAGGGGTACAGTTTGCATGTCGAGAGGGTGGCCAGGATAGACCTCATTGAGAAGGTTAGATTTCGTTTTTTAAATGTTTTAATGTTTGTTTAATTAAACATTAATTAAATAAGACAGAACGCGAGCAGCAGAGGGGCAGAGAGAGAGGGAGACACAGAATCCAAAGCAGGTTCCAGGCTCTGAGCTGTCAGCACAGTGCCAGATGCAGGGCTCAAACCCACGGACCACAGGATCGTGACCTAAGCTGAAGTTGGACACTTAACCAACGGAGCCACCCAGGCGCCCTGAGAAGGTTAGATTTTAGCAAAGACCTTAAAGAGGTGAAGGAGTTAGCTAAGAGGTTATCTAGGGGGAGAGCATTCAGGCAGAGGGCCCAGCTAGGGCAGGCTCCGTAGCAGGTGCAGTTGGAGGCCACCCAATGCTCTGTAGCAGCCTGTGCCCCCGGCCCCCTGTTGTAGTGGCTGTTGGCTGTTAAAGGCTCACACTCGTCCCCTTCTCTGGAGGATTGCCATAGGCTGACCTCCCTTCCTAGAGATGCCTGGGAGGTGGCCAATGACTGACTGACAGGAGGCGGCATAGGTGTCCAGTGCCCTAACCTCTGCACAGGACAATCTCCATGGTGTGATGTACGTCCCTTCCCAAGCTGCCCAGGGGACAGGCTTAGGCTTGACTTCTTCTGAAACTACAGTTCTGCCTAACTTCTTTGACCTATCCTGCTGCCCTCAATGCCTCTCCTGATGCTTGGATTGAGAGCATTTCCTCAATAAATCCCTTGCACGAGAACCCCAGTCTCAGGCTCTGCTTCTAGGGAACCCGGCCCAAGGCAGCTCTAAGGCCAGAGCTTGCCCGATATGTCCAAAAACCAGCAGGGAAGCCTTCGAGGTTAAAACAAACCTCTCCGGGAAATGTACCATTATGTACACATTTGCATAGAACTCTGCCTGAGACACTATGGAACCAGATTCAGAGTTCTGAATTTTCTCATGCTCTGCCTAAGGGCTGGAAACCCCACATGTTGACTTCCTGTTACACCATCCCTTTCTCCACCAAAGGGTTGGAAGGGTACCTTCTCAGACAGGACTTTCTGTCTTCATTTAGGAAAAGCTTCCCACTTGCACCTTTCCAAAGTTGCTTTCCTGGAAAATGACTGACTCCATCTCCTATCAGCTGACTTGGGTCGTCCCCAAAATTTGTGTGCTGAATCCCTAACCCCCCAATGTGACTATAATTGGACACAGGGCTTTCAGGAGACAAAGTTAAATGAGGTCATAAGTGTGGGGCCCTAATCCAATAGGAATGTTGGCCTTATAGAAAGAGGAAGAGGATAGAGATCTCTTTCCCTCTCTCTTGCCATGCACGTGCAGACATTGAGAAAACTGCCGCCTGGGGACCAGGAAGTGGGCTCTCACCGGAAACTGAACAGTATGGTGTTTTGTCGTGGCAGTCGGAGCAGACCGTCAAAACTACAAAATCATGCAAACTGCAAAAGACGAAGGGAAATTCTAGAGGTAGGTTTGTGAGGATTACTCTTCTGATCCCGCCGGGATGCGGTTCCATCACCCCGGGCCACTGATAGTGGGTTTGAAAATGTGAGGCAAACCGGGACTCAACTTGCTTTTCTATTTTCACTCCTAACCAAAAGATGGAAGCATTGTAAAAGGTCTGAAGATAGAGACTGAAGGAAAGTTTTCTTAGAATTTTGATCATTTCCTGTGTCACTGCTGTTCTGCGAATGCAGAACAGTCTCCTCTTGCATAGAAAATTAATTCCGAGAGGTAATTAGCTTATTTTTTCTGTAAAATGCTTAACCCACCTCTACGTATCCTAGCAGTACAACCGAACGCTTGACAAGGAGTTGGAAAGCATGCATTTGAAGGCTGAAGACAGTTTGGAGACTTGGTTCTCCACCTTTCTTCTGTGGACTTGGCCAAGTGCCCTGACCTCCCTGAACCTCAGTTTCCTTCTCTATAAAATATGGGCAAGACTCACCCTACTGAGTAGTGAGGATCAAGCAAAGAACGCGTATGACTGTGTATTTTTATTTGGCCTTAAAGGCAACTGGTATTAGAACCTCTCTTAGCAATCCTGAGATAGGTAACCCGCTAGATGTTCGTAAATTTACCCTGTTTGTGATTAGACTGTCATGTGGCCAGGCCAAGAGAAGTTCAAGAGAGCCGAAGGATGGTCCTTAATCCTAGACACACACCTGCCTCCAGCCCGGTGCTGAGAGGATGCCGAGTTTTGGAGTCTGCCCCCAGGTGAGGGAATGGGCAGGTCCCCCAGGACAAATGGACTTGCTACATCAGCCAAGCAGCTACATCAGCATCACCTGGGAAGTTGACTAAAATGCATGTGGCTGGTTTCACCTGGCCCTGTCCCTAAGGGCTACTGAATCAGATTCTCTGTGAGTGGCCCCCAAACCTGCATTTTGAAGCGGGTTCCTCGAGTGATTTTTATGCACTCCTAAGTTGGGAAGAATGGTTCTGGCGGAGCCACTTCAGATATTATAGTCACTAACAGGTTACTGTCGATGTTGTCCCTAAGTTATAAGTGAACGTTTTGAATGGCTTGCTTTGAACAGCTTGCGGTGTAAATTTATTCCCCAAAATACGCAGTATTCATAGGCTGTTTATTGACCAAAAAAAATTGGAGCTTATCATATATCATCAAGGATTAGTAGTTAGATTATGTAAACTATTCAAGTCATAGATGATCACATACTCATGTCCAATTAAGGTGATTTAAGAGGAACAATTGGAAACTTTTTTTGCATGTATTCACTGAAGGTCAGTTACATAAAAGATCAGGAAAGTCCCACAGTGGTAGTTAGAGGATCTGGGCACAATCAAGACAGTTGCATTATGAGGTCTGATTCTTGTTTTGGTGCTTGTGGGTCTGATGCCAAGACGCACAGCCAATTAAATGGCAACGAGCTGTATTTTGCAATGAACGAGAGCAAAGGTTCACTTAAATTTAGCATTCTGACTTCATTAAAATCTTTTATGCCAGCACATAGAACATGCTGTGAAAAAGAAATCACAGAATGACATAAAACAACCCTTCTGTCATCTGGGAATCTATATTTAGAATCATTTCTAAATGGTTCTGCACCATCGGGACTGTGCGAAAGATTTTCCCTTTCGTTATGTTACTTTATGAACCAGAACCAAAAATCTAAGATGGCTAGTTTTAATATTTTTTGTTAACACCATATTGTTGGATGGTATAATGCCAGCAGCAAGAGAGATTGGGCAAAAACCTGTTGTCCGTATGCTGCGGGATGAATAATAATTTCCTGAGTGGAAACAAGGAAAGAGTGAGCCTCGAAAACTCTGAAATGTATGAAATAGGCTGTCTCAGTGATGTCCGTTGAATGCAAGGACACAGCCCTGGCCATCAGATCCGTCACACCCTATAGGTGCCGTCCTCATGGGTCTTGCAAGGTAGGACTCCCAGAACCCAATTATCTTGAGAAAGGCTCAATCAGGAAGCTTCTGGGTACAAACAGTGAGCACCATGATGTATTAATCATGACGTTCACTTCTCATTTATCACTTCCAAGCATATGTATATTTATGTATATTTACTCATGTATATTTATCATCCTTTTCACAAATGAAGGAGAAGGAAACTGGTCTCAACTAATCAATGGCAAAGTTGGGATTTGAACCCAGCTCTGACCCCAAACCATTCCCCCGCTTTATTACACCCCTTTGCTTCCTTTGCGCATGACTATGTGCAGCAGTTTGAACAGCAGCTCCCCACTGAAATTCAGATTCCTAGGCACCATCAGTACCAAGGGAACCCTGCACTCTGGTGGGCCTGGGAACATGCATTCTTGCAGGTTGGGCAGGCGATCCTCACCCATGGCAAACTTCGAGTGTTATTATTTTGGCGGGGGGGGGGGGGATCCAGAAGAAGCCTGAGACACAGTAGCTGCCCTTCACGCTTCTGCAAACCAGCTGGAGAGAGCAGCTCCTGGGAAACCAAAGCAAAACCTGCCATTTACTTCTGCGCCGTTTGTAGCAAATTGTGAAACCCCAGGCTGTCTTCCACCTGGTGCTCAGTGTGCTTTTGAGCCGTCCTGCTTTGTGATCAGGTGGTATTTACTTGAGGAATCAAATCCTCGTATTAACAGAAGCAAAACATAATTAGGAAAATCTGTTATAAAAACCATTCTGCTTTCCAAGCCAAATATAAATTACTTTGGAGTAAGTCATGCCAAGAATCCCACTCCATTAGCTCATGTAATTAAGAGCGGCTGTCATGCCAATTACTGTCACTGTCTATTTTTATTAATTGTTTAAATATGTGCCCCCCCACCATCTTTTACTCCCAATGTATGTCTAGTTTGGAAGAGTTGCTGGCAAAAGGTGATCTTATCCGTTTTTGTAGCGGATTTTGCTGCTGATTTTGGTGCCGTTGTCCGCTCACCTCCTCCATTCTTTGCGCTTCTCGGTGTGTTCCCTACCCAGAGGCTGACCCCCCTACGGACAGCGTCGCTGCCCGAGCTTCCTTGCCTTCTGGCCTCTGCTTTGGGCTTGGGCAATGGAAGAACCAGCGCGGGATAAAAGAGGAGAGGGGCGCCTGGGGGGCTCAGCTGGTTAAGCGTCTGACTCTCCATTTCAGCTCAGGTCATGATCTCATGGTGCCTGAGATGAAGCCCCGCATCACGCTCTGCACGTAGAGCCCGCTTGGGATTCTCTCCCTCTGCCCCTCTCCTGCTCGCTCTCTCTTAAAATAAATAAATAAAACTTTAAAAAGAGAGAAGGAAAAAAGGGAGGGAGGGGTGCCTTTAAGCCATGCCCTTCTCTGCTCTTCCTGGTTTCTTTTATGGCTACAGCTTCTAGCAGGGACCCCTCTTTCTGACTCTAACTCTCACTGCCTTAGATAGCAAGTGGTCTAAGGGAGGTAGTATCTTCTTGCTGTGGCTGGTCCCTGGGTGCCTCAATACCCTTGCTGGCTCTGTCCACTCTGCCCGAGTCTCTGTAAACAGGGTCTCATTTAAGGTATCCCTTGAGCGTGCCCTTTTCCCTATACGTTCAGGTGTATCCATTTATATTCACAGCTATGTGCTCACAAAGAGGTCCAGTCTATCCCAATTACTGGCTTAACTGGAAATACAATTCCTGTGTGAACTCTTGGATTCACTTTAAAACATACACACACACACACACACACACACACACACACACACAAATATATACAGCTGACCTTGAACAATGAATGCAGGAGGCGACAGCACGAAACCCCCTCATGCAGTCAAAAATCGGCGGATAACTTTTGGCTCCCTTAAAACTCAACTAAGAATAGCCTTACTGATAACATAAACAACCGATTAATCTCTGTTGTGTACATGTCTTACCTACTGTCCTCTTACAATAACGTAAGCTAGAGGAAAGAAAATGATATTAAAAATCATAGGAGAAAATACATTTGCAGTATATTCTGTATAAAAATAAAATCCATGTAGGGGCGCCTGGGTGGCTCAGTCAGTTAAGCGTCCGACTTTGGCTCAGGTCAGGATCTCACGGTTCGTGGGTTCGAGCCCCGCGTTGGGCTCTGTGCTGACAGCTCAGAGCCTGGAGCCTGCTTCGGATTCTGTGTCTCCCTCTCTCTCTGCCCCTCCCCTGCTTATGCTCTCTCTCTGTCTCTCAAAAATAAATAAATGTAAAAAAAATTAAAAAAATACAATAAAATCCACGTAGAAGTGGACTCCTGCAGTTCAAACCTGTGCTGTTCAAGGGTTAGCATGAAAAATACTAAAGGTGACTACCTAAGCTAACTCCTCCCCCCTTCCCGAGGCGGGAAGACTTCGTTGGTTCCATTGAGGAAATTGCCAGAGGTGGGTTACAGGGAAAGGGAAAACATGAGCGTCTAAGTGTAGCTTGGTGTAAGAGGAATTGCAGAGAGCAGAGTGAGGAAGACTGGGCGTCAGTCCTGGTGGGAGGAGGGGGAGGGGAGGAGGGGGAGGGGAGGAGAGAAGCAGCAGGATGCCCTGATCTGTGGGGAGAACTGGCAAGGAGGATGTTAAGAGGCTTCCTGTGGATTATGCGGCCCAGTTATCAGCAACATTTCTTCTCAAGGCTGTGGGGTTTTAAACATGTCTGTGAGGGGCACCTGGGGGGCTCTGTTGTTGAAGCGTTCAACTCTCGGTTTCAGCTCAGGCCGTGACCTCAGGGTCATGAGATTCTCTCCCTCTACTGCCTGTGCAGTACACTGTCTCCAAACAAAAACAAGGGGCACCTGGGTGGCTCAGTCAGCTGAGCTTCCGACTTCAGCTCAGGTCATGATCTCGCGGTTTGTGGGTTCGAGCCCCGTGTAGGGCTCTGTGCTGAGAGCTCGGAGCCTGGAGCCTGCTTTGGATTCTGCATCTCCCTCTCTCTCTGTTCTTCCCCCGCTTGCACTCTGCCTCTCTCTCTCTCTCTCTCTCTCAAACATAAATAAAGATTTTAAAAAATTAAAAACAAAACCAAAGAAGTGAGTTCTTTGACACTTCCCCCAGCAGAAGGTGAAGCCTGGTTCTCTCCTGGAATGTGGGCTCGCCTCACCTGGAATGCAGCACAGCAATTCAGAGCCTGGGCCATAGCCGTTCCCACACCACTGAGGTCCCAGCCGACAGCCAGCATCAGCCACCAGGCCTGTGAACGAATGAACTTCCAATGGTTCTGGCCCCCGGCCTTCAAGCTCACCCAGTAACGGTGATGGGAGCTGAGACCAGCTGTTTCCAACCAGCCCTGACCAAATTGCAGATTTGTGTGCAAAATGAGTGTTGTTCAAAGCCACTGGGTTTCGGGGTGCTGTGTTACATGGCAAGAGATGGCTGGCACAAAGTTTTCACAGTCAGATTTGGGCGTTTTAAGCTGGCTTTCAGGTGGCCCTGTGTTTACCAGTAACAAGGAGATGATACAGAGAAATAGCAGATACTAGGATTTTTTTTTTTTAATTTTCTAAGGAGGCTTCTGAAAAGCCCTTCTTAGGGAGGATTGTGTATGTAACAAACACTGGGTGCCCAACGCGTAGGCAGTGCTTCATAAATTGATATTTTGGATGAGAAAATAAGCCAGACGGGGAGTGGGATCCCAGAGGGGGCACTTCAGTACCAATAGCCAGTAAGGGTGAGCTTTTATGCTTCTAAGGCACTTGTTTGGCTCAGGACCTGGATGAGTGGATGATGCAGGTTTGCACTGGAGCTCATTTGCTCCGTTTACTAGAGAAGGGAGCCAGGAGACAGCTCTACAGTGTTATCTGTATGTAGGAAGGAAGGAAAATGGGTTTAAAAGCTAGTACTGGAGTTTTTCAGAGAGGAAACTACTTTTCTGTAGCAGAACATCTTGGAGGATCATGCCTACTATGAGGTGCTGACCCCCAAGGCATGGCCGGGATGGGCTTTGAACGAGATGCAGAACATGTTACCCAATAGGACAAAGCGGGAAGATCGTGGAGGGCAAGTGTGGGGGCAGGGGGTCCCGGGGAAAGGAGATCAGGGAAAAATTGCTGGTGGCCGGGTAACTGAAGACTTGTAAGAACAAACCTGTCTAGGGCCGCCTGGGTGGCTCAGTGGGTTAAGTGCCCGACTCTTGATTTCGGCTCGGGTCACGATCTGACGGTTCGTGGGATCGAGCCCTGCATCAGGTTCCATGCTGACAGAGTGGAACCTGCTTAGGATTCCCTTTCTCCCTCTCTCTCTGCCCTTCCCTGCTCTCTTCCTCTCTCTCTCAAAATACATCAATGAACTTAAAAACAAAAAGAACAAACATGTCTCATAGTTATTTGTAAGTTGTTGGCCAGGATGTTCTGTGATGGACCAACCATCCGATGTCTTACAGTTTCACTGAACTCCGTCTTACTTGTGGACTTGCAGCAGTGCTGTTTTGTAGAGCAAAGAAATCAGGGCAGCGTTCAGCATGGGACAGCAAAGGGTCAAAAAGCCAGATGTATGGAGGGAATACAGAGGTGGGACCAGAGACCACTGGAAGAAGTTCCCCAAGAACCCCCTTCTTTGGTGGTGACTCTCGAGATGCAAATACGTGTCTTTAGCCCTTCACAGTCTATTCAGAATTAATATTGTCCCATGTCAAGTATAATATCTAAAATTTGCAAGCATATAGCTTCATTTTCCACCCTCTTCTATTCTTTATGACACTCATTGCAACCACTACGATAAAATCCTTGTAATCATTGCTTTACGCAGTCGTATTTTAAAGAAATTAAAAGAGAAGGAGGGTCTTTTCTATTTATCCTCATATTATCACTTCCGATGCTTTATTTTCCTTCTTGAAGATCCGAGCTTCTACCTATTGTTATAACCCATCAGCCTGAAGAAATTCCTTTATCCTTTTTTTGGTGGTAGATCGGAGAGCAAAGTTTTCTATTATCTGAAAATGACTTTATTTCACCTTAATGCATTTTTTTTAAGTTTACTTATTTGTTTTGTGAGAGACAGAGAGAACATGACCAAGGGAGGAGCAGAGAGAGAGGGAGACAGAGAAGAATCCCAAGCAGCCTCTGTGCTGCCAGCACAGAGCCCAACTCATGGCTTGAACCCACGAAACTGTAAGATCATGACCTGAACTGAAACCAAGAGTAAGACACTTAACTGACTGAACCACCCAGCCACCCCTATTTCACCTTAATTCTTGAAGGATCTTCTCACAAGGACTAGAATTCTGGGTTGACTTTTTTTTAAAAAATGTCTATTTCTCTGCTGAGATTTTATCTATGTATTTCAAGAATATTTTTCTTAAAAAAATTTTTTTTAATGTCTGTTTATTTTTCAGACAGAGAGAGAGAGAGAGAGCACAAGCAGGGAAGGGGCAGAGAGAGAGGGAGACACAGAATGTGAAGCAGGCTCCAGGCTCTGAGCTGTCAGCACATAGCCCAACATGGGGCTTGAACTCGGGAACAGGGAGATCATGGCCTGAGCTGAGGTCAGACGCTTAACCCACTGAGCCACCCAGGCACCTCTTAGGAGTATTTTTCCTAAGGTCCTTGGGTATAGTTTCATAGGTGCTTTAATGTCTTTGCTAATTTTTTAAAATATTTATTTATTTATTTATTTATTTATTTTGAGCAAGAGAGAGAGACAGAGTGCAAGTAGGGGAAGGGCAGAGAGAGAAGGAGACACAGAATCTGAAGCACGCTTCAGGCTCTGAGCTGTTAGCACAGAGACCGATGGAGGGCTCGAACTCACAGACCATGAGATCATGACCTGAGCTGAAGTCAGATGCTCAACCGACTGAGCCACCCAGGCGCCCCATTTTGTTTTGTTTTGTTTTGTTTTGTTTGTTTGTTTGTTTGTTTTAGAAAAAGAGAGAGAGAGAGAGTGGGGGAGAGGAGCAGAGGGAGGGAGAAAGAGAGAGAAAGAAAGAATCTTAAGCAGGCTCCACGCTCAGCCACCCAGGCGCCCCCCTTTACTAATTCTAATTTATGGAATGGGATTGATCTCTGCTGCTTATCTTTTCTTTTGAGATAGGTCACGTATTGCAGATTCTTTTTATATAAATCCGTCTTGCAGAAGGTGCTGGACATTGGGAATGATAAATTGTGGATTCTCAGAATTCTATTCTGTTCCTCTGGGGAGGAGGACTGTTTCGGTTAGTTTTTGAGGCAGGTGGTGTGGCTAAACTCACTGCAAATTCTGTCCCTCCTGAGGTGTGGAATAACTTGACCAAAGTAACACAGCTAGCTTAAGAGTGAAATAGAGCTTTTTTTATTTTTTTTATTTTTTTTATTTTTTTTATTTTTGAGAGACAGAGTGAAACAAAGTGAGACTGGGGGAGGGGCAGAGAGGGAGGCACAGGATTGGAAACAGGCTCCAGGCTCTGAGCTGTCAGCACAGAGCCCGACGCGGGGCCCGAACCCACAGACTGTGAGCTCATGACCTGAGCCGAAGTCAGATGCTCAACCGACTGAGCCACCCAGGCGCCCCGTGAGTGAAATAGAGCTTTGACAGGGGATATATACTTTTCTCGATTTTCATCTAATGCTTAACAATTCTACCCTAGGGGCATCTGGGTGGCTCCGTTGGTTGAGAGTCTGGCTTTTGACCTTGGCTCAGGTAACGGTCTCATGGTTCACAGGATTGTGCCCGATGTTGGTCTATGCGCGCCAACAGCATGGAGCCTGCTTGGGATCCTCTCTCTCCACCTCTCTCTCTGCCCCTCCTCTGCTCGTGTGTGCACACGTACTCTGTCTCTGTCTCTCTCTCAAAATAAATAATTTAAAAACAAACGAACAAAAAGAATTCTACCCTAAAACAAGCACTCCCTTAGCTTTGATTTGGTTCTCTTTGATGGGAAACCAGAACTTACAATCCAGTCTGCAGTGAGTGTTATTTCCTATTACTCCTCTTTGCTTGCTACAGACTTGTACCTGAGAGATTTGAAGCGCCTCATTCCAGCTGTGGAAGCACGGTAGTCCTCCTGCTCTGGGGGATGGGGTCTTGGAGTCTTCATGGGCTCCTCAGATAGATGGAACATCCCTAGGGTTGCCAGATAAAATTCAGGATACCCGGTTAAATTTTAATATCAGATTTTAAAAACCCTGGGTGGCTCAGTTGGTTGGGCGTCTGACTCTTGATTTCAGCTCAGGTCATGATCCCAGGGTCATGGGATCAAGCCCCACATCAGGCTCTGTGCTGAGCATGGAACCTGATTAAGATTCTCTCTCTGTCTCTCTCTCTCTCCCTCCCTCCCTTCCTCTGCCCCTCCCCAACTTGTGTGCCCTCTCTCTCTAACAAAAAAACCCATACATTTTTAGTGTGAATTATTTGAGACAGACTAACTGTAGAAATAAGTGAAGACCGATCAAATGAGAAAGACCAAGGCCATCTACTCAGAATTTGCTAGAGCGAGGGAGACAGCCACAGTCCCTGCCTTGCAGCAGAGCCTCAAAGGCAGGCAGGGGAGTCGGGGAGCTCACAGGGGAAATGGGGAGTCTGCAGTGTGCCCCGATGGGAGCCTGGGGCCCAGGGAAGCTTGGAGACGGGCTAACTAGAAGCGAGTGGCTATGGGACTGGTTGTGGGGGCCATATTTGGCTCTCTGGTTGGTCCTAAGTTGGAAGCAGGCACAAAAATTAGGGAAGCTCTCGGTTATTGATCGAATCCTGGCTATTTGGGGCCAGTTGTTAGAGATGCTGTTGATTGGCTGGCTGGACTGTCACAAAGAGACTGCAGGCTGCCCCCCTGGGCCGGTGACTGTGGAGGACGGCTTGGCTTCCTGGCAGCTTGCGGGTCAGAGTTCTAGTTCTATGTATGGTCTGACCCCTGTCTGTGTATTCAGCCTCTCGTTATATTATTCGGGACACACGTACGCTAAGTCTCTCTTCAGACAGTGTCTCTGAGCACTCAGGAGTACCAGCCCAAAAGCACAGAGTACAAACAGGAGAGGCCAGCGGGCACTCTGGTTGGAGTGGAGCTGGTGGAGCAGGTACGTTGGTGCCCCACCATGACACTCTGGCCGCCGGGGTTGTCTTGGCTGCCCGGGCCAGAAGAGCTGAGGAATTAACACCTCCAGAGGCGGCCCTTCACCGAGGCTCAGGGGAGCTGGGGTGAAAGCCCCCAGCTCTCTCCTCCGGTGGGACGATGCAGGCGTGGGGCCCACGGAATAAGTCCCACCTGGCCACAGGGGCCGCCTGCTCCCAGGGCGTCCTTCATTGGCTTCCTTCCCTTCTTGGTCTTAATTCCCTACTTTGTCACAAAGACTGTTTCTGGGGAACCCAGACTAATAAGACAGGTGGAGATTAGCGGACCCCAAATGAAGCTCTTGGAAGTGTTAGACGTAGGACATACTGAGCGAGGGCTAGGACCGTGGGCCAAGCAGAGACAAGAAGCAGCAGAGTGGTGAATACGGTGGCTGGCATCCGATGGCATCTCAGGACTGGGGCCCCGGGGCTGACCCTGGGCTCACACGGGGCTCGGACCCCGACGGCCGTTCCTGCTCCCTCCAGGCACGGCTGTGAAACCTCCTCGCTTTCCAGACACCCTGGTGCCGGACCCCATCCCCTGACGTGACCCCCACATCTTTGTCCCTTGAAACGGGAGGAGCCTAACTGGCCTGGTGATATTTCTGCAGATGTGTGCGGAGAGCCTCCTTCCGGGTCTGCTGCTTTTGGCTGTTGTTTTTGGGTGTCAGAAAGTGTGTCCTTATCTTCCCCAGAAGGAATAACTTTCTCAGGGGAAGTGTGGTACGGGAGTTATTCACTTCCGGGGATGATTCTGCCCCTCCCCCGTCACCCACTGGGACATTTAGCAGCGTTGGGGAGGGGGCGGGGTGTCCTGGCATCCGGTGGGCAGAGCCCAGGGATGCCGCTAAACACCTACAACGCCCAGGACGGCCCCACAACATTGATTTGGCCCCAAGTGTCAGTGCTGCCACGGCTGAGAACCTGCTCTAGGGTGAGCAGCCCTTATCTTTTTTTTTTTTTAAGTTCATTTATTTTTGAGTGGGAGACAGAGACAGCATGAGTGGGAGAGGGGCAGGGAGAGAGGGAGACGCAGAATCCCAAGTGCTGACGGGCCCAGGCCACTAGCTCTCCTGTCCCAGGTGTCACGGACACGTGTGGCCCTGGGAGTGACCAGGCCAAAGCCATGCAGTTTGTCAGATCCGGAGCCAGGACCTGGCCCAAGAACCCGGGATTGAAGGAGTCACCGGGAGAAGCGGTCGTGAGGGGCAAAAACTCGGCAGCTTCCACACAAGTGGGCTTTCTGGCAGCCGAGGCTGAAATGGAAACACGAAGACCTACCCTGCTTTTGTCAGATCATCACTCGGGCTACAGCAGACATTCGTTGAGGGTTCGCACGTGGCCACGGTTGATTCGTCACGGTTAGGTCTCTCCGCCCTCACAACGACAGCCGGAGTGCATGACATCACTCTCTTTTTGCAGGTGGGGAAAAGGAGGCGATGCCAGGTGAAGCGCTTAGTCAAGGTCATGCGGTGTGACCCCAGAGCCCGAGATCCTCACCACCGTGGTAATGGCCTTTCTAAGTGCTAAGTCGCAAAATGTTTCCCCAGCTAACTCCTGAAGGAAATTCAGAGCACGGGTCTGTTGTCCACACACCTCTTACCACATGGTAATATAGCTGTTAGCCCGCAAACGGGCCTCTGCTCGAAGCTGGGAGCCCTGCCTTATTCTTTGGGGGTCCTCCCAGCCTGGCATGGAGCCTGGCCCATTTGGGGCACATGTAGGCACTCTGGCTCCAGAGTCTGTGCTCTTAGCCACTGCCCATCCCGCAAGCTGGTTTGTAAAATAACTGAAGCAAGACAAACCGTGTCTGGGGATATGCTCAAAATTAGACGTGAACATTCTATTGACATCCCATGCACTAAAACATGACTCCACAGAATTCCAAGGACAGCCTCTCCTGCCTGCCTCTCCACCCCTTCCCTCTCCTCCCCGGGGCCCCTGCTGGGGCCGCAGTTTGGAGCACTGCCGACCATCACTCCTCCTGGCATCCACGGGCAGTGCTCACGCCCCCCCACCCCCCTGCCCACCCCCGCCCCCCTTCCCCGCTCTGAAGGCCGGGGCCGGGCAGAGGCAAGACCGGCGCTGGGGCGCTACATTCAGGTGGTGCAAGCTCAGGTGGCCAGCTGAGAGTGAATGCCCCTGACCTTTTACTCCCAGGAGCCTCACTTGCTCTACTCTGTCCTTGACCTGCCTCAACACATGAGCAGCATGTCACTGTCTGCTTGAGTCCCTGTGGACCCCAGTGCCTGCAGGATGAAGCATGGGCTGTGACTCATTCACTTGGTTAGGGAAGGAGGAAGAGGCCAAATGAGAGAGAAACAGAAGGGCTGGAGCAGTCTTCCACGGGACGGGGCGATCCAGAACGGCATGGGCTATGCGGCCACTGGGACTGCCAACATGTCCCAGATGGAAAGGAGGGCGGCCCTGTGAGGTATGGCTGGGTGCCCGCACAGGGACGTCCTCGTGTCCTTGAGGCCTGTTCCACTGGCTTAGGCGGTCTGAGTGACTCTGGTCTGTGTAGCCAAAGCAATCCAACCAGAGCCCTGGCCTCGACTAGCCCTTCCTTGACTTCATCTAGCCCAACTGGCCCCAGCCAGCCCCCTGTTCTCAAGGCTTCCCTACCCCCCGCCTTGCTTGTCTAGTCATTCTCTTGCCCAGATGTTGGAGGCCTTTACCCACCGCCTTCTAGGACATTCCTATAGTCCCAAGAAGCCCAGCTCAGCAACCCCCCTGATTGCGGCCCGCTCCCCCAGTGTGCTCTCTCCAGAGCCCTCCCATACCACTGTCTGGTCTCCTAGAAAGAGGGAGAGGCTAATGTTAATGTTCAGTGAAACCCACACCAGGGCGGGCCCTGAGTCTCTGCAGAGCTGAGCTCACGAATCTGCACAATTGCACCATGCAGATGGCGTCCTTCTCCCCATTTTATGGGCAAGGAAACCGAGGTTCAGAAAGGCTAAGGCCCAGTATGAGATTATATTTTTAGGAAACGGAAGACATTTAAACTCCATTCTGTCTGACCACCCCTCCCCCTTGAGGTCCCCTTTAATAAGAGTGCTGACCCCCGAGGCCCTGCACATGCCACCAACACCTATGTGGCTGGGGGAACGAAGGCAGGCCATGAGCTGTGCACACGTAGCATGTAAGCACTCACAGATGAGTCCAGTGCACAGACGGGTCTGCGGTGACCTGAGAAGAGGGGTCTCAATCAGCAAAGAACAGGAAACAACCTGCCAGTGTCGTTCCGGAGCAGTGCAGATTTCCCAAAACGAGATTTTTTTGGGTGGGAGATGTCCCTCTTGGACTGTGGGTGGGGTTGTCTGTGGGGGTGAGACCAGGCATTTGCATTATAAAGGTCTCTTTCCATTTGCTGCCTTGCAGAAGCCTCCTAGGCCTTCAGATGGCTGGATCTCCATGGAAATTAGTTTGCAGAGAGAAAGGAGCTATTTTAAGGACCAGCGAAGATGAGGACCTGTAGGCTGGGGTTAGGGAAGGTAGCTGTGGGAGAGAGCTTTTCTGAATGACTCACTAACTTCCCTCTTATCGAGGTGGAAAAAAATGGCATGGAAAAAGAACGGAAACCCAGGAACAAGGAGGAGCAGTGTGGCTGACCCCCTCCCCGCCAGGGGGGTCGGGAAGGGGGGTTGGCACGGAGCCGCTGGGGGTGGCGATGCTGGGTGTGAACTGCCATTGGAGAATATCCATTGCGATTATACCTTCCCGTCAGCATAAACTCTGCCATTTGAACCAGCTTTCACACAATCACACAAGGAAGGAAAATTTTGCTTCTTCAACAACGACGGCTGGAGCAACTTCTGCCATCACAGAGGGCGACAGAATGCATCTTCGGGGTAGGGGCACCCTTGTAGGAAAGCGTGTTAATCAACCTGTCTTCTCGGTTAGGGAGCCTGGTGAAGGCTAGCTGAAGCTAAACACAGGTCAATTACTCAAGTGACCAAGAGGTGGGAATTTCTGGGTCCCCGATCATCCTGCCAGAGGACGGGGGTCGGCTGTTTGGGAGCACGGCAGACGCGGCAGAGAACTCTGGCTGGAGTGGTCCCCCAAAGCGGTGGCAGGACAGAGCCCAGGGAGAAGGTGGTCAGGGACCCTGGGGGAGGGTGGTGTGCAGGGCCGAGTGGCCGGGAGGACAAGGGTGAAGCTTACGTTTCAGTTTCCAGTCCCAGACATCAGTGGCCTCTGTTACCCATCAGCTGACAGAGCCTGGTTGGTGCTCGCACAGCCTGTGGCGGAACTTGGGGGAGACGCGTGAGGGGCATCGCACTTGCTCAGGCAGCGGCTAGAACGCAAAGATGATGGGGAGTCCAAAGCACACCCCCCACTGCTGGTCCTCAACTCATTTCCCCTGGGAAGCCTCAGAAATGGTGGGGAGGGCCTGGACGTCCATCCTGGGTGGGGGTGGAAGCTCCAGGTCTATGCTCTTCCTCTGAGTGGGCAGCTACAGGTGGCTCGCGGAAGGCCCACCCATCCGGGCAGCCAGTGGGTCCCCAGGAGCCACAGGTATCATGCCCAGGTCCTCAGCCGTGGGGTGATGGCTAGACGGGGGGGTTGCCCTAAAGGATGCCTGGGTGTCTCCAGCTGTCCTTCCACCTTGGCCCTTGGCCTATCGAGTCAAAGGCTAGTACCTGGGGACTCTGGTGTTTCTGTGTGAGGAGCAGGAAGTGAGCCTGCAGGGCGAGGGGTTCCCATCTGACTGCAGGGAGGAGATACAGCTGGGATAGGCTTTCCCGCTCCATGGGTGCAGGGCAGCAAATGGTTTGTTCCACGGCTGCTGAGAACACCACTCCTTCCAGCTCCAGGCCTGGTGTCTGTGGACCTGAGCAGAGGCTGGGTAGCCTGAGGTGGTGGGGACAGCAGCCCTGGGCCAGAGCACCCTGGAAAGGGGGTGGGGTGGGTCAAGCACACCCACACTGGCCCTCCCTGAATGCAGGGAGCTGGAGGCCCACAACCTGGGGACTGTTTACATGTGTTCACGGTCTCCGGAGCTCAGCCACGAACACTTACAAGAGCCAGCAGGACCTGGCGGCTGCAGGACAGCAGGTGGTGGTGGTGTGTCCGTGGGGGGGGGGGGGGGGGGGGGGGGAGGGGGGGGGGGAGACACTGGTGAAGCTGGCCGGCTGCCCGGGGCCTGGAATCCACAAAGCCGTGTAACATCTACTGGTCTCTGCCCAACTTCAACCCGGTGCTACAAAGTCCCCTCTAGTCAGGGTAATGAGTGCCCCTCACCACCATGAACCTCAACCTCCTCTCCTCCCGTGCCGGCCGCTCTGCAGCCCCAGCAGCCTAGGAGCATGTCTGTGGCCGAATGTCAGGAAAAAATGCCACACAGATGGGATCTGAGTGAGAAAGGCACAATTTATTGGTCACACAGACTGACACACACGGGGACGTGGGGTGCGTACCCATTCTCCTGTACTCACGCTTCTGGATTCGGTTTCCTACACTAATTCTGTATGTCAAAAAAGCAACACAAGAAAAGACGTCACCAACCTACCCTCCCAGTAACCAAGGAAGCAGAGCCAAAAGCCACGGAGTTCGGGAGGAGATGGCTACGCTGTCCTGAGAGCTGGAACAGAGAGGATCACCCTCGCTTGGCAGCCAGGCAGGAGAGCTCGGCTTTGGGAACGACGGCAGAGACTTTTCTCTTAGCACAATGAGATAAGTGCTGGGGGGATTGGCTCAGCCCACCGCCTGGTGATAGCTGCCCACCTCGAGGAGGGCCTGGGCGTCTCCAGCACAGGTGGAAGCCGGATGTCTCCACTGTAGAGTAGGAGCTGATTTTCCTTCCCTTCCCGACTGAAGAACTGAGATCCCTTCCCTCGGCGCCAGCTCTGCTGGACCCCCCAGGGCTTTAGCGAAAGCAGTGGGCATCACCGAAGCTAGACAAGGCCAGGTTTGTTGTACCCTAAATTAACCACTCACTCTTCAGCTCCCTAAAGGCCAAGCCCTGTCTCGCTCCAGGAAGGCACTGGCCTTAATTTTTAATGCTTTGTCCAAACCACTCAGAACACACTGTTTTGAACTAGGGGTCTGGGATGTGGTTTCGGTTGGCTGAAGAAGACACAACTTATGTTTGTAAAGCACTTAGCACAGTACCTAGCATGTGGTGAGTGCTCCATACATGTAGCCATTATTATTATTAATATTAATATTATTATTATTATTTTATATCTCCACCTGCAAATCAGCGCTTTAGTTCCTTTCTTCAAAATGATGACCGGAACAAGGCTCGTGGGTCCCAAGTACCAAGATCAAGCTGGGGGCCCAAGTACACTTTCCCTTCCAACCTTAGCATTTGGTGCCAAGTTTCACAGCCAGAGCACTCTGTGACCACACAGAAGCTAGGCCCTCTCCTGAAAAATAGTAAGCCTTGCACAGGAAGCTAGGTAGGAGGAGTCAACAGGGGGTCCTGAGAGAGGGTCCGAGTGGCTTCACGCTGTTCCTCTGGGCTCCTGTCTCGCTGGCAGTTCACCAGGGGCTTTACTGTGGGACAAGAACAGAAGACTCTCAGTGCCAAAATCTCCACCAGGCCAGATCTAACTGAAGGTGCCCACGTCCTTACACAAGGTGGGCTAGATCAGGCTTCCTTTAACATGGTGCTACAAAAAGCCAACACACTGTTTTATGTAATTGATTTCTAATATATGTGCACATGTTATATGCATATGTGATTATAGTATACGGAAGAAATAATATGTAATGTATAATATATAGTTAATATGTAAATTATAACATAGTAATAACATATAATAAAATGCAACCCTCCCTATAAACCTATGAGGCAGATTCCATTAATAGCCCCCTTTTACAGATGAGTAAACTGAGGCTCAGGGCACAGAGCCAGAAAGTGGGAGAGCTGGGATCCAAACCCAAGACAGTCTGGCTCCTGAGGTAGTTCTTAACCACTATTAGTTTTGCTCAAAAAAAAAAAAAAAGAAAAAATCTATTTTATAGGAAGGAAGGGGACAGCGCATCTGAAGTCTCCAAAATACTGGGAAACATTTAAGTACTAACACTAATGATGGTGACCGTGAAATGTAAACGATCCGGGGTCTTTGTGTTTGTGGAGCCCGAGTTCCTGAAGGCCAGACACAGGAGGGCTCAGAGAGTTTGTCCCCAGCGCCTTATTTAGCCCTTTTAGTGTTGGAGCAGGCACTGGAGGTCTGGGTTCAAATTCTGAGATCTGAACAGGGGCCTGCCGTCTTATCACAGGCATGCACAGGCACCCCTGGGCACGCCCCCAGGCACAG
This sequence comes from Panthera tigris, assembly GCF_018350195.1. Taxonomy (NCBI): domain Eukaryota; kingdom Metazoa; phylum Chordata; class Mammalia; order Carnivora; family Felidae; genus Panthera; species Panthera tigris. The sequence goes on along the minus strand of NC_056667.1, from coordinate 213,062,619 downwards.
GGGGGCCGGGGACCCCCCCCCCCTCTCCCTCCCTGGGCACGCCCCCAGGCACGGCCGCCGTCTCGCGCGCATGCGTACACGCACCCTCACCGCGCACCTGCATGGCCGTCCGGCCGAGCGGCGCGTCCTCGGGCCGGTGCTTGCCGTGGTGGGGCAGCTCGGCGTTCTCGCGGTAGTCGCGGCCCTTGGAGTGCTGCAGGTGCAGGACGGCGGGGCTCTTGACCGGGAGGGGCGGCCGCTGCGCCGGCGCGGGTGGGGTCTGCTGGCTCAGTTCGGACCTGGAAGGCTTGATGGGCCTCTTGGCCGGCACCGGGGCTTGGGAGCCGGCGGGGGCCTTGGCCTTGCCCTGGCTCTTGTCCCCGCCCGCGGGCCGGCTCTCCGCGGAGGACGAGCAGGTGAAGGAGCGGAGCCGGGGCGTGGGGCTGAGGAAGGGCGCGGGCGCGGGCTTGCCTGTCCCCTTGGTGCCCTCCGCCTCCTGGGCTTTGGGGAGCAGGATGCTGGGCGACAAGATTCCCGGGTCCGGGCAGGGCGGCGGCTCCTTCCTCAGCATTTTGGGCGATTCCTGCTCTTTCCTGGGAAGCAGCTTAGGGAAAGAACTCACAGACCCATAAAGCGGGTTCTCAAACATCTCAGGCTTGGTCAGCTGCGGGTCCTCCTGAGGGGAAGGTTCTGCTGAGTTCTTGCCCATGTCGCAGGGCCTGAAGGGTGGCAGAGAGGAGACACAGAGAAGCACGTGTGAACAACGGCTGCTTAATTCCGACGGGGTTTTCTTTTGCGGGGATCAAAACGTTTGGAGCCGGATGGAGGCGATGGTTGCCCAACTTTGTGATTGTTCTGAATGCCCCCGAAATGTTCACTTTAGTATATGTGCTGCCGAAGCGAGCGCAACTGTTCATTTTCAAATGGTTAATTTGGGGGATGCCTGAGTGGCTCAGTCGGTTCAGCCTCCAACTCTTGGCTCAGGTCATGATTTCAAGGTTGGTGGGTTCCAGCCCACACTGGGTTCTGAGCTGGCAGCAAAGAGCCTGCCCGGGATTCCCTTTCTCCCTCTCTCCCTTTCAACTTTTCCCTTTCCCCTGCTCGCGTGAGCTCTCTCTCTCTCAAAAATAAAACATAAAAAACAGATAAACAATAAAATGGTTAATCTGAGGGCAAGGAATGGGCTAAATGGGCGGTGGGTATTGAGGAGGGCACAGTCTTGAGCACTGGGTATTATACGTAAGTGATGAATCACTGAATTCCAGTCCTGCAGCCAGTATTGCACTAAATGTTAGCTAGAACTTAAATAAAATTGAAAAAAAGAAAGAAAAAGAAGCATCCAGCAATGATTTTCCTGGAGTTTCATATAAAAGATTTCCTTCAATTTTGACTGCGATGAGAAAAAAAATTGATTATTTTTTTAACGTTAAAATAAATTTTTTTAAATGTCTGTTTTTGAGAGAGAGAGAATGCAAGTGGGGAAAGGGCAGAGAGAGAGGGAAACACAGAACCTGAAGCAGGCTCCAGGTTCCGAGCTGTCCAGCACAGAATGCAAAGGGGCCCAAACTCACGAGCCTGGGCGCCACCAAAATTGAGTATTTCTATTCTTTTTAAAAAAATGTTAATTTTGTAATGGGCATTTCGCTTCAATTAAACAAATCTAAAAATGAGAGGAGACGGTGCCGTGTTGCTCATCTGTTGACGATCTCACAGGTAAGCTCACCTCTTGCCTTAGACCTTTTCACGGCTCACACTGGAGCACTAGGGAGCAAGGTGGGGGCTTCGCTGAAGGTTTCATAGGAGAAAGGGAAGGAGTTCACTTCTACGGCACCATCAATGTCAAAGGCACCTCTTCAGTCCTTGTCAGAGAAGCCTGCCCTCCACACCCCCGCCCCTCACAGCAGCTAACGGACCTCCTTTCCTGGACTCCCCTCATAAGAACCCCACAGCCTCTATGTTGTCTCTAGCAAATTCTGTTCAGACCCTCAGAACAGAAGCCTGCGGGGGACCGCACCCCCTCAGCGACCTATCTGTGCTGCTCCAGGGCCCCAGCTCAAGGAGTTCCGTTTAACAGACAGCAGGGGCCCCCAGTGTGTGGGATGCTGCCTCAGGCACAGGAGGGGGCCACGAACCAGACAAAAATCTGTGCTCAGGGGACCGATGCTCCCAATGAGCACAGCATTCTTCCCAACCACACAGCCCTCTCTCCCTGGAGAGCTCCTGGTGAGTGTGGTTTCCTTCCCTCAAAGAGGGAAAGAAAAATGGGTGGCCGTGCGGAAACTCAGAGGGAACCGGGGGAGACGTGGGCCAGCGCCGGGCAAGCGGACAGGCCCGTCTGACACTGGGCAGTGCAGATACTCCCGGTTGCAACCGCAAGGAGGTTAAGAGCTGCCTGTGTTGATGTGTTTCCTGAATTGTTGCTGCTTTGACTCGAGGTGATTTCCTGCTGAGTGAATTATAATCAGGAATGGGAACACGTTTTACTTTCTGGCCAACAGCACAGTCTCCCGGCGGGGGGGGGGGGGGGGGGGGGGGGGAGTGTTCTGGGTTCTGCTTTCTGCAAAAAGGGGAAGCTGTCGTGAACAAGCAGGTCCCTAGGAAACCAATGAAGTGTTGAGGCCGCGATGCCTCTTACTGATGGAATGTGCACTGAAACACTGTTCCAAAGTCGCGGAAAGGCCAAGGCTAATAGGCTCTTCAGGGAATAGGCGTGGGCTCCAGGGACAGAGGCGAGATGTCACCCTCACATGGGTCCTCATGAGACGAGAGGCCACGGGTGTGGGGGAGGCGAGCCTCGGGGACATGCCAAAGGGGGCTTGACTGTTGACTTGGGGTTTTTGCTCATTACTCTTTGCAAAGACCTAGAAGCAGTTGCATAATCAGAATTGTTGGGCCTTGAACAAAGACTTTCAAAGCTGCCCCTCCACGTCAGGCCACCCTCTGTACCCCTGCTGGATCCTCAAAGATCTTGGCTATGAATGGGTGCAGGGAGGAAGGTGCAGGAAGGTACAAGCAGCATCGACCAGACGTTTCCGATAGAGTCAAGAAGCTGGAAAGAAAAATGCATGGCCTGATTCCTGGCAACTGAAATGACAGACAGGAGGATCAGGGGCAGGGCCGGGAAGAGAGCAGGGGGCAAGTTAAGACTTCCACCTGAGGGGGCTCTTGTCACTCCGAGAGAGGGGTCTGGTGGGGGCAGGGTGACTGGGGAAAACCACAAGAAATTCAAAAAGTCTTATTTCCCTGACCACAGGTTACAAGAAACCAAGTTCCAGAGGAGGCCATGGCTGTGGAATGAGTGAACCAATATCCAAGGGGCAAAATAACCCCACTTGTCAGATTCCAGAATCTTCCTTTCTAAAGCGAAGCACTGAGCAGGGTCTGACACGGGCCCCCCTTCCTCACCACACGACTTCAGCCCAGAGATATGTCCCAGCTTGCCCAGGATTCAAGAGTTCCCTGAGACGTGGGTTCCCAGTGCTGAAATGGGGACAGTCTTGAGCAAACGGAAACGGCTGTTCGCTCCACCTGGGTGTGGGGTGGAGGTGGCAGGGAACAGAGGGTTCTGGGGACACCCCCCCCTCCAGCCTTTCACTCAGGCTGAGCCGGGGGTCTGAGTAGTGGAGAGGGTTGCCGCCAGGCATGGGAGCTGCTGGCTTCTTGCCTAGAATCACCTCGGTTGTGCGAAGTGAGCTTAGAACCCCACCCTGGGGACCCCTTCCCTACAGATGTGCCCGTTCTGAAGCTGTCACCCGTGGAACCAAAGAGAATATGTCCCCACCCAGTTCCAGGCTGTGTGCTGTGTTCGAGTTGTTAAGTACAAAGATACACTGACTTTGGCAACTTAAAATCATTACACTTAAAGAATCAGGGCTGCCACAGAGGGACCTTAGCACCCATCAAACGGTGGCTTTTGTTTCCATTTCCCAGGGAGAAACCTCTTCCAAGGCTCTTACAGGATGACCACAGTCTGAAAATATTATCAACAAACTCTGAAGACTAGGGCCACAGAGAGACAGGGTGAGGCTCAGAGGCCTCGCGACTGCTCCTGTCCTATCACGTCCTCCTCCCCTCCGTGCATCTGTCCAATTTGTTTTTAGCAAAAATGCTTGAGAAGCAAACCTGTAAAGTACCCCTCAATCCAAAGGAGGCTCCTGCCAGACGAGGTGTGCTGAGTAAGAACGATGATGTGTGACGACGGTCCCTTCCCTGGCTGCTCATAAATGATGGAAGACACCATTGAGGAACAGAGGACCTCAGAGGGGAAGAGAGGTCCAGAAGCAGCCCCCTGAAGTCACTACCAAGACAGCGACCAAGGAAAGACGGTGCTCATGATGTTTTGTACATCTCCAATCATCGTTGATCGGGATCTGCACTTTTAATTTCCCGATCATCCTGTGCTTACTGGAAAACTCGTAGGGCTCCCTCTCTGGCATTTCCATGAGGTGCTAAAGGATGGGTTCACGTGTGACGTGGCACAAGTGAGAAGCGGATGGAGATTTGGCTGCCTGGCCTGAGCTCCTCCTGGCTCTGTCCTCCTGGCCCAGTTCTAGATGCAGGCCAGCTTTCTCTGGGCTCCTGGCCTTTCCCAAAGTTTTTTGGCCAAACTCCTTCTGCAGGCCGGCTGCCCTCCCACCCTTCAAGATCCATGCCCCCACCCCCCACCCCATAGCTACTGCTTTTTCTTACTGGCCTCAAAAGGAGAGATGGAAAAGTTGTGGATGGGAACAGGACCCTTGTGGCTGAAAAAGCAGGGGAACTCAGAAATCCCCACCTGTTCCTTGAGAGGTTGCATGAAGGCTCACTGGTGATAGAAACATATTTTCCAATAAATGTAGTTTTTACAGGAAGTTGTTTTTTGGGGCACTATCTTAAAAAATGTTCTATTTTTTTAAGTCTTTCCAATTTATACCAATAGGGTAGGACATGGCGATTTCATAGGCATTTATTGAATGCCTACTGTGTTCTAGGCCCTGAGGACGAGTCGATGACCAAAGTGGACACACAACCCTAGCTTCATGCAGCTTCTATTCTAGGGTCAGGTTTCCCGGTGATGAAAACCCAGGGAAGGGAGAGGACTTGATGAAGAGGACGCTCACCTTGACTCCTGTGTCCTGGGGCAGGGGACCCGGGTTGTTGTGGAGGACGAAAACTTCTTCGGTGATATGGGTGCCTGGGACGGTGGTGTTGGGGGGCTCTCTCCCCTTCCAGGCCCCAGGGATGAGTCCTTTAGTGGCTGGTCATAGCTCCACGCTGTGGGCTGCTGGTCAGGGGACAAGGACTGTTTCATGTGTCCGAAGGGCACCACCCCCATGTAGTTGGGGTTGATGATTTCCGTGATGCTGGAGCCACTGCACGGAGGGACCCTGGAGGGGAAAAACACCCAAAGTCACACCCAGGGCTCCCTTCCCTTCTCCAGGTCAGCACCCCATGAGGCCAGCATCCTCTGATGTCCCTCGGGGACCCCAGGTCCTCCGCGATTCCTTCACTCTTTGGACAGTGGATTCATTCATTCATTCATTCATTCATTCATTCATTCATTCCTACAGCAAAATAGTTATGGAGTGCTTAGTAAGTACCAGGCCCTGGGCCAGAAGGTAATATGGGTGTGAACAGAGCAGCCAGTCTCTGTTCTCATAAAATCCACGTCTGACAGGCAAGAAAACAAAAACACAGTGACTAAGAAACACGGTGTTCACGTAGTGCTGAAGTCTGAGGGAAACAAAGGAGGCGGAGACAGACTAGCTGGAGGGCTGGGATGAACTGGGCACAGGGTGAGCAGAGAAGACCTGTCTGAGGAGGCAGGTAAGGAAGGGAGGGGAGACGGGGTGGGAGGCCCTGGTAGGAGGGGCTTCGTGGTCCTGAAGGGCTGTGAGCAAGTGGGGAGAATGGATAAGAGGCTGGCGAGGTCAGGCTGCGTGGGGGGGGGGGGGGGGGAGGGATGTGGAGGGGGTGGTAAATGAACGGCCGGCTCCATCTGGAATGTGTCGGCTCGCACCACTGCGTGAGACATCAGAATGGGGACGGCCATGCAGGCATTTGGAACGATGGGCGGGAGGTCACAGAAGTCAAGGCCGGAACCTCGAATGTCAGGGGGAGTCAGCTCAACACTGTGGAGGGCTGAACACTGAACTGGCTGAGGTGACCCTGGGAGACACACACACCGTGCTGCCCCTCGGCGACAAGAGTGTCGTCCTTCCTTGTGAGAGAGTGCTCTTATGAAAACCAACTAGTAGAGAGCTGAGTATACGGGTTACGAGCAAGGCTCCCCAGCTCTCATCTGCTCAACCAGCCTCAGTCTATCTCTTCCCCATCCGTCAATGCCTATTTAAGAAGCATTAGTTCGGGGCGCCTGGGTGGCTCAGTCAGTTAAGCCTCCGACTTTGGCTCAGGTCATGATCTCATGGTTCCTGAGTTCGAGTCCCACGTCGGGATCTGTGCTGACAGCTTGGAGCCTGGAGCCTGTTTCAGATTCTGTGTCTCCCTCTCTCTGTGCCCCTCCCCCACACAGGCTGTCTCTCTCTCTCTCTCTCTCTCTCTCTCTCTCCCTCAAGAATAAATAAACATTAAAAATTAAAAAAAAGAAGAAGGAGAAGCGTTAGTTCTAATACTAGCGAAATGGAAAAAGAATTTGTTGACCCTCACTGATCCTGATTCTGGAACCAAACAGACATCTGAGAGTTAGGATACATTCATTGATGGGATAACATTGGAAGAAAAAGATCGAAAGGGAACATTATATGGCTCTGAGGGTCAGAAGTTGCAAGTGGGCGAGGGACTGGCTAGGAGAGGGGAGACCTGGTGCATGGGTGGGGCAGGTGCGAGGACAAGGGCCGGAGGGACAGTGGTCTGGGGGCCCGAAGGAGGGGACTAAGCCGGGCTCTGCAGCGGCGTCTGGGATTTCGCGTTGGCTAACCGGCATGGCTTCGCCCCCTCAGCAGGCAAGCGGGCACAAGGACCATGACGACGCTGTCTGGCTTGATGCTAGGACTCGGGACCCCAGCAGTGAGCTGAGGCGGCCCTGCCAGTGGGGACTCCTGTCCCCTGGTCACATAGACTTTAATGTCTGATTCCCAGTCCAGGCTCTGCCAAGAGCAACCTGTGTGCACTTTCCTCGGTGATTGTTTTCCCCTTAGCAACAGGATGGGTTTTTTGACCACAGAGCCGCTGCTGTCACGGGTCCCCAGGAGACGCGGGAACCATTCCCCACAGTCACCTCTGCAGTGGCTTCCCCCTGGACTGGGCATCTTGCTGCTAGGCCGGGAGTTCCCAAATCAGGGGCTCACCTACTTTGCCTCGATTTCTCTGGACTCTGACACACGCCAAGGGCTCGGCCAATGTCAGTGAAGTCCACTGCTCTCTGACACAGAAGCGTCTCCTAGGCCGCACACAGATAGGCATACCCACCTGCCCGGGGCTGACAGCCGGAAAACGCCTCTCCCTGGCCAGAGCTCTCATTCCCTCCCGGTCCCTGGTTTCTCTGTGCTCCACTCACCCTCCCCTGGGTCCTGGGTCTGCATAATCACATTAGTTGGTGGGGAAGCCCTGGCAACCCCCCCTGTTCTACCTGTTGGCGGCAGGTTCCCACTGCTTCATGGGGTCATGGCTGGTGAGGCTCTTCAGGGACTTGGGCCCGCTGGACTCATCTCGCTCAGTCTTCACAAAGTCTGCAGGGTGAGATACAGCAAACAGCACGTGAGGGCCAGAGCGCCCAGCATGGGCCAGGATGGTATAGAAGTTTCCATTGGCAGCCGACGTGGGACAGTCAACCGTGGCTGTCTGGGAGGTGGGCCAAGCAAGATTCTGAGGCCTCACATGAGTTCAGTGATCGAAGAAGGATGCGTGCCCCCGCCCCACGGGGAAAAGAGTCCACACCCAGAGTTGTCTTGTCATGTGACATGTCCAACTTATTGGTCTCACAAGGGGCAGGGAAACATTTCTTGGCAGATCCGAATGAAACAAACATTAACAAGGTGGCTCCGTAAGAGCATCCGAGACCAAAGCCGAGCTCGTCTAAAGGGGAACTGGGACGCCATCTTCCTTTCGGACTCTGGCTTGTGCTTGCACAGGAGGCAAGTCCCTCTCCCCCCAGCCTGTGGTTCTGCTGGAGAAAGGAGCTCCCACAGGGCAGAAGAGGGAGCCCCATCCACAGGAGATAGTACCCCTGGGGGCCCAGAGCCCTCCCAGAAGCAGGGAGTGCTGACCGTCTACACACGGTGAGTCCTGCTCTCATTATCCATGTGAGTGAGACTCAGGACCCCGTGGTGTTAATGAATTCCACCTTAGCACCCTGTGAAACTGTACTCTCACCCTGGGCTAGGCGCCTGCTAGATATATGACCTTCAGCCAAACACTGAACTTCTCTGCGCCTCAGTTTCCCCATCTACCACACAAGGACGACACCGGGCTGTCAGGGCTACTGCAAGGCATTAACGGGATGACATTCAGAAGACCATCGTTTCCCACATTATCCAGCATCAAGTTAAAGTCCAACTCATTTTAGGCATTGTTGTTAGAGTGCTTTTGAGTAGGAATTAAAGGCAAAAGGAAGGAAAAACCACCTGTTGTTTGTGTGGGAAGCAAGAAATGCTTGATTGACACATTTTGAGCAGCTCTGTATCCCTCAAATCATTTGTTATTTCAAGCAGAGAGGTTTTAATGTGATGGATACTACTGAGGACTCTACACGCTAGTTTCCAAGTTTAAAATTTTGGGGAAGGATTCGGAGAAAATTACAGATTTGAGTCTAGAAACGTCCTCGTGTTCCCGGCTATTAAGGTCTCTGGGCCGCGTTTCAATATTCCCCAGAGGAGCGGTGACAATTCTTATCTAGAGATGAGGCATCTACAATTCCCTAATGGGAATCAGCGGAGTCTCCTCTGGGGACAGACAGGAGAGGACTCCCCAAGGCTGGGACATCACGTGGGGTGAAGAAACACTGTCAATGAGCATTTGTTCCCAAGCATGGCTGCACAGTGTCCTTTCTGAGAGCCACGAGAAACATGTCCTCCTGACGGCCAGCAGAAAGAAGCAAGTGTCGTTTTGCAGGACACAAAGAGTTGAGGTCAAGCTGGAAGAGGTACTGGGGGACCCTGCCAAGGAACAGAGGAGAAGATGGGGCTGTTTTGGGCGGTGGGTGGGGCCTAGGTAGGGAAAAGCCAAGGAAATGTGCCAAGTACGAGGATGGGGCCGCTTTTTAGCGCACAGGGTGTGTGACAGCAATCTGGAAGGCCCAGAAGCCCTGGCCGGCACCATGAGGGCAGGGCGTAGCTACGTAGGTATGTATGTGTGAGCTGCAGCCTAGAAAGAACTATTCAGAATCAGGCAGGTTTATTGTATAATCTTGGTCTTTCTGGTGGAGGTGCTAACTGGGAGTGACAAGGCCTAAAAGACTAACAGGAGACAAGAGCAGCAGAGCATCTGGAAAATTCACGAGCTTCCCATCCTTACAGATGGAAGGTGACTGGGGTCAGGGAACGAAGACGTGCGGCCGTGGGATGTTGCGGTTCTGTAGGGACATTCTGGAGTCAGTTAAGAATCGGGCCAGATGGTCTCTGACATCCCTTGTGATGCTGGATTTCTGTTCTGAGGCCACAGCAGAGAGAACACGCAATGGCTGAGGGGAGAGAAATGTCTTTCCTGTCCCTAAGCCAGCAGCACTGAAGAGTGAGCAGGGGAGGGCTCGTGCCCACTCACCATAGAGCTTTTCCCTTGTCTTGCCCTGGGACGTCTGCAGCTTAATCTCCCCCCGGAAGTGGCCTGTCATCTCTCCGTGGTGGGTGAGAGGCGTGTAGATGGGGAGCAGAGTTTCCGTGGCCTCTAACCGTAAAGCGATGCAGCCTTCGCCTGGGCAGGTGGGGAGAACAACAGTCATGTCAAGAGGCATTTCACGGGACAAACACCACGCATTCAGCCTGGAGATTAACTCCACCGTCCAAAGATGATCCTTCGAAACAATGTCCAAGGTGGGGATTATCGAATAAAGCTTTTAGAACAACGCCTCAGCAATTTGGGAAAAACATTTCAAACCTTATAGTGGAATGAACTCCACGTGGATTAGTTGATGTAAAAAAAAAAAAAAAAAAGAATTAAATCCTAGAAAATCCAGCAGACAAGCAGACTTAACCACTAATCTGATTGCGGGAGCGAATGATAACTTCCTAGGGCTTGAGGCAATGTAAGAAATGACAAAACAGACCGACAGGTAAGAAGATATAAAAGCTTAAAACTTCTGTGCAGAGACAGAAAGGAAAATGTGAAAGACACCGATGGCTTCGTGAACCCCACAAGGAACTCCTCAAAATCAAATCCCAGCAGGTAACTGGGCATATAACCCAACCAGGTATTTCACACAAAAAGAATTGTAACTGGTTAATTTCAATAAATGGAAACTAGTTCAGTCTTCCCTGCCATCAAAAATGCAAATTAAGACAGCCCTAAGGGACTCTCTTACAGACAGGAAATTAGTACAAGATGGAAGGAAGCAAAAGAATCCCCAGAACCAGCAAGGATCTGGGGAAACCCGTACCCTTGGACATGGCGAGGTCAACACGGCAAGACTTTTTTTTACAGCAATCAGTTTGATAACGAGTGTCAAGAATCACCAACGTATTTGTGCCCTTTGACCCGGCACACGTGGGAACTTATCCTAAAGAGAGGATTCGAAAGAATAAAAATGTAGCTGAAGGAGGATCAAAAATGCTCACAAAGACATCCGTCTCAGCATTATTGAGAACACGGCCAGGAATAACCAACAGCAAACCCATGGGATATCATTAAGCCATTAAATGCAGCCATCGTGAAGGCCGTACAGGAGGATGATCACGAAAACGTGTATCATCTGACATGTCTATCACTGGGGGAGAAAGAAAATTAAAAATGGCACCTCTGTGGTGGTTGTAAATATAGAAATCTATGTATGCCTATGTATGAGGATAGAAGTATGAGACCAAAATAAACATGGTTCCCGTTGTGGGGAATGAGACTGTGGGCTGGCTTTTTTTTCCCGTTATTATTACGATATGCTGTTTGTGTGAATACCAAGAGGCAGAAACAAAGGAAGAAGACAGTATTTGAACAAGAAAACGGAACCATCCTTCCTGTGCTCCTGTGTGCTACCACCAAAACTTCAAACATTCTGACTCCACAAGGATCCGTTCTCTTTGCCCCGACATGATGGATAGGGGATCCCCCATCCAGGGCCGGTACAATCCTCAGGCTCTGGCCACCCCTGCCTGGCTCTGGGACCCTCTGTCCAGTGCTGTGCTAGGAGGGGGTGAAGGGCCAGGATTCCGGAGCTGGGTTGCCGGGGTTCAAGTCCAAGGTCACACGGTAGCCTGTCAAAGTCACTCAGTGGCCAAGGACAAGTAACCTTGGACAGGTCACTTCATTTCCTCACCTCTGCAGCTAAGGTAGCCATTGTACCTACGTTCCAGGGCTTTTGGCGAGCCTGGACAGTAGGCCACCAACACATAGACACCCTTGTGTCTTCGGCCTCTTTGTTTCCTGACTGCGCCTGATTAGCATTTGAACACCGTCAAATTCCTTCCATTGAAAACTGAACACCCTCCTGGGACCAGGATTCATTTTTGTCTGCCTCTTGCAAGGAGCTGCTTGATCTGGCTCCTGCCTCCAGCCTCGCTCTGGCCACCTGCCCCTCTTATCCCTGTGTTCTAACCACAATGAGTGTATGGAGTTCGAACCTGACATTGGGCTGGAGCCACGCACTGGCTGAAGAAAATGTCACAGAAGATGACGTCGCTCTAGTTGGTGTCTGCCCAGTATGGGCACTGACCAACGCCAGACAGACATGGGCTCAAATTTGGGCTCAGCCAGTTTCTACCTGTGACTTAGGCAAGTCCCTTAAGCTCTCTGAGCCTCAAGTTTACTCACCTACTGATTGACAGAATAGTACGTGCTTTATAAGGTCTTGTCAGGATTAAATGATGCCTGCAAAGCACCTGCCACAGACTCTTGACGCAGGAAAGACTCCATAAACGAGAGGAGCTGTGGCTACTGGTTATTCCTCCCAGAAGCCCAACAAGGCAGGAAGGGTGAGTTACCAGTAACTGTCCCTCCGGCAGCCCTGGGAGGAGGAGAGGGGGGACAGGAGAGCAGGATGGGGAGCGGGAGGTGGGCTTTCTGGAACGGAGATGCCAGTGCCTCCCTTACATGAGAGGCCACCGGCTAACAGCAGGTGCAGCAACCTTTCCAGGGACCCTTACCATACGATTCGTCGCTGTCAGAGGACTTAATGCTAATCAGGATGTGCTGGTCCAGCAGGTACTCGGGGTCAGAGATAATGGGCTTCAGCTGCACAGAGAAGGGGACAGGGTTAGAGCTGACTCCCAGGGGACATGATCATCGTGGTGGGAGTGACAGTAGAGCGCAGGGAGCTTCTGTCAGGGTGCCCTGGTGGGATTATAGAGGGTACAGAGAGGGTGCCGTCAGGTGACAGGGATGGGTGGAGGGTCAGGGGGCCCCTTAGGTGCTGTGGGGGCAGCGGGTGAAGCTGGAGAGTGAGGAGGGGGCTGGGAGCCAACTAGATAAAGAGGGGGAATGCCAGGACCAGACAGGCATTCCAGAAAGTTCCATCAGGCTTCAGGATGCCTCAGCAAGGAGGCGGGTGGGATGGAGACCCTGAGGGAGGCGGCAGTGAGGTGGAGAGGAGGGACAGAGGCAGGAGGAAGAGGTCTTGGTAGCGGTGAGGATGTAGGGCCAGGGTACCCTGGAGTCCCCTGAACCAGACGGGGGTACATGTGTTATATGGACGGGGACGCTGGCATCTTTCACAACTTGACCGAAGGAGGAGATGGGCCATTTGGTTGCCGCGTGGGGCAGCCGGGAGGGGAGGAACGGAAGGGTCGGGTGGGTGGCTGAGGCAGGATGTCACCTTGGAGACCTAAGCCACAGGGATTCAGGTACCTGAAAACAGCCCCAGTATGAGGACTTTTGACAGCTATGCCCTTGTGGAGGACCCCGATCAGAAGTGCTCCCCAATTAGGAGACTCTGTGATGTGGCCCAAGAACGGGTTCCAATCAACAGCCCCCCAAAACTGCCCATGTCCCACCCAAGCCTTAGGAGAGGATGGGTCCCTCCGCCTGTTTAAGGCCATCTTGTAAAGCTCACCTTGGGCGTCACCTCTGAGGGAACCTTCCAGGAGAGCCCCTGGGACTCTTGCCGCATACAACAGATCTGCCTGGCCTGAACTCCCCTCTGCATACCCTTTCCTCATTATGTGACAGAAAACCCCACAAGGTCCTACTCCGCCGCGCACCCAGCGTGAACACCCAGACGTGGCCACCGTCAACTCAACGTCACCAAAGCTTTTCTGGGTCCCAGGTAGAACACCAATTTTTTTTTTTCTATAAGAAAGAGGAACGTGTTGCCAGTACGGTCGGTCTATGTGTTTTCAATCCCACCCTCTGCTATCACGGGGCCATGGACACGTCAAGCTCTTTCCGAACCGGGCGTTCAGGTAGGAGCAATGAACTCCTCTCTGCCCCTTCACTTGATCCCCCAAGCTGGGCTGAGCAGGTGAAAGGCCACTGCAGGAGGATCAGGACCTCGGGGCCTGGGGCCTGTCATTGCAGCGGTGTGGCTGTGAACCAGCCTCTCTGGGATCTGCCTCAGTTTCCTTCTTTGTAAAGTCACATGGTCAGACAAATCCATCTCTGGATCTCTTCCGTGATCCATTAAGGAATGCTGGGGCCACAGGGGCTGGCGAATGCCAAGTTCTCCCCGGCTACATCGTGTTCTTGACTTACCTTTGGAAGGGTCTCGCCAAACTTCACCACCAACTCCCCCTCGCTTCCTTCTTCATTTTCTCCCTCCTGACTCTTGACAAAACCTGACAGAGGACAAGAAGGCTGGTTTTCAAAGAACAAACAAGAGCCAGACAGAGAAGACTCCTAGGGTCGCCCCACCCAGACCGAGGAAGATATTCTCCCTCTTTCTTTTTTTAAAAAAAAATTTTTTTTAACGTTTATTTATTTTTGAGACAGAGAGAGACAGAGCATGAACCGGGGAGGAGCAGAGAGAGAGGGAGACACAGAATCGGAAGCAGGCTCCAGGCTCTGAGCCGTCAGCCCAGAGCCCGACGCGGGGCTCGAACTCACGGACCGTGAGATCGTGACCTGAGCTGAAGTCAGACGCTTAACCGACTGAGCCACCCAGGTGCCCCATATTCTCCCTCTTTCATCTGTAGGGGCCATAGCACTGCTTCAGAGTCAGGCTTGTGGGGGATTCTGTTTTGAGGCAGGGGATGGTCATTTGCCAACACGGTTGGATTATTTTTAGGAAAAACTCAGAGACTTCCCTCCTTTTCAGCTCCTTTTTTTGCAACAAACCAGGCAACAAAGAAATCATCACATCACAGGCAAGGAGATTAGGAAACATGACAGCTTGTCCCACGCCACTCAAGATAGCAGCCTTTCGAAATGCTAATTTAAGCTTCCTAATATGCTGTTTCCATAGAAATGTATGCAAATGTCTCGATAGTTTATTAAAAACACCCGCACAAAAATCCTCATCATTTTTGGAGGTGCCTTGCCCCTGCTTGGTGACTCGGGACCTGGAAACTTCGCGGAGAAGGCAGGTCTGTCAGCAAGACTGAGCCCGGGCTGAGTGGGAGAAGGAAGGGAGGGGAGTGGGGCAACTCCTCTTCTGGATTTCTGGAAGCAGCCGTCATCCTGTCCCAAAATGCCTCCTTCGATGGAGTTGATTCTGCCCCCCTCCCCCCACTCCAGACCGTCTCGGCGAGGGGAGCTAGAAACCACACAGAGCTTGCCTCAAAACAGCTTTAGACAATATGCCTAGAAATGTCACCCGGAAATGGTGTTTGCTAAACACAGTTTGCGCTAACTGCTGCTGGCTGGGAGCAGGCCGTCCGTCTCTCGCTTGCTTGTGGATGCTCCAGAACACCTGAGAAAGATGCCCGTCGTGTACAAAGGAGCAGAGGACTCCGGAAGGAAGGACAGGTGGCTACCAGCGGCTGGTCAGGCCCGGCACTGGCCTCCACGAGCTCTGGACCTCTACCCAGGACCCTCGGGTTGAGTCAGAGCCCCAGCTTGGGGAGGGGAGGGACCCTCGGGGGCTACACTCGAGGGGCAAGGAGAGGAGCCAGCGGCCTGGTCACCTCCAAGGGCTGACGACGGGTCAGTGTTTCAGTGACTGTCCCTGCCTCTGAGGCCACAACGGCAGGATCACAGGCCGCCGGGGGGTGCCCCCACAGTAACCACAGACTCCAACGCTCCCCCTGCAGACCCCCGTGAGGCCCATCTGTGAATCCTTCCCAGAGAGAAGAGTGGCGAGGCGCCACCAATGAAAAGGCACCTAAGAAAAAGAGTCCTGCCTGCACGGCCAACAGGTAGCAGCTCGGCACCCACTTACTCTCTAAGCAGCTTGAGTGGAACTCCAGGTAGAACTTGGTCTGGGACTTGGTCTTCAGCGTGGCAAAGCACCTGAGAAACTCGATCTGCCCTTGGCTGTCGACGGTCCCGGGGCCTGGAACAGGTGACAAAGAGATGTGGCTCCACAATGTGCCCAGAGAAGGTGAGGTCCAGGTGAAGGAGAGGTTTCCCTGAATCCCACCACATGCGCTGAGCAACGGCAACGGTGGGAACACCCTCTCTGATGTGCGGAGAGCAGGGTGGGAAGAGCAAAGACTTCAAGGAGCCAAGAGCCCGACGCCCTTAGCCTCAGTGCCTCAGTCTCCCCATTTGTTCTGGCAAAGAGAGCTTGTATAAAGGCTCTGGTCGATACCCAAATCTGTGTCGTTTCTCGGTCCGGGTAGCAAGGGCTACCTGCTCTTTCTGCCTCTGGCTGACCTCCCTCCACTCCTTCTTTACCCTCATCCACAGTTGGCTCCTCCTGGCACTCACGGAGGGGATTGTGTTTGCAAGTGTCCTCAGGCTGGCTTTGAACAAGTTCCATCCTTCCGTGTAAATTCTGAGCCACCCGAGAGCAAGGACAGACATCCCGGTCCACTGTCCCGCCCGTGCGCCCTTCTTTCCTTTCTATTCCTTTTCCCCCAGCTTTATTGAGGAATAACTGGCAAATGTGATTGTGCATATTCAAAGGGTACAGCGTGATGCTTTGATACACATATACGCTGTGAAATGCTTACCAAGATCAAGACAATTCACACATCCGTCACCCACATAATTAACTGGTGTGTGTGTGTGTGTGTGTGTGTTGAGAATGCTTCAGATCTACTCCCAGCAAATCTCCAGTTTACAATACTGTATTATTACCTGTAGTCATCATGCTATTAGCTCCCCAGAATTTACTCATCTTGTAACTGAAAGTCTGGACCTTTTGACCTCCATCTCCCCATTTCCCGCTCCCTTCAGCCCCTGGCAACCACCCTCCTACTGTTTCTATGAAACTGGCGGTTTCTTCCAAGATCCCGCGTGGAGGTGATAGCATACGCCTATGGTACTTTTTCTCTCTGGCTTATTTCACTCAGCTTTCTTTTATGTTCTTAAATCCCACAGCATCTAGACCAGGCTCTGCTTAGGAAGAGTCAACCTATGCTCAATCCAGGTCATGGGCATTTGTGTCTTCTGTGTACTGGGTGCCAGTGGAGGGAAGGCAAGCCTGATACCGATGATGTGATGAGGGTCCTCACCGAGGGTGTGATGGCGTCAGCCACCCCATCAAAGCTGCAGGAACTCAGAGAGATGGGAGATGGGTGAGAGGCCTGGGAGAGATGGAAGGTTCTGGAAAGACAGTGCTCAGAGCTAGCATGGAGACAGGGTGGTGGATTAAGGCTGTGTGGAGAGGGGAGGGCACACTGCTAGAATAGATGTTAGACCCAACAGCATGGAGACGAGTGTCCCAGAAAGACAGTACTCCAGTCGCGCCCACATCCTTCATGGCACGGACACACAGTAATACAGGCTTTTCCTACCTGCGTTGAACCCCCCACTCAACCTTCCTAAATTAGCCCGGACTGTCTGCTGACCACAGAAGAGGGGTGGGGGAGGGTTACAGAGGAGGTGACAACATGGCTCCCCAGTCACCCAGCCCCAGGCTGGATGCACCACAGAGAACACCAGACCCGTGCTGGGATGACGGTGGCCTGGTGAGCCGGGCTGAGCTAGATTACGTGAAAATTTACCTGCAGATCTAAGTATTATTTACTCTAGCATTTCCCAAACTCAGTCACCACATCCCATCCTTACAATGTTCACTGTCTCCGCCCACCGTGCACCCACGTGAATGCTGACTTAATATTTTCTTTAAATAGACTCACTGTTTAAACTTAGGCAAACATGTTTAAGTAAGAAAGGACACCACGAGACTGAATGAAAAACCAGCGTGGCTTGCCTTTACACAGAAGAGACAGACGCAAAACATGTCAAAATAAACGCATTACTCTCGAATGTTCATCCGTGGCCCACCCGGAATGGCCTTTGGTGGTGGACATGCCACACCTTGGAAAAACATTCACTTCCTCAACTTTTTAAATTTTGTTTTAAAAAACATTTTAAGTTTATTTATTTATCTGAGGGAGAGAAAGTAAGCAGGGGAGGGGCAGGGAGAGAGAAAATCCCAAGCAGGCTCCAGGCTGTCGGCACAGAGCCCGATGGGGGCCCAAACCCACGAACCGTGGGATCATGACCTGAGCCGAAACCAAGAGACAGACTTGGCGGCTTAACTGAATGAGCCACCCAGGTGCCCCTCGTTTACTCAGTTTTAAGGACTGGATTCAAACCGAGGCTCAGAAAGCTGACGTATCTGCCAAAGAGAACAAGCAAATGCTCCGCACTGAAACCATGATACGGCCTGACGTGGACTGTGGACTCGTCTGGAAGGATGAGCCCCCATCTACCACGGACAACAGACTGCTGCAATCAGAAGATGAGCGCCCGAAGCCTCTTGTCATCGCGGACGACAGAGGGACGGACACCATCCACCACTTACCGTTCTTGGAGACAAACTGGGAGGTGACTCCTGCCTCAAATGTGGCAAAAACAGGGCTGTGGTCACTTGTCATGATGTCGCTGGTGCTGCCTGCAGGGGAGGGAAGGAATTTCTGAGCAGGGAAGGAGAATTCCTTTCTGGTCAAACCAAGGAGGTCAAACCCATGGTAGAAATCAACTTGTACTTATGGAAGCCTCCAGAAATTTCATGATTTTATACCTGTTAGTCCACTGGCCTTCCACAACCACGCTCAAAAGTCTCAGTGGAAGTGGGTGACACTCTCTCCTCCGTGGCAAAAATATGCCTGTGCTAGTTTTTCCTCGAGACACACGAGTTTTTAAATAGATCGTGGAGCGTTCAGACTTTTCTGGTCTCAGCACTTTGTTGCACCGATGAGCTCACGGCCCAGTGTGGGATGGGGATTCAGGTCACCGAGCTCATCGGCAACTGACTTGGTGCCTTCCCCCATCGCACAATGCCTCGTAGGATTGGGAGACAGTGGAACGTGCAGTGTAGACAGAGCGTAGACAACTCTTTTAAGCAACATGGCGCTTGGAGGGAATGCAGTGAGGCATGTTTGGAGGGCGTAAGGGAAAGAACACAGCTCTAGAAATACCGAGTTCTAAGTGCTTATAATAGAGCCACGTGGAGCTGTCCAGCTGGGTACTCAAGGCTGGAGATTTATCTTTAGGTTTGGAGTCACGATGTGAGGTGGAAGCAGAAGCCATGAGGACGTTTGGGCTCCGCAGGGGAGGCGTGCAGGAGGCCCAAGCTACACCGGCCAGTAATGGGCAAAGAGAAATAGCACAGGAGACCAAGAAGGCAGGAAGGCGATTTACATCCTTTCCTATAAAGTGTTTATAAATCAGCAAGACAAAGGGAAACACCTCACCCTTCAACCAACCAAAGGACACGGGCAGAAAATTCCGAAAGAAATATGGATGGCTACCAAACATGGAAAATCATGCTCACTTGCTAACAACCATCAGAAAGACAGTTGAAACAACGAGACAGAATGAAAGAAGAGAACAAGGAGGAAGGCGGGGGTACTGGTCTGGGGAAGGAAGAAGGGATGGAGGAGAGGGGCCAGGAGAGGGGGAGGACACCCCTTCTCTGAGACAGAAGGGAAAAGGTAGGAAGGGCGCCAGCCTAAGTCACATTTGGATGTAGACAGGAAGAAGTCAGGGAGGGTCCAGTGCTGTGTGAAGCAGGGAGGCGGGGGAATCAGGACGAGCGTGGGGTGTTCTAGCGACAAGTTAGAGGGTAGACCAGCATTTTTAATATTTACATACGTATCAAGCAGAACAACACTAGCAGTATGATGCCTGTGCCCCGAAAACTGGGAGGGCGATGGTTACCTGGGTGGCCTCTCTGTAACCACATACTGTATGCCCCCCTCCCACAGTGAGTCTGGGCTTGGCTTTGTGGCTTCTTTTGGCCAGCAGGACATTAGGAAATGTGAGACAAGCAGAGACTCGAAAAGTTCTTCCACATCTGGGACCCCCGGGACCAGGAAGAAGCCTGGACTAGCCTGTTGGGTGATGAACACAGCCGAGTTACCACCATCGCCCCTGTTGACAGCTAGCTAACCGGCCAACCAACCCCCAGTTTGGGTGGGCTCCTGGCCTGAGTGCGCCCGCCCAACACCAAAGAGAGCAGGGATGAACAGTCCCAAGTCCAGCCCAGAGAACTGTAAGCTGTCAAGTTTTAGGGTAGTTTGTTACGCAGCAGATTAACTGATACATCTTATTTATGTTAATCACCATAAGACTCAAGCTCCCAGCTGACCCCCATTTCCTGAGCTCTGGACATTCATTCCCTTCTCTTTCCTAATTTCTTGCTCACCCCCAAATCATTAAACTCTTCCTCCGCACCCTCCGGCATTCAGTGAAATATCATTAGCAAAATTCCCTACGTCTTCAACTTTCCCATCACATTCTATACCTGGTCCTTCCTCGGAAAATACCACAGCGTCTCAACTAAGGGCTGTTTGTCTGCTTTGTCCCCCATATGTGGGTCCGGAAAGTGGGAAGGTGTGTCCCCTTTGCTCCTCAATGCCACTTCCAGACCAATCTCCCTCCGTTTTCCTAAAAATCTCCACTATGGAGTTTTTTGGACGCCAAGCTTAAAGAGCTTCAAAGAGCAGTAATGCTACAAGCCAGCACTTTCTCCTGAATCGCCGCAGAGACCTGCTGAATAAGGCAGATGGTGGCATCTTCCTAGAGACAAGGATTGGCAGGACTCATGGAGTTGCAGGATGTGGAAAAGAGGCACCACTGAGAAATGGGATGATTGCCAATGGGTGGGAGAGGAGTCATCATTGGTCTTGAGCGCGGAATAATTCTTTGGCTGTGGCTATGGGGGTGGGATGCTTTTCTGCACACCTAAAGGTGTGAAGTTTGTCTAGTGAAGTCATTTCTGGGAGACAGAGCTCAGGTGCTAGGGGACTGTGGGGTGCATTCCTTCCCAGGGTAGTCGCTTTGCTCCCCTCTGGGCATCAGGAGGCATGGACCAAAAAAAAAAAAAAAAAAAAAAAGGAATGGAAATCAATTCAACCTGTTGGGACCGGACTTAAACATGGGTGTTTGCTGGTCCCCAGAGAGAGGAGGGAGCCACAAAGGTGGCCACTGGGCAGCAGCAAGAACCTCCCTTTGGTGGGTGGGGTAGGGGTGAGGTCATGAACAGTCCACCAGGGGTCTCAGGCCAGTGACTTGGGATGGGAACAAGGATGGCCCTCCTTTGGATGTCACTGCCTGAAAATCTGCAATGTTTCAAAAATAATATCATAATGGTCAGTGAGTAAAGTGTTCAAGGTAGTTCTGCTGTGAATTTTTAAAATTTATTTTGTATTTATTCTGAGAGAGAATGTGAGTGGGAGAGGGGCAGAGAGTGAGAGAGAGGGAGACACAGAAGCCGAAGCAGGCTCCAAGCTCTGAGCTGTCAGCACAAAGCCCGGCATGGGGCTCGAATTCACGAAACCGTGAGATCATGACCTGAGCCGAAACCAAGAGTCAGACGCTTAACTGACAGAGCCACCCAGACGCCCCTGCTCTGAATTTCTAAGTACACAGTGCAGAAGAGTTCCAAATAATGGGAATTAAGAGGTAGCTTTTAAGAATGAGCACTCAAGCAATTAAGAATTCCTTCAGTATATCTTAAACGTGTAGAGTCAATAATTATTGAATTGTTTTGCTAACTTTTTCATATTTATTTTAATATTGCATATTATAACTTTCTCATCAATTTAACTCAATTTATCTTTAAATCTCCATAAATACATACGCATATACCCATGGTATATGTTAGGTTGAACCATATGAATTTCCAATAGTTGACTATTTCTGACCTACAAAAATACCACTTTTATGTGGTTCAAACCTAACGCGTTTTCAGAACAAGTCTGGATTTCTTTAAAAAAAATTTTTTTTTTTAACGTTTATTTATTTTTGAGACAGAGAGAGACAGAGCATGAACGGGGGAGGGGCAGAGAGAGAGGGAGACACAGAATCTGAAACAGGTTCCAGGCTCTGAGCCGTCAGCACAGAGCCCGACGCGGGGCTCGAACTCACGGACCGTGAGATCATGACCTGAGCCGAAGTCGGCCGCTTAACCGACTGAGCCACCCAGGCGCCCCAAGTCTGGATTTCTTTTAAGAGGGGCTCCTTAATTCTGGTGTTTCCCAAATCAGAAGACACTTGTCATGCTGCAGCCTGAGACACGAGAGGATACGTCAGCTCCTTCGGGTCACCTGACCAGGGCTGCAGGGACTTCTCCCATTTCAGAGAGAGACGGACTGCAGCCCGTTAGTTTCAGGGAGCCGAAGCTCCCAGCTTGTCACTCACCGTAGGACTGACAGACCACATGCACCAGCGGGTAAGACTTCCAGAGGACTCGGTCACACCAGGAAGGCAGGTTGTATTTCATCTGTAAATCACAGTCACGAGTTTTGTGAGATGCCTGCTAGTTTATTTAATAGGTAAGTCAGTAAAAGAAAAGATTAACACGTGGCCTCTGTAATCCTTGAACTCATGTGCTGTTGGAGCTTTATAGATTTTCCCCATGGGTGGCCTTCAAGCCTTTTCATTTGCCTTAAGTCCTGAGTCCACTGCTGCCCCCACACTGTCAGACGCCTTGGATTCCTGCTTTGGAAGATCGACTCACTTGGCCATGTGCTCATACCTATCCTCCGCATTATTTCAGAATTTTCTGTTTTTATCTTCTCTTTTTTTTCTGACTCAGATGAACCCCACACATGGGTACTTTCAACCCATGTTGAAAGTCTCGGCTTATCTTCTCCAGCTCCTTACTTTAATAACACACTCCAGCCACCCCTCCCATTCACACAGCCATCCACCTATCTACTGACCCAGCCAGCCAAGCATCTACTTATCCATCCATCCATCCATCCATCCATCCATCCATCCATCCATCCATCCATCCTTTCACACAGCCATCCACCTCTCTACTTATCCCGTCAGTCAGCCACCTACTTATTCACCCAACTACCTGCCCATCCACCCACCTACCTACTCATTCACATATCCAGCCACCCATCTGCATATCCATGTAACCATCCAATCAGTCAAACAAAATGTATTAAGACAAGCCCTCTCCCAGGCTACACTGGCAAGCGAGATGCTCACTGGGTGTGATAGACAAGGCACATTGGCAATATCCTTTATCCCTTTAAGTTCTAGCCCTTTCTGCTCTGCCTATATATATACATTTTTTTATGTTTATTTATTATTGAGAGACAGACACAGAGCGTGAGTGAGCAGGGGAGGGTTAGAGAGAGGTGGGAGACACAGAATCCGAAGCAGGCTCCAGGCTCTGAGCTGTCAGCACAGAGCCCCACGCGGGGCTCGAACCCACAAACCGCGAGCTCATGACCTGAGCCGAAGTCGGTCGCCCAACCGACTGAGCCACCCAGGTGCCCCTCTGCTCTGCCTATAAATGTAAAGGTACTCATCATAAAAGAGCCTACCCTTGCCATCTCTTTCAATTACTTTCCTCTTTTTATCAATTTTCTTTCAAGAGGGTTCTATTCTCATTGCCTCTACTTTTGGACCACCCATTTAGTTTTTTAAACTTGAGGTACAACTTACACACGGTAAAGGGTACTAACCTCAAGTATACAGCTTGAGGAATTTTTATATTTGTACACACCCATTTACCCACAACCCAGATCAAGATCTAGAAAATCTCCATCATCTCAAAAGGTTCCCTCACGTGCCTCTGTGTCCATACCACCTCCTTGTAGAGGTGAACGTTATGGTGACTAATGCCTCTGATTAATTTTGCTTAAGCTTGAACTTATAAATGGATTCACTCGTATGTATCATTTGATGTCTGGCTTCTTTCACCTATATTGTTGTCTGTAGAAGTTTATTTGCTGCACTGCTGTGGTTGTATTCCATTGTATGTATATACTGCATTTACCTACTCTACTATTGACAGAAATAGGGCTGTCCCCAGTTTTTGGACATTGTGAACAAAGCTGCAATAAACATTCCTGTATCTTCCTCTTGACAAACAAATGTACTATTCCAAAGTGGGAATTACCAGATCACAGGGTAGATTAGTTTCCTAGATGCTGCCACACTGTTCCTCTTAGCATTACAGTCCTCAGCACTGGCTGCCTCAAGAATGACTAGCGGAACTTTACAAAGATACAGAAGGCGGGGCCTGCCCCAGGGCTCTTGCATCAGAGCCTCTGGGGATGAGGCCCAGAGAGCTGCATTTCTGGAAAGCGTCACCAGAGTCCTCTGCACCCACTTGGTGAAAAGCGACCCTCATCCTCCTGAAGTCTGGATTTCACCTCCAAGACTCTGCAAACTGTTTTTCAAGTCCAGTAAACCTTCTGGGCCACAAAGCCAGCTCCTCGGGCATGGTTCACGTGCAGGGCACATGCTCTCCCAGACTCACACTCCACACTAGCCACCACCGATCCTTGACAGTCTCTCACCCCCGGCTTCTGTGGTGCTGAGATGCCTGGCTGGTCCTCTGGCCACCTACGTGAGCACTCATGTCCCATCTCCTTCCTTGTGTCTGCTTCCTCCTCTCGCCTTCGCACATGGATGGCCCCCAAACCTGCCCATGGCTATTCTCTTTGCATCCTTCACTTACTCGCCGACAACTCACCCACCCCCACGGCTGTGCCCATGTTCTCTGCGGGCACAACCCCCCAATCTATGACCCAGTCCTTGTGTCTCCAGCGTCATCTACTATTCTCAACTGTCTTCTAGAGGTTTCCTCTGAGATCGTCGGCTAATATCACACACTAAGTCTGAAGACAAGCTCTATTTACCCCTCCGAGCCTGCTCCGCCTTCTGATTTTCATTTCTATCAATGGCAATCAGATCTGCCAACACGTCCTTTCTTTCCTCTTGCTTTTCATGGTCTGTTCCCGATTCTGACTCAGGCCCCGGTTGCTCAGCTGGAAGGACCATACGGCCTCCTCGCCGGTTCCCTGTATCCTCATCCTCTACACAGAGGCAGACCGGCCTGTGCTGTAGATCGCTGCCATGCTGCCAGCCCCCGGCAGAACTTTCAGTGGCTTCCTGATGCCCGTCAAACAGATTAAAGCCTTAACTTGGCATCTAGGACCTCCCTCACCCCAGCTACACCCCCGTCTCTTTCTCCGCATGCTCGAGTCAACCTGGACACAGCCTCACTGCCCCCCCACGTCCCCATGGACCTGCCCTGACAGTGCTAGGGGGCTGCAGGTGCACAGCAGGTGCCTTGCCCTGGGGGTCTCGGCCTCATTCCTGGTAGCGGACTTGGATCTCCTCTCGTCCTCCGTCTAGTTTCCTCCATTGGCTCCTACTTTGTTTTGGCATCACCCTCCCCCTTGAAGTTCTCCTCTTGCCCGAGCCCTCTGGCAACATTCTGAACTGCTCTCCATTTCCTTAGGTCTCCAGTAACCCCAGAAACTGGGAAACACGCCATTCCGCACCTGTAACCCCTCAGGGCCTGGCCAGGGCGCTGGCTTCCCTCGGTCAGGACCCAGAAGGTGATGGGTGCCAGAATTTCCCGTCTCCCTATCTGTCCCAGCAATTCTTTCAGATGGAAATGATAAGCCTCATCCCTTGTCCTGTCCACTTTGGAAATCCAAGCCGTCCCTCAGGCACCACCCCCGGGCCCTTTTGAGAAGCCTCTCCTGATCTTTCCTTGCCCGGTAGGTCATGTCCTTCCCTGACTGCTCCTCTGTGCATTCGGCAACATCATGTTCTATCTCTGGTTAGTCGCTGTGTGTTGTCTCGTCATCTTTGATCTCCTACCACCTAGGAGAGTGCCTAGCCCATCACAGGTCATCAGTAAGTATCTGTTGAGCAAGAACGAATGGAGGTTTTATTGCATCTTCCGTGAAACACCGTTCCTTGGAACACGAGGGGCCTCATAACATAATTGGCCATGACCAATTGAGTTTGGCACACAAATTTCACTGTGGAGAACCACAATGCTCACAAACCTGTAAAGGCTCTGATAAGTCCTGCAGCAAAGAAGCTTGTTTACTGATGATTCACTTGGCAGATGAGCAAATAGATTTGATCACAGAACTTTAGAAAGAGCTTCAGGACTCAGTTATAGAAATACTTTAAACCCTCTCAGAATCTTAGACTATCTGGACAGAAGGTAAATCCTCAGTGTCACGAGTCCGGTTCCCCGTCATGGGCAAGTGTGGCTGCCCAGCCTCTCCTTAGAAGAGGTTTTTGCTCAGTGATGCCAATCAACACGTGATTGCTAATTTTCCTTTTTTTCCTGTTGCCTAGTGGACGAGGATGCTCAACGG
This sequence comes from Panthera tigris, assembly GCF_018350195.1. Lineage (NCBI taxonomy): Eukaryota > Metazoa > Chordata > Mammalia > Carnivora > Felidae > Panthera > Panthera tigris. Next base: position 213,036,919 of record NC_056667.1, on the reverse strand, counting down.
TTTCCTGCTCGTCTTTGTGGGAACGGACACAAGAGGGGAGAGATGTGCAAGGGGGTGGTGATGGAGGGTCAGGGTGACGTCTGTGAAGAGAACTCACTCACCCCTGTGGCTTTCTGCTTAGTGTAGGCATATTTGTCCCGAGTCAGTCTTTCAAAACGGTAGGTGGGCGCGAATGTGATTTCTTCCTCCTCTGAAATCAAACAAAACCTTGGTTTCTGCTGTGATCCCTGTTTCACATCTGGCCACACTGCCTTCCTCTCCAGGCATAGTCCTTCCCCGCACCCCACCCCACCCCCAACCCCGGGAGGATATTCCGGGAAAAGGGGAGACGGCGATGGCTGGAGAGGGCCCAGGAACAGAGCGCCGCAGCTCTTACCAAAGTGCAGGAAGACTTTCTGCTCCTTCCTCTCCATCAGCAGCTGGTCGTGGGACAGGAGGTCTGCGTACTGCTGCTGCTTGATCTTCTGGACAATGGTTTCTGCCTCCTGGAGCAAGGACACAGCCAGGCCACTGGTGAGACGCCCCCCGTCCCAAACAGGAGGAGGCCCATCACCACTCACCTGCCTGGAGCCGCGGACTCTGCACCAGACCCTAGTCCTGCGGCAGCCCGGTTGGCTTTCCTTAGCACTCAACTGTTTTTTGCTTTTTTAAAACGTTTATTTATTTTGAGAGAGACAGAGAGAGAGAGAGAGAGAGAGAGATAGCGAGCGCGTGTGCACGCAAGAGCACGAGTGGGGGAGGGGCAGACAGAGAGGGAGACAGAGGGGGAGACAGAGAGGGAGAGAGAATCCCAAGCAGACTCCGTGCTATCAGCACAGAGCCTGATGTGGGGCTCAAGCTCACGAACCGCGAGATCGTGATCTGAGTTGAAATCAAGAGTCAGACACTTAACCGACTGAGCCACCCAGGTGCCCCTGGCACTCAACTGTTTTATAAGGAAAACTCTACAAAAGTAGTTAACTGTCAACCTGATAATACAAGCTTTGGCCGTTCCAAATTTGTAGAGGGACATTTTACTTTTTCACACGGACTTTTAGTATTCTTTTTGTTAACACTTCATTAGCAGGTAGGTATGTTTCCCTTGCTGTCTATGGGAACCGAGGCAGCTTGTTGTGAGGCCGTGGAAGGAGTTGAAACCCCAGCCCCTGAATCTGTGGGCATCAGGACTCCCTGATCCGGGCCTGGACTCCCAAGAGTCAGCGCGGCATCAGTGGGATGGAATCCAGCCGTCCTTTCTCCCCAGACTGTTACCTCTGCTCTGGTGAATGCCCTTGGCAGACCTCCCGGTGAGGAAATCTGTGGGGTTCCTGCCTAGTCCTCTCCCATCTGCCACGAGGGAGGGAGTGGTGGGGACGTAAGGGGCATAAACAGACCCTCAGTTCCTCCTCAGTCTCTGCCGAGCCGCTGGGGCAGCAAGAGGGAGAGGCGAGATGCTTGGGGAAACACGGGGGAAGAGGAGTGAGAAGGTCTGGGCTCAATCCCAACTCCCACTGGTCAGAAACTGACTCCAGGCTATTTCTTAGCCTGTTGGTGCCCAGGGTTCTTGCCTCTCAGCTTCTGCCCTCACAGGATGTGGTATGAAGGTTCTCCATCCCTGGCAGGGACGTTCAAGCTGTAACCAAGGTCTCTGGGCACACTGCACAGCTCTGCGCCCAGGCCTGCACCCCCCACCTTCCCAGAGAACACTTTGCTCTGCCTGAGCGAGCGAGGCATGTCTGTGTTAGGTGGCCCTTCTGACCGCTGCTCAGTGGACCGTGCCTGGGCATCCAACGTAAGTAACTTCTTCCTTAGCTGGCCAGTGACCAACATCTAGGCAGAAAATTGTGCTGGTCTCCTCAGACCTTAACGGTTCCTGGAGATCTGGGCCGAGCCACTGGAGGACCAGAACGGCTGGGACAGTTGTGTGGGAACTAAGTACGAGCAGAGGTAAAGCGTAAAGAAAGGCAGGGGTTCCAAGACAGAACAGCAGAACAGTGTTGAGTCCCAGAAGGGGAGTAGTTGCCTTGGCCCAGCTCAGTCTGTGCCTCCATGGCCCCATGCCCTCAGCTAACTCAAGGGAGCCTCTGTCCCATGAAGCCCCAGCCCCAGCCCCAGGTGGGCAGCTCCTTCCCCAGGCGGATGGCCCTTTCCCCAGGTGAACCACTCCTTCCCCAGATGGGCAGCTCCTTCCCAGGCGGGTGGCCCCTTCCCCAGGTGGACAGTTCTTTCCCCAGGTGGGCAGCTCCTTACCCAGGTGGGAAGGTCCACACGGTAGTTCAGATCACCAAGCCAGAAGAGGTGTGTAAAGCGGTGAGTGATGTTAAAAGGACTCAGTTTTTTGTCTCCCAGAGCCAGAAACCGGAGAATGTTCATATAGTTTTGGTTTCGCCTATTTAAGTGAAAAAGCAGCCATGTAGCATTGGTCCCTTATGTCACCACTGTAGCAGGAAATCAGAGGGAGCTTGGGGGGACGGAGCCTTAACTCTCCGGCCCCTGCTGCAGTGAACCACAGCCAAGATGCAAAGGGCCTTTCAGGCAGAAATGGGAACACATGGCAGGGGGCCTCCCGGAGCATCCATTTAGCAGGGAACTGGAATCATGATTATTCTAAATAGCTGTCTTTGTGCCTGGGCCAAATGAGCCACAGGGGCTTTGATCTGTAAGGATGCCCGGATGAGGTTTTTCCCTTTAGAAATGGAGCGGGATTTAGGCATCTATCAGATGAATGACATAAGGAAATGTGTGTTCCATCCTCCCGACAAAATTCACCCACACGAGAGGTCACTCCTGTGCCACAGTTACGGGAAAAGCCGAGGGCTGAACAGTAGTTCTGGTGTTTAGGGATGTGAGGTCTGCCTGGACCGCCCGGGAAAGGAGCTCCATTACCTGAGTTTCTTTTCGCTTCCAGAAGTCAAATGGCTGTTAACAAAGCCCAAGGAGGTTCCGTTGAACATAAATGACACCCCCACGGCTCCCTTGTTCCCTAAAGGGAGGGGAGAGGGAAGAAGTCAGTCACACAGGCAAGTTTACCAAGTGGCGGGAAATCAAGGTGAAGCAATGTTCTCAATAAAGAGGGAGAGGGGCGCCTGGGTGGCTCAGTCGGGTAAGCGTCCGACGTCGGCTCAGGTCACGATCTCACGGTCTGTGAGTTCGAGCCCCGCGTCGGGCTCTGTGCTGGTGGTGCAGACCCTGCTTGGGATTCTGTCTCTCCTCCTCTCTGCTTCTCGCCCACTTGTTCTCTCTCTCTTTCCCTCTCTCAAATAAATAAAACTTAAAAAAGAATTAAAAAAAAGAAAAATATAAAATAATTACTAATTTTCATATTGACTATCTATGGAAATGGTAATATATATATTTTTAAGTTTATTTATTTATTTTGAGAGAGACAGCCAAGTTGGGGAGGGGCAGAGAAAGAGGGAGAGAGAGAGAATCCCAAGCAGGCTCCATGCTGCCAATGCAGAACCCGATATGGGGCTCGAACCCATGAAGTCCAGAGATCACGACCTGAGCCGAAACTGAGAGTCGGACACATAACCGACTGAGCCACCCAGGTGCCCAGAAATGGTAATATTTTGAGTGAATGAGGTTTGATAAAATGCTAACTAAAACCGACTTCACCCGTTTCCTTTTACTTTCTTGAATGTGGCTCCTAGCAAATTCATAACAACCTACACAGCTCACCTTCTGACTGGGCTGGACAGCGCTGGCTGGAGCCCAAGTTGAAGAACCTCAGAGATCCGGCGCCCTGCCTCCTCTGGACCGGGGTCTGCCCTGGCCACGATGGGTGCCCCAGCTCCCCTGCTCCCCAGGGAGCCTCTCTTTCCAGCTTTCTCCCCATCCTGCAATGTGGCCTGGGCTTAAATCCCTGCTCATCACTTTCCTGCCATTGTGCTAGGGACAGGTTAAGAAATGTCACTGTAGCCTCCAGCATCTTGTGAATGGGTCCAACGACAGTCCTTGTCCCCACAGGGCATTTATCTTAAATGGGATAATACTCATAAAGCAGTTAGCTCTTGGCCATGAACATGTACGTTCTCAAAAAGGCCTTAGTTCTTCTAAGGTAACGTCCACCAGCATTAGCCAACCAGCATTCCCCGAGCTCTGCCCCATGTTAACCATGGCTGGGAGCCATTTGAGGGGAGCAGTAGAGAGAGTAGAGGCCAGCCCCAGGGTTGGGGGAGGAAGGGAGGAGCTGGTGCATAGGAATGCCTTGGCCTCCAAGCTACCCGCTGATGGCCACGAAACTCGGACTCTGCCCAGACCTCATACCTCCCTCTCTGGCCTTGCCCCCCGACATCCACTAGAGCTGCGGCCCAGGGGCCTCAGGGCCTTTGCTTCACTTTTCCTGCTGTGTGAACACTACCCATACTGATCCTTCCTTACCCCCGGGACTTGAGTCCTTCTCAGAGAGACCCCTGGACCCACCCCCATCTCAAGTAGAACTGGGGCCTCACTGCCCTGTGCACCTTGCCCTGTGCACGCTTACTCCTAGAAACCATCTTACTGTCTGTCTATCCATGCAAGCAGGCTGCTATCTGCGTGGTCACTTGCCCAGCGCATAGCACCGCACTGGGGGACACGGTGTCAGCTCTGTAGTGATGAATGAGAGCTGGGGCAGCAGCCGGAGGCGAGGTCTGGCTGAGGTGTGGTTTTATCTTGCAGCAGGGGGTCCGAGCACCTTACGTGCTGTTGGGAAGGGGCCGGGGAAGGGAGACGGGCAGCCCAGGCAGGATGCAGCAAGGAAAGACAGGTTCCTGGGCAGCAGAAGGGCGTGGGCTTTGACAGGGCAGCTACGGAGACAGGAAGGAAGGGGGCAAGTGGGTGTGGACACGGGCAGCTTGCGGTTTGTCAGCAGAAAAGCCGAGAGAGCTCTCAACATCCTGTTGTCTCTGGGACTCTGTCCTGTCCCTGACTCCAACCACCAGAAACCACTAGCCTTGCCCTCAACTCCACCCACGGCCCGCGTGGGTGCACCTGCCCACACACACTCACCGACAGACTCACACGTGCACTTGTGAACAGACCTGCGTGAGCACTCACACACACAGACTCACACGGGCTCGGACTCGAACACGCAGACTTGCACGCACACTCAAGCACAGACTTACACATATAGACCCGCATGTACACTCACACACACGTACTCAGACTTGCACAGGTAGACTCGTACATATAGACACACACAGACTCACACCTTTACATACTCACAGTACTCACATACACACCCACACGAAGACTCACACTCACAAACACACTCCTGAAGTCCCCGGCTCTTAATTCAATTCTCTGAGGTGCCCTGATGGGTCCCCACAGGCTCACCGCTAAAACCAGCATTTCCACATCCAACCTGAGTCCTTCTAGAACTACACCAGGGGTTGACAACATAAAGCCCGTGGGCAGGGGTGCCTGGATGGCTCAGTCGGTTAAGCGTCCGACTTCGGCTCAGGTCATGATCTCACAGTTTGTGGGCTGGAGCCCCACATCAGGCTCTGTGCTGACAGCTCAGAGCCTGGAGCCTGCTTCACATTCTGTGTCTCCCTCTCTCTCTGCCCCTCCCCCACTCACACTCTCTCTGTCTCTCAAAAAAAAAAAAATTAAAAAAAAATAGTAATAAGAGGGGCACCTGGGTGGCTCAGTCGGTTAAGCGTCCGTCTTCAGCTCAGGTCATGATGTCACGGTTTGTGGACTGGAGTCCTGCGTTGGGCTCTGTACTGACCACTCAGAGCCTGGCGCCTGCTTCGGATTCTGTGTCTCCCTCTCTCTGCCCCTCCCCCGCTCGTGCTCTGTCTCTCTCTGTCTCTCAAAAATGAAAATCGTCAAAAAAATTTCAAAAAAATGTAGGAATAAAAAATTTGTTTAAAAGCCTGTGAGCCAAATTGAGCCCTGACCTGTGTCTGTAGGCAAAGCTTTCTGGAACACAGCTACTCCCATTCAAGTTCGTGCTACCCACAGTTTCTTTTGTGTCGCGGCTGCAGGGGTAAGGAGCAGCACGGACCCATAGAGCCTAAAACATCTGCCATCTGGCCCTTTACAGCAAGTCCATCAAGCCCTGTCCTAGGTCCTGGACTCTCAAGGTGGGGGTCTGTGGGGCCAGCAGCGTGACACCACTTGGGAGCTGGCTGGAAACTCAGAATGTCAGGCTCCGCCTGAGACCTCCTAAGTCAGAGCCTGCATTTTGGCCAGATCCCCAGCAGCTCTGGGGTAGACCCCAGATGGGCTTAGGCTGGAGGAACCAACCATTCCGGCTGCCCGGGACCGAGGGGATCCCAGGAAGTGAGGCTCAGTTTTCCACCCAGGGATGTCTCCGTTGGTGGGGACAGGATGGGCACACGAGTGGAGCCGGGGACACGCAGCGGGGGAGCGCGGCCCCTCCCTGCTCACCCAGCGTGTTGGCGATGCCCGTCTTCACGTTGTCGGTGCAGATGTGACTGATGCGGTTCTCATGCTCCGGCTTGGCCAGCACCACGATTCGGATATTCCAGAGGGTGTGGATGGCAACCTGGAGGGGAGCACAACATGGTGACCCTTGGCCCGGGCATGGTGCTTGACCACCCGGCAAGGGATTCCCACCCAGCCCTCACCCCCGAGGTGCAGGGAACCTGTCTAGGACCCCCAAGCTTCACGAAGCCTCCTAATGATGCCTTGCAGGTGCAACATAGATGAAGAACCAGGACTGGTAAGATTTCAGTGAAGCAAGAGTGACCTACAAGCAGGGGCAGGGAAGAAGGGACGTGCTAGTGATTTGCAGCAACGCCCACGGACCCCAGTTTCAGAACAGGTGCCCCTCTCTGGCCCTGGAAGGTAGCGGTGGTGGTGGAGAACGACCAAGGAACATTCAGGCATCTTTGGAAATTGAGAGAGGAGACAGGCTGAGCCGACCCTTGCCTCTGAGATGCTCCTGGCCAGCCTCGCAAAGCCCACTGCCCCTGAGTCCCACCCAGCGCCCTGGCCAGGTGCTCACTGTTTTAAAAGTCATGCTGGTGATTTCTTGCAGGGAGTGTCTGAGTATCTCCAGCCACTCCTTCTCTCCCAGGGGGTCCTCCTGGGTGCCGATCACGTAGATGTCATGGGGGATGTAATCGGCAGAATCATCCCGAGTCTTTCCCTGCCCCTTGGAGAGAAACCAGGACGTGATCTTCTTGGGAGGGGGGGCGTTACCTTCAACAGCAAAACCCAACACCAAGTGAGTCAAAGGCACATCAGGAGAATTCAAAACACAGGTGGGGGAAGTATGCAGGGCAGGAAGTTCACACAGTCACTGAAAACCATTTGGGTCACCCAACAAAGTACTGTAGATAGAGAATGAGGTACTAATTGTTCCCAGGATGTCAGGTAGGGTCAGAGTGCAGTAACGTTTCTTTGTAAAGATAACATGAACTTTTAAAGATGAGAACTAGTACCTGAAGATGCCATATGGTGCCTTGAACGAGTGGCACAAGATGTCAAACACCGTCCTAGTCTTTGGGGCTAACTTAGTGACTGAGACAGTCCTTGAGCAATGTACATTCCATTGGCAATGACAGCCCAGCAGGCTGGCAGGTTTGGGATGGGGGCTTTTAGCCCAGGGTTGGGAGACAACAGGGACTTCCTTGCAAAACAGAGACATCTCGGCTGAAAACTAAGAGCCAAAGAAACAGGAAGAATGTGGAGACCTCCTCCATTTTCATTTCAAAAAATGAGTCAAAGCAACTCAATAAAGAAACGATGAAAGACATTTCTCCTCGAAACCCCCTTCAAGATTGAGTAAACTTTTCCCCCAAGGAGATAACCCTCTTGGCTCACAAGTGCCAAGAACCGACGTAACCTGACTGCCGTCATTCTGCTCTCTGCTATGGTTCGTGGTGGGACTGTAGACCCCGGGGCCGGTGGTCTCTGCTTGGGGAAAGCCTCCCACCCAGCCAGCCAGCCAGCCAGCTCCTTCCACACTGTCTTCTGTGTGAAGGGCACTCCCTCCAGTTGGGAACAGGATGGGCTTAACCACGTCCAGCCAAACCTAAGACCTCCATGCTCACAGAGGAAACACAAGAGGAACAGCGTACCCGCATGCACGAACCCGAGTGGAGAGCTGATAGAATCAGGCAGCCAGCAAGAAATACTAGAGAGGACAGAAGAGGACAAAGGTCCCCAGGCATGGGCCAGAGTTCTACTTCAGGGCTACTCTGGCCCTGGAAAAAAATCTGGGCATGAAGGCCTGGTGGCTTGTGGAATCAGGGTCAGCGGCTCTCCTGACTTCCCTGTTGGAAGACTAGCCCACTCTCCACTCAGCCGACAGTCCAGGACTGGCAAATTACGTTCTCGTTTCCAGATCACTTCCTGTCCCTCCATGAAGGGCTGCCACTCACCCTACTCCTCCCAGAGGACACTGCTAGGTGACTACTAGCCGTGTCAGATGGCGGAGGCTGACTCCGCTCTGGACAGTGCGGGGAGGAGAGACACCCAATTAAATTAAAATATCAGACAAACAACAGATAACTTTTAGAGGAAGTCTGTCCCAGGCAATATCTGTTCAACTAAAATTCAAAATTGACTAGACATCCTGTACCTACTTAGTTTTTCTCTAGCTGAAAGCTTACACTAAATAATTAGTATGACTTATATTTAGTGTGATATATTTAGTATATAAATATGTATTAGTATTTAAGTATATAGTACATGGTTAGTAAATATATATATATGTGTGTGTATATATGTGTATATATATATATATATTTGGTGCATATTTAGTACTTATTTCTAGCTGAATACTTACACTAAGTAATTAGTATACATTTAGTGTGATATATTTAGTGTATATATATTAATATATAAGTATACAGTACATGGTTATAACTATATATTTGGTGTATATTTAGTACTTATTTCTAGCTGAATACTTCCACTACCTGGTACAACCTATATTCGGTATAATATATATTAACATATAATATGTATCCATATATAAATACATATAGTATATATTTACCATAATATATATTTAGTATGTATTTATTTCTACCTAGATACCAATACTAAAAAACTGTGCCGTTTATATGAAATTCAAATGCAATTGGGCGTCAGAGCTCTCTCTTCCTCTCTCAGTAAATCTGACAAGGGAGTTCTCTCTCCCAGGCCCGAGGCCCCCTGGCGAGCTGCCTAAGGCTGGCAGGTGCCCAAGAGCCCCATCACCCATATAGGCAGTTTCCCTAACACTTTCCAGCTTAGACGTGTCAGGTAACCCAGCCCAGCTGCTCTTGGGGCATGAGAATCCCAGAGCTCATTTCTCTCATCCATTGTCTAGGGAAAAGTCCACAATTCCCTAGAAAGGAGGCTGCGTAGATGGGCTGGGGAGTGGGGGCGGGAGGAGGACAGGTGTCCCCCACCCGTCTGCAGATGCCCGAGGCAGCAACGCAGAGCCCAGAGGGAGAGGCTGGGAGGGAGCGGGTGGGGGTGGGGGGCATGTGGACCCACCCATGTTCCAGGTGCCGATGAAGATGGTGATCATGTCCGGCTCCGCCTGTTCCGAGTGCTTATTCTTCATCTGCTGGAGAAGCTGACAGAAGCCTTCTCTCTTCTAGGGATGGAAGGGCAGACAGACTCAGAAAGGCCTCCACCTCCCTGCACATTACACTTTCAAAGGGCTTGGTCAGCTTCAAGAAAACTGAGAGGGGCGCAAATCAGTACGGACTTGCGGGAGAGCAATCTGGAAATGTGGGTCCAAAGTCTTAAGGAAGTGGCTTCTGACCGCCCTTCCTCGGCAAGGGCCTGACTCTAAGAACCACCAGGAACTGTGCAAAGACCCAACTGTGTCACGGGGACCGTAGCGCGCACTTCAACACAGAAAAAATTAGAAAAGACCTCGGTGTCCAATCCTAGGAAGCAAATTAATAATCCTATTATGAGTCATCCACATGCCAGATAGAATACCGTAGGGTTTACAAGTTTTGGTGCAGAAATACTTTCTCAACAAGCATAGATGTCCAAACTATATTGTTAGGTGGGAAAAGTCAGTTGACGAAACCGTATGAATAGCACTGTTGCATTTTTATAAAAACACAAACAAAAACCATCCAGAAAGACAGAGTCCAAAGTCTACTAGTAGCACAGGTGTGTTTTCATTTTAAATGTTTTGCTTATTTGTTATTTTTCCACCAATGAGAATAGATTACTTATTTATTTGCTTGTTTTCCAGTTTATTTCTTTATTTAGGGAGACAGAGAGAGAATCAGCCGGAGAAGGGGCAGAGAGAGGGGCACAGAGGATCCTGAGCGGGTTCTGTGCTGACAGCAGAAACAACAGACAGCAGAGCCCCAACGTGGGGCTCGAACTCACAAACCACAAGATCGTGAGTTGAGCCAAAGTCAGATGCTTAACCGACTGAGCCACCCAGGCACCCCGAGAATAGACTACGTATTTAATGAATGAAAATTTAGATCAAGGAAGCTAACAAGAAAAGAACAGATGAAAGCTGTCAGAGTCTCCTTCATAGTCTTCACTGAGTTGTCCCGGGTACCTGGGTATACAGCAGGGGACAAAGCAGCGCAGCTCTCTCAGAGCGTGCCGTCAAGGGCAGGCTGAAAAAGCACACACACACATATTTCAGGTTGTACCATATGAAATTACCAATATGTGCCTGTTTCACACCTACAGAGATGGCAATTTCATTCGATTCAACCTAATAATTGCAAATCCCAGGTAATCACTTCTGAAGAAACCAGCTCACAAGGACGTTGTGAGGACTGTCATTATGGAATCCTGTCTTCAGTTACGTACGAATGGCTCCAAATTTGGTGCCTCAGTTTACTGCTGTGTCTCAATCCTGAGCTTGCAGCAACGGGCAGAATTGGTTTTGGGATCTATGTCCCCGTGTGCAGAATGACGCCCAGCCACGAGTTCTTTCTCTCCACCTTCCCCCCCTGCCCCTTCGCTGTCATGCCTCTGAGTTCTTCCCACCCTCTCAGCCAGCTCTGGGCACCTTCGGGCCTCCCACTGGCCTCCCACCAGCCCACCCCTGCCACTTCATCCATGGGGCAGGTGAAAGAAGCCAGGTCCTGGCACTTGGTAAGCTAAGCTGGGAGCCCTTGTCCCTCAGTCTTCCCGTGGTGCTAACACACAGTCAGCCAACAATCTGATGTGATTAGAGCGCTTTGCGCCCTGCCTCACATGAGCCATATAGTAACGGATGAACAGTAAGGCCGACGTGGAGGGTTTCAGTCCCTGGCTGCCATGTCGTAGCAGAGGGATCAGATCATAGAGAAGCCGGACTCTGGCTACACAGAGGCCCCCCACAATGCCCAAAGACCCTGAGGATTTCCATCAGCCGGCACCACCTCCTGTTCCAGGAGCCAGTCCTGGTGGGACGTCTCACTCCTGCAGAGTGGGGCAAAATGCAGACACGGAAGGAGTGCTGGCTGGTATTTGGAGTTAAATCTGAGGTGCCCCAGAGGGCTTCTGAGTCCAGCTCAGAGAAGAGAAAATGTCTCCCAGTGGGGCTCAGGGTGGGATAAGGCACAAGTGATCAAGGACGCGCCCCCTCGGGGGCAAGCTGTTCAAATCCCAGCAGACCTGGGACGTGTCCCAATCTCCCCGGGACTGGTTTTCCCAGGTGGGAAGGGGGCTGTGAGAACCAAGTGAGCTAATGGTGCACATTTCCAGGCACAAGCAAGCCTCAAAAGACAACATGTCCCTCACTCCCCTCCTGACCCATCTAAGTAGTTTGTCATCACTCACTTTGGAATCAGCAAAAACATATTCCTTCCGCAAGGTCTTCTCCTTCTCAGTTTCCACCAAAATCACCAACTTGTTCAGAAACTTCTGAGACTTGATGAGCTACAGGACTTAAGAGAAATGAAAGTTAATTTATTCACTCATCTACTTATCACACAATATGTAGAGTCTACACTATATTCTGCCACCTGATCAACAATCCTGACCTCCCATCCCCAGGTGAGCACCAAATTTATGCCCAATCTCCTAGATCCCTTTGCTCCTGGCTGTTCTTCTGGACAAGGGCTCATGCTTGAGAAGGGTGGTGCTTTGTACAAGCAAGAGGCAGCCTGGCCAGAGCAGAGACAGTGTGAACTGGCACCTTTTCATGTTCCTCCTTTGCTTTCTCTCCTCCTACCTCCATTCCTTCCTTCTTTTGCTTTGCTTTTAGTTTGTGTCTAAACTAAAATTGTTCACTTCTATCAACAACCAAGACTCAAATCGTTCTACAAGATTTTTTACAAACATTAGTATCCCCCCAACCCCACCTCCCTCCAATGTCCTCCTACCAACAGGCAGCCACGTTCAACTCCCTTAATGGATTCTTTGGGAATTTTACTGTCTCTAAATAACATGCTTATATTACTTCTTGGTGTTTCAGTTTTAGATATTTCCTATTACATATCGACTTCCCACTACAGAAGATGAAGGTTTAGATCTCTTTCAACCTGTCTCCCTTCTCACACTCCTCTCCCCTTACTAATGCGTAATTTCAGTCCCCTCCTCATCTTCCAGTAATTTTGGCCAAGTAAGTACTCAGTGTATTATTAGGACTATGGAAGGGCTATTGACAGATAAACCTCCACTGCTTTCCTTTTCCTACACAACTTTGTTTTTCCTGGAGTTAATAATTGCCATGTTTTTTTTCTTCCATTGGTCCTAACCCTCCTAGTATGTAACTCTCTTTTTCCTGTAATTAAACACTTTCAACAGGTTTGCCATCCTGGGAAAGCCTCTCCCAGAGCCTCTGGGCCCTCTCTTCTCTGGGCTGGGGACCTCTAAGCCTCATGCATAGCCATTACCTTAGAACTTCCCTCTCCATCATTCAGGAATTCATTCACTTGTCTCTCTTGTACTGGATCCCATTTCTCAGCTATCACGTCTTCCTCTTTCTTGCTTTATGCCCAAGTTTTGGTAGAGCAACATCTCTAAAAGTTTTCCAAGAAAAGGGAATGGGTAATAACTTTTGGAGGCCTGGCATGCCTGAAAACCCTACCTTCACACTTCAGAATAATTTTCCTCAGGACTCTCCCTTTGGAGAACTTGCTCTGTCATGTCTAGTTTTGGGCACTGCTGCTGAGAAACTCCAAGTCATTTGGATATACCTGTCTGCAGAAGAGTTAACCTGGGAGGCCTGACCACCATCCTTGGAAAGATGCTTGCAAGGTGGTGGTTGAAGGGCATCTGGGAACATGGTTTTGGGAAGGGTCCCAGCATCTCCTGACTGATAAGAGCAGCTCACTATCCCCAAACTGTTTCTAAAACAGTATGGTTTACACTGAACATCCGCTTTCCTCCTGGAAGTCTAGAATTTGGGTATGTGCCAGGCAGAGAGGGTGCCTATGTGACCAGTCGCCATTAAAAATCCTGAGTGCTGACTTTCTAATGAGCTTCTCTGGTAGACGACATTTCACATGTATAGTCACAACTCACTGGGGGAGTAATTAAGCGTGCCCTTTGTGACTTGTATTGGGAGAGGACTCCTGGAAGCCTGTGCTCGGTTTCCCCATGGAATTCTTCCCATGTGCCCTTTCCTTTTGCTGATTTTGCTTTGAATCCTTTCACTGTAATAAATCACAGCTGTATGACTTTATGCTGAGTCCTGGAAGTTCTCCTAATGAGACCCTGAACCCAGAGATAGACTTGAGGGGAGCCCTGACACAGTCTGTAATCTATTACCTTGAAGATTTTAGGATCTTTTCTTTGACACGAATGTTAAGAATTTCCAATGCTGTGTGCGCCTTAAGGTGGAACAAATTTCCTCTGCTATGCTGGGCACTTTGTGGGCCATTTTCAATTTGGAAACTGGTGTTCAGCTCTGAGAATTTTTCTCATTGTTTCCATTTTCTCTTCCTGACTTATTTTGGTGTTGGACATCTTGGACTGGTCTAATTTTAAATAAGCTCTTCTCTTCTATTTTCCCCTCACTTTGTTCTTTTGTTCTACTTCTGGGAGCCTTCCTCAACTTTATCATTTTACCCTTCCATTCTGTTTTTATTTTTAAAACTTTCTGCTGTAATGTTTTAATTTCCGCTTCCTTATCGTCTTCCCCTCTCTTCCTTCCTCCTTCTACTTTTTTCTCTGGACGTTCCTTTTAAAATAGCACTCTGTTCTTGTTTCATGGTCCAATTTCTTTCAAACTTCATAATTTGCTCTCTCCAAGTTTTTGGTCTTTTTGCTTATTTTTGCCTTGAGTCTCACTGCCCATCCCAGGCTTCCCTTCAATGTCTGGTGATTCTTGGCTGTGTCTTCCAACAGCGACAGAGTCACACTGGGCTTCTGTACTGGGTGGTCTCATGGGCTGACTCATGGGGAAACCTCTTGATTTTTGCCCCTGGGCTGGTCATGTGCTCCAGAGAAGAATCTTTCAACCTCCTGCCCACAGCGTGTAGACCTGGCTGGCAGCATCCGGGCGAGGCAGGGATGAAGGCTGTGGGATCAACATTCAGAAGTAACTGCTATTTAGTCCTGTGTTTCCAGTGGGTTCCTCGGCCCTTACCAGGCCTGGTGTCCCCCCAGCCTTTACCTTCTCTGGAGAACTAACATCCAGTCTTCTAATGAGTGAGGGGACCTGGAGGGGAGGCTGTGAGGAATGGAGAAAGATCTGGTGGGTCTAACTCTTTTAAAAGAGATTTTCTTCCAATCCTGATGTTTATAATCTCACCTTCACCCCCACTTCTAGGGGCCCCTCACAGTATCAATTCCTGTACCCTTTGTGGGTTCTGTGGTATGAGTCAGGTGTCTCAGTTTTTCCTACTACATGCTTAAAATTGAGTTTTGGTTCCTATAAGTTGGTTATCATTATCCATCTGTTTTTCAGCACTTAGAATTTTGTTGCCATCATTTTCTCACCTGGTCTCTTTGTCCCCGCGAGTTTTGCTTTTAGGAGGGAACTGACAAATGTGTATGCTCAATGGCCATCTTGACAGAAATCCCACCCAAGGGAAATCGTGGATGTCCTATATGCTCAGAAATCCCATCAGCCTTGAGGCGCCTGGGTGGCTCAGTCGGTTAAGCGTCCGACTTCAGCTCAGGTCACGATCTTGCGGTCCGTGGGTTCGAGCCCCGCGTCGGGCTCTGGGCTGATGGCTCAGAGCCTGGAGCCTGCTTCCGATTCTGTGTCTCCCTCTCTCTCTGCCCCTCCCCCGTTCATGCTCTGTCTCTCTCTGTCTCAAAAATAAACATTAAAAAAAAAAAAAAAAAAAAAAGAAATCCCATCAGCCTTGGGGCGCCTGGGTGGCTCAGTCGGTTAAGCGTCCGACTTCAGCTCAGGTCACGATCTTGCGGTCCGTGGGTTCGAGCCCCGCGTCGGGCTCTGGGCTGATGGCTCAGAGCCTGGAGCCTGCTTCCGATTCTGTGTCTCCCTCTCTCTCTGCCCCTCCCCCGTTCATGCTCTGTCTCTCTCTGTCTCAAAAATAAACATTAAAAAAAAAAAAAAAAAAGAAATCCCATCAGCCTTGTCGGCACCGTAAATATCCCATGGTGTGACTCCCACTGCTACCAAGTGGGACACCCTCAGACTCTTCCTAATCCGCTACTATGAGGCCATGTCTCCTTCCTTCCAAACTCCTGGTTTTCCTTGACATCCATATGCAGGATTGTGTGGCTGCTTCCAAGATGGGACATCTTGCTCGATCAGGATTAGTACTCTACCAGGCCTGGTATGTGGCCCACTTATCCCCACACCTAGTTAAATAAAACCAGAAGCTCTTTGTGGTTCTCTTCTTTGCCCCTCTACATCCACCCATGAGCAGGTGTGAGCAGTTCTACCTTCAAAACATTCCCCACGTCCAACTTTCAACATGTCAAGCCACCACCATGGCAACTGTCTGGTGACTGTCAAGGCCTCCTAATTGGTCTGTCTCCCTGTCTCCCACAATCTACTTTTAGCACAGCAGCCAGAGTTCATCTTAAATGGGATCACACTACTCCCTTGCTTCCAATCTCCTAACAGCGGCTCACTGCCCTTAGAACATACCCCGGCTCACCAAGCCCAGGATAGGTGCCCAATCCCTGCACCATCTGTGCTCTAGCCACTCCAGCCTTCGCACACGCCAAGCTTGCTCCCATCTTGGAAACTCTGCTCAAGGGCCGCTGTCCATGGTGTTTGCACGGCCAGCATCTTCTTGACACTCAGGTGGCAGCTCAAATGGCACCCCTCCATCATTGTCCTATCGTCCTACTTACATTCCCAGCCTAGAGCTTATCCTCCCTGACGCCTTACTGGCTTATATATTTGTGTACTTGGTAATTTTCTCCTCGACCCTTACTTGCATGGAACCTCCCTAAGAACGAGGACCCCCCGTTATTCACCTTTGCATCCCCAGCACCTGACACATAATACACCTAATAACTGCTCAGTGAGTGAATACATTATGGTTTCCTCATACAGCAACTGGCTTTTCCTATGCACAGAAGAGCTCAATGCCAAAGCTACCCATGAACATGGTGACTGGAGCAGGGCAAGGAAGCTCCAACACCTGCAAGTCGAAGATTTCCTTCAAATGATCAGCACTTTACAGAACCATGATTGGAAACTGTGCCAGGACTGGCTGAAGACATGCCTTATCCCACCAGCGCTCACAATGACCCTACAGGAATTCGTTTCATGGCTATGGACACGGAGTGTGAGTGGTGAAGCCACTATTCAAGGTCAAGCCACTATCAAGCTGTGGAGCAAGGATGCAGACACAGTATGTGAATCCCGTCTACCCAGAGCTCCTCACTGCTGAAGCACCCGCCTCCGGTGCCAGTTATAGACAAGTCCCTAAACATGCGGCCCCATGGACTGTGTTACCGCAATGGTCT
Organism: Panthera tigris; assembly: GCF_018350195.1. Classification (NCBI taxonomy): domain Eukaryota; kingdom Metazoa; phylum Chordata; class Mammalia; order Carnivora; family Felidae; genus Panthera; species Panthera tigris. Next base: position 213,020,170 of record NC_056667.1, on the reverse strand, counting down.
TGAACTCATTTGTTCATTCACTCACTCAGGGATTCACTCAGTATGTATTTATCAATCACTTACTCTGTGGAAGTGCGGCTGTAAACTCTGGGGATTTAGCAGTAAACAAAAAAGCCCCACTTCCTGGCCTCTGTGGAGACCACATTTTTCTGGTGGGCGGGCGTGGGGGGTGGGAATTTATGAGCAACATTGCAAGCGCCTCAGTCAATTGGCAATCCCTGACTATGCACCTGCTGGGTACCTGGCCTGTGCAGGATTTCAGAGGGTGTAAGATAGGGACTTGGCCCACTTAGGGGAGGGAACTTGTGAACAAGTAATTGTGTCCTGATGTGATAGATGCCGTAACAGAGGGTGAGCTGGGCTCCACGGACTGAGAGGACAGGGACCAGGTAGGTGCGGCCCGCAGGCAGTCTGGGCCGGCAGGCTCTGGGGATCCATGCTTCTCCTTCAAAGGCTCATTAACCTCCACTGTAACAGTGCATTCTCAACACAAGCTGGGTTCTCCCAGGGCCGCTCTTCTCCAGCTTGGCTTTCACCCATCCCTGATCTGACGGCAACTCTCACACCGCCCATAATCCCACAAAGGGGTATATTCACCCCTCTAGGAGGTCAACCCATCCATCAGTGCTCTCCGTTCCACAGAACGTCTCCAACTTTTACTTTGGCATTCAGGGCCCTGTCCACATCTGGGACCCCATGCCCCACTGCTCCTCCCCTTGGGGCCACAAGTAACATGAGATTTCCCTAACACCCTACTCCGACATATGCCACTCAGTCCTAGTGCCCTCTCCTACCTTATGCTTGGTGAACTCCTATTCATCCTTCAAAGCCCTAGACAGAGCCATCTGTAGTATGAAGCCTCCCTATGTATCCCACAACAGAGCTAATCAATTGTCCTTCCAGGCTAACCTCGCATCTGACACACATTCTAATACGTGCTCACAAGTCAACTTTCCTTCTAAACTGCTACATCTTTGAGGGAGGACTATACTCGGGACTGGTCCGTGGAAGATACTCCAAGGAAAAACGTCCACTGAATTAAACTGACAAGGGTGAACAGTGCTTCCCAGAACCCTCAAGTCCAGAAATTCGAGATCTTTACAGCAGTCAGGCACTGTGACACCCTCTTCCCTCATCTCAGGCTTCATTTTCTTAAGCTGGGTCCACCCCTTTCAGCTGTAACTCATTCTCTGTGACAGGTGAGAGGGAAGGAAGCATGCTCTAAAGTACGGCTCTATGGATCACTTTCAACACAGCCCAATCCTATTCAAACCCTCATACGCCCCACGTCTCTGGCCCTGCCTCAACACCGTGACCTCCACCCTGCATGACCTTGACAGCCCGTGTCTGTGTCTGTGTCACGACACCCCCGTGTCTAGGGACTTTCTTTTCCTGGTCTTTCCTTACTGCTGCATCCTGCCCTCTCCATCTTCTGCCTTACCTTGGAAGGATGATTAGAACAGCCACGGTGTTTTCACGAGCACCTACTACTTACTCTAAGTTGATCTCTTTAAGACTTGTGGCAGCCCCACAGGATGTGTATCCTTATGACAAGAGCACACGGAGAGAGGCACTAGACCGAGGTCACGAGCGGCCAAGCTGGGATCCAAGGCTGGGCTTCTACCGTCTCCCCTGTACCATCTACGCTCTTCCCCTCCCTGCACCCCACTTCCTGCATGGGACTGGTCCCCAGACTCCCACCCCACCTGCTGCCCTGAGAGCATCCCTTGGACCTTGGTGCCACAGCCCAGATAGGAGCAAGAGGTTGCAGGCCGGAGTAGGCCCACGTGGGGTTGACCTCTCTCCCCCGGCCTCTGCCTGGGCACTTTGCCATGGGGCCGGTGCTGCTGCTGGGCACAAAGGAGGTGCTCTCAAATGCCTCAGCTCATCTACTCCGCATAACAAACCTAGGAGAAATCCATTATTGTTATTACTATTACTATTATTCTCATTTCACAGATGAGGAAAATGAGGCACAGAGGCCATAAGTAACCAGGCCAACATGGTATCACTAGCAAGTGGCAGGGCCTTGATCTACCCTCACTCCTCTCTGTCCCCTTGTGCCCAGCAGTCTGGCACCAAGCCAGCACTGAACATAGAATCTCCCTTCCTGCCAGTCTGCAGGCCCAGCTGTAGGGGACTCTGGGGGATGTTCTGTAGGGCTTGGCTGTCGAGCCAAATATCTGCCATCTGAAGAGACAGCTCAGGTGAGTGTTCTTGACGGGTAAGTCTAGAGATCCATGTGAAACATGCCATGAGATGCTGCGCCTGCCATCTCCGCTGATGCTCACTCAGGCCCAGAGCAGTTGGGCGAAGCGTCCAGGGTCACACAGCTGCTGAGTGGCAGAGCTGGCATATGAATTTAGGCAGTTTAGTTCCAGGACCCACATGCTTGAGCACATGCTAAACTGGGTCTCAGTCTACGCTACGCTAAAAGACGCTGACTGGTCCGGCAACCCTTCCATGTGCAGGGCTCTGTACGGGGACCGTGCCGTGGCCTTTTGCAACAGCCTGGCTCCTAGTGGGGAAGTGCACGTTCACAAAGAAGCGCCCCCCGTCCCCCGCCCGGCACCGAGCATGTAAGTTCCCTTCCCCAGGCTTTGGTGGAAGGCAGTGGAACAGACGGAGGGCCTCGTGAAGGAGGCACATGCGAGGTGGGCCTCGGAGCTGGGCGGGGGACCCACAGGCAGGGTGAGGGGTGGTGAGCATCCTGGCACAGGGGTGGGCGTGCCTGGTGGGACTTCCTCTCTGGCGGTCCGCTACTGACCGGCCAGGGGTAACGGCACCTGCAGAAGGGGAGAGTCACGGGTGTGGGAGGGGGTCTTACTCTTATTGTGGCTGTAGAACTTGTCCTCAGAACCGTCCTTGGACTTCTTAATTATCAGTTTCCCAGACTCCACGTCGACTTTGAGCTGCAGCTTCTGAGGAATCCCCAGGGATTCTGACTTTACCTGCAAGGAGAGGGGAGACGTGGGTCACCCTCTCTCTCTCCAGACTCTCCCGGAGCCTGTGAGCCCTTCGTCCATGGGGTTGCACAGCCCTTGGCCGCTCCAGCCCTGGTGTCCCGTCGGTGCCATTGGGCTCCTACCTCCCAGCGTCCCTCGCCCCAGAGCCCCAGTCCGTGTTTCTGCGGGCAGCCCCCGAGAACCTGGCGAGCGTCGTGTGCACATCAGCTGCTCTGCCAACAGGTTTGGCAGAGGGAACAGGTGAACTACCGGAAACTGATTCATTTCACTGCTTAATTTGACAACACTCATTAATCTGATGCGTCATCTATTCCCAGAAAGGATGTTCACAACAGATTTAAGCTCCTGGGCCTTGTTACAACCAACAATTTAACATTTACTGATGACAATTAGGAAAAAGACAATTGCCTAGGCATGCTCAGAAGCTGGAGATGGAAATACAGAACTATCATCAGGGCCAGAAAGGGCCTTTGGGGCGCATCTCGTCCTGTGTTTTGGAATGTGGGACCAGGGCTGGGCTGGCTGCACCAGAATCTGTGTGGATCGTTAAGAAAAACAAATTTCTGTATCTGAGCTCGGAGGTTCTATGTAAGTCACGCTCGGGGAAATCATGGAAATTGTATGTTTTCCTGCTCTTCTCTTGAGGCACTACTTTGCTGCCAGTTTTGGGGGCCCCTTTTTGATGTCACTTACTGCCATGAGTTGGAAGATACAGTTTAAAGCATCTTGGGCTGAGGAGCTCTCCCCTGGGGAGCCTTCCCTGAAGGGGGTTCGCACACCTGTCTGGGTACCAGCTCCACACGTGGCCCTGCCAACCAGCACTCTCAGTGTCGGGCTCCTTGCCTTCATACTGCTGAGCCAAAAGGCTGTCCTTCCACAGGGACCAGAACGGCCCCCGGCTTCCTGGAATACAAGGGCACATCCACTCACCTCAAAGGTGACCGGAGGGATGAGGGAACGTCGATGGGGAGACTCAGTGCCTTCATGCAGCAAGGCCTTGACCTGTGGGCATGAATGCATAAGGCTCTTCAGGTTGGGGGGCACAGGGAAAGCAGCGTCTTTGGGGACAGAGTGAAAGGGAGCACAGAGCATGCACACGGGGGCATTCTCTAAGCGAAGAGAGGACCAAAGAGAAGCCCAGAGAAGCTGCATCCCGGGATGTCCTAATACCTTGTCTTCAATGGAGGACAGGAGGCTCGTCAGTTGGCTGAGCTTGGCCACCATGTTGACTGGATTGGCCTCACCAGGCGCCTGAGGGAAAGAGCAGGTAGGGACAGCAGTCACAGTGTCACCATCCAGAGGCGTTCCGCTGGGCCCTTTCCACGCTCTCTCTCATTTTGCTCTCCCCGCCGACAACCCCCCAAGTGCTATCACCCCCCTTCGCAGACAAGAACATCAGCTATGCAGCATCATCTCAGCATTGGCGTCGCCAAAAAATAAACCTTCCTCTGCTTCTCCAATGTCCTGTCACCTCAGCCACTCAAGTTGCTCAAAAAACATCCTGGGATTGGCCTTGATGGTTACCTTGGTTCCCCCTACATCTACAGCATTGGTGTTCCTCCTCTACTTCCAAAATATAGCCATCTCACTGCTTAAAACCCACCACTGGGAGAAAATTATTTGAACTCCTTAGCCTGCCCTCTGAGGCTCTGTATGGTGACCCTTCACCCCCAGCCACTCTCCTCCTCACCTGTGACCTGCGTGTGTCCTTGAGCTACACTCCCCGAGGAATTCCCAGAGATGTGGGGGTCACCTGGGAGGACCACCTCCTCACTCAGGTCTCAGATCCACAAAGGGGTGTTCGTGGACCACACTAGCTAACGATGACCATCCTCTATCAAATCACTCTGCTTGCTTCCATATCAATCACCTAGGTCATTCATCTGTTCCTTGTGTTTTCCCTGCCAGAACGGGAGCTCTGTGAGAACTGGGGCCATGAGCATGGCATGCAGGACTAGCACCTGGCCATAGAAGATGCTCCATGAAGTTGGTCAACACGTACAAGAGGCCCAGAGAGCCGAAGTTCCTTGTCTGAAGTCACACAGCCAGTGAATGGCAGGGCGGGACTTGAATCCATGACCGTCTTGAGACCAAATCCACGGTCTCAAGCGTTTATTCCCAGAACCGACATTTACAAAGCATCTACTCTGAGCCAGATGTGCAGTCACACAGGTGGAATTAATGATACCATCCCTGCCTTCCAGAAGCTGGAGGAGAAAATCAGACGTGTGTATGGAGTGGACCGACGGTTATTGCCAACCAGGTGAAATCCCTTCACCTCACCCCTTGCGTAGGAAGTCAGCCACCCTACACTTTTGTTTGACATCCAATTCCACCCCCCCACTTTAGTGTACTACCTGTCCCATCACCTCGGCTACCACCCCCACCATGGCCATCACAACTGCCCCCAACCACCCTCATCACCCCCCACAACGCTCAGGACTTTGTCAACACCTCAAACACATCCTATTTGTCAACATTTCTCTTTTGGTTTTGCCCTGCTCCTTAACAAAGCTCAAGGTCAAGCCTCAGGTGGGGTGGGGTGGAGGGGCCTCAGGTGGGGTGGGGTGGAGGGGCCTCAGGTGGGGTGGTGCAGACCAGCTGATCAGCAGAGGGACAATTCAGGATCCCTTTGTTCCGGGTTGTTTTTCTCATAAAAAATTTAAAAGATAACAGATTTGACCTCCTCCTCTCCTTCTTGGACACTTGGAATGACCTGCTGGCTTCCCGGGGCAGTCACCTTGTGGATTTAGGCTGCTGTCTTCTTCCCCTCTCCTGTGTCTTATGAGGCAGGCTTGGCAGAAACTTACCGAGTGTAAACAAAGCTATTCACAAACTGGGGGTTGGTTCTCAGGACCGAAGGGATTAGCATGATGCCTGCACTTGTGGGTCCCAGCCCGCAGAACATACGGGAGAATCTGAGGAGTTCTGCTGCTGCCAAGCACACTTTAAACGCATCCATTCATCTAATCCTAGCACGAATCGATTCTTCTAACCCTTGTTTTGTGGACGGGAAATTGAGTCACAGTTGGTGAGTCAACTTGTCCGAGGTCACACAGCCAGTATAGACCTGAGACTTTAAAGTAGATCTAGCCCAGTGTTTCTCAGCTGGTGGTGATCTTGCCCCCCAAGGGACATTTGAAATGTCTGGAGACATGTTGGGTTGTCACAACTGGGGGATGCTAATGGCATCTGGTCAGTAGAAACAAGAAGGCGTTAACATCCTACAATACACAGGACAGTCCCCCACAACCAAGAATCACCTGGCCCCAAATGTCACGAACGTCAAGGCTGAGGACGTAATTCACAGCTTAGCCTAGAAGTGAGCGAATTGGTCTGAGTGATACCTGCGGGTTCCCATAAACTGGCCCAGTTATTTTACTTTGCTTTTTAGTTGCCCTTTTAAAGGGAGGATGTGGGTTCCAGGGTTAACGACTCTCCCTTCTCACACCGGGCAAAGCTAGGTCTCTCCTAACCCTGAAGTCCGCAGTCATTTTGGTAACGTTGCACCTCCCATCAGTTCTCAACTAAATTCCACACAGGGGTCCAGGGGTCCCCAGCAGGTCTCGCCTACCCAAGGAGAAGGGCCTAGTGTCATGTGATCTCGCACAAACATTTCACTTACTCCTTCAAAAACCCTGCAGTATCAGACATTGCACAGATAAGGAAACGAAAGGCCACCAGGGGCACGTCAGATGTTGAGCTCATCTGTTTCTGAGTGTTCTTTCCTCTACTGCTGGCAGCCTTGGAACTTCCTCCTCCATTTGTGAACTTCTGAAGGCAAGAACCACCTCTGCATTTCTTTGTGGGTCAGGGTCTCATAAGGGAGAGTGGGAAGGAGAACCCCCTCTCTCCAACCTCATCTGAGGTTTCTCTCCATCCTGTCCCAGCTCTGTCCTGCAGCACCCCAGCTTGACTGTTGTCACCTTAACTGCCTGGGGGCCTCTACCTCTTCTGGTCCATTTCAAAAATGTGGGCATGGTCTTCGGTTCGAACTATGTAAATGTGAGGGTCTGGCAGGGCCCCTGTTTTACCTGGATTTGCTTTTACTTTCCCAGAAATTAACGTATCATCCTTCACTTCGAGGAAAGCAAAATCACCTTTTTAAATTTCTGGTGAATTCTTAAGCTGTATAAATAGCACATATACATTTTCTCAGTAAAAAAACCTCTTAGCAAACACTCTTAGCAAACAGTATGGTCAAACCTAAAGTCCCTCTTGGCCTACCCCATTCTCCCTCGGTCCATCCCCCCTGGGGGTGACTAGAATAGCCCTTTGGGTATAAATCCTTCTGGTCTGATTTCCACATATAGATGTACCTCGGAGTTTATAGATTGTTTTGCCATTTGCTTTTTTCCCCTAAGACAGCTGCCTATATATAGAACGGGGTGCTTTAAGGATGTATGCAATTAACATGGTCGTTGCAGATAAACAATGTTTCAGAAACCCCATTTCTCCTCCCAACTGCACAGCAATGAACCCATGAGTCCCTGACCCCAAAAGCCCGGCCAAGCCCTGACTTCACCAATCAACTTTTTGCTCATCTGATAGGCAAGGTTATGAATGTCATTTGCCAGTTACTAATGAGGTAAGGCTAAACAAGTTTTTGTATATATATTGGTCACTCCCACCCCTCTTTAGTGAGAAAGCCTTTTTTTATAACCTCTCCCCATTTTAAAAATAGGGTTGTTTTTACTTATTTGTAAGAAGTTTTTCTTTCTTTCTTTTCTTTTTTTTTTTAAACATATTAATCCTTTGTCCCTTATATTTGTTGCAAGTCCTTTCTCTGGAGATGCTGCTTTTGCTTTTTAACTCTGCTGGTAACACCTTTCAATATGTAGATCTTTGCTCCCTAGATGACTTGGCCTTGGCTCCTGCGAGTCTGTGAGCCTGTGTGTGGATGGGGGCAGGGAGCATCTTCACCTTAAGGGGCAAGAGGCAGGATCAAGCATCTAGGCACTCCGTGTTTTTCTTTCTAATAGTTTCCGATGAACAATGATGAGAAAAGGCCGTGCCGTGCTCCCTTATTCAACACTAACAGGCAGTTCTGCTGAGTATGTAATTTGGAATCTTCACTCAAGTCAAAATCAGGCAGCAGGGAAATGCCTTACTGGTGGTACAGGGTCCTGAATCTCCCACCCCCACCGGCCACCCCATGCTCTGGTCCCCCAGCCAACTCAGGGCGTGAGTGGATGGGGGGCTCCCTTCTGAGCCCTGGGGACTCGGGCTACCTTACCCCCCCACACCCCTCACCTCCACCCCAGTTTATCAATCTCTTCTTTCCAACCCCAGAGCCTTTACCTGAGGCCGTGGACGGAGGCCAGGGGAGAGCTGCTGGTCAAACAGCCTCTGCAGAGACTCCAGGGAGGGGAGGGTCCGGGTGATTTCGCTGGGAGCAGGAGACAAGGTGAAGGTCAAGGATTAGTGAGGACCCAGGGAAGGCTTGGAAGGATCCAGCCAGAGGCATGGCCACACCCAGTCTGGCAAAAGACAAGCCTGGGCAAAGATCCAGGCCTGCCAGTGCTGGCCCCCCTCCCCCCACCAAGACCCCCACTCTTCCCATCCTGTCTCCCACCCTGGGCCAAACCCGAGTCGCAATGCGTAGATCCGTAGATCTGATTTACCTCTGGTTAGCCATACTCACAGGCTGTGGATAATTCAAATCTAGGATCGCGAAACTACTATGAAATCACTTAGTAATCCCTGGTTCCCAACCTCGAGTGTTTAGAAGAATTGCAAACACACCTGGGTGTTAAAAATGCAAATTTCTGGGCCCCAACCCGATTTGGTCCCGAATCTGCATTTTAAATGCGTGCCCCAGGGGCTTCCGGTGCTAGCAGTCGTCTGCGCCTTCCAGTTCAAATCCCCTCCCCGCCCCCGAGACGGACGCCTGGAGAGATTTTTTTCATTGTCTAATTCCTTGACATCTCCTACCCATTCTTTGCTCCTGTCTTTTTCTATTGTTTTCACATTGTTTTAAGCACAGCGGCAGACAATTCTGAGTTCTAGTTCTCCCTTATTTCACCCCAAACTTCATGTCTTTACATGTTTAACTTCTAATGGTGTTGAAATATTCTATCGAGTAAACGTGCCAAAATGAATTGCTAGATACTTGGGTTATTTTGAGATCTTGGCGATTACAAATAAAGGCTGCTCTGAACAGCTTTGTTCCCATAACCTTTCTTTTCTTATTTTCAATTAAACTTGATGATAAGCAGAGATTGTGTCTCTTGAGCAGTGTTGCTAAGCCTTTGAGTGATGGTACCCGTCACGGGCCATGGACACTGTCTGAGCTTGCCCATTTGACGTGCTGTCCTCATTCTAGGATTTTCTTCCCCTCTCTCGTTTAGTGGATATAACACTGCATTTCAATATTGATGCATTGATTGTATACCTTTAATTTATTGTCATTAAATATATTTCTACATAGTTGGTTTTTCTTTTTGTATTTCTTTTTGTATAAATTGTTTGTGTCCTTTGTCAGTTTTCTGTTGGGAATTTTGCCAGAATTTTTGGACGTTGGTATAAACGTTACATACCGCTTTGCTTTTTATTTAATCTGGATGTTGCACTTTTTCCCCATTCTGTTATTTTCATCCTGGGCAGGTTGGATTTCATTGCAAAGTGCTTTATAATTTTTTGTTGTTCTATTTTTCATCTTTTCCTTGGTAACTCTTTGCTTCCCTTAGTTAAAAATTTATCATCAGTATTTACTAGTAAGCAATTATTAGCTCATTTTAATTTGGTTTCTTACTTGCTTTTTTTTTAAGTTACATTACATACGGGTTTTTCTTGTCGATACTATATTTTTTAATCCCTTACCTCATCTAGATTTTTTTTTTTTTTAAATATGGGGTGGAACTAGGTTCATCTTTCTCCGTATTACTATTCACTTTCACTCAACAACACTTGCTCTGTTTTACATACTTCTTTTGGGCTCATCGAGCATATAAGCTCTTCTAGAATATGGTAGGATTTGTTTCCAGGCTCCGTATCATTCATTTAACTACAAATCCAGAGCTCCGCATGTGTACCAGGCAATGCCAAGGTGGCAGATTTATCTCACAGTTTCGGGGATGGTGTTTTAACCTGCTGGTTTCGAAGGCATCACAAGTGGGTCTACTCCAGGGACCAGGAAGGGTGTGGAGGGAACTGACTAGCAAAGCAGAGAGAGGGGAAGGCTGGGCAGGCAGGTTCTGGGTTTCCCCAACCCCTCCGCCAGAGTTCATTCATCTGTTCATGCAGCAGTCTTCCCTTTATTTATCTTTAATCTTTATGTATTTGTTTTGAGAGAGAGCGCACGTGAGCAGGGGAGGGGCAGAGACAGAGGGAGAGAATCTCAAGTGGAGCCTGACATGGGGCTGGATCCCACCTCCCACCACCATGAGATCACGACCTGAGCAGAAATCAAGAGGAAGAGGCTTAACCCACTGAGCCACCCAGGTGCCCCAGCAGCTTTCCCTTTAAACTATCATTTTCATACAAGAATTCTGGGTTAAAATAAAAAAATTTCCAAGGCACTAATTCTGAACATGTTTTAACGTCAAACAGATGTCCCTCATGGTTCTCCTTTTTAAAAATGTTTTCCTAAGAACACAAATACACATACACAAGCTGAATCCTTAGGGTTTTCTAAGAATGATGCTGGTTTTCCTTCTATTTTTAAACTGTAAAATCTTGACAAATCTGACTGGCTCCCAGATGTGTCTAGGAGTGTTGGATAGGGTCCCTTCTTTTTCTCATCTTACTTTGGCCAAAATTTCCCATACAACATGAAACCAGATGATAAAGGGCACCTTTTTCTTCTGTTAAAAAAAATTTTTTTTTTTTTTGTATTTATTTATTTTTGGGAAAGCACAAGCAGGGGAGGGGCAGAGAGAGGGGGACAGAGGATCCAAAGCAGGCTCTGCACTGACAGGCTGATAGACTGATGCGAGGCTTGAACTCAAACTGTGAGATCATGACCTGAGCCAAAGTCGGCAAAGTCAGCAAAGTTGGACGCTTAGCTGACTGAGCCACCCAGGTGCCTCTCTTTTGTTAGAATGTTTAATAGAATGATTTTACTGTTTCCCTGTTGAGTGTAATTGGTTTTACATTGACACCTATTGCATTACTAAGGAAGTACCCCTCTATTCCATTTGTAAAATGCTTTAAAATTAGAAATGACTTTTTTTTTTTAACAGAGAGAGTGAGTGGGGGAGAGGGGCAGAGGGGGAGAGAGAGTGAGAGAGAGAGAAGGAGAGAATCTCAAGCAGGCCCAAGCTCAGAGAAGAGGCAGACTTGGGGCTCGATCCCACAACCCTGGGATTGTGACCTGAGTCAAAATCAAGAGCTGGATGCTCAACCGGGTTGAGCCACCCAGGCACCCCAGAAATGACTTTTTAAAAATCACACATCTGTTAGGATACCTATGCAAATGATTCTTTCATCTTTTAATCTACTAAATGATGGTGTTTTATGTTGACTTTTCTTTGAAGTGAGCTCTTTATCTAAGCCTCCATTCTTCATATTACTAAATTATATATACTAAAACATTACTGAAATATTAAACATTTATATTAATAAATGGATACCGTTTTATTTCAGGCTGCTATCTTGACTATTGTATTTTTCTTGAAGACTGAATTAGGTGATTTTTGCCATTCAGGAATAATTTATAGATTATGGTCATCATTTGCTTCTTGACATTTCAAAGGAGGGCACACATGGTAATTTTTATGTTTCATATTGTATGTAAAATATTTGTGCCATTTAAACTATAATATGAAGATCTGTAGCCATGTCAATGTGTATCATGTTCTTTTTTAATTAAAAAATTTTTTTCTTTCCTTTTTAATGTTTATTTATTTTTGACAGAGAGAGACAGAGTGTGGGCAGGGGAGGGGCAGAGAGAGGGGGAGACACAGAATCTGAAGCAGGCTCTGAGCTGTCACCACAGCTCATGGACACTTCCCCTCTCTCGTTTAGTGGTACCAAAGTCGGACTCAATGGACTGAGCCGCCCAGGCGTCCCATCCCCGTGCACTGTATTCTTGATTTGCAAATCTTTAATGCCGATTACTAAGTCTCTTATGCTTCCAATTTTTTTTTTTAATTTGTTTAATGTTTATTTACTTTTGAGAGAGAGAGCATGCACGTGAGCGAGTGGGGGAGGGGCAGAGAAAGAGGGAGACACACAATCCGAAGCAGGATCCAGGCTCTGAGCTGTCAGCACAAAGGTGGGGCTCAAACCCAACCCAAGACCTGGGAGATCACGAGCTGAAATCGGATGCTCAACCGACTGATCCACCCAGGCGCCCATCTAATATTTAAAATGGTAACTGACTGTTTTCCTAATTTATTTCTGATTTTATTTTGACCATACCCCCTCTAACAGTTGTTGTTATTGTTTATTTGCTAGACAGAGACCTCTTAAAAGACTCTGTGTGGGTCACTGCTGTGTCTCCATCCCTGGAACAGTGCATGACACATACTCGGCACGCATTCAATCTCCGTTCATGAGCACCGAGTAAACACATGTTTCTGGTACTTTGTTGGATGTGGGAAATAGCAAGGCTATTAGGACTTGACCCACGATAACCTTCAAGAGACTCACAGTCTGGATTCAGTTTGTGTTTGACTCATCCTACCCCCTTTTTCCTAACAGAGCATCTAAAGCTATGGCTTTTCCTCCAAGTAGTGCTTTGGCTGTGCCACACAGAGTTCTCCTACGCGGTGGTCTGATTACTCAGTGCCCCCACACTACCCATAAAGGGTACCCCTTGTGTTGGTTCTTTCCTTAATTTGGCTGTGATTTAAGAGGCTATCTGAAAGTGTGCAGATGGTTGGGTGGTTGTGGCTAGTCTTCTTATTTATTTCTATTTTTGTCATGTTGTGTTCTGGGAGTACAGAATGAACACTTTTGCTTTGGGTGTATTCATATCCAGCTGCTCAGTAAGCTGCTGGGCTCTTATTTTTAGGACCACCAGCACTCTAAGATTTCTGGGAAAAAAATTCTCAGATCCTTTTTAAAGGAAACACATGTGATTAGAACATTTTTACAAGGTTTTAAAATCTGCAAAGACTCCCCGTGCTCTTTTTATTTTTAAGCTTATTTATCTATTTTGCGGGGGAGGGGCAGAGAGAAAGAAAGAGAGAGAGAGAATCCCAAGAAGGCTCCGTGCTGTCAGTGCAGAGCCCGACGCGGGGCTCAAACCCACAAACTGTGACACCATGACCCGAGCCGAAGTTAAGAGTCGGGCGTGCAACGGACTGAGCCACCCAGGCACCCTGACTCCCTGTGCTCTTGAATGACATCTATGTTCCGTTAATTCCAGGTCAGTGATCTTCTCCTTGGAGATACTGCTTCAGAATTTATATTGTATTATCAGGCAGTGGGAATGATATTACATATTGCCATTTTTTAAAGTAAGGGTGCTGTTTATAATTATTTACTTTCTGAATTCATCTTCCCTTGTAGTTTGGAAATTTTGTAAGAAGAGATTTAGGGACGCCTGGGTGGCTCAGCCGGTTAAGTGTGGGGCTTCAGCTCAGGTCATGATCTCACGGTTCAGTTCGTGGGTTTGATCCCCACGTCAGGCTCTGTGCTGACACCTCAGAGCCTGGAGCCTGCTTCGGATTCTGTGTCTCCCTCTCTCTCTCTCTGCCCCTTCTCGGCTCACGCTCTGTCTCTATCTCTGTCTCTCTCTCAAAAATAAATAAACATTAAAAAAGAGAGAGAGAGAGAGGCACCTGGGTGGCTTAGTCGGTTAAGCATCTGACTTCAGCTCAGGTCATGATCTCACAGTCCATGAGTTCAAGCCCCACGTCAGGCTCTGTGCTAACAGCTCAGAGCCTGGAGCCTGCTTCGGATTCTGTGTCTTCCTCCCTCTCTGCCCCTCCCCTGCTCATGGTCTGTCTCTCTCAAAAAATAAATAAATGTTAAAAAAAAAAAAAAGAGAGAGAGAGAGAGAGAGAGAGAGATTTAGATGGTGCTATTTGGTTGTTCTGCTAATTGGATCTTTATGAGGCTTCTCAATACCTGGATTTAGGTCCTTTATAAGCCTGGGAATACTTTTTTCTTTTATATACTTAGCCATTGATTATGCGTTGTTTTTTCCTGCTTCTTCGAGAGCCCATCCTACCAGCTCTAAGTTGAATCTCTATGAATGCCCTCTTTCCAAAGACTATCACAATTTTTTATCACACATTCTTTCTATAAGCTTAGTTAGCTCTCCCGTGTTTTCTATATATACTTCCCTGACATTCTGCTGTTTTGTGATTTAATTTTCAGATTTGATTGGAAAACTATGGGTTTATTTTTATGGCCTCCAATGAAGCAGTTGTAATGCGGGTGACGTATTTTTGTTTCGGGTTTATTTGTCTATTAAAATCTTAACCCCGCTCTCATTAGTAGATAAAATACCCTCTTCCACACTTGGACATTTTGCTTTAAAATTCCACTTGGAGTTCTTCTCATTTCTCCATTTTAAGCATTACCAAATATTTCCAGACTCTGGTGACGTTGTTCTCTATTCTTTTTTTCTCTGGAAAAGTTTCTGTCTGGTTCTAGGGAATCTAACTTGGGGTCACAAATCGCCCTCGAGCCCTTGTGCCGCTGACGTTCAGACGCGCACACTCAGCATGACATTTTGCAGGGGAGGCTCTGGCCCTGTTTCTCACTCCTCACTTCTCTGTCACCTTCCCACTTAGGGACGTTCCTGTCGGGCCAGGCCGTCTGAGTGGATGGACCCAGTCATCTTCGGTGCTACCCTCACTCAGTCCCTCTTCCGGCTCCTCCTTCCTATACCCCACATCTAAACGTCCAAGCTGGGTCCCCTTCTCCTCCATTCACCTTCCCCCTGTGGTGACCTCACCCCACCTGTCTCTTTAAGGCTTTAAGTGCCAACTGCACGCTAATGAGTCCCAAATGTAGATCCCGCCCTGAGGTCTCCCGGGTTCTAAGCTTCTGGCATAACTCCAAGGTTGGTGGTTCAGCTGGCGGGATGCCTAATAGTGCTTCAAGCCCACTGCAGCTTGAGAAAGGTCCCCCGCCCCCGCCAGCTCCACACCCTCCTCCTCAACCTCCACTCTTAGTAACTGGCATCCCCACCCACTCAGCTGCTCACATCAAAAATCTAGGGGTCGCCCTCCGTTCCTCTCCCCCGATCCTGCATCCAAACAGGCAGCAAATGTATACCAGCCCCAGCATCCACACATGCCCCAGGTCACACTGCTGTCAGTGCCTGCACACCCCCACGTGCAGGGTCATCATACTGAACTAACATCTATCAGCCATTTCCACGTGCCAGGCATTGTCCCAAACCCCGGGACTCAGCAGGAAGCAACCCAGACACATCCCCGCCTTCCCTTCTCATGAACTGCCCTCGCATCACAGCCCCTGAGCTTGGAACTGCTCTCCTGCTTCGTGTCAGCCTCCTGAGATCCATTCTCCGCGGCCGGAACTCAGATCGTGGCACAATCCTGTAAGACCTCGAGAGTCTTGTGAGGTGTACCTGCTGTGGCTCCTGCCTAACGCCGCCAGATAAGACGCAGGAGATCCAGCTGAATTTGAATTTCAGATAAATAATGGATAATCTACTAGTATAAGTATATCCCAGCACTGCATGGCATATACTTACACTAAAAACGTATTTGTGATGTATCTAAAATTCAGACTGAACTCAAATTCATCCTGTGTCTGGCCCACCCCATACCCGCCTGTCCCCAGCCTCTGCCGCTAACACTTTCCTTCCCTCATTGTGCTCCAGCCACACAGACTTTCTGTTCCTCGCAGGCTGGCCTCATTCCTGCCTCGGGACCTTTCTTCATGACATCCCTCCACGAAATTGCTGGGTGGCTAACTGCCCCTTGTCACCAAGGGCCCAGCTCTATCACCACCTCAGAGAGGCCTCCTTAACCCCCAAAGGACACTGACACCCTCCCACCCAATGTCTCTGTCACTTTTACCTGTTTTATTTTGTCACAGTGCTTCTTAAAATTATCTTTGTTTACAGACTTAGTCTCTATGGTGCTCCTGAGACGTCAGCTCCAACAAGGTCTCAAAGAACGGAAGGCTTGTGCACTGTGTTTTTACTGGATCCTAGTACCCAGAAGTTCAGAGGGGGGCCCTCCACACACATTGGTTAAGTAAATGATTGACTGACAGAATGAATGAACTGAAGACCTGTTCCAGACAAAGCAGTTTGAAACCCACACATTCAGAGCTGTGGAAGGGGAAACATAACTTTGCTTCTATGTAAGATTTTCTAAAATTCCATCCCCCAGTTAACCAAGTCTTCCAATGCTTTTGCCTCTGAGGGTGAAGACAGACAGGTGTGCAGTGAGATACATCACAGTGTCTCTAATTCTAGCCGGAAGTTAAGTGTTCAGTGAAGAGAGACGGGGAAAGCAGGAAGCCCAAGGAAGCTTTCCCACCAGCACAGAGAGGCAGGCACGCCGGGGAAGTTGCTGTGTCCAGAAAGGGAGGCGACCGAGATCCAGGAAAGTGCAGGTGGCAGTGAGGTGGGGAAGGTGTAGAAGTGACTGGGGTGGGGGGGTGGGGGAGCCAGCGGAGAGACTTGGAGATGTACTTCCTCCCACACAAGGAAGCAGCAAAGAACAGGATCTCCTCTGGAACAGAAATAAAAGCTTGTTCCCAGTCATCATGAATCTGTGTCTCTTACAAAGAAAAAGTGCCGTGTGTGTGTGTGTGTGTGTGTGTGTGTGTATGTGTGTGTGTGTGTGCGCGCACGTGTGTGTGTATGTGTGTGTGTGTGTGCGCGCACGTGTGTGTGTTTCCTAGTGAGACATGATTTATAACAACAGTATCAAGTGGAAAAATATCTCTCCAAGCAAATCTATAAAAATGGTTCTAGGTCCACTTGGCTGAAACTACATGAGTTGAAAGCCAATTCACTGAAACAAAACCCGACTGGCCAATCTGATGAGTGTGCTCCATTTGTCAAAGAAAATTATTTGTTAAATTTACCGAATGTACTGACTGTGCTTTTAAGAGCCTTTCGGAGGAAAGTTCAATTTGATTACTGATGATGAAAGATTCTTTTTGGCATATTAGCTAAGCTAAGATGGATATGGCAGCAGAGAAATTGACCAGAGAGTTCTGGAGCTGCTGTAAGTTTATAATAAAATACATAGGAAATGGTATAGGCCGAAAAAGCCTCACCCACATGAAATGCCATTTTTCCCACCAAAATGTTGACCCTTCATTTAAAATGGGATTGTTTTGGCTCCTTATGATTTCTTGTGAATGGTATTTTCTGGGTTTTTTTTTTTTCCAAGTATTTAAAATAGCCCTCTGTCAATTCTTCAGATAGCACAGCAGCCTTAATTTTGTGCTTCTAACAATTAAAATGTACTGAAGCTTGAAGTTAATTTTAACATTAAGTTAAACCATAAAATTTTCAAAATCTAAAAAAAATCAGAATTTTTCCCAATTGGTCATTCAATGAATTCAATATTGGAGAATGAAAGCTTTGGAGACCTGGCTCCCTTAAAAAAAAAAAACAAACTGGTGACCCTGGGCCGTCCCCACCCATGCAGAAGATTGGCTGACTTTAATTTCTTTCCTCTCAGAGCCCTTTTGTGCTTGTCCGAGGTGCTGGCTGCAGCAAGGAGGGCCAGTGCAAAAGTCTTACTGCTGGATCCTGAGCAAGTGTGAAAGGGCTCCCACTCACCCCTTCCCACAGCAACTGGCCTCAAATTAACTTCAGTTAAAAAAAAAAAAAAAGCCACAGTTTAAATACCATGAAAACAAAACCTTGAAACAACCACAAAGGTTTCTAACCTCTGCCAACTCTGCCCTATTATTCTGAGTACAGCTGAGGTATTTGGACAGCCAGGCGGAGAGCCCGGCTCACTCTAATGAGCTGAATCTCTTCCCCCGGGACTGTCCCCACTGTCCCCGCCCCTGGGGGATGCCACACCCACGGAACCATTACCCATAGAGCTCCTTGCAGAGGAACATGGTCAGTTTCTTCAAATGAGGGAGGCTGTTGGAGCCTGTCTTCACAAAGTCAGAATCCAGGGCGAGCTGTGTGGTTAAATAATCTTGGATGGCTTTAAGATGCTCTTCGGGAAGCCTGAAAATAATAGAAAGAGAAACATGCTGCTTCTGTTCCTTTAGCTGCAAAGACCAACCGTAAAGGAAGAAATCATTCTCTGCGTCTCGGCCGAGATGCCGTCCTTCAGAACACGTGTACGCTCCTGGATGGCTCCCCTGGTCTCAGGGAAAGGGTCGAGAAGCAGGTCTGGGCAAGTTTAAGGGTGGGCAAGGGAGGATGCCTCTTCACCCTGCCATAAAAGCTTTTTCCCAAGCCCATACTTGGAAGGAAGTGATACTGGTTGGAAATAAACATTTCCATAAACATGTTTATCCTTTAAAAAGGAGACAAAACAACTGGAAAATGTACAACTGACTTGTTTCCCTACCTCCTTTACCTTTAAAGACAGCACCTGGGGGCTGAGTGATGCTTAGCGTAGAGCTGGCAAATGGTTCTAGCTCACCTCCCAACTCCAAATTCACGGTCAAAGGCCACCTGGAGCTCTGTGTTTAGGATTTCTGAGCTGTGCTGGGCTCCAAGGGGAAGTCGCGGTGGTGAGTGATGGGCTGGGAATAGGGTGCCCGGCTCAGTGCCCTGCCCTCGCCCTCCCGGGTCTGGCTCCAAGCCCCTCAATCTCTGGGCGACGCACATGCAGGCAGGACTCGCTCACCGTGCATGACGGCCCAGCAGAGGCAGGGCCCAGGCTGTGTGGCACCAGGTCCTTCACGTGAATCTAATGGTCCCTCTGTATCCTCTCTCCCAGCACATTCCCCCTCCTGCCACCCCCCTGCCCCCGCCCTGGGTTACTTTAGAGTCTTTGTTCCTGTAATGATTAAAATCATAATCACAGCAAATATTTCCTGGGCATAACATAGCACTCACTCTGCTAAGCACTTAATGCCCCATTTCCCTGTTAGTCTCCAAACCAATGTTAGGAGGCAGTTATTATTATTATTATTATTATTATTATTATTATTATTCCTATTTTACAAATGAGCAAACTGAGACTAAAGGTTGTTGATCTGCCTGTGTGAAAAAATTATTACAAGCTTTAAAAATCTTTGTTCCAGCCTTGACATATAATCAGGTTGGTGCTAGAGGTCACAGGTGTTTTCCACAGGATCTTTGAAAGACTGGAAAGCTGTTGCTCTTAAGACGGGAAAGGCCCTCGGCCATTGGCCATTCGGACTGACTGAGAGTGAGAAGTCAGCAACTATTTACACACCGGCTGTCATCCCATTGAAGGTTAATCTACACTCATTCTGGGTCTTGACATCATAAAAATCCAGTTTCTGCCTGAGTCTGTCTCTGAAAAGGACAAAGTCACTCCCACGGCAGTAAGGTACGTATTTTAACGGTTCCAAAGACTACTGACTCATAATTCTGACACCACGAGTGCTTGTTATAGGAAGCTGTATTTGTTAGGACGTTCGCCGTAGGAAAGTGTTCACATAAAGATGCGAACTCTGTTTATCAGAGAAGCCTGATTTCACTCAGCAGTCTCATAATAACTATTAACTATGGCCTGATTAGATCTAATTAACTTGCACAAAAGACTGTGCAGGCTGTCTTATAGCGAAGAATAATCAAAAGGCAGTCCTTCATGTAAAAAGCTATTTTCCATGCAAAACAAACTGACTTTATTATTTACTTTTTTAATGTTTATTTTGTTTTTGAGAGAGAGACAGGGACAAAGCGAGAGTGGGGGAGGAGCAGAGAGAGAAGGAGACACAGAATCTGAAGCAGGCTCCAGGCTCTGAGCTGTCAGCACAGAGCCCGACGCGGGGCTGGAACTCACGGACCGCGAGATCATGACCTGAGCCGAAGTCGGACACTCAACCGACTGAGCCACCCAAGCGCCCTAAAACAGACTGACTTTAAAACACAAGGCAGAATCTCAGTCTTCCACGACCCAGAAGAGCACAGAGGACAAGCCCTGTGTCACTGCTTCCATGGTCCCACCACTGTGCTCCGTTTACTCATCCCCAGCTCCCAGCAGAAGTGTGAGGAGGGCCCCACTGCCATGTGTTAGCTGAGGAGCAGAAACAGAGAGCACACAAGCCCCCAGCCGCCCCCTGCCCTCTCTCTCGAGGCTGCACACCTCGTCCTGTGTCACTGTGCCGGGCGGCCCCAGAGAGCACCTGTCCCTAGAGAGGAGGGACTGACCAGGACATGCCAGGGAGTCGGGAGCCTATTTCCCCAAGGAGCTCAGTCCATTTAGCATCTAACCCTGGAGAGAAACAGACCCTCGTGGAAACTGCACGATGGCTCTATACGGAATGGTTTACTAAGTAGTTGTTATGTGCACACAAGGAGGGAGTAGTGGTGATAACACCTCGACAGGTTGAAAACATTGGGGATTTAGCTATTTCAGGGGCAACACAAGTCATTCAAGGAGTGCACACAGGATGTGACCTGGTGGGCCTACAGAAGAATCCAGGGGTATTCAAAGTGGAAATATAACAACACCAGGTAGCTTAGCAACCAGGTGGCTCGTGTGTACTTTCAGGCATTTCCTCTGTATTTTGCCAAATCGGATGGTGGGAGAGCTGTCCTCACTGATCCTTCAGGCTAGAGAGATTGCATTAGCCCTGAAGCTAATTAGCCCTGCATCAGCCCCTCGATATTCTTCGAGGGGGCCTTTTTCTCACAAAGAAACAAAGAAAAAAACATATTTTTAAGGTTCTTAATGCACGGAAGTCACCGCGTACTAACTTATTAGCTCCTTCAGCACCACCTGGGCAGTCCTCCTCCGTGCCAGGCAATGTGCTGGGCACTGGGGCATCTTTCCCCTCAGAGAGCTCCCTCCTGTTAAGGCCACCCGCCCTGGCCGGTCTTGTACTCAAGGGCCTGTGGTCTGTAAGACAACTCCCACCCCTCCCACGTGATACCCCCACTTGCTACCATCCAGCAGGGGAAGTGTTGGGCCTGCTAAGAGAGACACAGGAGGACACAGCAAGGAAGCTGCAGGATCTCATCGACACGGACCCGTAGGAGCCAGTGTGGGCCTACATACGGGACAAGATCCCGGGAGCCTGGACTCAGATCAAGGAGATTCTAAAGAATTAGAATGACTGCATGTCCCACGGAGAAAGGAGAGGCGTGCGGTGTAGATCACAGCCCATACCATACACAGAGACACTGATCTGGCCGATGTACGGGTGACCAAGGTGGCCCCCTCGGAGCTGGGCCCAGAGCAGGAAAGGGCCACGTGGCAGGTCCAGCCTGCAGTGAACCCTCTGTGGCCCATCGGACTCCATGGATCCCACGGCAGTTGCGATATTTGTGATGCAAGAGGATGCCACGTGAGGTTCACGGCGAGCCCCGGGCAGGGGATCACAGCATAGGCCCCTGACATCTGGACCAGGCCTCTGCAGCGGAGGACCGCTCGTCCGTCCATAACCAGCTCCTGCCAGGCAGCCGGGCGTGGTGGGGACGGAGGCGGGCCTCTGAGACGCGAGCCACGTGGTGGAGGGACTCACCCACTAGTGTCTATGCTCTGCAGTCGCTGAAACAATAGCTCGGAAAGGCTCGACCAGCTTTTCCAATCCTCGGTGGCTCTCGGATTCTCGCTGGAAGCAGGGGCCTCCTTGGCCTCACATAGCCCGGCAGGTAAGGGGATGTTTCTCGGTGGCAGCTCAGGAGGGGACAGGACACCTTCTACTCAAGAGAAGAGCAGGAACGCCATTTGGTCTGAGCACTCGCTTCTCTCAGGGTCACCCCCCGCTACAGAGGGTCTCTGGCGTAGTGACCCCTCCCGTGTCGGGGAGGGGGTCCAGGCCGCTGCGCCCAGTTACAGACCCCGTCTGTGCCTGCGTGGTCCCCTCTGTCTCTGCTCCCCGACTAGATGGGGGGCCTGCTGATGGCAGGGGCCCGGTCTTAGAAGTCTTTGGCCGTGCGGCTAGGTTGGCCCATTGAGGCGCTCAGCAAACACCCGCCAGCTGGGCACCGGGCAGGGCTGCTGGCCTTGGACAGGTGGAGCCAGCAGCCTCAGCGGGAAGGCCAGCTTTCAGGGCTGAGGCAGGGGCCCTGGATGGGGCACAGGCCCAGTTCCCCAGACAGGAGGCGCAAGGGTGGGGAGCAAGCAGGCCCGGCTCCTCTCTCTCCCACCCCGGCCTCCCTTCCTCTGCTTTCCCTCCAGCTTCTGCTGCTCCTTCTCTCCCCACCATGCCCTAGGAGACAAATAAAGAAAGGGAGGGCCTCCTTCACCCAGAGAACTGAAGTATAAAACAAACAACTTGAATTTGGCCTGGGAGAAAGGACTCCTGCACATTCACCCTCAGGGGAACTGCTCTCCTGTGTACAGCACAAATGGACGAGGGATCCGAGCCCCTTGGGTCCAAGACCTCCTGTCTGGGGCCTCCTCCCACATCGAATGGCCACACCAGGGCCCCCTGCCACAGGGCTGCCCCGGGGACATTATCTTTAAAGGATGAGCTGGTCACAATCTCCGTGGCCTGGGGTTCTTGCGGTGATACGAGTGCGTTTTGAGCCCTGGGGGACTGGCAGCACCTTGAGACCTGAGCCAAATCAGACCCCTGGACTGGGCGGAGGGGGTGACTGCCACACTGCTTGGGTTCAAGCCCACAACTGTGCCTCCTTTGGGGAAGTGAAGCCAGCCGTCACGAGACTGGGTTTCTCTTCCCAGCTGCTAGTGAGGGTGCCGGGGTCTTTCTCCAGACGGCCATCCCCGGAAAGCCATCAAGGTGTGCAGGGAGTGAGGACACCAGCGTGTGAAGGGCATTTCTGCAGGACGGCTTCTCAGCATCAAGGCCGAGGCCTTGGGGACAGCGGGGGGACATGTGGCCGTGGCGTGGAGCAGGTGAGTGACCCTGGACTCACCCGGGAACACCTCATCCGGGGCTATTTCAGATGAGGGCACCTCTTACTCAGCGGAGGGAGGTGAGAAGGGACACGGGCTGCCTGGGCCTCGTCTCAGTCTCCACGGAGCTTCGGTCCTTTTCCAACACTCTGCCTGGCCCTCGCCTCCTCCACAGAGAACTCTGCTCCTCAGAGTTTATCCTCTGCTGAGGCGGCCTATGAACTATGCAACCACTCAGAGTGGGTCCCCAGGAAGTCAGGAGGAAGATGGGCCTGTGGCCCACAAGCCAGCCTGTGGGAGTGGGGTGAAAAGGGCGCCCAGCACATGGCGGGCAGCAGCCTGCAGGGACAGGGTGGGAGCCAGCCCAGGGACCTCAGCATCTGTGGTCTAACCTACCCCCTCTTAGGGGGGGCAAGTCCAGGGGACCTGTTTCCAGGCCCTGGGACTTAGGAGGAATCCTGACCAGTTGAGGGGCTCAGTTACTTATCTCAGGTTTTCTTTTAGGAAGTAATTTTTTTTTTTTTAAACGTTTATTTATTTATTTTGAGAGAGAGAGAGAGAGAGTGCACGAGCAGGGGAGGGGCAGAGAGAGAGGGACTGAGAATCCCAAGCAGGCTCCACACTGTCAGTGCAGAGCCCAGTGTGGGGCTCGAACCCACAAACCGTGAGATCATGACCTGAGCTGAAATCAAGAGTCGGACGCTTAACTGACTAAGCTGAACAGGCGCCCCAGAAAGCGAACTTTTGAGGCGAAAAGGGTGCCGTCCAGGTGGGGTTCTGTGCTGCAGGGTCCTCTGCCGGGCTCCTGTTTGACTGGTCTGTGGCCCTCCACGGTTTTAAGGGGAGGCCTGACTCTCACAGACTTTTTAGGGGCTCTACTGTTTTTTCCTTTTAGAGATGATATAAAGAAACACCTCTCTCACAGGCCTTCCAGTTAGTTACAAGTATTTCCTCATCCATTCTCTTTACAGTGAAATGCAGCTAGTTATTTTGATGAGGATGATAGCTGCATATATTGAGTGCTTACTGTGTGCTACATTCATTGACTCATTTGGTGACACCCTGACAGGTACATATTATTTTTACTGTCTCTTTAAGAGAAGTCTGTGGTTCAGAGAGGTTAAGTAGTTTGCCCAAGGTCACACAGCTATGAAGCTGGGGAACAGGAAGTTTGACCCAGGTCTGTCTGACCCCAGAGCTACCTTGCTAGCTCGTCCTTAGCCACCACGTCACCCTCTCCCCTTCTGATAATCAGACTCACTTAATCTACAAGGCCTTGTAGTGAAAGAAACATCCCGGGGCTTCTCCCCCCATAGTGCTTAGAGGCTCCCTGTCCCCCTCCTGCCTTCCCTTCCACCCCTTCCTACCTGTGTCCTCCTCTGGCTCATCACCTGCGTCCTCCTCCTCCAGGGGCACTGGATACTGCAGGTGGGTGACCAGACCCATGTTTTCTTTCTTGTAAAACTCGATGAGCTGGTCCAGCTTGGTGAAGAACCTCATGGGGACACCTTCGGATGCCTGAGGACAGAACCCCAAACAGAAACACATTTGAACTGGCTGGGACATCACCTAACCACAAAGGCCACCTGTAGCAGAGACCAACAAGGCCGAGGGAGTGACCTCGATCCAGAAAAAGCCCTGGGCTCCCACGCAGTGTCTGTCCACCACGCCCACACCCTCACATCCTGGAACCAGCAGCCCCAAGAGCCAGTCTGCAAAAGGCACAAATAGGACAGTTTTAAAGATTCTTTTTCTTTGTTTGTTTTTTTTTAACTTTTATTTTAAAAAGCATTTGGTTATACAAGTAATACATTTTCATTATGGCAAAATTAGAAAATACAGACTTTTTTTAAAAAAGAACTCACCTGTAGTCCCAAACCCCAAGAGACCTACTTTTTTTAAATTTAATTTAATTTAATTTTTTTTTTTTTTTTTTTTTGAGAGAGAGAAAGACAGAGTGTGAGTGAGGGAGGGGCAGAGAGAGAGGGAGACACAGAATCTGAAGCAGGCTTCGGGCTCCTAGCTGTCAGCACAGAGCCCAATGTGGGGCTCAAACCCACAAACCATGAGATCATGACCTGAGCCAAAGTCGGATGCTCAACCAACTGAGATGTCCAGGCACCTGAGACCTACTTTTAATACATGGGAATAAGTTTTTCTAGACTGTGTGTATATGTGTGTTCTGTTGGGGAATTATTTTTATTTCCTCTCACCGCCCCCCCCCCCAAGATAATTTATCTTTAAACACAAGGCAATCTATTCTGGCAAGTTTTGCTTTAATTTTAATATTTTCATTTGTTAAAATTCTGTTTTATCAAAACTCAGAAAAATGGTGAGGCAGCACAGTATCTTTCCCTGATTTATATCTCTGTTGCTGATGACAGAAGAGCCAGCAGGTGATTCTGCAGTGCTGTTCAAATGCCCTGGGGCCAGGTCTCCTTCCTCTTGCTTTTACAGTGGCTCCAGCAAAAAATTCAAGGTGGGCCTTGGGCAGCCAGCATGGCTAATGGAGGCCCCACCCACTGAGGCCCCGCCCATACCAAGAAGCTATCAGGCGGCAGGGCTGGATGTGAGAACCACAAGGAGACTCACCTTCTCTTGAATGCAGTACCCTACCCTCCTAACCCACCGTGTCCCCAAGTCCTGTCCACCCTTCCTGTCCAGTACCTTGCCTGCCTCTCCTCGTGCTCTCTGTCTCAAGGAATGGCAGCATCATGTCCCCACTGGCATAGCCAGAAACCCAGAGGCATCTTGGACTTCTCCCTCCCTCTGGCACAGAGAGCAAACGTGGACAGTGTGAGGCCGGGTGTTCCGGATCCAGCCAAGAAGCGGTCGAGTGGGGTTGCTGCCCTGGGTGGAGGAGGGAGATGTAGCCGGGCTCTGGGGAGGAGCAGTGAGCCTGGTGCAGCTGGACAGGGGAAAGGGACCAGGCTGTTGGTGGGCACAGGGATGATACAAAAGGACGCCCCTTTCTGGGCGGGGCTTCCCTGGAGTCAGAGCACAGCCATCTGGGTCCTAACACTAAGTTCACCTGCGTTTTCATAACACCCATCTTGTCCACGGCAGTCATGTAATTTTATTTATTTATTTTCAAAATGTTTATTTATTTATATTGGCAGAGAGTGCACACAAGCAGGGGAGGGGCATAGAGAGAGGGAAAGAGAGAATCTCAAGCAGGGTTCATGCTGTCAGCGCAGTGCCTGATGTCGGGCTCGATCTCATGAACCGTGAAATCGTGACCTGAGATGAAATCAAGAATCGGGTGCTTAACCGACTGTACCACCCAGGCGCCCGCTGGCAGTCATGGAATTTTACAATAAGCTGAGAAGGTGCCATCACTGGAGTTTGAAACCAGAGATCCAAATGCTCCCCTGGGGGCTGCCAGCAGCCTTCTTGCTGAAGGGGCTGGGACTGACCACAGGTGGGAAGGAAGGCCAACAGGACAATAGGGTGGGGGATGGAAAGCCTGCCAGGTGGGCGAACGCAGGGGGTCTGGCTTAGCGTGGCCGGACCGTCCTGACTTGCCCACCTCCAAGTCAGGTACCCATTACTCCAGCATGGTTGGGACTGACGTGGGAGGCTGGGGGTGGCTGCTTGGACTGGAGGTCTTCACGAAGGGCTATAGGTAAGTGGGATTGGGATAGCAAACGAAGCAGCATGACCCAGACCGGGAAAGACCCAGACCTCTGGGAACAGACCAGGACTCAGACCTGTCCCTGAGGCCCTGCTCCTGGTGGTTAACCCCATGCCGTAGTGCATGCATTTGCCTTCAACAAGAATCCACCTGATTTTCCCCTCGGCTCTCCACTTGGCCTCTCTGTCTCTCCAAGCGTATTCGTTTGTGCATTTGCACCACACACGTGTAAATCTGTACGTGAGGCTATGTGTGTGTGACTGTGCTTTTTAAGCCAGTTAGTAAATTTATAGTTTAACAAAGGTTTTTTTTTAAAGATTATCTTCAATAAATTCCCTATTGTCACAAAGCCCCATGTTAAGCAGTCTCTTTCAAACATTATGGAACCAGAGATCTCTGAGCAGCAGACCTTCTCAAAAGCAACAAGAATAGGTTCAAAACCAAAAATGAGCAGAATGGCAACAATAATCTGACATGATGCAAGATCGATGAACTCGCTTCCATTAAAGCAGCCGTGGTGAGAGCGTCACCTTGCCAAAGAATTTGCAGCTAATGGACGACAAGCTTTTAGGCGTACGGAACAAGGATATGAAACCACCAAAGAAAGCCAAAGGGAAACGGCTCATACTTGAGTGTGGAAGGGGGTTCTCTGCCAGGAATGTGTGTCTGAGGGGGGCACGCTGGAGGTGGGACTTAAGAGGCATCGATGCTAAGACCCACGTTATTACGCATAGCCCTAAAAAGGCTAACGCGTAAACTATGATCCGCCATTAAGCATGGACACGTTTTATTTCAGAAATGTTCAGTGTGAGAAAATAAGCGTCTTAGAACTGATGAAATACAGTGTCTTAAGCATGCAGAGGAACAGGGCCCCCTAACATGAATCTAATCCCTACAGATCCCATGAGGCAGGAGGCAGGCGGGAGGACCAGGCAGCCAGAAGCAGATGCAGAGTGCTGTTGGCGGGAGAGACATGCCGGACCCTGCCTGTGTTTGGACGGTTCACGGAGGCCAGGGAGCCAGGGCCTGGCAAACCCAGGAAGGTAGATGGTGAAGGTTGAGCCCAGGCCTCAAGGACTGTCTTCGGGGACCGGTGCGCAAGCCAGTGAATGGTCACTGAAAGGCACTGCTTCCTGGGGGGAGGGGATGCCTTCCTGCACCTCCCCCACCACTCCTGAGAGGGAAGCAGCCAGGAAAGGCATGGGGCGCTCGCCAGGGGGCAGGTCTACAAGCAGCAGATCCCACGCGGAGTGAAGACACGCTGTGCACGTGTGGGTCAACAGGGAGCAGCCTGTCTCAACAGGCAGCACAGACGCGGAGGAAATGTGGATGGCAGGATGCCAATTAGGCCAAAGTCAGGGTCTCTCCGGAGGAGGAACTGTTCTCATCAGTATTTGCTCTTGGCACTGAGATTTGAAGGGGTTCACAGAGACTCCTGGAATAACTTATGTTCAAAGCACATTCTAGAACAGCAACAGGAAGAGAAAAAGGTCAGGGTGCCCAGGATTATATAAGCTCCTGAGCTGGCCCAGGCTGAGGGTGGGGTGCAGGGGTGAGGAGTGCAGCGCAGACAGGAGGTGGACGTCCCCACCTGGCAGGCACAGAAAGGAGCAGCCCAGCTGTGGCCTTCCTGCTCCTCAGCCGGACCTAGAAAGGCTCTCCACTCAGGTAGGGTGGCCAAGAGGGTGGGGTGGTGTGGCCAGCAAGGGGATGGGGCTGCTCAGAGGAGAGCCAGACTTGGGGGCCACCTAGCAAACACTGTCAAGTCAATGACAGGAGCAGGGAGCCAGCTGTCGGGGCTTCCAGGTGAACAGGGCGCTGACCATGGGCCAGCAGGAACACTGAGGTCCCTCGGGGATAGAGGCCAGGTCACGTTCATATCCACGTTACCACGTACCCTGTGGACTTGCTCTGGTGGAGTCGGGGTAGGAGCCGGGTATCTGGAGCCAGGAGAGATGGTCAGAGAGGACCCGATGTGGGTCCGGGGCAGGGGGATGCGAAAAAACGGGGTGGGGCGGTGTTGGCAGTGGGGAGGTCTCCCCCCTCTCACCACCCAGGACCACAGCCCTCCCTCAAAAGTGCTGCTTTTCCAACCACTTGCACATACAAATGCTGACAAGAAGTCTGTTGTATGTATCACTCAGGTCCTGGCAGGAGCTGGATGTCACGTGACATCATGGCCTTGGGGGAGAATTTAGTGGATGGGGGTTCAGGGATACCAATGAGAGGGGTACAGCCTTCCGGAGCCAGCAACAGGGGAGCAGCTGCCGCCCGGTGGCACCACCCACGAAGTGGGGCAGGTGTAGGAACCCCAAGAGGGCTGTCCGGCAGGAGCTGCGGCCCTCTGTGGCCAGGACAGGCCGTCCTGCACCCTCACGTGGCTGTGCCTCCCCTCCACCAGCTGGAAACCAGGGCTGGGGAGGGAGCGAAGGTGGGCTCTACCGGGAGAGCCTCGGCACATGCAGGCGGTGGGGTGGGCCCCCAGGGAAGCAGTGGGAAGGCAGTGCTCGCTCGCAAGGGCAGAGGGAACCGGCCGCGCTTTCCGGGAAGGGGGGCTGCCCTCCATCCTTGACTGTTGGGGCCTCCAGACTTCGTTCCGCATTCCGCAGCCACTGCCTTCCTGAGCAGATTTATCGAGTCATTTTGAAACAGAGAAACCCTGAAGCCCCACGTTAGACTTGCACTGAGAGCGTGAGCCCCACGTGATTATAGACCCTCCCCAGGATACTGCCAATGGATGGCCGGCTTTCCGCTCTGTGGCGACTCCCCTGCCACCAGGAGTGAGTTCCTTCTCTCTTCGGCAGACACCTAGAGCACATACCAGCTCGACTTTGAAAATGCAAAGAGCGAAGCATCTCCCGCGCTAGGTCAGCCTGTCAACTTATGGCGTGTGGGCACAGAGCAGACAGGCGCCTCTCGGGATTTGTGGGATCGACAGAACGGACATGAATTTATGTTCATCACCAAAAGTCACACAGGAAAAAATATGGTAGGGGGTAGTTCAGATGGTGAAACAAAACACCGGTCTCTTCTGTCTCCGTTACAACCTCGTCTCTGGAATGTTCTAGGCACTTTCCAGCACTAGCATTTCCACAAAGCCCTCGTCCCCACACCCAGCGATGCCTGCCTCCCCACAAGTTTCTAAGTCCTAGAAGGAAAGGGACCCTGCTTGGCTCAGCCTCAAACAGTCCCTGAAGCCCCTTCAAGGGTAATGACCCGCCCCACCTCTGTTTGGGGAGATGTGTTCATGGCATAAAACAGGCCTCGCATTTGAAAAGTTGCAGAAGGAAACAGAGATGCGGGTTGCCAGGCTGGGCCTTGCAGGGAAAGGCCTCTTCCCCCACCACCTGGCCCCTGAGCTCACCCAGGTACAGTGCTCCTGGGGAAGGTACAGCAAGGGAAGAGGGCCAGCCCCAGCCCCAGGGCTCAGGAAGAGACCACCTCCAGGGTCTTTACGACAAAGGGCAGCTGTACATCCAGTCTGTTGGAGACTCAGGGCTGTGCACTCTGAGAAATGTGGTATGTCCAGAAATAACTGCGACTTTCAGACACCCTCCGGAGGAAGGGCGAGCAGGGCAGGGAGGCCAGAGCGCTGGATGGGCTAAACTTTCCCAGGGGGTAACTTTAACTTCAGCACTGTCTGGGATCTCTAAATGGGGAACCGAAAGAGCCCTAACACACAGGAGGAAGCCAGCACAGGGAGCAGAGTGGGATCGGACGGGGAAGCCAGGAAGCCGCTGCTGCAAGGGGCCCCCTCCTCAAGCTTCCGCCAATTAACAAGCATATACAATCGCTTTAAATTAACAAGCATATGCAGTCACCGTGCAGAGGACGAGAAAGTACTATGGAGCGGGGGAAGAAGCCCCAGGCCGTGTTTGTTATCCCACTACAGCAAAGCATTTCATTTAAGTTCAGGGAGAAAGTCACTAGAGGTTCTTGAGCAGGTGACGATACCGTTTGGCTGCTGTGAAGAAGGGGCCGGGAGGGCTGTGGGGAGGCCGGTGTCACTGTTGTCCCCATTTTCCCTTGGAGGCTGGAGAGGCGTTGGAGGCCTCAGAGGGGCAGTGGGGGCAGGGCTGGAGTCAGCCCAGGCCTCGTGGCCCCCCAGACCTGGGGCTCCCACACATCCCCTGAGGCACCGTGCCAATGGAGCAGAGGGAGGGGTAACGTCCAGGCCCAGCCTCCGTTTCTGGGGCATCACCTCCTGACCTCTGAGGTCCAGCAGTGTTTCGTCTACTCAGAGAGGAGCTCAGCAGGGGCTGGACACCGCTGTCCCCTCTGCTGCCAGCTGCAGCTGGGACCCACCTCCCTTTGGCCACCGCCTCTGCCTCCCCTCTGTTTTCTCTCCTTGGCTTCCTTCTGCCCTCGGGGTTGTTCTCAATCCTTTACAACCTTCTCTCTCTCAAAACCTCTTCCTAAGAATTGCAGACCCCAACTTAGGTGAAGAAGGAGGAAGCAGAGAGACCTTTGGGGCTTTGCAGAGTTTGGATTTTGTTCCAAAATTGATTTGGAGCCACTAAAGACATTTAAAAGTGTGTGTGTGTGTGTACTTGATCAGATTCACATTTTTGAAAATGTCAGTTTGGCTAGTTAGTGTAGGGCAGGATAGAGTCTGCAGGGCGGGGAGCCTAGCAGCCCCACTCTGGTGCTTAAACGGGGGAGGTGTGGTGGAGGGCCAGGGGCCAGGATGGAGCCAGAGCTGTGCCCGGAGCAGCCAGGGAGGGGTCGGTGAGGGACAAGGGGCCAGGAAGGACGCTCCAGATCTCTGGTTTTAGTAACTTGGTTGATGTCAGTGTCCCTTGATGAGGAAAAAGGAGGGGATAGTCCTGTTTGGGAAGAGCTTTGGAGGCCAACTTCAGATCTAGAAATCCCTCTTCAACTATATGGCCTAGGAGGGACCCCAGGATGTGTCTCCTTAAAAACCAGTCAGCCCTGCCCTTCCCTCCCTCCCCTTTTATTCTTCTCTTTAATTTTTTTTAATGCTTATTTATTTTTGAGAGAGAGAGAGAGAGAGAGAGAGAGAGAGAGAGAGAGAGACAGAGCATGAGCAGAGAATGGGCAGAGAGAGAGGGAGACACAGAACCCGAAGCAGGCTCCAGGCTCCGAGCTGTCCGCACAGAGCCCGACGTGGGGCTTGAACCCACAGACCGCGAGATCATGACCTGAGCTGAAGTCGGAGGCTTAACTCACTGAGCCACCCAGGTGCCCCTTTTCTTCTCTTTAAGACATAATCATCAGGGGGGCCTGGGTGGCTCAGTCGGTTGAGCGTCCAACTTCGGCTCAGGTCATGATCTCGCGGTCTGTGAGTTCGAGCCCCGCGTCGGGCTCTGTGCTGACAGCTCGGAGCCTGGAGCCTGCTTCCGGTTCTGTGTCTCCCTCTCTCTCTGCCCCTCCCCTGTTCATGCTCTGTCTCTCTCTGTCTCAAAAATAAATAAACGTTAAAACAAAAAAAAAATAAAATTAAAAAAAAAAAGACATAATCATCAGAGGGCACCTGAGCGGCTCAGTTGGTTAAGTGTCTGACTCTTGATTTCTGCTCAGGTCATGATCTCACAGTTCGTGAGTTTGAGCCCCGCATCGGGCTCCGTGCTGACAGTGTAGAGCCTGTTTGGGGATTCTCTCTCTCTCTCTCTCTCTCTCTCTCTCTCTCCCCCCCCCTCCCCCCCGTTCCTCCTCTACTTGTGTTATCTCTCTCACTCAAAATAAATGAAGAAACTTAAAAAAAAACATATTTATGGGTTTGCTTCCTTTCCCTGCTCTCCCTTTCAAGGGGCCAGGGCCAGCAGGGCTTTGGGGCCTGGGGCCAAGGAGGGGATCAGCAGGCAGAAGACACAGGTGGGACAAGGAAGTGGCCGGGACCTTAGAAGGAAGTCTGACGGGGGCCCAGGGGCACAGAGCTACGCACGGGAAACGGACAAAGGGCGAGAAATACAGAGACAGGGGAGCGGGGCTTCTCACTGTCAAAGGAGTCAGGCTAGAATGAACTCTGTAGTGTCGTATTGGACAGGGACGTATCAGGGTGAACTCCGGGCGAGTTCACCTGTTTACAGGTAAACACTGATGCCCGTGTGAGTGTGCATGTGTACCCACACGCGTCCCAGCTCTGTCTGCTGACGCAGCCTGGAGGCAACGACAGATGCCACAGTTGCAGTCAGTAAACCCAGAGCTCAGGTCTCGGTCGCGAAACACCACTCAGCGCTAAAAAGAGCCGGGCTCCCAGGAGAGAAGGCCGATTCCAGGGCCCGGCAGGAAGGGTTTGCGATAGACCTGGGGCATCCGTTGTCCCAGAAAATAAGGAAATGCTCAGAAAACAAAGAGGATTATCTGAGCTCCGTTTGAGCAGCAAAATGAATACTAACAATAATTATAATTCATGGAATAAACACGCAATTGGTGAGTCTATTCTGATGGAAACAAATGAGATGGAAACGCTCTTCCTCACAGGAGAATGCCAGTTAATAACTGCTGAAGGAATGATGGAAATCGTCACTGTTTGCCAACCACCACAGTAACAGGAGATTCAGACAAGCACACACAGACGCTAAAGACCAGCCGGGAGCGTCTGGAGACGAATGGGGTGTACAAGTGGCCCAAAATGTACCCTCATAACATAGTGAGTAATTTTAAAGGCAAAGATAGTAACTTTGTGTGGCGCCTGGGTGGCTCAGTCCATAACACTACCTACGCTTCACCTCCGCTCAGGTCGTGATCCCACGGTTCCTGGGATCGAGCCCCGTGTCGGGCTCTGTGCTGATGGTGTGGAGCCTGCTTGGGACTCTCTCTCTCTCTCCCTCTGTCTCTGCCCCTCCTCGGCGTTCTCTGTCTCTCTCTCAGTCTCTCAAAATAAAGAAATAAACTTAAAAAAATAAATAAAGGGAAGGATGGTAACTTTACAACTTATCTTAAGATTAATTTATCGGGGCGCCTGGGTGGCTCAGTCAGTTAAGCAACTGACTTCGGCTCAGGTCATGATCTCACGGTTCGTGGGTTCGAGCCCCATATTGGGCTCTGTGCTGACAGCTCAGAGCCTGGAGCCTGCTTCAGATTCTGTCTCCCTCTCTCTCTCTGCCCCTCCCCCACTTGTGCTCTGTCTCTCTCTCTCTCTCTCTCTCTCTCTCTCTCAAAAATAAATAAGATGTAAAAAAAAATAAAAAAAAAAAGATTAATTTATCTTACTCTGCACCTCGGTCACATGTAAATGCTTTTTTGAGCTATACGCAGTAATTAAATAGTTTTTAAAATCTGTTTTTGTAACCTAGCCCATTTAACACACACACGTGCACACAAGCAGACACACACAGAGGAGAGGGGTTTACAAGGCATCTTGTAAGATGTGCCAGATTTTGAAGAGTGCCAGATTTTGAAAAAGTTGGATAAAAACATTTCTGGAGGCTTGTGTACAAAAACTACATCTTGGAAACATCTTTGACGCTCAGAACTGTAATAATACTAACATACCAAGAATAGAAAGACAACCACAGGGGGTCACCCGGCACGAGCGGACAGAGGCAGGGGCAGGGACCCTGGTGACCTCGGGGTACCCAAAGGGCAGCACAAACTTCTCCAAGGGTCTCCCCTGCCACAGCCCCTCACAAGCGGGAGCGCATGAAGGAGAAAGGGACAATGCTCGGTGCCGGCGGAGGGCACACTGAGGGGTCTTCGAGGGTCTCAGAACTATTTGTGGGACCTTTCAGAGGCGCCACTTTCTGGCAGTCAGGCTGCAAGAAGCTGGAGCCGCCAAGTTTTATTTGTTTAATTTTTGTTAACGTTTACTTATTTTTGAGAGAGAGAGAGAGAGAGACAGAGCACAAGCAGGGGAAGAGCAGAGAGAGAGACACACACTCAGAATCTGAAACAGGCTCCAGGCTCTGAGCTGTCAGCACAGAGCCCGAGGTGGGGCTTGAACCCACAGACCCGAACCCAGGGAACCGTGAGATCACGACCGGAGCCAGCCAAAGTCCTCTGCTTAACTGACTGAGCCACCCGGGCCCGGGCGCCCCTGGAGCTGCCATGTTTTGTAAACAGCCTGGTGTTGTGAGTTCAAGGGGCTTGGAGGGTGGAGCTGCGGGAGCGCTTGGAGGGGAGGGAGGGAGCAGGTGGGGAACAAGGACTCTCCAGGTGCAGGGGAGAGGCTCTACGCCACCTTTCCTCGTTTAGGAGCCGTGAACAGTCCAGGCGTTGGCCACGGGAGACAGAAGATAAGTTCGTGGTAGCAAGAACACCGTTGCCTGCTGTCGTCCTACGCCAGGGGCAGGGGCGGGGTCCCTCTGAGGGGTCTCCTGGAACCTCTCTGGGGTGACGACCCCACCCTCCCCAAAGGGAAGAAACCGAAACCGGGCCAGCTATGTTAGGTATGTTGTCTAATTTACAGTATACCTAATATCACAGGTGGGTGCCGTTGCCCCATTTGACAGCTGAGAAAACAGACTCAGAGTGGGTAAGCGACTTGTATGGGTGACGCTTTTGGAAGAACGGCACCCAAGGGAAAGTTTCAAGACAAGAGAGAGGAGGGGGGGTGTCACGGACTTTCTAGCTAGACAGGAAGGAGGAGAGCAGACACAGGGAGCTGCCAACTCGGGGTGGGACCAGGTGGCTGGAGATCCTCTGGCACACTTCAGCCCCCAGCGGCGCGATGGGCGGGCTGGGTGGTATGAAACCCCGCGGGTGGGAGAAGCTCATATCCTGGGTGGCAGCGGGCCTGCCCTCCGAGCTGTGGTGGGCGGCGATGGGGGTGGGGAGGCTGGCATCTGTAACCCGTGGGCACGGTTCTGTCTCCGATGGACCTGCCCCGTGGCAGGCCCCCCCCCGATCACATGTCTGAAGGCGCCGAAAGCATGAAAGCCAACACGAGGCTGGTTCGGTCTCACATGTGGCAGCTCTGTGAGGAGGCAAGAAGCTCAAAGGAAGAAAAGGGCGGACGGCCAAGCCTGCCCCAGCCCCACCCACCAGCTGCAGCCAGCAGGGCGCACGGCTCCCAGCTCACACCGTGCTCACCCCCAGCTCCCAGGCGGGCACCAGGCTGCCCACCGGGTCCGGTGAGCCCAGAACTGCATGGGGTGGGGGGCTCTGTCTCACTCCCGGCCATCAAGCTGGGGTCTCCCATCTACCTTGTTCTAACCTGTCCCCACTTCCTGAAGCTGGGTTCTTTGGCTCTCCTCTTGCCTTGTCTTGGGCAGACTTCCCAGAACGACTTGGCATGAGTTCTGCTCCCTGCCAGTCTGCACTTACTTCTAAATCCACATCCCTCCCCGGTGCTCCGAGCCAACATCTCCATTTCTCAACCCATGCCCCTTCCTCAGGCTGGGAACCCTCCGCCTCTCGGTTCCCGGCTCCCGCTTCTGTAGCAGCCAGCCCCCTCCCAGACTGCCCCGCGCCCTCACCGACACAGCCAACGGCCCTGCCCACTGCACTCTCCCGCCGGGGAAGCCCCGGGTGTCGGGTCAACAGCCCTCGCCCACCAGGCCTTCAGCAGCTCGTTCAGCTTTATCGCTCGTGAGCTGGCATCCCCACTGGGATTTGAGATCATGAGGTCCCAAATCTCTGCCTCGCGCTCTCTGATATCTGTGCAGGGGGAGTAAGCCCCACGCTCTCCTCGCAGACTCGAACAGCTTATAAAGCGCTTTGAACCTCTCACATCAAAGGAGCTGCAGCTTGAATGGTAACGCGGTGCCTCTGGCTGGTTCTGAAATGACAGTTCTGAGATGCGTCGTCTGAGGTCTCCGTAGGTGCCACCACAGTCGGGGCCAGGGGTCAGGCAATGACAACGCTCTGCCTGCCAGCATGTGGTCTGGGTGTTTCGATGGGGGAATCCCCATCTGGGGACTTCAGGCCCACAGTGCAGACCCTGGGAAAGGCTGGGTCCTTTGTCAATAGTCACAGTTGACAGCTAGAAACTATGCATCATACCCAACATCCCAGTTAGGCTGCCAGGCCCTGTGGGAAAGGTTTCATGCTTTCTCTAGGATCTCACATAAACCGAAGCCCGGACTTCACTCTACTTGGGAGGGAGGGCTGAGGCTGAGTGGCCCTTCCCTGCTACAGAATTTCACAGCCACACCCCTCATCATGGCATCTTGCAACACCTTGCACTACAGTGTGAAGAATTTACTTCTTTGCCCACCGATGTTGGATTTGGCCACATGACCTGCTTTGACCAATGCAATGTAGGCAAAAGTGCCAGTTCCAAGCTCAGGGCTTAATGGGCAATGTGGGGTTCTGCTTGCCCGCCCTGGACCCCTGCAATCTGCCATGAGATGACATGCCCTAGGGAGCCTCTGGCCCTTCAGCGTGGGCTAAGGATACAGGCATGAGGAACAGACCCGGAGCTGATCAGAAACGTGGAGTCCAGCCCAGCGTAGCTGAGTCCGGGAGATCCCAGCTTAGATCAGCCAACCAGCTGACCTGCAGGCCCAGGACCGGAAAAGAAATGTTTCTTGTTGTGAACTGCTGAGATTTTTTTCTGAGTTTGTTACGCAGCAAACACTGACAGATACAAGCTTGAAGGGAAGAATGAACTTTTCCTGAGAGTCTTCCTTTTATTGAAACTTCAGGGCAGAATTATCTCCACTTACCCAGGAGGAAGCTGAACGTCCAAGAGATTCGGTCAATTGCCCACTGTGACACAACTTATTTTATCACCAGGACCTGCCACAGGGACGACTCCTTCAGTTCATGCCCTCATTCCCACAATGTCTGCTCTCCAGCCTCCAAGCTTGTCCTCTGCGCAGGCCTTCAGGCCCCTCTGGGCTCCACCATCTTTCCAACAAGCCTGCAGCCCTCTGTGGCCACGAGAGCTCCTAGCGCCATGGGACCACCCCACCCCCGCCCCACACGTCTGCAGGCCCTGCCCATCCAAGCCGCTGTCCAGGATCAGCAACCCAACCACCTTCTGTACCTGAGCACGACTGGAGCAAACCAGAGCCAGGAAGCTCGTGGAGCCAGCAGGCAGCACTCACACACATTTTGTTAACCTCTTGCCGTGGGCCCCACCCAGGACTTGGCCGCAGGCTTTCACCAGGGACCAACACAGACCCAGTGCTGGTCTTGTCCACAGTCTGGCAAAGAAGTGAGATATGGTACAATAAACAAGTAAATAATTCCAAGGTGCAGAGGCTGTGAGAAGACCGTGGTGCCCTGGGAGGATCGTACAAAGAGACTTTGTCTGGCGGGTCAGGAATTATTTCTCAAAGAAACAACACTTGGGCTGGCGTGCAAAGGGTGGATGGCAGTTGATGAGGCGAAGAGAGGGGGACATCATGGCAGGCAGAGGGAGCGGCTCGCGCAAAGTATTTGCGTGAATACAAATTATGGTTTCCGATCACAGCTAGGTCCTTAAATGGAACGCTATCGGTGTCCTGCCCCGTTCTCCCAGGATCCCTTCACCACTCTGCTCCCGTCCCCACTCTCCTGGGGGCTCTGTGCTTTGCTGCTGAAGGCCTGACTCTGCAACCTCAGACGATTCCGTTTGGGGGCTGGAGCCACCTCACTCACACGGAGATTCGGGAGAGACTGGGGAGCTCTGTGTTCCCTGTGCCCACCCAAGGTGGCTGACATGTGCTTGGGGTGGGTGTCAAAAGCCCAGCTCCTCGCCTCCGTGTGGGACAACACCCAAGATGTAACTCACACTCCAGAGCTCTTAGCGGATCAGGCTGGGTCTCAGGCTTTACCCGCACCACTTGGCTTCACCCCTTCTCTCTCCTGCATCTCCCACTGCCTTCCAGGCTTCTCCTGGGAGCTCTTCTCTAGTGCATCACTGGTCCTCAAGTTCAGGGTGTACTTCTGGGAGAATGTGACCTGTAAGGCTCAACTCCCCAACCGGGTCCTTGTCCATCTTGAGCCCTCCCTCGACAGCCGATCCAAGGATTCTCCCTCACGCCCTGCACCCAGGCCCCCGGCCAACAGCAAAGAATTTGGAACCCTGCCCCCTCCCCCACCACTTAATGGAGGAACTGATCAGACCTGAAGCCCTTAGCTTCCTCTCCCCCCCAAACATGGCTGCCCATGAGGACCACCACCATCCCTCCCTGCTCCCTCCCTCCTCCCCTCCCTGGGGCTCAGCGCACTCTCCTGTACACCCTGCCTCGCCTTCTGCGCAGACTAGTCCAAAACCCTCTTGGTAGCTGGGCCTCTCGTCCCGTGAGTCCCCAAGTCAGTTAGACTCAATGCCCTGATGAGACTGAGCGCACTCAGAAACTCAGCATTTGGGTGACAAAACGCATCACGTATTTACTTCAGGGCTGAGAATGAAGGAAGGAAGGATGACTATGTTTCAAGTACCCAAACAACTTTCCTTAAGTTTCTGTTGGCCTTCCCACTTTGCAGAGGAAGAAACTGAGGCTCAGAAGGGCCAAGTGACTTGGCTCGTAAGAGGCAGCACCAGGACTTGAACCAGGTCTCAGGTCCCTTACTCCAGGCTCTGTGCTCTTGCGCTCCGAAAGGGGGCTACCCTCCAGTTTCTCTGCCTGTGTGTTCTGGTACCTTTGGTGGGAGGCAAGTCTGGTTGTTTTTTGTTTTTAAAGATTCTTTATTTATTTTGAGAGAGAGAGAGAAAGAGAGAGAGCACAAGCATGCAAGTTGGGGGGGGGGGGCAGAGAGAGAGGTTGAGAGAGAATCCCAAGAGAGGTTGGGGCTCAATCTCACAAACCGCGAGATCATGACCTTAGTTGAGATCATGAGTCAGCCCTCAACCAACTGAACCACCCAGGCGCCCCGAGGCAAGTCTGTTTTGAACTCTATCCAAAAGGCCTTATTTACTAACGGATAATATATATTTAACAGCCCCCTCTCCCTCTACCCCTCCCTCCACGTCTGTGTTATGTAAAGGATCCAGGTAGCCCGCCAGTTCTGCAGAACCATCAGACGCAACTGTAAGCATGTGTATAGTCTATGACACAGCGTTTTCACCCCTGGGCATATGCCCCGAGCGTCACCGTGGGCCACCTATTTGGATGGCCATCGCAACTTTGGCGGCGGCAGAGATCTGGGTGCCCAGCATTGGGAGAGTAGACGAGGTAAAGTGCAGTCCCAGTGCATGTGAGGAGTCACACAGCAGCCAGAGGCAACATGGAAGGGTCTTAAGAAGATCCTTTGGTGAAGAAAGTAGAAAATAGACTGAGCGCTATGATATCGTCTCAGCAAATTAAAATTGTACACGAACGACAATATACGTTTCACAGGAGCATAGTCAAACAAAAAGACAACCCACTCAAGTGGATGCCTATTAAAGGAAGGGTATGTAGGTGCATATGGGGACAGAAGGGACCCAAGCCGTTGGCAAGACATTACTTTATAGCGAGAATGCACTGCGGTTTTGATCGTGACGCCTGATAGCGAAAGACGGGTTCTTTGCTGTGTTGTGGCCTTTCTGATTTGACCTGAATTAATTACCTAAACCTTCTGTGTCTGTTTTTCTCTTGGTCAAGTGGAGAGGGAAAGGGGCAAGGGGAAGTAACTGTTAGTCACAAAGCAATATGGCCTGTAGGTAAAAACACAAAATCTGAAGCCTGATGTGAGCGAAGCAGGCAGGGTGGGAGGCGCTAGGGAGAGGTGGGGACTGTGGCACAATGGAAAAATGTCCCTTTGAAGGGACCAGCTTCGTGTAGCTCCAATTACATCCCTGTGGGGTGACATGGGCCTAAAGTTGCCAGAACTTCAGAATATTCAAGGGAAGTGGGGCGCCTGGGTGGCTCAGTCAGTTAAGTGTGCTACTCTTGATCTCAGATCAGGTTGTGATCGAGCCCCTCCCTGGGCTCTGCGCTAACAGCATGAAACCCGCTTGGGATTCTCTCTCTGCCCTTCCCCGCTCACAGTCTGTGTGTGTGGGTCTCTCTCTCTCTCTCAAAAAAAAAAAAGAAAAACAAATATCTTCCCCAAATACGATAAAAAGGAATGGGTGAAACTGAGTTAAAATAACGTATAAATAAGGGTTTGGGGATTAAAAGGACTTTAAGTAAAGCAGAAGTGATTATTAATCTGGCTGACCCCTAACAAGCCACGGGAGTCTCTAATAAAGACGTCTACTGTCCCAGAGGCACGCAGACTCGGCCAGGGCAGGAGCAGGTATACATTTATAATCTCGTGCCAGCTTGTGCCAACTCATACTGGCCCAAAGCCCAATTTTTCCAGAACCCCAAGAGCTGGGTATTACATGTGGCCACTATGGTGAGGTCACGGTTAGCGTATTTACACCACAGGAATTGGCCAGCACTGCAAAACGGCATCTTGTCTTCTTCCCTGGAGAACCTGTCGTCTTTGCCACTGCATGGGCCCCGGCGACATTTACAGCTTTGGCAAAATCATCCCTTCAATTCCTAGAGGCCTCACGGACACACCTGCCTTTTGCGCCGCACGGCCCCAACCTCTGGAAGCAACACTGGATCAGGAAACAATATCGTTGACACAAGATGGCTGGTGATTCACTGGGTGCGGGGGGATGTAGAGGTGGGGGGTGACCTTTCAGTGAGGAAGAGCACTTTTTCCCTTAAAGACGATAGAGATCCAGATCAAATCAGGAAGCTTCCCACCTGCCTGCTGGGGAGGTGAGACTGTCTACAAAGGACAGTAGCAGAATGTTCTGGTCGGCCAGATGCAGGGATGAATGAACCCTCCAGAGCCCCCTTTCTGGGGGGTAAGAGGCTCAGGTTAGGTAAACAGCAGTAAATGGGCAGCCTAGGGTAAACATATGCTCCGCAGAGGAACCGAAAGTCACCGTGTGCAGGCTCCCGCTGGCTCTGAGGGACCGATATAAGCACCTGTACGTCACGGGTCCGAAGCCCCAGATGGAAACGGGGAACACAGCCATACCTGCTTCTGCAGAATCCAAGCCTCCCCCAGGGGAGGAAGTGCAATTGGGGTGGGAAGTCAACCACACAGTACTGACCAGCTGGAGGGAAGGGCAGAGAGGAAGGCCAGATGCCTGCGGGCAGGCCAGTTGTGATTTTCACAATGGGTCAGGCGGGTTCTTCTGTAGCTTACAGTTGAGTGAGCTTTGTGTTCATTTTGGGCAAGATTCTAGATCAGATTACTATCGGCATGGTTGGTAAGACGTGCCAGAGCAAGGAGCGATCCTGGGAGCCAGCAGGAGTCTGCTGGGACCAGACCAGGTCAGGTGAACCTGTTTTTCTTATTTTATTTTTTTTTGACGTTTATTTATTTTTGAGACAGAGAGAGACAGAGCATGAAGGGGGGAGGGGCAGAGAGAGAAGGAGACACAGAATCGGAAGCAGGCTCCAGGCTCTGAGCCATCAGCCCAGAGCCTGACGCGGGGCTCGAACTCACGGACCGCGAGATCGTGACCTGAGCTGAAGTCGGAAGCTTAACCGACTGCGCCACCCAGGCGCCCCTCTTACTTTATTTACACAGAAGGCTGATGTAGGTTTGCTAGCCTAAAGAATTAGATCGTTGGTTGTATCTGATAGAGGTCACAGCTCCGCTGCCTACTGAGGCCAGGCAGCCGGTATAAACAAGTGGAATAGGCTGGGAAGTGAGGCAGTAGGGAGAGGTGGGGACCTTGTCACGTCAAAGAGAAATGCCTCATTAAAAGGGGGAAGCTTACCGTGGGGTAAGACAGGTCTAAGCTTACCAGATCTTCAAGTTTTTCAAGGAAAGTGAAAAATTCAGAATATTTTATGAAATCTCAGAATTCCTAAAACTGCTTTTAGCTGGTTCATAATTTTTAAAAACATATGTCAGGCAAGGAGAACACTAAATCCAACACAGCAGGGGCTGTGTGCCAGTCTGTGATCTTCGATATAACATACATAGTTCCAATGAAACATATTGTGATATTCTTGCATGATGTTTTGTCGAGAGCTACGTGGAGGAATATGGACCGGGGTGAGAGCACACCCCCGTCCGCCTGGGCATGGCCTCTGGTGCTCTTGGGCTCTCCTCCTCGTTTACACCAGTGATTCAGATTAGGATCCCCGTGGCGGGCTCACCAACGTGTGGCCACCTCCAAGCCCTCCAGCTTCTCAGATCTGCTGGGTGCCAGACAGAAGCAGGTGGAAGCAGAGCTCCGTGATCTGAGGCAGTGGGCGAGTCAGACGGAAGGCCATTGGGCACCGACCACCTGGCCCTGCTTAGCTTAGCTTCCCATCCGCTGCGTCTTTCCGGTTTGGGCACTGTGTGGCTGATACCCTCCCCTCCGCCTCCCCCTTTTTATTCCTTGTCTTTGATTTGCACCCTCCATCTGGAGCAAAAACGTCCTTGGAAATCAGAAACGAGACGAGTAGTACCACTCTGCCATTGCTGGATATGACCGCACCGGGGGTCCCCCCAGCAGAGAGCAACAAGAACAGTTCCCCTTCCCCCGCAATTAGCCGTGGAAAAGGAGAGACAAGTCTAGCCTTATTTGCAGACAACAAGATCGTGTCCCTAGAGGGGCCAAAGGACACATTAAAGAAAGGAAAACCCACGAGACAATTCAGAAACATAGGTCAGGGCACCCTACAGGCACCATAACTTCCCTAGACATCAACAAGACCCACTCGGAAAATCACGGAAGAGGACGGATTCTGTCTGCCAAGGTAACCAAACTACATTACATGTAAGAACATAAGGCGTAAGAACTACAGTGAGAAATTATAAAAGCACAAAACGGACATAAAAGGAAACCTGAACAAACGGAAGAGGGGCTACGCTCTCAGATAGAAGGACTCAGTAGTGGAAAGGTACGAATTATTTTCTAATTAAGCTATACACTCAATGTAATTACATGAAAACGCCAACGGATTTTTCAAAAGAACTTTGCAAGCTGATTAGACAATTCATCTGGGAAAGAAAATGTATGGAAACCCCCAAGGAATAAAAACAAGCGCGATAAATAGGAACTTAGCCCACCGGATGGGAGCACAGAGAGCAAAGCCACGTCACGCGGACAGGATGGAACGAGGGCAAGAATAGATTCGTCAGTCCGCGCATCCGAAGGAAGAGCCCAAAAGCATTTTAGCGGGATGTGGGACTTAGTGTGTAATAAGATGGTGGGGTGAATACTGTCTAACATACGGTACGGCTATCCATTCGGAGGGTGGGGTTACTGCCCCTGTTTTATACCAAGTGTAAAAATAAAGAGATAAACATAAAAGTTTATCATGGGGGCACCTGGGTGGCTCAGTCAGTGAAGCATCCGACTCTTGGTTTCGGCTCAGGTTATGATCTCAGAGTTCGTGGGTTCAAACCCTGCATTGGGCTCTGTGCTGACAGCGTGGAGCCTGCTTGAGATTCTCTCTCTCTCTCTCTCTGTCTCTCTCTGCCCCTCCCCC
Organism: Panthera tigris; assembly: GCF_018350195.1. Taxonomy (NCBI): domain Eukaryota; kingdom Metazoa; phylum Chordata; class Mammalia; order Carnivora; family Felidae; genus Panthera; species Panthera tigris. Next base: position 212,976,447 of record NC_056667.1, on the reverse strand, counting down.
ACTCATGCTCACATGCGCGCTCTCTCTTTCTCAAAATAATTAATAAACTTTTAAAAAAAGCTTATCATGAAACTGTTAGGAAAAACTAGTATTTTCCCTGGATAAATAATATTGAAATGAATAATTCACAAAATGCAGAATGCATAAGTGAAAACATGTGACTGCATAAAAGTGGTTAAAATTCCGCATGACAAATGAACTGCAAACAAAGTTTTTAAAACATGACAGGTTGGGAGAAAATATTTACATCATAACTAACTAACCCAAAAATTAATATGCAAAACATATAAAGAGTTTTTTTTTTTAACCAGAAGGATTTTTTAAAAGGAAAAAGAACTGACAAACTATAAATAGGCAATTACAGGAAAAGAAATATGAATGGTCAGTGAACATAGGAAAAAATGTTTATCCTCATTTATTTTCTTTAATGTTTATTTATTTATTTTGAAAAAGAGACCGTGAGGGAGAAGCAGAGAGAGAGAGGGACAGAGGGAATCTGAAGCAGGCTCCGGGCTCTGAGAAGCTGTCAGCACAGAGCCTGTCACGGGGTTGGAACCCATGAACCATGAGATCATGACCTGAGCCAAAGTCGGATGCTTAACGGACTGAGCTACCCAGGCGGCCCACATCATCCCATTTATTTTTTAAAAAGCTATATATTTGTACAAGCTCATATCTCTATGTAAATGCACACCACATCATTGGCAATGGTTACCCCCACAGAGGAGAGAGGGGTATGGCGATGATGAGGGCAGAATTTTGCTTTCTACTCTCTGTGCTTCTGTTTTGTCTGAACGATTTTAAGTATTTTTTAAAATTATTATTATTATTATTATTTTTTTTTTCAACGTTTTTTATTTTTTATTTTTGGGACAGAGAGAGGCAGAGCATGAACGGGGGAGGGGCAGAGAGAGAGGGAGACACAGAATCGGAAACAGGCTCCAGGCTCCGAGCCGTCAGCCCAGAGCCTGACGCGGGGCTCGAACTCACGGACCGCGAGATCGTGACCTGGCTGAAGTCGGACGCTCAACCGACTGCGCCACCCAGGCGCCCCTTAAAATTATTATTTATTTTGAGATGGGGGGGTGCAGAGAGAGAGGGAGAGAGAGAGACTCCCAAGTAGGCTTCGCACTGTCAGCATGGATGCTGAGTTCGATGCTGGGCTCGAACTCACGAATCATGAGACCACAACCTGAGCCGACATCAGACGCTTAACTGACTGAGCCACCCAGGCACCCTTGTCTGAACACTTTTAAAAGGTATATTCACATTTCATTTGGGTTGAAAAAGAAAACAAGAAAAAAAGGGCAGGAAAACGAGAAAGAACGGGAAGGAAAGAGAACAGGAGCACTTCCCTACAAGGGTCTTGATGTCGGGGAAACGGGCGTAAGGAATAAATGGTAATTTAAAAAACAACAACTCACTTTCAAATGGTTACTCTATGTGTCTGGGGTTTTATGCTGGAATGATGAAAATGTCCAGGAACTAGACAGAGGTGGTGGTCATGCAGCATTGTGAATGTACCAGATGCCACAGGATTGTTCATTTCAAAACAGTTAATTTCGCATGATGGGAATTTCACATCAGTTACAAACAACCCTCCATGACTCCCTCCTACCCACAGAACGGTCTCTGACCTCCCCAGCCCAGCATTCAAGCCCTTCCTCAATCAGGTCTCAGGCTGTCTTTCCCCAACCTCTATGGGGACTCCCGTTTGGGACCCCAAGCTACAGCAACCTCAGCCCCAGATTTTCTGAGACGATCCCATTTCCTGTAGTAATAATTTTTAAATAAAGGCAAGAAGTGAAATATTAAAAAGAAAAATAATGATTACGGGAGTTCCACCTCAGCCATGGTTAAAAAAAAAAAAATTAAAATGGTACTAACGGGTGTAAATTGGAAAGCAGAATTCCTTTCTCTTGTTGGTAACCGCCCCCCCCCATGGCCTGAAAATCCCCCTTCTCGTTCCACCTTTAACAGTTTCTCAGACATCTTTCCTGTTATTCTGATGCATGTGTAGCTTTGTGTATATAATCTATCCCCTAACAAAGCAATTGTACTCGAATACATATCATCCTGCAACTTTTTTAACATTTTGGAGAGATTTCCAGCTTATTGTACACAACTCTGCCTTAATTTTTCAAATAACTGCAAAATCTTCCACTGGCCAGGCCACAATTCACGTATCGGTTCCCTATTAATCACAGTCAGGTTGTCTGCGATTCTCCCTGGTCCCCTGCTTGCAGGGATGGCTGCAGTGAACGCCCTTGTGTGTATCTCTGACCATGTGACCTGTTGGACGCATTCTCGGTGGTTCAGCCATCCTCATGGGCCCAGGAGCTATCTGTGCTCTCAGATACTGGTGATTTGCCCTCCCTCCCGTCATGTGTGAGACCAACTGCCATCCCCCCCTCCCCCCCCACACATGGTCTTCACACTTGGCTGTCGCTTGAGGATCTTGTTTAAATGCTGCTTCTGAATCAGTAGCTCTGGGCCCAATGCTCTGCATTTCTAATAAGCTCCCAGGTGATGCTGGTCTTTGGCCCACACTCTGGGCTCTCCAATAGAAATACAACTCGAGCCTTATATACGATTTTAAATTTTCTAGTAGTTACATTAAAAAGAATTTATTTACATTGAAAATAAATTTAAGGGCACCTGGGTGGCTCAGTCATTAAGCATCTGAGTTTGGCTCAGGTCATGATCTCACAGTTCATGAGTTGGAGCCCCACTTTGGGTAAGCCACGCTTCTCTCTCTCCCTCCCTCTATCTCTCTCCCTCTGCCCCTTGTGGGATTCTCTCTCTCTCTTTCTCAAAAAAAAAAAAAAAAAAAAAAAAAGAATTTTACGTGGTGCTTGACTGGTGGTGCATGCAACTCTGGATCTCAGGGTTGTGAGTTTGAGCCCCACATTGGGCACAGAGATTACAAGAAAAAAAAAAAGTTAAAAAAAGGTTTTAAAAAATTAAGTAAAATTAAGTTGATGCATATATTCAACCCAAGAGAGCAAAATAGGAGGATTTCAATCTGCAATAAAAAAAATCATTATGAGATATATTATTCTTTTCTTTGTCTCTTAAAATTTTCAATTTTCTTTTTTTGTACTAAGTGTTTGAAATCTGGTGTGCATTTCTCACTTTGCACATCTCCGTTCAGACCAGCTGCAACCCAAATACTTTATGTCCTCCTGGGGCCAGCGGCTGCCTCATTCCCCAGAGCTAGAGAACCTCTTGGGCTCTACCAGGGAGGGAACCAGGGGACGGCACAGGGCGAATGGGGCGGAGGCAGAGGAAGGGCACTCGGGAGGCACTAGTGAGAACATTCTTTGGCCAAAGGGAGTGTGGCCTGAGGCTGCCTCAGGACTGACAGTAGCAGGAGCTCCGGATGGCATAAGGGCTTCAAGCAATGATGCTCTTATTACTACCAGCACTATCACTGACCTGTTCCTAGGCAACATTTCCAATAAACTCTTTTTTACATTAAAAAAATTGAGGGGCGCCCAGGTGGCTCAGTCAGTTAAGTATCCAACTCGGCTCAGGTCATGATCACACGGTTCGCGAGTTCGAGCCCCGCATCGGGCTCCTTGCTGACAGCGGGGAGCCTAAATGGGATTCTCTCTCTTTCTTTCCCTCTCTCTCTCTCTCCCTCTCTCTCATGGGGTTCTTCTCTCTTTCTCCCTCTCTCTCTGCCCCTCACTCACTTGCGCCCTCTCTCAAAAATAAAGAAAAACATTGAGCTGGAACTCACATACAACATGTTAGCTCAGGTGTACAACATGATGAGTCGATATAAGCATATGTGTTGCAAAATGATCACCACGTGTCTAGTTGACATTCAGCACCACAGTTACAATTTCCCCCCCTGTAATCAGAGCTTTTGCCATATACTTACTTTTTGCAACGTTCAAAGGGACAGTACAGTCCTATTAGCTAGAGCTACTATGCTATACGTCGCTCCCCACGACTTACTTATTTTATAACCGAAAGTGTGCACCTGTTGACCACTTCCACTTTTAAAGGGAATCAGAGCACACTTAAAATTGTGTTTGCTCTAGCTGACCGGGCACAACACCATCGTTGCCAAATTTTTGCAAATCTCTCCCCCACGTATGGGAGGAGTGTCACCATTTAAAGAGGGCGTTAATGAGCACTCAAAGTACTTTTAAGACTATTTTTAAGACGGCAAATGTGTCACAGCTTCTAAAGTTACATTTTAGAGAAACACATTTACACGGACAGTTTCCCAGGAAGCAAGGCATGGCTCAGGGGCAGGGGATTTCATTTCTGCTTAGTATTTTCGGTTTGAACTTCCTCACCGTCACTTACTACTTTGCTAAGAGCAAAAGCAGAGATAACACACATTGGTCCGCAGTAATCCTTCTGAATGCAAAGAAAGAAAAGTTAGCCGACAGAGTGATCGAGTGGTCCTAGCCGGGCTGTGTAAGCAGGAAGACAGGAAGACATCGCTCTCAGGACGTGCTCCTGATTTACCTTTCCGCTCCTGCCTGCATAACCATTTTCACCACGGGGTCCAAATGTGTTCACCCGCGCCAGCAGGGGTACGTCCTTTAGGTGGGAAGCATGGGTGGGGCTGAGGGGGGCAGGGGGCTGGGGTGGGGGCACCTGCGGGCCCAGGACAGTCATGGGCTCCACAGCCTGGCTCAGTCCAGCTCAAGACTGATGGGCCGGGAGGCAGGGGAAGGCGGGGGTGCTGCCGGGGGTCTCTTCGTCCCCCTCCACCCCCAGTATTCGACATTCGCCTTCGGAATCGCCATTTCCCTCTGACGCTTGCAGAGAAGGAAGCCCATCTTCTCCTTCCCTGTGTCCAGTTCCCCTTTTGTCTCCTCCTCAAGCAAAGGTTCTGTATTTAACATGCCTCACGCTTCAGTCCTCCCCGTCAGGAAGTTAACCACATGTTAACTGCTCGGCACTGCTCGGATATAGGTGGCGTTTCTAATTGTACAAGCTCATCCATACCCACAACCTGTGCTAATCATGATCTTTCCAAACCCCACATGGTTCCCCGGGTCCCCGGGACGGGGGCATTCTCTGTTTCTCCGCTCCTGGGAGGCGAGGAGGGATATTTTTATCCTTAATTACAGGTCCCTGAGATGGTCTTCTTTCCAGCTTGCTTCATTTTCTCTTTGTGAAGCTCTCAAGGTGCTCCGGGGGAGACAGAAATGACAGCTGGCAGACAGACTCTGAGTCCTCAGCCTGGAGAGGAGCTGCCTGGGGGGGACGCCGCCTGGGGCAGCTCCCTAATGAACTCCGCTGCTCGCCCCCAAACTCCCCTGCTGCCTTCACTTTGTCCCAGACCCACCGCCTGCCACACCCGGTGTGCCGCCACACCCCGGAACAGATTATGAAACAGCTGCTCCGAGCACCCCTTCTCCTAAACCTTGGTTGAGGTCATTGATACAGAAGGAATCGTAGACTTTTAGAGCACAGAGGCCTTTGATGGTCCCTACCCCACTCCCTTCCACTGAGAGGTGAAGAAATGCAGGCGTCTCCTCCCACACTCATGTTACAAATTGACCCCTTCATTCAGCCATTTAGCAAAGCAAATATTTATGGTGAACCGCCTATGTGCTACGCGCTCTTCTAAGAGCTGGGGATACAGTGGTGAGCAAGCCGGCCAAGGTCTTAGCTCCCCTGTGGGTTTCATATCCTCATGGTGGAGACAGAGGACAAACAGGGGAGTTGGTAAATAACAAAGACAGTCACTGGGGTGGGCTGAACAACAACCCACCAAAGAAGGCCACGTCCGGATCCCGGACCCCTGAATCCCATAGATAGCTTTTCTTGCATGGCATTGGGGCGGGGGGGGGGGGGAGCGATTAAGATGCAGAAGGAATTAAGGTCGCTGATGTACTGACCTTGAGATAAGGATAGTGTCCTGAACTATTCAGGTGGGCCCAGTCAAATTCCAAGGGTCCTCAGAAGGGACAGAGGGAGGTAGGAGAGTCAGAACCAGAGACATGGCATGGGGAGGAAGCCTTGACTGGCTGCTGCTGACGCTGAAGATGGGAAAATGGGCTGTGAGCCAAGAAGGGCAGGTGGCCCCCAGCAATTGGAAAAGGCAAGAAGAGAGATTTCCCCCTACGTCTCCAGAAAGGACCACAGTCCAGCCAATACCTTGATTTTAGCCCAGTGAGACCCATTTCAGGCTAGCAGCCCCAGAACTGTAAAATAATACATATGTGTTATGTTTTTTTTAAATATTTTATTTTTTATGATGCTTATTTATTTATTTTGAGAGAGAGAGAGTGTGTGTGTGAGCAGAGGAGGGGCAGAGAGAGAGTGGGAGAGAGAAAATCCCAAGCGGGCTCCATGCTGTAAGCACAGAGCCTGATGCAGGGCTTGATCCCACAAACTGTGAGATCATGACCTGAGCCGAAATCAAGAGCCAGATGCTTAACCGACTGAGCCAGAGCACCCAGGTGCCCCTAAAGATTTTAGTTTTAAGTAATCTCTACACCCAACGAGGGACTCCCACTTACAACCCCAAGATTTAGAGTCACATGCCCTACCGACTGAGCCAGCCAGGCGTCCCACATTTGTGTTGTTTTTAAATCACTACATTTGCAGTTTTTGTTACAGCAGCAAAAGGAAACTAATACGGTTGCTGACAGTGATCAGGGCTATGAAGAAAGGGGTATAAATAGAATGATTGTCAGGGCAGGGCATGACTTTAGACAGGAAGACCTGGGAGTAACTTTGGGGCAGTTAGCTACATGGTAATCTAGAGGGACAGAGTCACAGGCAGAGGGCAGGGCAAGTGCAAAGATCCTGGGGCAGGAAGGAGCTTGGTATTGGTAGAAGTAACTATCTTTACTACCTCCTTGATGCCTTCCCACAAAGAGAGAGCCATTCTGTTGTCCGGTTTCCCAAGCAGTCAATGGTTTTTCTTGCAGACTTCTGAGTAACCTTGAAATCTACTTGTTTGAATGTCTGGTTTCCCTCCTGAAAGCCTGGGACTGTGTCCCTGTGTCCTTTCCTTGTCCCAGTATGAGGTACTAAGGCCTCTTCTTAGGGTCTTAAGAGTATATATATTTGCCAGAGATACTGGATTTTGGAAAACACATTTCTTCATTTCAAAACTTCAGAAACTTTCCCCCCAAGTCATGAAGGAGCATAAGTGTGGCGGAGAGATGGGCAGGCACTGAGGGTCTCTTGACTTGGACTGTCAGGAGGAGAAGAAATGAAGGGACTTTGAGATCTTCCTACTCTCTTATGGTGAATTTCTTTGTAAAAATGACTAACGGATTATCTATTAAGTCATTCAATACTTAGGAAGAAATTTGGATTTTTCCTTCTTGTGGTTGCTCAAAGCAGGGCACACCTCTGCCAAGAAATGGGGGGATTAAGATTAACCTCCAGAGGTTTTGTGAGCCCTGAGTGGTAAACAGAGGCACCATTTTCAAGCTGAGTCCAAACGGGCCTTTTGTTGGACAAATGCTTATGAACCTTCTGTCTTGTGCCAGGCTCTAGGGCAGCACAGAACCAAACGAGCCCTCACACATGTTCGTGAGGCACCCACGGTTCACCAGAGCGGGGGGCGGGGGGGGGGACAGACAACAGAGCTGAGGACCACCCACACGGAGAGGGCACGGTAGCGGGAAAAGGGGGAGTGCTATGGCAGCACAGAAGAGGGAGTGATGATATTTTAGGGGCATTGGTTGGATCGTTCATCTCCTCCCATTTGGGGCGGGCTCCTTTTGCTACAGAAACACCTGAAACACCTCTACTTCAAGCGGTATAGATCTCGGTCCAGGGGACAATCTTGATGATTGCTTGTCATCAGTCTCTAGGGTGAACATCTGTTCCATAAGGGCAGGAACAATGCCTAGGAAGTTGGCTAACTATTGTACCCCCAGCGCCCAACCAGAAGTTGCTGCGTGAACAAGCAGATGTACAAATGGGGCCTCTCTGAGCTAAGTCATTCTGGAATGACAAGTCATTAAGGAATATGGTCAGGAGATATGGCTATAGAGCTGACTGGACTCGGCTTAAAAGTAGGGTCATCTCGAGCCTCCTTCAAGAAGGTTAAAGGCTCAGATGCCATACAACTCACAGCTGGTTCCATTGCTAGGGCCAAACTCCAGTGGTTGGGAAACCAAAGGCCGACAGTCAAACATGGTGGCAGCAGCAGACTCAGTCTGGCGCTTACCTTCCAGCCGGAGGCCCAGGCTGCAGGGTGCCTTAGTGACTAAGAGCCAAGCTAAGAAGAGAGGGAGGGTGGCCTGGCCAGAGCCAGAGCATGGCCGGTCAAATAACAGCCTTATCCTGTCGCTGACTACTTGTGTGAACCAAGCAAATAATATCAGCCCCTTGGTTTCCTTGTATTTAAAGTGAGAATATTGATAATGATACTCCCTTCCAGGATTAAACTAAAGAACGTATGTCAAGTGGCTGGCTCCAAGAAGGGCTCAATCGATGGGGGGCAGTGGTGAGAAGGGACGATGAGGTAGGACCCAGGGGGAGTGAGAGGACCCTCCCTCTGACCTCTCCGGTATCCTCAAGGCTCTCTGAGAGCTGCCTAGTGGGGACCCCAGCCACCAGCCCCTGCCCTGACCCCCTCCTTCTGTCTTCCCTACTGCTTCAAAGCTGGGAATGAGCAGGCCTAGGCCAATCACAGTTCTCGAACAGGTCCCCTTCCAGACAGGACAGAGAAGCCCAAACTTAGTGCCTCCCTCTCCTCTCTGCTCCTGGGCAGTAATCTGGCCAGTCAGGATGCCTGGCCACTCACACTTCTTCCCAAGCCCCTCTGACTGTCGTGTACCAATCCCAGGACTCCTGAGTCTTCTGTGTCCCCAAATGTCTGGACTTTCTGCCTCCCCTGCAGCTGGCATCCTTAACCCTTGGCAGGCCTGGGCTTCTGCCTGGGGGTTGCTTAGCTGACTGGCCTCCTTGCTTCTCTCCCCCGTTCCTTGTTGTTGTAAATCGATCATTCATGGAGTCACACATATATCCAACACTGCACTGCGTGCCTCACATAAACCATCTCCCTCCACCCTGGAAATCTGCCTACGAGACACATACTGCCTTTATCCCAGTATTTCAGAAGAAGAAACAGAGGGTAGAGGGAAGAAGACGGGAAGGAGCCTTCTCTGAAAATGCTGCGGCAGAAACTAGGAAAACACCCTGGGAAGCATCTGATGTCCTCACACAAATGTAGAAGGCGGGGCCTTTCATACCCAGGAGTGAAAACCCACAAGAAGAGGACGAAGGGAAAAAGCAACAAATGACAAGGCCAGTTAAAGAGGGAGATGAGCCAGATAAGGCAGGCTTGCAGCAAAATGAAAAACTCAATGGTGAACTTCTAATCCACATGGGAGGGAGCGGCAGCCAAACGGAGACTGTGGGACAGAGGCCCCTGCCCAGAATGCAGAGGAAATTGGCATTCTGAAGGCAACGAGAAACAGGGCACGAAAAACAGGAGTGAGTAGTCAACAGATAAAGCGGATCCCGTGGAGACCCAATTTAGGACTGCTGAGTGCGGCTAGGGCAAAACAAGTTGTGACTGAAGTATGTAGCTCTTCCTGTATTCTCAAGGGTGGCAGAGAATCCATTCATTCCATAAATATTTACCAAGTGGCCACTGCATGGCAGAGACAGTTCTGGGACAGACAATACATGAATCAGGTGAGAAGTATATAAAGTCAGGTAGTTACAAGTGCCATATGGAAGATATAGCAAGATATGGGGACGGGGGTGCGGGTAGATATTTTTATGGAGTCGTCAGGGCAGGCCTCTCAGGTGGGGTATTTTCTTAGAGGAAAGACTCCCTTCTGTTGGGTAACACTAAGTGGCCTCTTGCATATGCCACAGCTAGACCCAGGATCTCATCTTGAAAGGCAAATCCAGAGGAGGGGCTGGCTTTCCCAGGGCAGAAGCTGCTAAGACACGGATTGGTTTCTGTGCTTTTTTTTGTGGTTACAGCTGGAGAAGGGGACACTGAACGCCAGGATGTTTGGCATGGAGGTGCGTCACCGGCAATATTTGGGGGGAGGGTTGGGGAGTGAGTCCAGGAACACGGTGCAGGCGGCAGCTAAGGACAGCGGAAAGGCAGAGACCACATGGGACGTGTCGTGGGCTTGTGGGCTTTTGGGGCAGTGAAACTGGATGTTCAATTTAAAATTTTCGTTTTCTGCTTTGAAACTCCCCTTAGGGAGCCCGAACCTTTGCATGTTAGGACACTTCTGGCTGCAGGTGACGGAAGGCCCTAATTCAGTTACTTGAACAGAAAGAAAGACTGGAGGCAGGGCGGTGACCAGGTTGGCTAATTGCGTTCAGTTCATTTAATGGCATCATGGGGGATGGTGGCCTCAGGTGCATTTCATCTTTCTGCTCTTTCCTCTGCGTATTGGCCTCTCTCTCCAGCTGCCTCTTGGGTGCAAGGGGGCGGGGGGCAAAAGCCCCAGCTACCACACACTATGACAGCTTCTGATAGGAGAAAGGGGACCATTTCGTCTTTGTGTCTCTAAGACAAATCGACCTTTCCCAGAAGCCCCACAGAACACTTCCCTTCACATTCCACTGGTTACAATTGCGTCCCATCCCCGTGCCCAAGCCTGCCAGCCACAGCTGGGGATGGCCCTGTGGGAGCTTTGCTTTGGGCAACAAAGAGGAAACGGGCCCATCTCGGGGGGCAAGGTGGACCAGAAGGCTTAGGGCACGAGAGGCAGGGACAGGACAAGATGTCTGGGGACAGGGAAGGGGGGGTGCGTAGAGAAGATAAAGACAGTCACGTAGAAGTAGATGTGACAAACAGAAGTCAGAAGAGCTGGCAAAAAAGCTTATTCAAAGACCAAACAGGAGAGAAGTCTGAGCCAAAGACAGACCCAAATTTGCAGAGCACACAGGCTGAACACATTCCAGGAACTACTGACGAAAGGAAAACGACAAGGGTAGAAAACAATTCACACCAGCTTCCAAGCAGAGAAATTAGAAAAAACGGATTCCCCATAATGGAACCAGCCCCAGGATGGCCTTGGGTTTTGCACTGGGGGCTATTTTCTGAAGGCACTGGAAGGGTACCTCTGTAGGATTTTGAGAAAAAACCTTGGTCCTCAAAAAATTTTATCCCCATCAAATCTCCCTTTGAGTGTAAAGGCAACTGGGGACGTTTTGAGATGTTCAGGAGCTTAGAAAACTGGCCTGTGTTCTGCAGCAAGCAAAATTTTAAAAATCCACAAAATAAATTCAATTCGATTCAGTTCAAGCCAATTCAATTCAATGTAAAGAAATGCAGGCTTCTAGAAGGTGGCCTTCAAGGCCTGAAGGGACTGCTGGGCCCCCACCAGGCCCACTGCCCTCTGCATGGCCCGGGGTGTCTTTTGCTGCCTGCACCTTCTCTGCTCCCTCTCGTTGTGCAATGTCAGGAAATGTGTGTTAGAGCCACATCCTTCGCCCAGCAGCTCAGACGGAATCTTTACTGCACTTGGTGACCACTCAGAACAATAACAGCTACCACCCTCTTCCTGAACTTAATAACAATGGCTCAACCGTTTACCCTCCGGGACACTGTGACGAATGAACAACTTTTAGAAAGTTGTTTTGTTTTCTGTCTCCAAAAGCCACACTGCCCAGAGCAACATGACAGCCACTGTCAGGGACCAGGAACTGAGTCATGAGCCTCTCACCCGAGCGGCTTGAGCCACTGGGCTTTTTCTTCTAAATCAGGAAAGAAGACCGAAAGAGTCTATGAGGCAGAGTTTCAAATTCATTCTGTCTTCACTTAAACTTGCGTTAAAACTCGTGCGTGTTCCTGTCTTAAACAGTCCATATCCTGGATACAGTCTCAACCATGAGAAAAGACAGGAAGTTCACCGCAAACACTGATGTGACGGGGACCAGGGGCCGTTTTTATTTTCTGCTTTATTCTTCTTGGTAGGAAGGATGTCAGAACAAGGGCAAAGGTTGAGGGGTTGTAGGAACACAGCTGAAAGGACTGTGTGGACTTCGACTGTGGTGTTGGCTTTGGGACAGCCATTTACGAGCCATGTCGTGAGCCTCCTCTCTCCCCTTGCTCACGCTCAGGCTGGCCCATCAGGACCACTTGTGCTGCTTCAAACTTGTCCGTAATCTCCCACGGAGGAGGGCCATTTTAAAAGCCACAGAGGCCTGACAGCTCATTCTGGAGTCAATGCTCCTCAGAGGAGTGTCACTTCCCTTTCCAAGTCAGAAAAGGAGTTTGGGCTTTACAAGAAACCCAAGCTCTGGGCCTGGGAAACTCAGGCGTGAGGGGCTGAGCTGGTGTGCCTTCCTTTGGCCTCACACAGGGCTCTCAGCACTGCCCACCCCTGAGGACCAGAAGGTTCTCAGGCCCTGGGGGGCAGAGAGGGTGTTGAACAACTCCATGACAATTCTACGGGCCCCTGAGGTAACCGAGACACAGAAATCCACAGCCCAAGGAGCAGAGCAGAGAGACTGGTCACCACAAGATCTGCCCCCTTCCCACCACCCCTAGGCACTTGCCTAGAATCTTCTAGAATACCGCCTCCCCTTCTCCCCACCTCCCCTTTCTCTGCTGGCTCTGCCCCACACCTATTTCCACGCTGTCTTCTGTCAAAACAGCCCCCCACCCTCACCCACCTCTACTCCTCCCCCTTCCTTCCTTTTTTCTTCCTCTTCCTCTTTTTCTCATTCATTTCTCTTTCCTTCTTCCCTGTCTCTCCATTGCCTTTCTCCCCCCATCTTTCCATCTCATTTCCTCCATGTTTCCTTCCCTCCCTCACCTGAGCATGAGGTAGGACTGACTTACGTTGGTTTCCTCTCAGCCAATAAAGACAGCAGTGGTGGAGGTGATGGCTCCCCCATGTCAGCCGGTCACCCGGGTGGGTGTTCTACACGTTTTAGGCTTTCCTGCCTCAGTGCCAGGTGCCTCACTGATTCGCCACAAGGCCCAAATGCCAGTGACGACCAGTGTCATCAACAACACTGGGAAGGAAGAGAGGCCTCTCTCTCTGAGAGGCCACATGGCCCTGCCTCCTCATCCTCCCTTGCCAGAGTCCACCCTTCCCAGGGGGCCAACACCCAGCCAGGTCTGGACACACTTTTGGGGTGGAGACCCGGGTCTGAGCTCCACCGTCTGTACGCGTCAGCCACATTCGTACTTAACAGCAGGGGTGGGGGTGGGGGGGGCGTTGAACGAAGTTAGTTTACATCCTTCCCTCCCCTCTCTGATTATCTGGAAGCCTGAGAAAGGTGGAGAGAGAGCAAGGTCACAGAGGGCCAGGATTGCTTCCTCCTGCGGGTCACGATGCACTCATCATGAGGTCCCTCTACAAAGAACGGACGGATGGACGGACCAGGAGTGGCCCTTTGGTTTTGCCAAAAAGACAGAAGCCCCAGGAGAAGAGCGGACGCAATTAACATGAGAAAGCCAGTAAAGCCTTTGCCGCTTCACTTGGCCAAGTTTTTCAGGCCTGATTCTTATTTTAGGAGCCTCACATTCTGGTGGCACTGAGCAGACTCAGGTGTAAGGAATGAGTTATTTAGAAACTGTGGCTCAGCTCAGAAAAGAGTATGAGGTTTTGCCTCGACACAAAAAGAGGAACCAGAGTTAAAATAAGCGGCAGTTGGCGAGGACCGAGGACTGAGGCCCCGTCGAGTCTCTGACTTGGCCTCATGGGGCACGTGCTTTAACTAGCTCCTCAGCAGCCAGCTACTCTCATTATTTCGGTAAGGTGTTGTCTTTCTGTAGGAAGGTGTATCCTTAGGCGTGGAAGCTTCCACAGGCTGCCCATCCTCACAGATCCCCGCACCCTGGTTACCTGCTGTTGGCCACCAAAGAGGTCGCAGGCCCGGTGCCGGGGTCGGGAGCACACGTGTCCAGCAGGGCCCCAGCTCTTCTAGGGAACCTGCCCGCCCATCGCCCTGGCTGAGCGTGGCCTCAGGTAACCCTCTGTCCTCACACTCTGACTGTGGGGCAGGTAGTGGCTCGGGCAGCCCGTTCACACACAGGCCCGTGGCCCCCGAGTGGCCTGTGCAGAGAAAGCTGTTGGTGGCTGAGCCACCCAGATTACCTCTGGGGACTGGAACTGAGAAGTGCACCTGTTGGTGGGAGAAAGAGCGGACCCACAGAGAAGGGCTGAGTCGCGGCAGGCTGTACCCGGGTGCAGGGCCCCAAACCCTCTGGTCCCAGTCCAGGCCTTCTCCCTCGGTGCCCCGCCACCCCGCCACGCACAGCCACACAGGCCACCCAGCAGCAAGGGTGCGAAGGTGAGTGGGGGGAGGGAGGGGCGGGGCACACTAGACGCAGTCTATACGTGTTTACAGGTCGTGGGTACCGCTGTATATACAAGAAGCCACAAAGTTGTGTCTTTTCCAGCTTAAGGCCTAGTCATATTTAAAGTCTTCTGCCCTTTGAAGGAAAAGAAGAAACCACAAGGGGAAAAAAAGATCAAAAGCATTGACCAACTTTTAACTTAAGAGAGTGTAGACTCCTTTCAGCAAACCACCTGTCAGGGATGCCAACCCGGCCAGGAAAGTTCACACAGTCCTAGACATACGTAAAGTGGTAGAGGCAGCTGAGGCCCACTGCCCGCCCCACACGGGCCTCCCCGAGGCCTCACCCTGCGGGCGAGGAGCCCACGTGAGAGACAACTGTACCAGTGGTCAGCGGCCGCCAGGGACATGAACGGACAGTCTTATACTAGATGTGCCATTCATCCTTGGTGACCAAGCTGAGACAGGGGGACACCCCAGGCTAGCCAAAACTCTTCAGATGGATACTCTTCAGATACTGGTGTAGGTGCACATGTGGAAAGGACGAAGAAGCCAAAAGCGGCTCTCAGCCTGACCTCTACCGGGTGGAGTAATTCCCAGTGAGTCCAAACTTGTATCTCCCAGAAGCCCCTGCATCAAACAGCCCCAGCTGCCTGAGGAGGCAGCTTCACAACCCCCTGGGTTGGTTCAAGCATGCCCTTAGGACATCACTCTCTGACAAGTGGCTCATTGAAGTGATTCCTTTGACCCTGTAAATAGGCTCCCCAGAGGCGCTCTACTCCACACAGCTTCTCCCCAGAGGCGCTCTACTCCACACAGCTTCTCCCCAGAGGCGCTCTACTCCACACAGCTTCTCCCCAGAGGTGCTCCACTCCACACAGCTTCTCCCTCTTGACACATTTCCAGCGACCTGTGCCCCAGGGACTCGCCTGCTGTCCTGCCCTCTAGTCCAGCCCTGTTTCCATAACTGCATCTAGTTCTGGACAAAATGCATCCTTCCCTTCACGTTCTGGAATCAACGATAGGGCCCCACCTCTCTTCCTCCACTTTTACTTTCTTTTCAACTAAACCCCACAGACCCCGTTGCTCCTCCTACATGACACGGTGTCCCAGCCCTGCTCTATTCCTCTGCTCCGCTCCACACACAGGTGCACCCTATTTGTTGGTGCCTCTCGAGAACTGAGCGTGACTCCTCTGTCCCTGCTGAGGACACTGAGAGCATCACCTCCTTTGTTCTGACCACCCCCATGCTCTCTTAACACAGCCAGATAAAAATAGCTCCCCTGGCCTCCACCTCACTTGGTTGTCATGCACTGCGGTCACACAGAGCCCGTGGTGTTTGTCATGCAAACTATGTGTAGGGTGGTCTTTCCAGACTTGGAAAGACTTGTGCAGCTGATTCTTTGTTAACATTTAATGGCAAATTTTACACACTTGGACTTCACCTGGTGCAGCCAGGTGCCATGAGCATCAGCCTTGGGCAGAACAGGCGTCTGCGAAGTGAAAGTTACCATCTCACGCTAACCCGCCGGGCAATCATCTAGTCCCTCAGGAAAAACGGTCTGTTCTCCTGGAAGTTCCCCCTCCTCTCCTCCCTGGCCCACTGACCTTCACTCAGCTGAGCTCCCTGAAGGAAAGAATTGACAAGCCACAGTCCCCTTCCTCTGTCTCTGGGCATCCTTCCTCACCATCGTTCTCCTTTGCACTCAGGAACACAAGTTAATGTCTGTCAGGCCTGCTTCCTCGTGTCACGGAGCGGGGTTAATCTGCAGGGTCATAGTTTAGCTACTAAGCCACCCCCAACCACAGACTTCTGGGGGAGAAAGAGGCTCAGCCGGGCCCTCATGTCCAGGCTGTCTGGGGCACAGGCTTTTCTTCTCTTCTTCTTCTTCTTTGTCACCTACTTCTGCCAACACGGGCTCCACGCAGGGCCAGGTGTCTAGGTTAATAAAGGGCTTACCTGGACAGTGAATTTATCATCTTCATTGGGCAGAATCCTGTACGTGTAAACACAATTCCGATACCTGAAATAGACCAAAGACTTTATCAGAACCACGCGAGAGAATTCATTTCTCTGGAGAATTCCTGACCTGGCTGGAGGAATCTGGGCATGATGTCTCTGAACTTTGGAGCTGATCATACGGAGGTGGAGATCGGCCTTGACATTGAGCAGTCCTGTACCAAGCCCCCTTCCCCACCCCCTCCACACCCAAGGCACTTTAGGAAGAAAGGCAGTAGGGTCTTTTGCGCGTGATTTACGTTGGCGCTTGACAGCTTCGTGGTCTGATTTAAAGGAATCCGCCATCAAGACAGCTTCGTTACAGGAGTTTCACTTACTCAGCCCCTCCTGGGTGCCTGGCACTCTGCTCAACATTTATACGTGTTGGGTAACTAGATCTTAAAATTATACCCCGATTTTTAAAAATTTAAAACCATGCAGAAAGGTAAAGGATGAAAAATAAATGTCTCCTTCTCCTGCTCCTGTGGAGCCCCACTTCTTAGATTTACTACTCCTTTTTGTAAGCCATTCCGGAACTTTTAAACATACATGCAAGCTTATATGTCCCTGTCTTTTTAAATGCAAATAATATCATAGTATACATGCTGTTCTGAAATTTGCTTTTCTCACCCAAAAAAAAAAAAAAAATCTTAGAATTCTTCCCAACTCATGTTCTACCATGTGGTTGTGTGATCATTTATTTGACCAGCCTATGATGAGAGATGAGTAGCTGCTTCTTAACTTTTTATCATCTCTGTGCCTATATCTCACATGCACTGGTGAAGTCACAGATTCAGCCTCCCCGTCAGTACAACGGGGACAGGAACAACACCTACCTGTTGCTGTGTCGATTAAGTGAGTTAACGTACGAAAAGCATTTCTTCTCATTTTTTTTTTTTAACATTTATTTATTTTTGAGACAGAGAGAGAGAGCATGAACAGGGGAGGGTCAGAGGAAGAGGGAGACATAGAATCTGAAACAGGCTCCAGGCTCTGAGCTGTCAGCACAGAGCCCGACGCGGGGCTCGAACTCACAGACCACGAGATCGTGACCTGAGCCGAAGTCGGACGCTCAACCGACTGAGCCACCCAGGCACCCCATTTCTTCTCATTTTTTAATGTTTACCTATTGATTTAGGAGAGCGAGAAAGCACATGCACGTGGCCGGGAGAGACAGAGAACTCCAAGGAGCACGATGTGGGGCTTGAACTCACGAACTGTGAGATCATGACCTGAGCCAACATCAAGAGTCAGACGCTTGGCCGACTGGGCCACCTGGCACCCCTGAAAAGCATTTGAACATGCCTGGAGCACGCTAAACCCTGCACGTGCTGACATTTACTAGCGGTTGTGGGGAGGTCGGCACGAGAAGAGCTGGACACGGGCTCTAGATTTTGAGACAGGGACTACCGATTGCCTTCCCGTGAGGCTGTGTCACTTTTTTCTCCCACTAACCGGATATGTCTGTTTCCCCACACCCTGCCAACTGGCTGTTATCAGACATTTCAATCTTTGCAAATCTGAGAGGTGAAAGAAAAATGATCGCTTACTTTAATCTGCCTTTCTTTATGAGGAAGGTTGAACGCTTTCTCTTATGTTTCATAGTTGTCTTTCTTTTTCTGCGAATTTCTTTTTACAAACTGACATTTTCTGCGAATTACATTTTTTAAGACCATCTTTTGTTTATTTATTTGCCAGACTTTGATAGATGCTACCCTATTTTGGAGTTGTCATTGACAGTGCTCATGGGACTTTTTTTTTTTTTTTAGCTGTGTTTTACGATTTTATGTGGTCAATTTTACAATCTTTTTTGGCTTTTGAACCAATGGATATTTCAAGAAAGTTTTAGAGAATTTGTTTTGCGTAATTTCACTTCCACCTGGTTCAGTTCTCACAGGGAAGTTTCTTTTCCTGTCTTGTCTCATCTCTGAATTCTCAGCAACCTGCACCCTGTCTCCAGAGCCTGAGCTGACAGCGCACCTGGCTTATGTCAGAGATGTCAGGGATGACTCTCTAGGCCACTGCCACGTCACCTCCCGCACAGGTCCCAGAAACGGAGGACGGCCCCAGGACCCCAGTCCAAGCCCCCCGTCGCCATCCCCTCCAGCCTCAGCCCCCTGTGCAGAGCCAGCAACAAATGCCAAGAGTGGCTCCGCCCTGCTACCCCCTTATCTTTCACTGCTGGCTCTCTCGCGACACTTCCTCCAGTAGATATGCAAATGACACCGGGGCCAGAAGAGTCTCATTTGGCTGAGGGCAGCTGGTTTGTGCAAGAAGTTCAGCAGGCCCCAAACACCAGCCCCTAAAGCAAAAGAACAGGGTCCCAAGGAGAGGGGCGCAGACAGCTGCACGGAACCGGAACGGCCCTTCAGTTAATCAAGTGTGGCAGACAAGCCGTTAGGGCCTTTTCAGAGAAGTTCTAGGAAAGACAGACTCAGTT
The DNA here is from genome assembly GCF_018350195.1 of Panthera tigris. NCBI lineage: Eukaryota > Metazoa > Chordata > Mammalia > Carnivora > Felidae > Panthera > Panthera tigris. Next base: position 212,957,779 of record NC_056667.1, on the reverse strand, counting down.
CCATGCTGTTCAAAGAGACCAGGATTCAGAAGCTAGTCCGATAGGAAGAGAGGACATTGCCCCTTAGACACTGATATCTCAGCAGCCCCGGTGCACAGGGCCAGACAAGCCAACCCCGGAGCCGGGTCATTTCAGGTCTTTGTGGGGAAAAGGTACAACGTCACCACCACCACCACTCATGCCACACCCACAGCCCACAGGAGATGAGTTGTTCCAGACTGCGTGCCGTGGGGCTCCGGGGGCTCCGCGAGCAGGTAGAGGGGGGCACTCCTTGGTCTCCCTCACTCCTCAGCCGCTACACCGCATTCTGGTCCCAGATGCACAAACGTTGTACAAATGCACACATGTACACACACACACAACACACATATACGTGTACATACAAGCGTATCTCCACACAGAGACGTGGCACCGACATGTACACGCACAATCTCACATGTAAAATGTTTCAAGTGAAGATTCCACGACTCTATCAGCTTTGACAACGACCACACGGGAACGCAATCCAGACAGCGTGCTTGGCTGCGTCATCCAGCCCTTCCCAGCTCTTTTGGGGTGACTCAGTAACAATTTAGGGTGCTAACACACGCCCTCGGCTGCTACTCCTTCCAGTGAGCAGGTCGCATTTCAAGGTGAATGTGTTAGGAACAGTCCCACTGGAGACCCACGTTGGGATGGTGCCGGGCTGGGTATGGAGGAGGCTGTCCCACCTCAGATGACGTGGGGCTTACAGCAAATTTCCCGCATGACTCCCAACAGCTGCCAGGTGACAGCAGGTGCCCATCCTGTTCTAAGAGGGAAGATGCTTCCCGGGAAGGGCATTTCCTGATCAATCCCAATATGGTTGGGGAAGTTATACGTAAATGCAGGAGGACAAGCGGGGGCACCTGGGTGGCTCAGTCGGTTGAGCGTCCAACTCAGCTAAGGTCATGATCTCGCGGTTGGTGAGTTCAAGCCCCACGTTGGGCTCTGTGCTGACAGCTCAGAGCCTGGAGCCGGCTTCCGGCTCTGTGTCTCCCTCTCTCTCTGCCCCTCTCCTGCTCGCACTCTGTCTCTTTCTTTCTCAAAAATAAATAAACATTAAATAAAAATTTTTTTTTAATGCAAGAGGACAAGGAAACAGAAGTAGGAAGAAATATCAGAGCACTTTTATTCTGTCAGATAAACAGGACTATATCTGTATGACTATTCCTAGCCAAATAAACACTGACGAGCATACCCAGAAACATCCTTCGCCACGGCCAGCCCCATGCGGGGAGAAAGAGAGAGAAAGAGAAAGAGGCAGAAATCAAACTCTAAAATTCAAGAACCTCATGAGTGTCTCTGTCTCGCTTTGCTGATTGGCTTAGCATGCCCTATAATTGTTTTTAAGTCCCTTTGTAACTCTTGTTACATATCAGTTCAATTTCTAGTGCTGTTTGTACATGTTTTGTTTTTCTTCCTTAAGTGTTGTAGACAAGATGGGGTGGGAGAACAAGGGGTGGAAACCTTGTGTTCAAAAAAGCCACTTGGACCCGTATAGAAACAAGGGAAAATGTGTGTCAGCCCTAGGAACCAACAGTGTTTGTTCACCGTTCACCACCAGAACCTCAAAGAATCCCAGAGAAAGAGAGTAAGAAAATGGATGAATTATAAGAAGCCATTAGTTCAGAAGAGAGAAGGTGAGGGAAGGCCAGGTGGCCAGGTGAGAGGCAGAGGGGAGGCAGCCAGAGTGCTGTTGGGGGTCTGCTGAGCACCCTGCCCCAGCAGTCTGGGGGTCCAGCAAATTGTTCCTTATATGAGACCCCTGGGAGGAAGCCCACCTATCCTTGAGGCCATACCACCCCTCATCACTTACCCCCATCAGCTAGATCTCAGATCAGGGCTCCCACCCCCATCCTTGCTGGTCCTTTTTTTTTTTTTTTTTTTTTTGCTAGTAAGAGGATTTGGGCAAAAACCCACTCTGATCTCCAAAAGAATCTGACTCGACATTTCCTGACAGTTCTTTGTCAGAAAAGAAAAACCACCAGACATATGAAAACATATCACCACTCAAGGGCATCATTTTTCTAAGGACTCAAAGGCGTTACCGCCATGTTTCATAGAATCACTGCGAAAAGAATAAAAGACATTCTGGAGAAGTCTGATTGTGAACTCAGCACACCATTGCATTGCTGGTGTGGGAAAAGTCAGTTGTGAGAACTGAGCAGCAGGAGACAAAGGAAAAGTGATCAGAAGTGGAAAACGTGGAGTTCACGAGTCAGCACTAAATACCACAACAGCTTGTGTCCTGGGGAATGTTACCGGGGAAGAAAAGTTCGAGAAATTCAGTACAGAAAGAAAAGACAGGGAGGAAAGATAAGAGACAAGAAGGATCTCTGTCCTCATACATGCATAAATAGGGGTTTCTGAAAGCACAGATGCTTTTTTTTAAAAACTTTTTTAAAAAATGTTTACATATTTATTTTGAGAGAGAGAGAGAGTACACGCACGCAAGTTGGGGAGGGGCAGAGAGAGGAGAGAGAATCCAAAGCAGGCTCCATGCTATCAGCACAGATCCTGATGCGGGGCTTGATCCCATGACCCGTGAGCCGAAATCGAGTCGGATGCTTAACCAACTGAGCCACCCAGGCACCTGAAATATTTAAAAAGTATCTCTGGGGCACCTGGCTGGCTCAGTTGGGAGACCATATGACTCTTGATCTTGGGATCATGAGTTCAAGCCCCAAGGTGGGTGTAGAGATTGCTTAAAAATAAATTTTTTTATGGGCATGCAAGCGGGTGCAGCCACTCTGGAAAACAGGATGGAGCTTCCTAAAAAAACTAAAAATAGAACTACCCTACGACCCAGCAATTGCACTACTACGCATTTATCCACAGGATACAGGTGTGCTGTTTCGAAGGGACACATGCACCCCCATGTTTATAGCAGCACTATCAACAATAGCCAAAGGATGGAAAGAGCCCAAATGTCCATCGATGGATGAATGGATAAAGAAGATGTGGTATATAGATACAATGGAGTATTACTCGGCAAGCAAAAAGAATGAAATCTTGCCATTGGCAACTACGTGGATGGAACCGGAGGCTATTATGCTAAGAGAAATTAGTCAGTCAGAGAAAGACAAAAATCATATGACTTCACTCATCTGAGAACTTTAAGAGACAAAACAGATGAACATAAGGGAAGGGAACCAAAAACAATATAAAAACAGGGAGGGGAACAAAACAGAAGAGACTCATAAATATGGAGAACAAACTGAGGGTTACCGGAGGGGTTGTGGGAGGGGGGATGGGCTAAATGGGGAAGGGACGCTAAGGAATCTACTCCTGAAATCACTGTTGTACTATGTGCTAACTAATTTGGATGTAAATTTTAAAAAATAAGAAATAAAATTTAAAAAAATAAATAATTTTTTTAAAATAAAAAATAAATGAAAAATAAAAATGATCTCTATAAGTGGCTCTGAGGAAAAGCACCTCTGCCCAACTTTTTTTAATAATGATGATGCCACATAAATGTCTCCATATTTTATAAAACTTATATGACTCTTAAGCCACAACCTGACCCAAATCACATAAATCGATCTCACCTATGCACATATACACAAAAATCCTAAATAATTCAGAATACAATCAAAAGTTGTCATGATCAAAACCAGTTAATTTTAACCATGCAAAAATGGTTAATGTCAGGGACTTTATTTATTTATTTATTTATTAAAAGTTTTTTTTTTAACATTTTATTTATTTTTGCAAGACAGAGAGAGAGAGAGAGAGAGAGAGAGAGAGAGAGAGAGAGAGAGAGAGAGAGAGAGACAGCACGTGAGCAGGGGAGGGGCAGAGAGAGAAGGAGACACAGAATCCGAAGCAGGCTCCAGGCTCCAAGCTGTCAGCACAGAGCCCGATGCGGGCTCAAACCCACAAACCATGAGATCATGACCTGAGCCAAAGTCAAATGTTTAACCGACTGAGCCACCCAGGCGTCCCAATGTTAGGGACTTTATAAAATTAAGCTATTATACTGAAATAAGGGAAACAACGTATTATCTCAATAGATACTAAAAAGGCACTTGATAAAATTCAATACTTAGTCATTCAAAACTATTTATAAAACTAGGAAAAGATGGGTCCTTGTTTAACGTGACAACGAGCAACAACTAACTTTTATCAAGTGCTAACTCCATGCAGGTATTGTACCAAATTCTTTCCAGGAACTGTCACGTTTGATTCTCACAGAACTTCCTGAGGTTGATATGTTCTCTTCCCAATACCCTCCGCTGCAGTGTTTTAGAAATACTGGCCAATGTAATAAATTATGAAATCTAAACCAGAGTTATAAGTATTTGGACAGTAGACCACAAAATGATCACAATTTACATACAACAGGATTGTCCATCAAGAAAATCCAAGAGAAGCAAATGAAAAGCAATTTGAAACCAGGAGGAGTAAGGTAACAGAATAAAAGGTGAATTCATGAAAACTGTAACTTTCCTGTATGTTCTCAGTTACCACAAAAGGGTAACTGCAGGGGAAAAGCTATCATTTACAAAACTAACAAAATTGTAAAGTAATCAGAAGTAATCATAACAAGAAATATGAAGGATCTGTATGAAGAAAATGACACAATTTTAAATAGGGGTGGCTATACTTGTCATTAAGACTAATACTAAAATGTCCCTTTTCGCAAGTTATATTATGGATTTCATGGAATTCTAATTGGAGGTGCAACTGTCTTTTTTCCCAACTCGACAAAATTATTAGCTGGTTCGCCCGGAAGGATACTTGAAAACGATAGATGTGAAAATCCTAAAATAAAATCGTTTATAAAATTGTGGTGATGCATTTGGCATGATAGTGATGTAAGAAAATGGACAATAGGCAGAGCAGGGTTAACAGGCAAGAAAGAGATATATAAGACTTACTATACAGTGAAGGATGAATCAGAAAAGGAAAAGAAGTAAATCATTCAGTGAAAGTTCTTGAGAAAGATGATTGGCTACTTGAAAAAAATACACATACATCCTTGGCTTACGCTACTCATTAAATTAATTCCAGAGAGATTAAAGTGTCAAATGTAAAAAACAAAACAAAACAAAAAACAAAAAACTGGGGCACCTGGGTGGCTCAGTCGGTTTAGCATCCAACGCTTGATCTCGGCTCGTCATGATCTCACAGTCGGTGAGACTGAGCCCTGTGTTGGGCTCTGTGTTGACAGCATGGGGCCTGCTTGGGATTCTCTCTTTCCCTTTCTTTCTGCCCCTCCCCTTCTCTCAAAATAAATAAATAAACATACAAAAATGAAAAATTTATCATCTCTCCATCTGTTTTTCCCAAATACTTTGCACGTGATGTACACTTAAATTCAATTCACCAAATGACACTACTACATAGGTATTCTTTAAACAATTTTTTTTAAACGTTTAATTTTTGAGAGACAGAGAGAGACAGAGCATGAGCAGGGGAGGGGCAGAGAGAGAGAGAGGGTCACAGAATCTGAAGCAGGCCCCAGGCTCTGAGCTGTCAGCACAGAACCTGATGCGGGGCTCAAACTCACAAGTGAGATCATGACCTGAGCTGAAGTGGGACGCTTAACCGACTGAGCCACCCAGGCACCCCAAAAGGTATTCTTAGCCTGGTTTTCAGATAAGGAAACCAAGGGCCCGTGGAATTAGACAACTTGCTGGAGGTTGGACGGGCAGAGTCCTCCTTAGCCCAAGTCTATCAAGTTCCAAAGGCCCTGTCCTAACCCTCCTGCCTCCCACGAAAAAAAGAAAAAACCCAGAATATCTTGAGCGGAGGGACTCTCTACATTTAAAAGCAAAGGAGAAAGAGAGAAAAAATCACAAAGGAAAAAGAAGGGAAAAGTCTCTGAATGTCAAGAAAATCAAAGTTTAAAGGGAAACCACAGTGCAAATATTTGCAACAAATGTGATACAAAGACTTTATGCAAACAGATAACAGAAAAACCACACGGCAGCTTCAAAAGCAAAATGTCAGAGAGAATGGACAGACCATTCTCGGAAGAGGAATGATGAAGGTCAACGCACCTGTCAAACAAGTTTACCACGACTGCAATCAAGAAATGCAAAGAGAAATGAACAGGTATTAACCACCTTTCACCTTGCAACCTAATAATGTTTTTTTAGGAGCAAAGATTCAGCACACGGCCGCTGGAATGAGGTAGGCACTCTCTTGTACAGCCGACCAGAGCACAAAGTGGAACCACATTCTGGAGAGCCGTTGGTCTTTCTGTATCAAGAATCTAAAAAGTATTTCTATCCTTTGATCCAATAATTCCACCTCTGGGAATCTATACCCAGAAACGTCACAATTCTGCACAAAGACCTCCATCACCATCATATTTATAACAATAAAACACTGCTGGCGACTTAAATGCCATATCACACAAGTCATTTCATCAATTGTGGCACATGTTGTGCTAGAATCTTGGAGCCCGCTAAACATGATATTTAGGAAAATTTTTAACCAACTGAGGAATGTTAATGTAACACAGACCAAAATTATGTGCGTATAGCTAGATATAATATTACAGAGATTTCTACATCCCTGGAGAAAGAGGAATAAAGAGAATGAGAAGGTACACGTACAAATTAGCAGTATTCACATTTGTCTGTCAATAGGTGGGTGATTACTTTCTTTCTTTATACCTCTTTGCACATTATGCTTAATACTATTTTTTTAAGATTTTTTTCCAGTTTATTTATTTCTTTTTAGAGAGAGAGAGAGAGAGAGAGAATCCCAAGCAGGCTCCACACCATCAGCGCAGAGCCCGATGTGGGGCTCAAACCCACAAACCGCCAGATCATGACCTGAGCTGAAGTCTGATGCTTACCTGACTGAGCCACCCAGGATCCCCTTAACACTATTTTTTTTTTAAGTTACTTGAAAGGACACTGCGCTGTTTATCAGAAGATCTATTTCTGCATCGTCACTGATGCCTGTGATGGCCTCAACAAGCCTCGAGACTCTGGAGGGCAGGGTCCTGGCTATGAGTGCAAGGCCGGAGCAGCTGATGCTCTGGGGACCAGCCCTGTCTGGGGTGATTTTTAAAACGTAGTTGAACCCAAATTGTTTGGGTCCTGGTACTTGTTAATACAATGCTTTTCTTTCTTTCTTTCTTTCTTTCTTTCTTAATTTTTTTTTTTAACGTTTATTTATTTTTGAGACAGAGAGAGACAGAGCATGAACAGGGGAGGGGCAGAGAGAGAGGGAGACACAGAATCTGAAACGGGCTCCAGGCTCCGAGCTGTCCGCACAGAGCCCGACGCGGGGCTCGAACTCACGGACCGTGAGATCATGACCCGAGCCGAAGTCGGACGCTTAACCGACCGAGCCACCCAGGCACCCTGATACAATGCTTTTCTAATTAACGGACAACGGGGGTATGAAATGAGCACGGGAGAAAGGAAAGATCTGGTCCCCAGAGCTGCAGGCTTATTCTACCCACTCTGCTCTGGCAGGGCCTGCTTCGGCCACCTGCACTGATCCCCACCCCGTCCACATGCTGGGCTGGCTCCCTCTGCAGAGCCTTAGGACTTTTGTCCCCTCAGTAGCTCCCTCCCAAATGGGAACTAGTTAATCCCTCTTAAGACGGCCTCCATTCCTTCTTGATTTTATCTTCAATCTGCCTGGTGCTTCTTCCTGGCATCCATGCCCCAGACCCTTCTCTCTGTCAGGCTTCCGGGAGCTCAACCCTGGCCCCAGCGGCCACTGGACACTCATGCGCCATTCAAGTGCTCTTCCTGCCTTATCTTTTTGAGCACTTCCTCTGAGGAGGCCCCACATGACAGCTCGCTGTCTCCCGGAGGCTCCTACAGGGCTCCAGGAAGTTCTAGAAGTGTCACTCTGCCGGTGCTCTCTTTCCTTCTGCTGTGGAACTTTCTCCACAGAGGGGCCCTATACTCCTCTGCATCTGAAATGTCACTACTCACTTTATGAGTTGTAAAAAATAACGGCCAGGGTTTAGTGGGTGTTGACCGTGTGTGCCTGGCCTTGGGTCACACATTTTGCCCACATTCTCCCATTTTTACCCTCTCAGTAATCCAATGACAACAACAGAAAGACAAATAGGCCGACTTTTAAAATGGGCAAAGGATCTGAAGAGACATTTCTCCAAATAAAATAGACAAATGGCCGGGGCGCCTGGGTGGCTCAGTCGGTCGGGCGTCCGACTTTGGCTCAGGTCATGATCTCACAGTCTGTGAGTTCAAGCCCCATGTCGGGCTCTGTGCTGATGGCTCGGACCCTGGAGCCTGCTTCAGATTCTGTGTCTCCCTCTCTCTCTCAAAAAGAAATAAAAACATTAAAAAAAAAAAAAAAGATAGACAAATGGCCAATAAACACGAAAAGAAGCTCGACGTCGTTAATCATTTAGGGAGACGCAGCCCCAGGTCACAATAAGATGCCACTTCACAGCCACCAGAATCATTATCACCAAAAAGATAATAACGGGGGTTGGTGAAAATGTGGAACAGTCATGGCTGATGGGAACATAAAACAGTGCAGTTCCTGTGGAAAACAGTGCGACCGTTCCACAGAAAGCTACCATTACTATTTGACCCAGCAATCCCACCCAAGACCATTGAAAACACGTGTTCACACAAAACCTTGCACATGGGGGCACCTGGGTGGCTCACCCAGGTAAGTGCCTGACTCTTGGTTTCAGCTCAGGTCACGATCATGGGCGCGGTTTGTGCATTCGAGCCCCACGTCAGGCTCTGCGCTGACATTGTGGAGCCTGCTTGTGATTCTCTCTCTCCGCCCCCCCCTTCTGCCCCTCCCTCACTTGTGCTGTCTCTGTCTCTCTCAAAATAAATAAATAAACTTAAAAATTTTTTTAAATGTTTATTTCTTTATGAGCACGAGAAGGGGAGGGGCAGAGAGCGAGGGACGCACAGAATCAGAAGCAGGCTCCAGGCTCAGAGCTATCAGCACAGAGCCCGACGCGGGGCTCGAACCCACCAACCGTGGGACCATGACCTGAGCCGAAGTCAGACGCTTAATCGCCTGAGCCGCCCAGGCGCCCCAATAAATAAACTTTAAAAACAAAACCAAACCACAAAAACCTTGTACATGAATGTTCACAGCAGCATTTCTCATAATAGCCAAAACGACCCCAACGTCCACCAACTGATAAATGGATGATTAAAATGTGGCCTAGCCACACAACAGACTATTATTTAACCGTAATCATGCTACAACAGGGCTGAACTCCAAAAGCATTATGCTGGGTGGAAAAAGCCAGACACAAAGGCCGCATATTGTATGATTCCATTCACATAAAATATCCAGACCAGGCAAGTGTCAGAAAGTCTATTAGTGGTTGCCAAGGGTTGGAGGGTGGGGAAATCCCGAGTGAGTGCCAGTGGGTACAGGGTTTCTTTTTGGGATGATGGAGTTAGACACTGGTGATAATTGCACAACGCTAAGGATGTCCTAAACACCACTGAATTGTACACTGTGCAAAGGGTGATTTTGTGGGATGTGAATTATACCTCAATAAAAACAAATTAACCCCAGGAGTGGGCACCTCACCAGCGAGGACGCTGGGTGGGCGCAGGCAGGTTAGCGTCTCGCAAACACTAGAACTCACATCGAACGCAGCCAATCCCGGAGGGCTGTCCGCTAAGCACTGTGTCGCACGGCATGGATTGAGGCGGGAAGGGCAGACCCCTTGTGACCCCATCTCCGGGGCAACGAGGAACGCCTGGCCAGGAGCACTGCAGCCGTTTCACCACCATGTTTGGGTTCACGCTCCAGGAGAGCGGACCCTTCGACGGGGAGGCGCCAGTGTCTGTGCCCAGGTGAAGTTAACCCGCCAAGCAGGCCAGCTTGCAAAACACACCAAAGCCAGAGCCTACGCTGGTTCTGGAAGAGCTGCCCTGGTGTGCTGGGCACGGGCGCAGAAAGCCTGGAGACCGTCAGCTTCACCAGGTCGTTGTGAGTGAGTCCCTCACCGTGCACAGAAGACACCAGTGAGCCATTAACGCACAGGCCTTCACGGGCGCTCCACTCTCTCCCGTCTTGCGCACAGAAAGAAAACTCAGAAGAAAAAAGAACACTTGGACCAACTCTGACGTAAACTGGGTTTCAAGAGCCCGTGGTCCTCCAGCCTGGCTAGAGGCTACCGTTTGGACCAGTATTGGTCCCCACTTTCTGTCAACACCAGCTACGAAAACCAGTGTATTTCTTTGCATTGCACAAAAATAACCAGTGAGCAGTGCAAACTTGACTGAAACTTTGGAAGCGAATTGGAGGAAAGGGGGTTGTATCCATGCGATCACATCACCGGAAATGGCTTTATGCCTCTCCTGGACATTTCTGCCCTCCCAAGTCCCTTCTCTGTGTCCCCCCTTTCCGGGCCTACCCGATCCCACACACCCCCAGGCTTGCTGGCTCCCCTCTGTTTCTCCTTCCTGAGAACGGCCTGAGATCAAGTCCTGACCCTGCCATTTATCGGTAAATGTGGCATGCTACCTAACCTCTCTGGGCCTCAGTTTCCTCATCCCTAAAGTGGGGATAATAACAGGACTTCCTCCGAAGGTCGCTGGCGACGGTGAGTTAATACACGTAAAGAGCCTGGAACAAAGCCTGGCACACAGTTAGCCTTCGTGAATCTCTCGTGGTCATTTTTAGGCAGAACAGGTTAGCAACCACCTTTTGTGAGGGGAGCAAGGCTTAGGGCCTGCTCTACCCCAACCGGCCTGTCACACTTCCTAACGAGAAGGCGGCCTTCTCTGAGGGAGCTTTTGGTGACTGAATGTCCTGCCTGTGCTTCTTCATCTTTGGGGCTGTGCTGACGAGGCCACAATCCAGGCTGCCTGGCTGCCGTCCCCGGGAAGGAGGCCGTGGGTGGACCCGGGCGTCTCGGGGAAGGCTGTGTGTTGAGGAACCCGAGATTACTTCCCCACCCCCCCACCCCGCCCCCCAGCTGGCTGGACGAGGCAGCGCACGTCTGCCCCTCCTCCAGGAGGGAAGCCAACTCTAGTGTGCCACAGTGGGAACGCCACCCCACTGGGCAGACTGTGTTCCCAACCACGCTGGGCCATTGTTCTGGTTCTGCCTGTGTGGCCTGAGCCAGGGGAGGCTGGCCCTGCTGACTCCTGGCTCTTACATCGGGGGGACCCCCACCCCCCAAGGTATGTATCTCTTTTCTGTAGCATAAAGCACCTAACAGGTGCACGGGTGCCACGTGGGGGTGCTGTCCTGGCCGGAGAGGAGGGCACAAGCTAGATGGCCTCTTGTATGCCCATCCCAGCTGGGCCGGATGCCCCCTCCAGCTTCCCCTGCGGTGGGACTGAGTGTGGTCAGGTGAGCACGACAGAGGCCCCATCTAGAAGAGCACACTGTCGCTTGTGTTTCCAAGCCCCCTTGCCCCAAGATGGCAGAGCTGCCTGGGGCCTTCCCCCTCCAGCTCTCAGGGCCCAAGACGGGCCTCCAGGCCTCCCTAAAGCGGGGTTCTCTGAGCTGCTGAGGAGAGGCCTGAGCTTTCCTGCCTGGTGGCAGGTGGGCGGTAGGGCTGACCTCTCTGGAGGAAATGCGGGTTTGCGAGGCCTGGGGTGAACGTGTGCTCTCATCACGTGGGTGGCACTGAATTGCAGCCTTGTCTTTTGGTGCCTTCCTCACCCCCCTCTTCGTTTCATTTAAATAGTCAAATCCTGTTCTCTTTCCTCAGCACCAAGGCCACTGGGGAGGTTGTACCCAGTTCCTGGTGCTGCGGACACAGCTGCCTAAACCAGCCGCTGGAGGCCCCCTGCTGTCCCCTCACTCAGCAGAGGGGACTGGGGACAGGCTCCAGGCAGTGGGCACAGGCAGAATGAGGCCTGCGCACGCAGGGCCATGAGGTCTCTTTCTGTGGATATTTCTAGAGCAGGAGGGGAGTCTTGGTGGTCTCCTCCTGCAGTCCTGGCTCACTTTGAGAGCCCTGACCCCACACCTGCACCAGCTGGGTCCCCGTACTCCCAGCTGACTTCCAGAGAGACAGCAGAGGGGCGAAGCCTGTCGCTTGTGAAACCGAGGACATTTCACCCAGTTGCTTTTCACCCCGCAGGCCGTGGACAGGACGGCATGGGGCAACGTTTGCACCGGGCCACGGGGAACAGAGAAAACTAAGGATGGTGGGCTTTGTTTCCCAAGAGGTTAAATCTATTCGATTTAAAGGACTGGTGTTTGCTTTGTTTTTTGTTTGGTTGGTTTTTTGTTTTGTTTTTAACGTTTATTTATTTTTGAGAGAGAGAGAGAGAGAGAGAGAGAGAGAGAGAGAGAGAGAGAGAGAGAACATGAGCAGGGGAGAGGCAGACAGAGAGGGAGACAGAGAATCCCAAGCAGGCTTTGTGCTACCAGCACAGAGAGCCCGATGCAGGGCTCAAACCCACGAACCATGAGATCACGACCTGAGCCGAAATCAAGAGTCAGACTAAGCTTAACCAACTGAGCCACCCAGGCACCCCTGTTTTGTTTTGTTTTAAAGACTACACTCTTCCTGCTTTTCAGTGTTAAAGGATGCTTTCTTCCATGAAATGAGCCTTTGGAAGGTCCAGTTAGTTGTCACCCATTTAGTCAGTTTTTCATTTTTAAATCTCCTCCATTGGCAAAATGAAAGATGGCAGCAGGATTGTGTCTCACAGGCTTGGGGAAAGTTTGGTGGTCCCTGGCATCCCACAGCCTGGAGTGGCTCCTGACCCTGCGGGCAGGATGGCTTCCCTTGAAAAGCAGAGGGGCTCGGGGAGCCCCGGGCCTGGCCGAAGGGCAGGGTTCCCAGGGAAGAATCCAAGCCCTGGGGTCTAGACCTGAAAGGGTTTTGAGGACAGGAACTTGATGACAAGTCCAGGCCTCGGTGAAGAGGACGGTGGACAGCTGGGCACCACGGACGCCCTCCCTAAGATGCAGACCCCGAACTCTCTGCAGCTCTGAGAGTCACTCCATGCAGAAGAGGGGACAGGAGGAGGAGTGGAGGAAGGACTATGGGAAACCAGGCCTGGATCCCAGCCTGCCACCAGCTAGCAAGGGCAGTGGAGACATAGGCCTCACCCTCTCAAAGCTCCTTCCGCTCACTTGCAAACTCAGGGGTCATCGGACGAGACCCAAGGCCTCCCAAGGCCTCCACTCAGCCCCGGCTCTGGCCTCCATCATGCTGCCCATTTGGAGTCAGAGATTGCATTGCAGCCGGGGCACAATCAGAGCCCCTTGACCAGAGGGCTGCTGCACCAGTTAGCCCTGGAAGGTCTCAGCGGGGGCTCAGCACACAGCGAACACCCAACAGAACCGGCCGCCCACTGGGGCAGGAGACCGGTCCATGCGGGCCCAGCGGAGTCAATTTGGAGTCTCCCCACTATTTCCCAGGCCCTGTTGGTGGGTCCCCACGGGGGCACTGCCTGTGGGGAGGTCCTGGGTCCCCTCCTCTGAGTGTGAGACTGGGGGGCATGGGAAGCTGGCCTTGGGAGGTGGGCCTCTGGTGCCATCAACACTCAGGCCTGTTTAGGAGCATTTTCTAATACTCCCAGCTGATCCTCGTAGACACCTTGGCTTCTCCTGCCGTATCACCCGGAACCTAGGCTCACAGCTTGACAGGGTGAGGAGTGGGGTGGCCTGGGTGCAGCCTCTGGGGTCAGATGGCCCTGGCTTCGACCGTCGTCCGTCGCTTAACCTGTCCGAGCCTTAGTTTCCTCAACTGCAAAGGAGGGGGGTGACACCAGCACCTGCGGTTCAGGTTGCCGTGGGGACGAAATGAGATAACGCCCCGACAAGTACGTACGCTTAATGCTCAAAACGGGTCTGTGTTCAGTGACCTGCCTCCCTGCTGCCTGGTCACAGGGAACTTCCTGCAAGCCCGGGGATGCTGCCTGAGAGGTGCAGGGGGACAGCCCGTCCCCTGCTGTGCCCTGGTGCTGCCCTAGGCCGTGCAGGGGTGCTTAGATGCCAGGGTTGCAGGGCTGAGGGCCTTCTTCAGACATGGGTCAAGAAGGGTGTTTTAAAAAGGAACCTCCAGCAAGTGGCTGGTTCCTCCATTGTTAACAGAACCGGAGCGTTGGGCGATCTCCCGGAGCCGGGAGTGAGGTGAAGCGGGTAGATGAGGGTGGCCGAAATGGGTGGGGGACACAGCCCGGTGCCGGGGTGAGGAGGGAAGAGGCTCTCCCCGTCAGTGATGGTGACTTCCTCTGCTCTCAGGGCCCCGTATGCAACTTCTAGGTGAACTGAAAGGTCCTTCTTGAGCGAACCCACCCCACATTCTGGCTCCCGAACAACGGCGTCCTCCGGGGACCCAAAGCCTAGGCGCCAGAAGGGTCCCCGCTCACCAGGCCTGCTCCCCAGAGGTCTGCACCGGGGTCTCCGGGCTGGGCACCTGTGACCCACACCTGAGTTGAGCCAGCCGCTGTCTAACAAGGGCACCACCTTGGAGCCCCGAGTTCCCGCCTGCCTCCCAGAGCCTGGAGACCCTCGTCCCGGCCCCTGGCCCTGCCGCTCGTGTGTGACCAGGCCCAGAGTGGCTCTGGGGGGGTCCGGCGTTGAAAAACCTGAGCTCCAAGGCCACGCAGGCCCACAGGGGCCTCAGCAGGACCCACCAACAAATCCGGGCATCACACAAGTCGGGCCCACGCATCCCGTGACCCGAAGCCACCCTGTCCCCCGGCGGGCCGCGCCTCCTCCCGTGGGCCCGGCGCACTTACAGCACGCAGAGCGCGTAGGCCTTGGAGATGGACTCGCTGGCACGCACGAGGAAGCTCCCGTCCTTGCCCGTCCTGGACAGCAGCTCCTCGGCCTTGGAGCGGGTGATGTTGCCATGGTTCCAGCAGGGGACCATGGCGGCCACGGGCCTCCCCGGGCCGGGCGGGCGGCCACCCCGGGACCCACACGCCACCGAGGGGAGCTGAGGCCCCCGCACCGCGAGCCGCCGTCGGTCCCCTCTCGGTTGCCCCGCTGCTGCCACCAGCTCCCTGCCCGACTTCCTGTTTCAGGAGCTCAGCGAGGGAAAGGAAGCCAGCAGCGGCAGAGAACTTCCTCATTGCGGAGACCGGCCGGGGAGGCCGCGCTCCACCTTCCCACCCCGCCCACCCGCCGGCCGCCCCTCCCGCTGCCCCCCCAAGGCCTCCCCGGGGGCGGCAGCTGGGTCGTCGTCGTCGGGGTCAGGAGGCTCACGGCCGGCTGCCGGAGAAGCGCGGCCCGGCAGGTGGACGGGCCAGGACAGTGGCCACTGGAGGCCTGTCTGGATGCTCACGTGGGATGGCCACGCCCTGGCCGGATCCCTCGCCTTCGGCTTTACCCTACTCCAGGGGCTACTCAGCTGGGACCACCGCCTGCCCCCCAGGGCCAGGCGAGATTGAGGGAGAGGGGCGCAGTGGAGCCCCCTCCCAATGTGAGAGACTCAGGACACCACACAGCCTTGGGTGCTGGAAGGACCTTGAGGGACACCACCGGAGGGCTCCAAGGGCCCAGGTGACAGCTCTGTGACACGTTTACACTCGTCCCCAAGCGCCGGTGGGTGTGAAGGAACCCTGTTCTCCGTGGCGGTCCAGCTTAGCCACGCACGAAGGGGGTGGAGGGCTTGGGGACGTTGACCCTGCACAGAGAGAATGCGGGCTGGGTTTTCCCCTCTGGGTCTTTCCGGGACGCTCGGAAATGACACTTCCCCCCAGGCTGACCACCTGGCCAAGGATGAAGACCATGGCTTCCGGTGCCCTTTATCCCAGGAGAGTCGGGGTGGCCAGTGGAGCGCCTCCAGGCTGCCGTGGTTGCACTTGCCGGTGGCCCAAAGGAGAGCCGCCCCCATGGGGCCGCCATCCCGGACCAGCAGATTCTGAGGGCTCCAAAGCAGACGTCCGCTCGTGGGGTGCACTCCGTCCTTGGGTCAGGCCCAGCAGGGTCAAGGGGCGCTGCTGACCCATCGCACAAGGCGGCGGTGCCCCCCCATCCCACACCCAGGCCTCGCCCCACCCCCCAAGACATGACAAGAGACCCCCTCCAGAGGCCCGAGCTCAGTGAGCCTCCGTCTGAGCCCCCCAGCTCTACATCGCAGCTTCAGGAGCTGATCAGACGTCTTTCTCTCAGCTGAGGTTTCCTCTTTTCTATCTTGAGGAAATAACCCCTAACGGAGCTCGCCTGTGCTGATGAGCCCTTAGCACCTCCACCTGCATGGACCTCCACACGGCAGGTGATTCTGAACAAGCATGTCCTGATTCTGAGGCCAGAGTGTGGCCTCTGGGCTCCAGGTGACGTTCCTTCTGGAAACTCCAGCTCAGTGAACTCCCCAGTCCTCACTCCCACCTCCCTAAGCCACTCTGAGCTTCCTCTCCCCTGACCTCTGACCCTGCCCGGCTCCTCCCACTGGACTAAGAACTCAACTCCCAAACTCTCAGGACATAGGAAGCAAGGGTCCTCTGGGCAGGCCCCGAGCTAGGCGTGGGGACAAGAGCTGGCCTCCACACTCCAGCCTTCTGGAAGCCAGCTCTACGCTCCCATCACCACCATTTAGCACCCTTCTTGCCTCCCTGCTGACCCTCCAATAACCTCCTCCTTGGTCTCAGCCTCAAGGCCCCTTGGTCTCTTTAGGGCCCATCAGAAGGATCCATCTGCAATCCTGACCCCTTAGTACCTTGACCAGACCCTCCACCACGTCCAAGACTCTTGCACTTATCACTGCCTTCCTGCTACTTTCTCCAGCTTCCCACATCCCCTCTCTCAGGCCTCTGTCCCTACCGAGTCCTGCCTTTCAGCAGAGTCGGGGGGCCAGTGGGACCACCTTTGCCCTTTACCCCTGTGATTTCCCTTGGACACACAGGACACATACATGACACACGCATTTCCCTAATTTTGAAGGCCCATCCCATTTCTACTTCCATCCAACCCAGCTGCCTGAGCCACCTGACATGGTCAGCTTCCTGGTCCCCCTGCCCTTCTGCTGCCCTGTTCGGAAAACCACGACACTTAGACCAGGGCTGCCCTTTCGGCGGGTGGGTGGGGCCTGGGTGAATATTTTTTGCGGGGCTCCTGTCTATATAAACAATGCACTAAAAATGTGTATTATAAAATTCATGCACCCACGGGAGGTACAGTGACTTATCATTGAAGATTTAGTATAAGGGATAGAGAGGAGGTAATTATCTATATGTTCAGTGTCTAGTCAGTGCACTGAAGGGTCTTTTGTGACGTCCAGGCTCTTGCTTCCTGTTCAGATCCTGTTTTTTAGTGTCTTGGGTTCACGGAAGCCCTTTGCTGTACCTCAGGGCTCCCCACGGCCCACCGGCCTGGGCAGACAGTCACCCACTGATTCCTACTGGAGGGCAAAGGAATGAAGGAGTGAAGGAAGTGTTGACTCACTGAGTCACCAAAAACAGAGGGAGCCGTGATAGTCAATTTTCTGCAACTTGGCTGGGCCATTATTCTAGATGTCTCTGTGAAGATACTTTTAGATGAGATTAGTATTTATTTTATTTAAACATTTTTTTAGATTCTATTTTTTAAGCAGCCTCTGCACCTAACGTGGGGCTCAAACCCACAACCCCAAGATCAAGAGTTGCATGCTCTGCCAACTGAGCCAGCCAGGCACCCCAAGGTTAGTATTTAAATCTGTAAACTCTGAGTAAAGCAGATTACTCTCCATATGGTGGGTGGGCCTCATGCAATCAGTTGAAGGCCTTTATAGAAAAAGACCAAGGCTCCCATAAGAAGAGGGAATTCTGTCAGCAGATTGCCTTCAGCTTGAATTGCAGTCCCCCCCCCCCCCCAGCCTGCCAGCCCACCCTGCAGATTCTGGACTTGTCAGTTTCTGTAATCACATGAGACAATTCCTTAAAAATAAAGCTCTCTCATATATATGTACATACACACACACATCCTGTTGGTGGTGTTTCTCTGGAAAACCCTGACCAATACAGAAGGAACTGTTTGAAAGCTGCCGTCAGGAGTGAACTTCCCTCACCCCCCCAGACCTGAGAAAAAGGCATCTTGGGCTGAAGAAGGAGATGGGGTAGCCATTCCCAGAAAACCGGGATAGGACAAGGAGGCCTGAGCCTCCTGTGGTCAAGCAGCGTTGCTCCCAGTGCCAGGGGGCCCAGGGCAAGTGGGTCAGCGCCCCCATCAGGAAAGAGTGACACCCTCTTCTGCCCTGAGAATATACCCTGTCCCCATTGGCCCCTCCCAAATCAAAGGTCAAGGACACTTATCAAGATGGGGAAGGGCTCACTCTCCACTAGAGTGAAAGACGACGACCCAGCAGAGATCTTCTGAGGGCTGAGACACCTCCAAACATAGCAAGGATCATCCCCCCGACCCTCTGCAGAGAAGGAAGGGTGCCTCCTTCTTGGGCCCTCTCTCTCCCAGCTTCACGTCTGTGGGTTCTCGAGCGCTATCAGGGTGCCTGGCTCCACCTGCCTGCCTTCTCACAGACTCCCGGCTCCGCGTCCGCTATGGCATCTTCGGGTGGCTTTTCCAGATCCTCCCCCCAGGCCCCTGCAGACATAAATTCTGCTCAGCAGTCCTCTGAGTGCTGGGCGGGGCTTCTCCCGGAGTCCGGAGCACCCCGAAGGGTGGGAAGGCAGGGTCTCCGTTCACGGCGCGCCCACACTATTTTCCCCTCCAGTCTCAAGTAATTCTATTTCAGGGCTGGAAATCAGACCCCGAGCCACACACCCAGGAGCAAGGCCGGATCTGAGCCCCAGCTCTGCCCCAAGATCCCTCTGCTACAGAGTGTCTGTGAAGTCACTGAAAGGTCTGGTGCGAGGCAGGTGCTCTCTGATGAGACGGCTCCCGTAGGGGGCCCTCCTGACCGGTGGCTGGACGACAGAGTCCTGGGGGGCCCCAGCCAGCCGCCAGTGCCATTGACGCTGGCCACTGATTTAACAACCCTGGTATGAAAGAGAGGATTCTATAAAAGTGCTCTTTACCTACAACTAAAAATAACCGAAAATAGGTCAGATTCTGAGCCTTGCGACCCCCCACCACCAGGGGGAGCCTCCAACTCTTGCCTCCATCCATGAGTTCCTGTGTGGGGAGAGCTGTTCCTTTCCAAGAGTCCCGCCTCTGCCGTTCCCATAGTAACGACGCCATAGGGCCGGAGGCTATTTCCCAAGGGGTCCAGGGGCCGAGTTCATCATTGTGCTCAAGGATTTCCCTCGAATACCAAAGGCCTGGCAGCGAGCAGCTCTCCCCTTGCCAGAAGATCAAATAGGCCTGAACTGCAACCAGGAGAATAGGGCTCGATTTGGGGGAAGAATTGGGTAAGAGAGAAAAATCACATCTACAAAAATAACTTGTGTCTTTTGCCAAGATTGTTAAGGACACAGGGACATATTCAAAATACAATGGTAAGTTAAAAAAAAAAAAAAAGGAAAAAAAATCAGGAAACCGAGTTGAGGATACAGCATGAATCCAGCTGTGGAAAAAACTTTATCCTGGGAAATCACCGAATCTGAAGAGTGCTGAGTTAAGTGGCATATCCACGAGCGATTTTTTTTCCTCCTTCTAGTTTCCCAGATTTCCTTTAGGACCACATGCTACTTTTATGTAAATAGAAATTAAATAAATACAAAGACAACTAGGGTTCCAGAAGTTTTGCGTGAAATCTTTCTGGACAACTTGGCTTTGGGCTGGTTGCATCCCAGTTACATGTCCCTCTGGAAGCATAAGGAAGAGAGAGGAACCGAGGCCTCATCTTTTTTTTTTTTCTTTTAACCCTGTCATACAGCCTACTTTTTTCACTTCACAATATTTCTGAACATTTCGTGGAGCTTTTTTGTATCTACCATAGTCTTTGAAAAGCTAGCATACTAGGGCCACCAGGGTGGCTGTAGGTTGAGCGTCTGACTTTGGCTCAGGTCAGGATCTCGAGGTTCGTGAGTTCAAGCCCCACACTGGGCTCGCTGCTGTCAGCGAAGAGCCCGCTTCGGATCCTCTGTCCCTCGCTCTCTGCCCCTCCCCCACTTGTGCTCTCCCAGAAATACATTTTTAAAAAAACTTAAAAAAGAAAAAAAGCTAGCATACTATGATATGCCGTAGCATCATGCATTGTACCAGTCTCCTACCGGTGGCCCCTGAGAGTGTTTCCAATATTTGTTATTACAAATCCCAGTCAGTGTGTCTGCTGGATATAGATCCTCAGAAGGGCGAGGGGTCCAAAGGCAGTGCATGTTTTTCTTTGGGGTTAATTATGCCATATCGTCTTCTATTTTTAAATTTTTTTTCACGTTTTTACCTATTTTGACATCTCCACGTCACCTCCAGCCTCTGTCCCAGCCCCGAGCGCTTCCCGATCCTCCCTTGCCTGGGCCTGTCGCTGCATTTCCCAAATGCATTTTCTGCCAACAGCCATCAGCTTTCCGTGGCGGCTACACGTCAGCTCCTTCCCGGCTTCGTGTTCGGTCGGTCTTCCTCTTTGCCTCCACGGCCAGCAGAGCTCTTCACCAATGCCCAAACCAAAAGCAAATCCATGCTGTTGGTTCTAACTTCATTCCCATCAGCATCTCCTGCCCGCTCTTGTCTTGTGAACTTCCTCCTGCGCGGAGGCCCCCGGCTGGGAAGCCCTGGGATTTCTTGACCGTATCCCTGCTCCCCGAGGGGGTCCCCAAGCTGTGTGAACGTCGTCTCTGAAATGCCCCTCTGAGGACCCTCTTCCTGGCTCGCAGATGGCTGCCTTCTCGCTTCCTCCTCACGTGGCCTGTACGAGACGGGGGAGAGTGGGAGACTTTCTCTCTCTTCCTCATTTTTTTTTAAAAATTTTTAATGTTTATTTATTTTTGAGAGAGAGAGAGAGCAGGGGAGGGGCAGAGAGAGAGGGAGACACAGAATCTGAAGCAGGCTCCAGGCTCTGAGCTGTCAGCACAGAGCCTGATGCGGGGCTCCTAACTCACCGACTGTGAGATCACGACCCGAGCCCAAGTCAGAGGCTTAACCGACTGAGCCACCCAGGCGCCCCACTCTTCCTCTTCTTATAAGGCTACCAAACCTCTAGGATTTGGACCCCATTTTGATGAACTCATGTAACCTTACTTACCTCCTAAAAACCCTATCTCCGAATACAGTCACACTAGGGGTTAGGGCTTCAACATGTGAATTCAGAAGGGAAACGATTTGGTCCACAGCAGTACCTACTAAATATTTGCTGCATTATAACAAAAGCTAATATCTATCTACCAGCTACTATGTGTGAGACACTGTGCTAAGCTCTTGGCATTTGAATTGCTTCATTCATTCCTCGTGATACCCCATAGGGGGTCTCATTATAATCTCCGTTTAACTGGCAGAGAGATGGAGAACCAGAGACATTAAGTAAATAATTCATCTGCAAGTTAGTGGCAGATCGGAGATTCTAGCTCTTGTCTGCTTGACCTCATAACCAGTATGCACATTGCACACTTTGGGTTGGATGAGACTGAAATTCTGTGTGGACTCTGGAATCCTTAGGTCGGAGCCTTTGCTCCATTCACCTAAAGGCTTCCCTGCATCGTCTGTGGAAGCCCCATGGGCCCCCATTGTTGGGAGTAGCACAGGTGAAGGAGTAGCTGGGTTCCAGGCAAGGGTGCTGGTCTCCTGCTCATAAGAGTTTCAGAATTAGAACAGGTTCCTTGAGGAGAACAGAAGTTTGGTTCACACTCAACCCTCCAGGTTTCTTTTTGTTTGTGTTTATTTATTTATTTTGAGAGAGAGAAAGTGCATGCATGCAAATTGCGGAGGAGGAGGAGGAGGAGAGAGAGAGAGAGAGAGAGAGAGAGAGAGAGAGAATCCTAAGCAGGCTCCGTGCTGTGCAGAGCCCAACACAGGGCTCCATTTCACGAACCGTGCGATCATGACCTGAGCTGCAATGAAGACGCTTAACCAGCCGGTGCCCAGGTGCCCCAGATTTCTTCCCGGGAACTCAAGTATGGTGTGATGACCACCTGGTAGGGGGCACTGGGGCCTCGGCTGCTTGTTGAACCTGTCGACCTGCAAATCCCTTCCCGTCTGCAGGTCCCTGTTCTCCTCGTAGTAGTGGCCAAGCTCATCTCCCAAATCTGCAATTCCAAGCCCTGGGCTACAATCCAGACTGCAAACAACCTCCAGGGTCACCTTCCTAAAGCCTTGCTTTGGTCTAGCCACGTCCAACTGAAAATCCTCCGATGGCTCCTGGCTGTCCGTAGAACAAAGCCCCTGCAATTGCAAATCCTGCATTTGCAAAAACTCTAAGCGGGCTCACCAAATTAACCTGTGTCCCTTTGTCCCTTCTTCTTTCCCGCCCCACCTTTGGGGACTTGGTAGGAGCCCTCCTGACTCCATGTCTGCAGGGGCATCTACTCCCACGCCTGTCCATTGTAGCGGTGGCTACTGGAATGTGTACAACCAGATCTTGACCTCCAGACCTTGCTCTACCCCTCAGACCACCGCCTCCCTCCCTTCTGTCTTCCACAGACCTCAGTCCTTACCCTTCCCCCCTTCCCTTGTCCCCATGACGGGCCTCTCTCCACCCTCAACTCCTCTCCCCGCCCCCTCCTCCCGCCACCCCTCCCTGAAAGCCTCCAGCCAGGTTCTTTCCTCGGATGGGGTGCTGACCTTCCCCAGAACAACCCCTTACCAGGCCGCTTGGCCTGGACAGATGCCCAGCTCCCAACCTGCATGGCGGCCAGGCTCTTGCAGACATGCCCTCTGCCTTCCCCACTGGCCAGAGCCAGCGTTTTCCCCGTTGGCCTACCTCACCTCCCCACGCTCCTCAGAGCCGCTCACCCAGAAGCCAGAAGCCATCAAAAAAGAAACCCCTCACTTTTCTGCCCAGGTAGCTGGGCCTCCCAGGACACCTTCAAATGCATCTTTATCCGCCTCTCTCCTCGCCATTCTGGGTTCCCGTGTCACCTTGCTGGGACACCAGCTCCTGAAGGCACCCTGCCCCCCCGCCCCAGATTTTCTCTCTCTCTCCTCCCCCTCGTCCCACAAGGAAGCTTAAAATTTTTCTATCTTAAATCAACAACAACCCTCCCTGCCAAGGGTTCCCAGCCTCGGCTGTGCGTTTGAAAGTCTCCACACCAGCCCACTTAAAAAGAAATCTCTCAGGAGGGTCTGGACACCCCCGGCGAGTCCAGTGGGCAGCCGAGACTGAGAGCCAAGTCCCCACCTGCTTCCTTCGTGCCTGGGTATTGCCCAATTCTGTGCCTTCACTGGTGATCCTTTTGAATAAACTGTCCTTGCTGTCACAGCGTCTTGTATTCCCACTGAAAACCTCTTGTCAAAATTCCAATCGCTCCCCTCTCCCAACATTCTCGCTGTGGCGTGCCGCCTTTCTGGAACCCTGACTGCTGCCCCCCCGCCTTGCTGCTCCTCCCTCCCAGCCTGTCTCATCCCCATCCCCTGATACACGGCTGCTTCCCCACTTTTGTTCCTGGCCTTCTCTTTTGTCTGTCTGCTGCTCTCCCAGGGCCCTTTCCCCACGAGGGCTTCCAAATCTGCCTTTCCAGACCTGACGTCATTCCTAAGCCTCGTCCACACTTCCCGCTGCCCAGGTGGTTTTCTTACGGGCACTAAAGCCCTACTTCACCTGAGTTTCCCAGTTTTACGGTGAAAACCTGTTCTTCCACGTGGTCACCCAACTACCCAGTCTCCCAAGCCAGAATCCAAGTCTTCACCCCCCCTCCTTTCACCACCTACATCTGATGAATCACCCAGCTGTAGAACCCTCCGGAATATCCACTCCCTTCGATGCAGCCTCTCTGGTCCTGGCTTCGTTCACCCTGACATCATTTGCCCCCTGGACTTTTCCAGAGGACTGTCACTAGCCTGTCCTCCTTCAGGATCCCCCGACCCCCAAACACACACACACACACACACACACACACAATCTCTCACTCTGTCCTCCAAATTTATTTTTTTTTTTTTCAACGTTTTTAATTTATTTTTGGGACAGAGAGAGACAGAGCATGAACGGGGGAGGGGCAGAGAGAGAGGGAGACACAGAATCTGAAGCAGGCTCCAGGCTCCGAGCCATCAGCCCAGAGCCCGACGCGGGGCTCGAACTCACGGACTGCGAGATCATGACCTGGCTGAAGTCGGACGCTTAACCGACTGCACCACCCAGGCGCCCCTGTCCTCCAAATTTCTACCAAGCTCTTTCTGAACTGCACCTCTGAGTCTGCGTCTCCTCCAGATCAGATCTCCTGATGCCTTTCTGTTATCACAGGATGAAAGGCAAGCTCCCTGGCAGGTTGTACCAAGCCATTCAAGACCCATCATGGAATTGCCTGATCGTCTCATCCCCTATACTCACTCTGGGCTCCAGCATGACCACATTGGTACCTTGATGTGTTCGTTCGTTCATTCATTCATTCACTCATTCAACACATAATGACTGAGAGCTCCCATACACCCAGACACTGTCTTAGACCCCACGATGTAGCAGGGAACACAGCCCCTGTCCTCCTGGACTTGCACTCTGCATTGGGATTTCTCGCTCTGTGCTATGATACTTGTTCATGGTTGAACTCCTTCCCAGCTGTCATTCCCCTTCGGCCACGCAGGACAAGGGCAGACTCGGGAACCTGACCACCTGGCTCGGCCACTTACCGGCTTGTACGATCCTGGTCAAGGGGCTTCATCTTTCTCTGCCTCAGCTTCTTCCTCTGTAAAATGGGGACAATAATAGTAACCTGCCTTATAGTATCGGGATGAGGAATAAATGAGTGGACACCTGCAAAGGGCTTGGAATAATGCCTGGTGTACAGGCAGGCCTCAAGGGACATTCACTATTGTTTTCTACCATCAGCTCAGTGCCTGAGTAATGAGTACTCGATACATGTTTTCTGGCTGGATTAGAGAAGAAAACAGTAGAAGTAGTCAGCACATTGGAAGTTTGGTTCTCGGTGGAAACCAGGTAGCCCTGGTGTTACAAAGCCACGCTCTCATTAAAAGATCTAGAAAGGAGAAAAATGCTACCCACGGGGAAATAACATGACTCAGGTACCCGTCACTGAGCTCCCACTGACCTAGCACCTCCTTGGGCAGAAAGGAGGGCCTGCATGCTCAACCAGTGACCCATTGGGCCCGAAGAAAAGTAAAGGAACTGACAGTCATCAGGATTCCACCTGCTTTTGCTGGGACCCTGGAACTTCTGGTCCAGAGCAGGAGGGAGGTGGGGGGATACACAGGGGCCTCTGAGCAAGTCATGCCCCCTTCCCGGGACTTTTTCCTTCATCAGATGAACACAGTTAGACCAGAGAATATTCGGGGAAGGGCTTTCTTACCTCTGTGATTCTAGAATTTTCTGTATGTGTGTCTACCACTGGTCTTTAAGCCAGATCATAAACCATGTAGGGAGAGAGTAGGAACCATGACTTACAAATTAAGGAACAAATACGTGACTTAATTCAATTTTTCCAGGAGCTCAGAATACAAATATAAAAATATGAAAAATATAAAAGAAAAAAGCCATTTCAAGACATTTTAATTCATAATGAAGAGTTGCACTTTACATTTGCAAACAACACATCTCGAGAGATTTCACACGTTCATCTTCGACTCAGTAATTCCTCTTAGAGGATTCAGTTTACAGAATGATCACAGATAAAGACGGAGGTTTACTCACAAAGATGTTCATCTCAGTGTTTTTATAACAGAAAAGAAGTAAAAGTACCTTCAATTTCTAATACCCAAGAATGATTGCATAGTTCGCAGTACGTTTCTTCGACATATTGTCTTTTGCAAGAATATAACATGGGGGAAACGCTTCGGGTATAATGTCAAGTGGGGAGGAAAGGCAGCATCCCACGTTGATTCTGCAGCACGAGCTCAGCAAATCTCACAGACAGAAGACCAGAAGAAAATGTGCCTCTGCCTAGTGGGATTACGGGTGGTTTTATCCTGCCTCTTTGTACTTCCAAATGGTTGGCATCTATTCCCTTGAAATCCTCCCCTAAAAACAGTACAAAAATGGAATTTGAAAAAGAAACACCTTGCCAAAAGTACAGTCAGCTTTCTCACCTTGTGAGCAGTGTGATTAAAGTATCACATTTAAATACTGGATTTCTTCCTTTCTTCTTCACGGGATGGGGATTTGTGTGGGCGGTGGTGTGGTGCTGGCTCTAAAATCTCACAGCGCAGAGCAGGGACTTGGAGCACCAAGCTCTCCGCCGCCTCTCGGCTCTGCAGGAGGTGCTGCCTTCCCAGACGCCCGGGCTGGCATCTCTCCGCCCTCCCTGGTGAGGCCACGAGGGAATGCCAGCGAGGGAGGCGTTGCGCCCGGGGCTAACCAAGGGCACAGGCTCCAGAGACAGGCCGAGCAGAGCTCCACGTCCCAGAATCTGGACACACAGACCCCTTTGTACTCCTTGCATGGTCAGACAGGGACAATGGAGACAACTCAGCACGGAGTGGGGACACTGGTCAAGGGTCAGAAACCCACTTGCTTTCCCGGCCCTGCCACAGGCTGTGTGGTCTTGAGGAAGTCATCGGACCTCACCGAACCTGCTGTCACCTCCTCCCGTCCCTCAGTGAGGAGGCTGGACTTAAAAGACTTCAAGTTCACTTCCGTCTCTACAGGCTAACATGCTGTGTCTCACCACATGTGGCCTTACCTCTAAGAATGGACAAGTTCCAGTAATTCTCTGTGGCTATTGTGCTGCCCCCAGCTCATCGCGCTGTGCAGAGACAGAGTCTCTCCTGAGAGGGGCAGATCTTCTCTACAGGCACCACTGGGTCGAGCAGACCACCCTGCCTGCCCTCTCTGCGGGGCCAGGCTCTGGGCCTTCCGAGGCGACCGCCCTGGACGTGCCCCAAGCCCTCTCGTCTCCTCGGCCTCACACGGCAAGGGGAGGGGCCGTGTATCGGTCTGTGGATACGTGTATGTCTCCATGGACACAAATTATAGTAAAAATTCAGTTTCACTAAATGTACTAAATGTATCCTGGATTGGATCCAAGAACAGAAAAAGGACATTAGTAGAAACACTGGTGAAACCCGGATGAAGTCTAGAGTTTAGTAATAGTGCATCAACGTTAATCTCTTAGTTTTGATACATGTACCACAGTTACATAAGATGTTAACACTAGGGGAAACTGAGTGTGGGATATATGGGAACACTCCATACTATCTTTGCAAATTTTCTGTAAATCTAAAATGGTTCCCCCTAAAAAAGTTTATCACAAAAATTCATTTCTGGGGCGCCTGGGTGGCTCAGTCGGTTGGGTGTCCGACTTCGGCTCAGGTCATGATCTCATGGCTCGTGAGTTCGATCCCCGCATCGGGCTCTGTGCTGACAGCTCAGAGCCCGGAGCCTGCTTCGGATTCTGTGTCTCCCTCTCTCTCTGCCCCTCCGGCGCTCATGCTCTGTCTCTCTCTCTCTCTAAAAAATAGGCATTAAAAAAATTTTTTTTAATTAAAAAAATTCATTTCCGAAGTTTTATTACAACCCAATATAATATACTGATTTGGAGGTTTAACTAGCAAATCCACTATTCAGTTGAACTTTTAAGGTACACAAATCTTGTGTGTACAGCTCATCGAATTCTCACATGAGAATTAGCCCTCCTCCGCTGCATCAGATCAAATAGTAGAATGTTTCCAGCACCCAGAAGACTCCTCCTAGCTCCCCATGAACAGCTATCCTCCTCCAGAAATAGCTACCTTCCTGACTTATACACCACGGATTTGTTTTGCGTGTTCCTGAACTTCATATAAATAGAGTCATCAAGTATGTAGTCTCTTGAATCTGGCTTCATTTGCACAAATATATAATGTCTGGAAAACCACCTACACTCTCGTGTGTAGCAGTGCTTCATTCTTCTATTATCGTGAAATATTCCTTTGCGCGAATATTGCCCAATTCAGTTATCCATTCTGATATCGACGGACATTTGGATTGCTTCCCCTTTGGGACTCTTACGAACAAAGCTGCCAGAAACATTCTTAACACGTGTCCTTGGCAGCTATATGCATTCGTGTCTTTTAGAGACGTACTGCAGAGAGGAAGTGCTGGGTCATAGAGTATTTGCATGTTCAGTTTTAGTAGATACTACTGAACAGCTTTCCAAAGTGGTCACACCAGGTACGCTTCCTCCAGAAATGCATGAGAATTCCGGTCGCTTCACGTCCTTGCCAATACCTGCTGTTGTCCATCTTTTTCACTGTAGTCACTCTGGTGGGTATCTCATAGTTTTAATTTGCATTTCTCTGACAAACGTGTTTAGCAGCCTTTGTGATATCCTCTTTTGTGAAGTGCCTGTTCAAGTCCTTTGCCCATTTTCGTTGGATTGTCTTTTTCTTATTGGTTTGTAGGGACTCTTTATAGATTCTGGATACAAGTGCTTTGCCAGACATGTGTGTTATAAATATCTTCTCCCCATCTATGGCTTTTCTTTTCACTCTCTTAGTGGTGTTTTTCAATAAGTGGATAAGTCCGACTTTAACCAAATCAACTTTTGCTTTTTTTCACTCAAATCAGAAGACTTTGATATTTGCATACATTTAGAAGTAGAAGGAAATTTAGAGATCTGTGCTAGCAGTTCTTGATCCTTATGTTCACTAGGATAACTTGAGGAGCTTTTGAAAAAAATACTCATCCCTGGACGCCACCACCAGAGATTCTGTATCAGTTGGTCAGGGCTGGAGCCCAGGCATCACCACAGTTTATAAGCTTTCCAGGGAATTCTAAAAAGCAGTTGTAATGGAGACCCACTGACTTCTGTGAATGGAGAGAGTCTAAGGGAATAATTTTCTGAGCTTGGCAGTGTCCGGATGTCTTATCGTATTCCCGACTCATCTCAAGACCCTTAGCAGATGATTGACTTTTCCAGAGGAGTTAGCAGAGGCCAGCTCCCGACACAATCCTCGGTGGGTCTTTCTCTAATAAAGCTCTCAGTTTATCTGGGACGGTCCTGGCTGATGCCCACTGTCTTGGTGTAATTATTAATAACATTCTCCTTTCACTCTCAAAAGTGTCCTGATTTGAATAACACACTGTGGCACCACCCTACCTCTTAACCTCTTAGTGCACTGCTCCTGGCCTGTGTGGCCCTGTCCTCGCTCTCCTGACCAGGCTTCTGGCCTCTGCATAGCTAACTTTGCAGGGTTTAGAAGACAGCCGGTGACATCCCCAACGCAGAGGAGCTCTACCTTCCACCCCAGCAACGAGCAGGCCCTAACTCCTTATCCTTCCAGCCGGATTTCACAAAACCCCACACAGAGAAGTAGCACCCAGATAGGAGGCCAGGGCCAGGAAACACCCAGAACAAAAGCCACACCTCCAGCTCCCTACCCTGTGAAAATTCCATTTAACCACTGCCTGGCCACATGGAGACTCGGCTCCGTTGCAAGAATCCATGACTGTTGTCATCGATCCCTGCCATCAAACTATTAGACTGATCCAATCAGTAGGAGGGGCTCTGATGGGGGGAGGGGGCGAATGGACTTGGGACATATGACAAGAAGCATCAGCCCCCTCCACCCGGGTCGGGCCCCCTCTCAGGTTATCACCCTCATGACAACCAGAAGCGGCCTTCTCCCTGCTCTTTCTACACAGCAAGATCTACACAAGCACACCCCTGACCCTCTCTCTTTCCACATGGTGGCATACCTGTCATGGCAAAGGCTAAACGCCCCGGAGCAGCTTTGTGCCACAGACGCACATCCGACAGCCCAGCCCCTCTTGCCCACTTCCCTCTTCTGAATTATCTGATTCGTCTGAATTTCATTCCTACCTTTAGCCACATCACCTGTACAAAAATAACTTAGGATGGATGACTGTAGCAGGTTGAGTGGTGGCTCCAAAAGATAGATCCACGTCCTAACCCTCAGAACCGGAGAAAGTGGCATCCTTCGGGAAAGAGTCTATGCAAATATAATTGAGTGAAGGATCATCCTGGGTTACCCAGGTATGGAGAGAAAAACACAGGGGAAGGGGAGAAAGCCATTCAAAGACAGAGGCATTAAAGGGAGGTAGCCGTAAGCCGAGGGCTGCCTGGGGTCACCAGATGCCGGAAGGGGCAAGGAAGGGTTCTCCCCAGGTCCTGCTGACACCTTGATTTTGGACTTCCGGCCTCCAGAACGGTCAGAGGATGAATTTCTGTTGTTTTAAGCCACCAAGTTTGTACTGATTTGCTACGGCAGCTTGAGGAGTTACCTTAATTTTCCTAGCCCCCCTTACCTCCCTGCAAAGCTGTCTCCCATGCTGTCTGCTCTAAAGCATCATCAAACACACAAACACACACACACACACACACACACACACACACACACACATGCACACTCACATGCACACACACCCCTCTGCTAATTTGCATCTTTGTCTCCGTCTCCTCCCAGGAACATGATGAGCGTTTACCAAGAAGAAATGGGCTGGACTCGACCATTTATCAGGACCCGCACGGAAGCCGGGGCCGGGGGGGCAACAGGCAGGCTGAGCCATGCAGAGCGACGTCTCCCCATCTTCCCTGCCGAGGGGCTGTGGGAAGCCAGGTTCCTTCGACTTCTGATTGAAAACCGAATCCCTCGGAAGGACGGAAACATCCAAGCAGGAAGAGAGCCAAGAGGCAGACGTCTGCACACGGTTTCAGTGAGGGGAGCGGAGAGCTGGCCCCCAGAGCCCAGAGGGAAACCCACGGGCCTCTCACTCGGGGTGTTCAGGAGGAAAGGGGGCCCCAGGCCGGCGGGAGTCCTTCCTGGATGGCACACAGCTGGCTCACGAAGACAAAAACTCAGCTGGGAAGGCTTGTTTCAGGGTGAACGCGAGGAACATGACCGCCTGGTAATCGTCCGATTCGTACAGACACCCGAACTGCGGTGACCCGTCAGGGCCGGTGCCCATGCTCTGGAG
Source organism: Panthera tigris (assembly GCF_018350195.1). Classification (NCBI taxonomy): domain Eukaryota; kingdom Metazoa; phylum Chordata; class Mammalia; order Carnivora; family Felidae; genus Panthera; species Panthera tigris. The sequence continues at coordinate 212,927,022 of NC_056667.1, read as the reverse complement.
GTCTGAGTAAGCGCAGCTGCCCGTGGCCAGCAGGGCGGGCTCCGACCAGGCCGCGGGGCCCGGGCGCGGCTTGCCGAGGTACGCGCCCAGGTGGGCTCTCTGCCGTGGGTCGGTGGGGTGAGTGTACAGCAGCCATCTGTCCGAGGCGTCCGTCCCCGCCCCGGGGCCGGGAAAGCTGACGATGCTCCCTTGGCAGCCGTGCGGAGGCTCCACGAGCTTCTCCACTAGCTGGGCCTCCTCGAAGTCGAGGCCCTCGTTGGTGCTCTCGGCCTGGACCCTGGCTCTGAGGGGGCTCCTCGCGTTCAGATACACGACCCTCTGCTCTGCACCCCCGACTTCGGCCACCTGACACTCCACGGTGTCCTGGGCCACGAAGTTCCCTCTCTGCCACGTGTGCCCGTGGTCATGGCTGACGAAGCAGAAGGCAAACGGCGAAGGCCGCCGGTGGGGGTGAAGGTTCCGGTAAGCGTAGGCGGGCACCACCAGACTCCGCGTCCTGTTGCGCAGCTGCAGGCAGTGCCCCGGACCCACCGCAAAAGTGGCCCACTCCTTGTGGGCTGTGCCGATGGCGGGGTCAGTGAGGTCTCGGGCGGGGCTCCAGGACCTCCCGTGGTCGGGGCTGGTGACCTGGCACAGCCGTGTCACGTTGACCCTGGTGTGGAGCTGGTGGTGCTCGGACACCTGCCCCGGGATGGCGATGAAGAAGAGGAAGAGGGTTCCTGTCTTCTCGTCGTACAAGGGGCTTGGGTTCATGGACCGGTGGCCCTCCAGCTGGGCCTGGGCCACCACTTCCTGGGCGTGCCACTGAATGTGAGGAGACAGGAAGGAGGAGAAAAACGACTTTGAAATGGCCGGGGACAGCGGCAGTGACAGGAACTGCAGTGCGGGGAGACCGGCAGGTGGCGCATCCCACGGGAGAAACGTCAAAGGTCACGCAGCACGCATCCACCCGCGCAACGTCTCCCCGGAGCGCTGGGAGCCCGGCCCCTCCGTACTCCCTCCGCGGCGGCACACTGTTCATTCGAGGGGCTACCGCTGCCGTTTCCAGCAACAGACGTTGCAGAGCCCCCGCAGAGTGCCAGACCGCAGCATACGAAGAGGATCGGGGCACAGCCGTTCCCAGGTTCATCCCGGTCCCTTCCACTCACCAGCCCGGTCCAGTTTCCCATTCTCGAAAAATAAAGCCTTAGAGTAACTCCAGTAGTCTGGCCATGACGGGGCAGAATGTGACAATCACCTCCCACTTTCCACACATCACAGTCTATTAATGCAGCCTAGGAGGGATAGCACCACAACACCGAGGACTCACAAGGAGTTTCCACGGTTCCTGAGTCTGTGGCCTACCCGCAGCAGCTCTGCCCTCTATCTCCGTCCATTAATAGCCCTCCACCAGTGGACGGTTTGAGGGGTAGACACCGTGCCCAGAGCACGATGTCTGTTATGTCGTCTAGCACTAATCCCTGACTCCTGGGGGACAGGTGTTACCAGCTCCGTCTCCCGTCCGGGGAATGAGAGGCTTAGACAGCATGGATGAGTTGCCCAAGCCCATGCCTCTGATCGGTGGCAGAACCAGGACTTGAACCCAAGTCCATCTGCTTCAGACCCCACGCTCTGGCTGGGTACTGTGTCATAAAGACCATGGAATAATGATAATAGTATATTAACCCCTTCAAATGTGATAAGCCAGCCTTGGGTGTCTTCATCAAAATTAAATACTTGGTCCACGTGCTGCAATCTCTAGACACAAGTTCCAACCTTTACCTTGCTCCCCAGGTTAATTTTACTAAAAGGATACACTCCCTCCCCCCCGCCCCCCCATGTTATGTGATACTGAACTACCCCTCCCTCAGGTTTTCAGGGATGCGGGGAGCTGTCCGGACATCAGTTTCCCTGTCCGACTTGTCCTGTTATGCAAGAAAGCAGAAGCAGCCAGGCCAGCTGAACTTGCTCACGGTGACCCCATGTGGGTCACCCTCACTGGGGACACCTTCTCCGCCCCATCTCTGATGGGTCTCTGGGCCCCTCTTGGGATTCAGCGTGTCTTGTCCCTCTGTTCCCCAGACGCCGGCCATCTAAGGATGTCGTGGCCCCTGGATTCCCAGCACGTGTAGCCTCGCCCTGCCTTACCTGGACCTGATGGGTGGATGCGTCATAGCTTCCTCTGCGCAGGACGATCAGCTCTGCGTGCTCATCCTTCTTGCTTATCCGCTGTTCCGCGAAGGCCAGCACTGTCTTCTGCTCAGGCAGATACAGCAGAGCGGGGATCCTGTAGGCATGGGCTCCTGACTGGAACACTCTCTCCTTCTGCAGGATGGGGCACGACTCCATGGGGCTTGGGGGAGGGCACAGGACAGGCAGGTGAGTCTCTTGCATTCACATCCTGAGACGGGGCCACGGCCACCCTCCCAGGCAGGGGCTGCTCACCCCGCGGGCAAGCCACCCGACGTTGGGGTGACCTGTCCTTCTTCCCAGTGGGGGCTCATCCCCCTTTATGACATTCCAAGACCCTTTCTGCCAACTGTGCACATGCCCCTCGTAGGGCCTGGCAGCCGTGTATGCGTGAGACATGGGAGACGAGGTCTTCGGAAAAGAGTATTCTGTGCCGTATTTTTATTATAAGTTAACAAACCTCCTTACAACAGATTCGTGATAACCTTCAACTGCTTTTCCCAAACCCAACTCATCAATCAAATGCTAAACCTTGAGTGGGAAAGGAGTGCTTGCCGAGGGGCGCTCCGCAGCTGTCCGGCTGCCAGAAAATGACACATGGGAGTTTTTTTTATAACTGCAGAGCCCTAGAAAGTTGCCTTAGCAAAAAGAAAAAAAAATGTGGGGAAAAAAACAGGCTCCATTCTCAAGGCTCTCGTCCCCAGGCTGCCTGAGGGGAGGCCCAGTTGTACCCACCATGGGGGCTCCCCGCCCCGCCCCCCGGGGCAGGGAGGGGGTGCAGGCAATGGAAGACAGAGGCTCCTGACACCCCACCCGGGCTGGAAGGGTCTTCCGGACATATAAGAAAATAAAAGAAAAAAAAAATAAGTATTTGGCCAGAAAGGGTAGGGAGAGCTGGAGGTAACTTGGTGATGGTGGGTGACAGTGGTCCCTGTGCCAGGCCACCTGGTTCCCCCTTCAGGGTGACTTCACCCCCAGCTTCAGGGAGTGCTGGCTGCAGAACAGATGGGCCTCAGCTGTCAGCCCAGGGGAGGGACAGGACTGCCAGCAGCTGAAAAGAACCGAGATCATACCCCGGGAAGGGCTCCACCTGCCAGCCAGCCTGCCCAGAACGTAAAGACTTGGCTCCCTCGTCCTACCTGGGATGCTCTCAAGGACCAGCCCAGCTCCAGGGCTCCCGTGGGCTCCACTGAGGCTTCCCAGACACGGCATCACAGCCCCCCTTCTCCTGCCTGCTCCTACTTGCCTTCCACCAAGCTGACCCCAGGAGGCGCCCCCACAAACCTCCTGTCCATTTCGGAGCCTGCTTCCTGGGGAGCCCTGCCTGGAAAGTGGGGTGAGCAGTAAGCAGCACACAGCCTCTCCTCTGCACCCTTTCCTACCACGTCCGGGGATTCTCTAAAAGTTAATTCAACATTTCTGAGAATCGAGTGCAATCTACCGGTATTCTATTCAATCCACAATGAATATTATTGCTAGGCCAAAATAACAAAATAAAACTAATGAGGGCAAACACTGCACAAGGTAAAAATGTGTGATTGCCTAAACGTGAGCGGAAGAGGTAAGTCTTCATGGTAAAATCTGGACCTGGAAACTGTCATCCAGGAACATGGAGTTTAATAGACAGAAGGGTGGCTACGTTGAAACTTTGTTATGAAATGTAGGTGGGAGGGGCGCCCGGGGCGCTCAGTCGGGTAAGCCTCTGACATCCCACGGCTCAGGTCCTGATCTCGAGGCTCGTGGGTTTGAGCGTCTGGGCTCTGTGCTGAACAGCTCAGAGCCTGGAGCCCGCTTCAGATTCTGTGTCTCCCTCTCTCTCTCTGCCCTTCCCCTGCTCACGCGCTGTCTCTATCTCTCAAAAATAAATGTTAAAAAAAAAATTAAAAAAAAAAAAGAAATGTAGATGGGGAAGAATCAAATATGATTAAAAATAAAAATGAAATGGGGGAGAAAGAGGCAGGGTAAACAGCGTTCTCCAGAAAACCGATCAACAGTTTATTGGGCGTGTATCTTGGGTAATGTACCTAGGAGTGGAATTGCTGGGTCATATGGTAACACTAACTGCCTGACTGTTTCCACATCAGCCGCAACATTTTACATTCCCACCAGCCAGGTCAAGATTCCAATCTCTCAATGCAACACTGGTTATTGTGTCTTTTTGATAACAGCCATCCTACGGGGGTTAAGTAGCATCGCACTGTGGTTTTGATTTGCATTTCCGGGATGACTAACGAGGTTGAGCTGGTGCTCACTGACCATCAGAGTTGGATTTTAGCCTGGAGGCAATGGGAAGATTTCGGATTTGTTTAGGCAAGGCAGCGATCTAACCCGATTTATTTTTTAGGAAGTCCCTCTTTTGGCCCCAGGGAACTGTTGCTGAGGGTGCGGGGGAGGGGGGGGAGGTGCGGGGGGGGGGGGGGGTTGCAGAAGATGAATTTGTTACAAGCTTCCAGGTTTGCACTGTTTTCCAGACACCTTCCTTAGAGTCTGCTCTCCTTTAGGGTGGGGACAAATTTTTCCATTCAAATAGCAAATATTTATTGTGCTTCTACCTTGGGCCCTGCATTGTTCTAGAAACTTGTGAATATGCTTTGTGAATAAAAACAAATAAATAAATCCGTGGACTGGTGGAGTTTGTGTTCTAGTGAGGATGCGAAGGGTTTAACTTTATTGCCAAATACCAATAGTGCTCGCTAGGACCAGGACCTGTCTGAGCACTCGACAGGGATGGCCGTACCTGACCTCACAAATGCCCCCACCAATGCCTTGCCCTCTGAAAACCTGTGAGGCTGAAAGCCACGCCCCTGTGGGAAAAGAGCCTGGCACGGAGGGGGAGGCTGTGGACATGTGCTAACCCTGTCCCCTAGGGGCTGCTAGGCTAAGTCTTTGCCCCATGTGTATTTTGAGCCAAAGCAGACACAGGAGGGCAGGTGCGGAGGAAAAAGAGAATCTGGAGGGCTCGTCTCATTTTTGGCAACTCAGCACCCGCCCGAACTGGCACACCCACCGACAATACCGATCCAAAAATGTCTTCATAATCATCATAACCAACACCTACACGGCCTTTACGAAGGGCCGGCACTCTTTTAAGTGCTCTGCTATATTTTAAAAAGTTTTTTGTAAATTGTATTTATAAACTGTATTTTATTTTTTTAAGTTTATTTATTTATTTAAAGAGAGAGAGCTAACGCGCACACGCACGCGGGTGGGGGCCAAGGGGTAGCGGCAGAGAGAGGGAGAGAGAGAATCGGTGCAGAGCCCTGCATGGGGCTCGATCCCAAGAACCGTGGGATCATGACCTGAACCGAGACCAAGAGTTGGACACTCAAGCGTCTGAGCCACCCAGGCACCCCTATAAATTTTAGTATTTACAATACAATTTATAAATATTCACTTATTTAATACCCGTGACACACTTACGAAATCGCCACTTTTTTTATCCCATTGTACAGATGAGGAAACTGAGCTCACTAACACTTAAGTGCCAGAGGTGGGACTAAAGACACTTCTAACTCCCCGCAGTACTGACTCTGGGAGGGGTTCTGGAAAATGCCATCTTCCGGCACCTCGTGACATTTCTGGTGCTTTATAGCACCTCGTGTTGGTAGCTGGCCCATCTGGACCCAGCTCTGGCTCCCATATCATGGCAGCAGCTTGAGAGCAACATAGAGAGAAGAGAACTGAATTAGGAGTAAAAAAATCAGATTCTAGTCCTAGGTCCCCTCCCTCCTTGTGTATCTTTGGGCAAGAACCTACCTCCCTGGGTTCCATCTCCCCACTTGACAAGAAGGGAGCTATAGGAGGTGACCATGCAGGCCCCTCCATCTCCAGCGGGGGCTGACTCCTTGGGGGAGGGGAGGGGAGGGGGCCTCAGCATAACCCAGCCTCAGATGCCACCATCCAGGCAGTCAGCGAAGTGACAATGTCAGGCTGAGCCATGAGAAACCACCACACTGTAGGTCAAAAATGGTTGAATTGCAGTGATTTCAGATGGTCCCACAAAGGAACCAGCGGCTGACATGGCTTGTGGTCTTGTGGGGCCCGGGCCCAGAGCAAAGCATCTTACATAAGGAAGCTCACTTCTCCCCACCCAACCCGAGAGGCTGGCTTTAGTGCTGCCATCTAGGATGTAGGGAAACTGAGAAGTGGAGTCAGGGGGGCAGGAGGTGACCTCCTGGAGTGGGTGGCCCCCCAGGTACGAGCCTGGAGCTGCCAGATTCTAGAGCCCACACCCCTAACCACTGGGCTCTGCTGTCATGGGACCCATAGCTGAGACTCAGATCGAAAAGGCTTTCCTAGAAAACGCAAGCAGTCTGGCCTGCCTCCTCTCTCTTGTTGAGAGGACAGCCTTATGGGTGCCTTTCACATCCAGAGGCCTCCATGTGCCCACTTCAGGAAGATACCTTGGCAGCTTAGATGTGCACTGAGCACCCTCTAGGTGCCAGGAAACAGATCAACAGATAAGTGCTGGTCCCTGCCCTCCAGGAACCTCTAGTAATAAGAGAGAACCAATAATTTTGGGAACAAGACAAGAGGCACTCGCTGCAGCTTTTCCCAGGGGAATAGCCCTTGTTCTTGGGGGTTAGATTTGGGGGGAATGTTTGCCTGTTGGCTACCATGTTGAAATACCAGCTCTCCAAAGAGCAGGAAGCTGCCCGCGTCTGGATTGCCCACAGCACCAGCAAGGCAAGCATGTGGGGACCACAACACTGAAGTTCCAGCAGCTTCTTTTCCCAAGAAAACTCTGTTTCCAATGGGTTCAACAACTCAGCCTGGGCCCAGTGCATTGCTGGGATTCCTACCCCGGGCTGAGAAGAGCTTTCTTGATTCCCATGCCAGTATAGGACCACTGAGCTGCCTTCTCGAAGTCCAGACCAGCTATATAACTTGGGGGCAGAATGAGAAGTTTTCCTGAGCTGACCAACTAGAGCCTTCTCCACATCTTTCTCCATCCGGCAGGTACTCTGGGCTCCCCAAGAACAGAGTGGGTGCCAAGACAGGGGGTTGAGGGTGATGAGCTGTCCTGCTCTTTAGAACTGCCATGGTCTAAGACATTCCCATATCGCTGTCACTTCATAATTACCTTGCACAGAAGAGCTCTTGCTTATGTTAACAAAGGAACAGGTAGGTCAGTTCCAAGAAAAGCTGTTGGTCAGCTTTTGGAGAGTGTTCCGAGTCAGATCCTGGCGCCTGGGTGGGAAGTCAGAGTATGTAGCAGAGGCAGTGGCAGTCCAGCTTCTAGAACAGTGGGGCTCCTGAGTTCCTCTGGGCTCACCTCGAGTCTCAGGGCCTCCTCTATTGTGCCAGTGCCTATATATATCTAAGGGAGGCCCTATTTCTGTCACCCACTCATCTGCCAATGTGCTCCAGGGCGATGCCAGTTTCCAGGCCCAGCCCTGGCCCAGTTAGGACGCTGGTACTCATTAACCAGGAGGAAGTCTGTCCAGGTCTCTGCACAGTCATAGTGAATCAGAATGAGCCATGGACAGCCTGAATCAAGCTTGCTTCTGAAATGGCTGCAACGAGCAAAATGTGTGCCCAGCAGGAACCAAGCTTCCCAAGGCCTGGGACACTTTGGAAGTACAGGGAGGGCAAGAGCAAAGGCTAGAGCCATGCCGGACTCGGCTCCTTTTCTGGCTCTGCCAGGGCCAGCTGGGTAAGGAAGGCAGCTTTCTTGACCTCTTGGACCCCAGTTTCCTCCTCTGAAAAATGGTAGAAAAAACATCACAGTAGATTCCAAGCTGCATGAGAGCAGAGACTATATGCCTCATCTGCTACTACAACCCAGTATTGAGAGAAGTTTCTGGTATATCATCGGTGCTCCATCAGTGCTCATCAACTGAGCAAACGGATGAGGCTACCTTTCCGGGCAGGGCCAATGCCGTGAAGATCATACAAGATAAACCCATTTAAATCTCTTAACCCAGCATCCGGCATGTGGCAAGGACTCACTAGGTGCTAGTACCTGGCAAAGAGCCCTTTTCTTCCACACCCACCATACCCAAGCCTAACTCATGGACCGTGAGTTCATTCCCAGAAGGATGAGTCATCCGCGTGTGCACAGCCAGAAAATACAGAGCTTCTTTAACTTATAATGGGGTTACATCCCAATAAACCCATCAGGAGTTGAAAACACCACACATTGAAAATGCATTTAACACACCTAACCTACTGAACATCCTCGCTTGGCCTAGCCCACCTTAAACGTGCTCAGAATGCTTCCAGTAGCCCGCAAGTTGGGCTCATCGGCTAATGCAAAATCGTCTAACACAAAGCCTATTTTGTGATGAACTGTCGCTTAACTCATGTAATGTATCGAATGCTGTGCTGAAAGTGACAGGACGGCTCTGTGGGCACAGAACAGCTGTCAGCGTACCAGTCGTTGACCTTGGGGGTCGCCGGCTGGCTAGGAGCCCCCGCCGACCCGCCGTCACGAGAGAGGATTGGCTGCACATCACTAGCCCGGGAAAAGAGCCAAATTCCAAGCGCCATGTAGGGTTTTCACTGAATGCATACTGCTTTCACACCATCTCGAAGCTGAAAAATCCTAAGCTGAACCGTCGTACATCGGGGACCACCTGCATAACCCACCTCGCCTCAGCTCACCACCAGACAGTGTGGCTGAGGCTGAAGGAGCTGGAAAAATCAGAAGGCAGTCCAGCTGGTTCAAGGTGCGCTTTCTGTTGCAGTCTAGGACGGGGGGCTGAGGGAGGTCTTCCTCATCTGTTCCCCTCCCGTCCACGGAACAAAGTCTTTTCACAGTACCATGAGCTCCAGACGGGTCTGGTAGCTCAGAGCCGGGTGCAGCCACACCTTGGCACGTTCTCTCCCGGGGGTCAGCTCTCTCTGGCTGCCTCACAGCAGAGGTGTCCCCTGGATGGCACGTTCTGGGCTCCCTGTCCTGCTCTGGTCTAGAGCCCTCTCAGTGTTCTCAGAGAGACAGTCGTGGTCTGACCTTGAATTTTTCTTTGAAAAGAGCCACACCCGAAGGCCAGCCTATGTGAAAAGCCCAGTAAACCCAGCCTCCTAGCTCTGACTCATACCCCATGTGTGGGAAGTCTGGGAATCACCTTGAAGCTGATGCCTTTACTAAGTCCTTCTTGTGTTCTGGCTAACTCACTGGGCCACGGAAGAGGTGTTTTAAAAGTGGGTTAATAAGCGTAGGCATAGTGACTGGTGAATGCAACTGCTATCCATCCATACAATGGAATATTAGGTACCAATTAATTAAAATCATGTTTTAAAGGGGAACCTGGGTGGCTCAGTCACTTAAGCGTCCGACTGCAGCTCAGGTCATCTCGTGTCTCATGAATTCGAGCCCTGCGTTACGCTCTGTTGCTGACAACCCAGATTGGGATTCTGCGTCTCCCTCTCTCTCTGCCCCACTCACACTCTGTCTCTGTCTCTGTCTCTCTCCAAAATAAATAAACATTAAAAAAATTTTTTTTTTTAAATCATGTTTTAAAGATTAGGTAATGCATGAGAAAATGCCGGGGCATATAGAAATGAGCTTGGGGCACCTGGGTGGCTCAGTCGGTTGAGTGTCCGACGCGATTTCATCTCAGGTCATTATCTCATGATTCGGGAGTTTGAGCCCCGTGATGGGCTCTGCGCTCACTGCACAGAGCCTGCTTGGGATTCTCTCATTCTCTCTCTCTCTCTCTGCCCTACATCCCCCAAAACAAATAAATAAACTTTTTAAAAAAGTTTAAAAATGGGTTTGATTCAGCATTCAAATTTAACTTACATTTGACTCCAAGGGATCAATTGATTAACTGTTCAAAAGTATTCATCGAATACATCCTATGTAGCCAACACCATGCTGACCGAGGAGATGAAGAGAGGTCATGGATGAGGTCCCAGAGCTCCAAGTGCTGATTATCTATCTGGGGGGAAAAGACAAGCACACGAGCTACAGAGGCCAGAGAAGGTAGATATATTGCTCAAATGACCAAATCTAAAGTTGTGTCTATCTAAGTTTTTTTTTTTTTTTAAGATTTTATTTTTAAGTAATCTCTAGACCCAACATGGGGCTCAAACTCACAACTTTGAGATCAAGAATCACATGCTCTACTGACTGAGCCAGCCAGGTTCTCCATAGCTAAGCATTTTTTAATGCAACATTTTAATATTTCGACAATTTCTATTTAGTTCTTCTTTGACACTACTTTTTTTTTAAATTATTTTCTTCCACCCTAAAAACAAATGAGCTATCAAACCATGAAAAGACATAAAGCGTATTACTAAGTGAAGGAAGGCAATCTGAAAAGGCTCCACACTGTGTGGTTCCAAGTCTATGACATTCTGGAAAAGGCAGAACAATAGTGACAGTAAAAAGATCAGTGGTTGCCAGGGATTGTAGAGGTGGGGTGAGTAAGTAGGGGAAACATAAATGATTTTTTTTTCCTGCAGTGAAAATGTTCTGTAATGTACCAAAATAATAGATACATGTCATTATATATTCATCCAAACCCATAGAATGTACACCATTAGGAGTGAACCCCAATGTAAACTATGGACTTTGAATAATAATGATGTGTCTGTGAAGATTCATTTATTGTAACAAACATACCACTCTGGTGGGGTTGGTGATAGTGGGGGAGGCTGTGCACGGGTGGGGACAGGGGGTAAATGAGAAATCTCTGTACCTTCCTCTCAATTTTGCTATGAATCTAAAACTGCTCTAAAAAATGAAGTCTTAATTTAAAAAAAAATTAATTTCCTATTCTTGTTTTATATAGTTTACTACTTTACCTCTTTAAGCACTTGAAACAGACTTATTTTTTAAATGTCGCTTTTTATATTATTCCATTGTTTTCATCTCCTCCTATGTCAGCTCTCATTTTTATGGAACGTTTTTCTTCATATTGGACTTTCTCAAATGTTTTATGATTTGTTACACTAATGTTTTAATCATTTATATTCATTTATTCCTTCATATTGGTCTTCCCCAAATGTTTTATAATTTTTATGTATGAGCTCATCCTCATTGGGGATTATCTTTTGGGGGTGGCGGTGGAGATGCCCCCAGAATTGCCCCAGATTGTGGATGCCTCCCCACAGTTGTCTCAACCTAAGTCTTAAGGGTTCACAGTTTCTCAACTTTTTCTTAATTTCTGTCTTAGAGTATCTGTACTTTGTAAGTGGCAAAAGCTTTAACCCCATGTACAAACCCAGCTTGTTCTCTATTTTCTTTTCAGCGATTCTCTTTCTACCCATGGCCTGGGACTTCTTTTCTTTTTTACGTCTGAGACATAATTCCTTTCTAAACTTTCTGCTGTATTCAGGTCCAGAGTATTTATTCTTGTGCCCTCACTGCTGGGAACTTAAAACAAGCATACACCCTGGCTATGTCTGTACAGTCCCTAATAAACTAGCTCACCAGCTAGTAAATAGAAATAGAAATAGAAATAGAAATAGAAATAGAAATAGGTAAATATAGAATTACCTATTTATTTATGGCACCTGGAGATTTACCTTTCTTACTTTTGAGATCAAATATGTATTTGAGATCAAATATGATATATGTAATATATATTTTTTTTTCCAGCATTTCTGTATGTTCAGGAAATTTCATGTGACCTTGGGCAAGCTACTGAACTTCTGTATACCTGGCTCTCTCATCGTAAGACTGTAGTGATGATTAAACAAACTAATTCGTGTAAAGTGCTTAGAACAGAGCCTGGCCCAGAGGTGGTCAATAGATATCATGGTAATTATTCATGCTTCTGCTCAGTTCTTTTCCCTGATCAGGACTTTATACATTTCAAATGTATTTTAAAAATTTTTAACATTTTTTAAAATTTATTTTTTTGAAAGAAAGAGAGAGACAGAGCACTAGTGGGGGAGGGGCAGAGACAGAATCTGAAGCAGGCTCCAGGCTCTGAGCTGTCAGCACAGAGCCTGATGTGGGGCTTGAACCCATGAACTGGGAGATCATGACCTGAGCCGAAGTCAGATGCTTAACCAACTGAGTCACCCAGGTGCCCCTCAAATGTATTTTTAAAACAACCACTACAATTTTTTAAATTTAAAACATTGAAATTTCCTCTCCTCTCTCCACTCCCAAGAGCAAACTCAACACAGGAAGTTAGACAATCTTAAAAGAAATTCTCTTAATAAGGAATTCAACTTCATACACTTGAATATTCAATCTCTGCCAATGCACATTTATAATAGTCATTTTAAAATGATTATTTTGTGATTATTAAGTCCATTAGTGATCTATCAAAAATTATCACCCAGAAAACATCACAAAAGCTTCTGATCAAGGACATCGCAGGTTTTGAAAGGGATTTCTCAGTGCCTTAGTCCATTTGGGTTCCTATAACAAAATACCATAGACTGGGGGTGCTTATAAACAACAGAAATCTATGTCTCACAGTTCTGGAGGGTAGGAAGTTCAAGATCAAGGCACTGGCAAATTCAGTGTCTGGTGGGACCCCTCTTCCTGGCTCCTAGATGGCCATAGTGGAAGGGCACAGGAGCTCTCCAGGATCTCTTTTGTAAAGACTTTATAGGTTCCTCATAGGCAAATTCTCATGGCTTAATCACCTTCCACAGATCCCACCTCCTATACTATCACTTTGGGGGTTAGTTTTCGACATACGAATTTTGAGGGAAACAAACATTCAGTCCATGGCACTCAGTATCATCCCAGAATATATTACGGGAAGTAGTAGCTGGTCATTAAAGAGTGAAGGACTCCAACGTGTGCAGAATTGGAAAAACACCAAGACAACATAGAACAGTGTGAACATGCTGTGACCCCACCTAAGGAAAATACAGATGTGTGTGTGTGTGTGTGTGTGCGCGCGCGTGTGTATGAGAGACAGAGAGAGAGGTTATATACAGACAGAACATTTCTAGACTAATGCTCATGAAACTGTTCTCAGAGGTTATGTAAAGTGTTTTTGAGAAAGAAAGTGACAAGATCAGGGCTGTTAGCAGATTCACAAGGCATACGGAGTGGGATGGAGTGGGGAGGACTGGAAGTAATTGAGCCAGGAGACCTGTTTAAAGGACGTTGCACTAGTCAGGATAAGAGCTGCTGGAGGCCTATTCTGAAGCAGTGAGATGGGGTGGTGGAGAGAAAAAAAAAAAAAGAAATCAGATTCACCTTCAAGATGCTACCAATGGTATCCCCAGTGCCTAGCACAGTGACTATACTTACTAGATGCTCACCAAAGGTGTGAAATAAATTGTCTCCCATATGAAAGATCTGACCGTTCCTCTCCCAGGACATCCACTGGCCACCTCAAGATGTAAATCCCACAGACCTCATCATCTCTCTTAAGAGCTCACTCACTCAGCCCTGGGCCCTGGGGAGCAGGGTCGGGAGATGGGGACATAAGCAGGTAGGGCCAGGGCCCACATTCCCCTTGCGCCCCTCTGGCCCTGCCCACCCAGGAGCGTAACCTTCCTGCTCTACCCCTGCCCTCACTCCACCAGGCACCCCACCAAATGTCTGCTTTACTGCAGACACAGCCCTGCACTGGGCGTATGTGGCAGAAGGGGTGTCTCCAAAAAGCTTCAGGCTCACTTCCCTTGGGAGCTAAGGGAAGACAAGAAAACTGCTAATGAGGAAGGGGGAAAGCATGCCAAGAAAATCAGATGGAACCCTACACAGATGCACTCACACACACAGGCATGCATGCCCCGGCTACCATAACACTTCACACAGAGGATCTGCTTAAGATAAGGGTTTTTAACAAGTGCAACAATGAAAGGAGAGTGAGCACGAAGAAAAAGAGTTGCAGAAGTGTAGCATATAAGGACCAGTTGAAGGAAAGGTGCTCCTGAAGAATAGCTTGTTCGGCGGACACACCCTGAAATGCCTGTATATGTGGAAGCCCAACCAGGAGCCTTTGGTGGTGGGGGACAGTGAAGGCGAGTAGGGATAACTGTATTTATTCTGATATCTTCTGAGCCTAATAATGTGGGGTCTGGCTTAAAGTATCCTGCTGAAATGTTTGTTAATTGAATGAAGGGATGTTTGGATGGATGGATGGATGGATGGATGGATGGATTGGTAGATGGGTAAATGGGTGAATGGATGGATGAGTGGATGATGGATGGATGGATGGATGGACGGATGGATGGATAAGAGACTACTTTTCTCTGGTTTTCAGAGGCAAAACTGAAACCAGTGTTTGTGGTAATCAGATGGCTGCGTAGATAGCTTTTCAAAGATGGCCTGCTTTTTCTTTTTACTTTTCTTTCTTTTCTTTTCTTTTCTTTTTTTTCTTTTCTTTTCTTTTCTTTTCTTTTCTTTTCTTTTCTTTTCTTCCTCTCCTCTCCTCTCCTCTCCTCTCCTCTCCTCTCCTCTCCTCTCCTCTTCTCTCCTCTTCTTTCTTTCAGCGATCCCTACCTACCGGTATTAATGCCTTTGTGTAATCCCCTACCTTTGATTGTAGGCTGTACCTGACGGCTTTCTCCTAATGAGTAGAAGGCAACAAAAGTGATAGGCTGTTACTTCTGTGAGTAGACTACAAAAGACAGTGACTTCCATCTTCCTGGTGACAAGGTGTCATAGTGGAGAGGCCCATGTGGTGGCCTTAGGCCAACAGTCAGTGAGGAGCTGAGGCCCTCAGCCCAACAGCCCACAAGGAACTGAATGCTGCCAACAACCTCATAAGCAAGGAAGGAGACCCTTCCCCAGTGGAGATTTGATATGTAATCCCAGCCCCACCAGTACCTGGATTACAGCCTGTGTGAGGCCCTGAGCAGAGAACCACCTAAGCTGTGCCCTGATGCCTGACCCACAGAAACTATGAGACAACAAATGTGTGTTGTTTCAAGCCACCACGTCTGGGATTAATTTGTGGCCAGCAAGAGATAGCGAATACAATGGCTGATTTGAGTTTACAAAAATGAACATTCTGACGATTAAACTTGGCAAATGGTGGTAGTGGTTAAGAATCCAGGTTCTAGTACCAACTGGGCTAGTTTGAATCCTGGATCCCCAACTTACTAGCTGTGTGACCTTCGGCAAGATGATCAACTTCTCTGAGCCTCTGTTCTGACATTCTTAAAATGGGTATAATTCTCTGCTCATAGAGAATACACAAGGATTACTTAAAGTGCTTAAATAAAGTACTTAGCTCGGTACCTGTCACCGAATAGAAGGTAGGTGCTAGCAAGAATAATAATAATGGAGCAAGTTCCCTCACAAAACAGCGAGTGTCCCACACCCGGAAGTGATCAAGCTGAGGCATGATGGCAACGTGCAAGAAGTGAATGGAACCCTGGGGGACCCCAAGCCCATTCCCAAGCTTCAGATTCTAGTGCTGTGTGGCTGCCTAGCTATTGCTGAGGGGTGAGGGATCAGGTGTGCCACGGGACCATTGGGCCTATTACCTTTTACCAGGGTTTGGTAATAGCCGTTGCCGGCCTTGACCATGGGTAAGCACCTGCATTCCTGTATCCTCTGGCCAGGTGTTCAGCCTCCACCCTGTCTGGGCCCATGGAGCCCAGGAAGGTAAACACCCAGACAGGAAGTGATTGTCATGGGCATGGGGCCAGTTCTGAGCCGACGTGGGTCTGGAGGTCAGAAATGCTTCACAGGGAGCCTTCTCCAGGAGAGGACAAATTACCTGGCTGCAGGCTCTCTGAGACAGGGTGGAGGGTGCACAGATCTTGCTGGGGACACGGCGGCTTGCTCTGGGGCCCCGGACAAGACAGAGGAGAGGTGAAGGAGTCGTCGAGGGGGGCCCAACCCCCCAGGAGCACCTCATTGGCAGGTGAGCGAATGATCTTGGTATTTTTAATGAAAGAAAATGAAATAAGAGATGGAATGGGGGTTTTGGCAGGATTGGAGACACCCCAGGCAGGTGCGTGAAAGGGAAGGAGGCCACCACCCAGTCATTGAGAGACAGCCCCAAGAGAGAAGACAGCCCCAGATTTCACTGTGGAGACCAAGTCTAGTCTTGGCTTCACCACAGCCTCCCGGGACTCAGTTTCCCCATCTGTGAAGTGGAGTAATGATCCATTCCAGGCTCCTCTCCTGTGATGGCTCTGGGGGGGCAAGTGAGATTAAAAAAATAATAACCTAGGACTGACTACATAATCTGCAGGGCCCCATGAAAAATGAATTTGTGAGGCCCTAGGTTCAAAATTAATTAAGAATTTCAAAAATTAAGAATGAAAAAATATTAAGAATGGCAACAGTAGAGCATTAAACCAAGTGAGGGGCTTTTCTAAGAGCAGAGCCCTGTGTGGCCGCCTAGGTCACTTGCTCGTGGCTCCAGCCGTAATAAAAAAACGTGTATGTAAACTGTGAAGTGCCAGACAAACCGTGATTACTATGTGCCGTGGCTCAAATCTCAAGGTCAGGAAGCACACCTGGGAACGGAAATCTTAGCCCCGAAGTGGTAGTGCATCGCAATGCTGCCCCCTCTGCCGGGGCCTCTGCTGCTCAGGGTCCCTTCTCAAAAGGACAAAAGGTCCGCTCCCCCCAACCTTCCAGACTTCCACACCTGTCTGGCGTCAAGCCAAAGCATGGTGTGACTCAAATGTCTGGGGACACCGTGCTCTTGGATGTGGTGGGGTAGTTTCTTTCATTCTGTCTCTCGGTTTGAAATTCGGGACGTTCGCGGTTATTGGCAAAGCTCAGGTAGGACCCGCTGCTCCCGTACGCGTGACCGTTCTGCCGTGTTGTGCCGACTGCCCACACGTGTTTGCCTTTCGGGCAAAGGCTCGTGTCAATGCAGTGAGACCATTGGTGGGAACGTCCCAACTGCCTACCCCCTCCCCGCCCACCATCACATCTCTATCCTCCCCTCTCTGTTTCTCACTCAGGCTTTCTCTTCCTTTTTCATTCCTGCCCCTTCTCCAGTGCCCTTGGCATGGCCCAGCTCACAGCACTGGGAACCAGTGTCTCCGTGGGTGTCCTAAGCTTTCTGGGAAATCAGACATCAGACCATCTCCTCAGCCCCACTCTCAACCCCACCCCTTCCTGGAGTCCCAAGTGTCATGTCTTGCAAACCCTTCCTTGGGAGGACCCCCTCCTCCGGCCCCTGGAGAGGGGGGCTAGAACCAAGGCAGTGTGAGTAGGGGGCCACAGCTTTGTCCCCGGTGGCCCGAGATGGAGGGAGAAAATTGCCTGGAGAGCCCCACCTTGCCTGTGGGAGGCCTCTCTGGCCTCAGCTGGGAGGCCCAGGGGACTTACATCAGCGGACAAAGCAGCCCAGAGGCTCAGCGGAGGCCGATGTAACAGCCCAGGCTTACTGGCTCCACTGCGGACCCTGTCTGGGCAGCCAGCGGGCCCGCCAGCCCGAGGTCCGGCACCCCCCACGCACATGAGCCCTTTGCCTCCCCAAGTAAGGAGCCAGTTCTGTCGCCTGGAGTTACCCCTGGCACCACCACAGAATGACACAATTCCTTCCTTTATTCCTTCATCAAACAACTGCCGAGCACCTTGGGCAGGTGAGGCTTCCCAAAGGGGCTGGGGGCACAGATGCGACCAGGGTGACGGAGGAGAATCAGAACCCCAAGGCCAGGTTAGGGGCCCTCCCTCCAGGAAGGGGGCACTGAATACCCTCCTCACTCCAGAGATGGGGATGGATTGTGGGGCTCAGAGGCATTTTGGTGTGCTCAGCCAGGAGGTTACATCTCTGAGCCTACCGGCATTTCTTTCCGGAACTCTCCTTGGCGTCTCAGGGAGCTCCCCTCGGCCTCCTCACCTTGGGGTCACCTTTCCCCACTTTGGGAGCTGTGGAGCTCCGGGCATGGAGGAAATACCCAAGGGAAGACTGTCAGCCTGCACCCCTTTCCCTGATTGGCAGTTGTCCTTGAGAGTCCCCAGAGGCCACACTGGGTCAGGGCAAAAGACTGAGCACTAGGGGCGCCTGGGTAGCTCAGTCGATTGAGCGGCCGACGTCAGCTCAGGTCAGGATCTCACAGTCCGTGAGTTCGAGCCCCACGTCGGGCTCTGTGCTGACAGCTTAGAGCTGGAGCCTGCTTCCGATTCTGTGTCTCCCTCTCTCTCTGCCCCTCCCCTGCTCGTGCTCTGTCTCTGTCTCTGTCTCTCTCTCTCTCAAAAATAGATAAACGTTAAAAAGGGGGGGGGGCATTTGCCTGGAACATCTCTTCGTGTGTTTTTTTGGGAGAGTAGCTCAGGCGGCTAATTAAGAACCTGGGTGTCTGGGAACCTGGGTCAGGCCATGTCTCACTCTTTCTCCCTCAACTGGCCCACCCTTTGGGATGGGGGAATGAAGGTGGGAGTTATCATCAAAGGGATGCGTGGAGAAGTGGCC
This sequence comes from Panthera tigris, assembly GCF_018350195.1. NCBI lineage: Eukaryota > Metazoa > Chordata > Mammalia > Carnivora > Felidae > Panthera > Panthera tigris. Next base: position 212,908,597 of record NC_056667.1, on the reverse strand, counting down.
TTGGAGCTGAGGATCACTAAACAACCTTACATCACTGCTTAATTATTTACAAGAGGAGAATTGATGGGTAGGGTTTCATGTATTATAAAGCAGGCTCTCTAACTTGAAAATAAGGTCATTTTTTTCACACTTACCCTAACTGAATGTTGCAAGCTCTTCAAATAGCACACTCTCGGGAAAGGGACAGCAGAGTTTTAGCAAGGTGGAGCGGGAGCCCCCCAGGGCATGGGGATGGGAAGAGGCAGAGGTGTGGGCCTGGTGAAGCATGAGGACAGGTGTGCTGGAGAGGAGGGAGGGTGGGTGGAGGGGGTCCGCCACCCACGATGCCTGGGCCCCAAAGCCTCCTGGAGATCACAGTGGGGCGTCTGTGTGGCCAACACACCCCGCGGGGAACTCACCCTGCACTCGTACTCCAGCACTAGCTGGCCTTGCCTCTGTCGCCTTCACTTTCGGCTGGAGGTTCACACACCAGCACCGGTGTCTCCCACGGCTAGAAGCTCTGCCCGTCAGTTTTCCAGGTCTTTGATGAGTCTAAAAATGGGGCGCTGATTCATTATTATTTAATGAGTATGCTTCCTCCAGAGACAAAGCCTCCAGAACAGGCTTCCCAGAGAACAAGCATCTCGGATGATGCCTTCAAAGGCTCAGAGAAGCCTGGGATCCCCTGGGGCAGGGACCAGCTGGGATAAGGAAGGAAGGCAAGCTGGTCCTGAGGACCCTGACCCCCCAGGTCCTATCTGGAAGTGGCAAGGGTTTTTCTCTGTGGCTGACTCAGGAAGTGTTGCTCAATCCCGAGTACAAGTTCATACGACCTGCTTGTGTCAGTGTTTCAATCCCCCCCCACCCCCCACCAGCAGTGAGCTCCTGCCACACTGACCTCTTAGCACTGCCTTCAGCCAGTCAGTGTTTGCTGCACGCCTGCCCTGGGCCGTTAAGATGTGACAAAGATGCACAACCCCTGCTCCTTTCCCAGGGCCCCTCGGCTGCCTCTCCTCCCCTCCTCACTGCTGTCCAAGCAGGTAGGTTAAGAAAACCCAATTTCCACTCACAGCTGATTCACTCGGCATCGCTGAGCCAAAACAGATTCCCATTAAATCCCACTAGTGGGACAAAAAACTTCCAAGCATGTTTACGTTTATAAAACCCTGGCATAATGGGCTTTATTTTTCATGATGCTCTATAGACCTAAATCCACTCATGAAAGTGAGTATGTCTATGAAGATATTTTTTTTTGTTCTCATCTGAGTGATAAAAACATTCCTTGGTGGATTCCTGAATGCCGGACAGCCTTCTTTTCTCGAAGTCCCTTTTTAAGGCAGTTAGCTTTGAACTTCAAAATGATGGTAAGGTTTTTTTGTTTCCGGAGTGAAAAGGCAGCTGGCACTTGGACAATTTTTCCTAGGGCCTGCGGTATCAGAACTGTTCCCTGGAACGTTCTTTCTACAGTTTTCTGGCCTCTTGGGAACCTGTCCAGAGGCAAAGATCGAAGTCCCTTGTATTAGGCAAACTTGGGTTCCAAGTCAACGGTGAGACATGGAGAGATTCTAGCTGGGGGTCGCAAGGAAGCCATCTTGATGCTCAATCTAATATAAATAGACCCACCTAGGCTGTGTTTGGAAAAACATTATTATTTGTGTATCCCTTGGAGAAATATCACAGAAATTGTCAAAATAAAAGAGCAGGGGTACATGTGCATGCATCTTTTAACTGGGGGCGGGGCACAGGCTTTGGAGGCCAAGGTGGCCATACTCTAACTGCTTGGCCTCAGGCTGGGTCACTGTCTCCTTTTTATCTCTCTCTGAATTCTCTATAATCTTACAAGGCTGTTTTCTCAGGAAAGGCTGTTTGCTCCACGTCAGGATGTCCTAAGTTAAAGGCGGCAAGGAATAGTTTAGAAATCCTGCTCTTTGCCAGAGCCAGGCTGCCTCCGCCACGTTCTGGCTGTGTGACGTTCGCTGAGTTGGCTAACCTCTCTGAACTTCTACGTCCTCCATGGTACACATGGAGGACATGGGGCAAAGGTAGTAATGGTCGTTAGGACTGCCCTGAATGTTCCGTCAGGTGATGACTCTATCGGGCTTGGCTTTCACTGTTATCCCAATAGAGAAAAAAAAGAATAGATCCTCTCTTCTAATATAAAAGTTGACTTAAAGCGGTAGAGTTGTATCAGTTCACATAGAAAACTGAGCACCCAGCACGAAGGTGTACATGAGAACCCTCAAATGTAAAGAGAACTGATGTCCTCGGACAAGTCTGCCCACCTGCTACAAGTGCTTGGAGCCCAGCCGGCTTTGGGAAACTCCCTTCCCCTGATGGCGCCACTCAGGTCTGCCTGTTGTCCATGGGGGAGATGGTACACCCGCCCAAGGTCTCAGCTCGTCTGACCCAGTAATTATTTCCCTCCAGTGACTATTTCTTGACAAGTGAAGGTACTTTTTCTGGCAAAACCATAATGCTCTAATCTTAAAAAACCGAGTCTGGTAACTGCTGGTATGGAAAGAGTTTGAGGATGGGGCACCCGAGTGGCTCAGTCTGTTAAACGTCCGACTTCGGCTCAGGTCATGATCTCACAGCTCGTGAGTTCGAGCCCCACGTCGGCCTCTGTGCTGACAGCTCCGAGCCTGGAGCCTGCTTCGGATTCTGTGTCTCCCTCTCTCTCTCTCTCTCTCTCCCCCTCCCCGGCTCATGCTCGTGCTCTGTCTCTGTCTCTCTCAAAAATAAATAAACACAGAAAGAAAGAAAGAAAGAAAGAAAGAAAGAAAGAAAGAAAAAGAAAGAAAGAGAGGGAGGGAGGGAGGGAGGGAGGAAGGAAGGAAGGAAGGAAGGAAGGAAGGAAGGAAGGAAGGAAGGAAGGAAGGAAAGAAAGAATTTGAGGAAATCGATGGTGGGTGAACCTCCTGGATTTAGGGCTCCACTTGGAAAGAGAGTGTATTAGCTTCATGTTGCTGCTGTAACAAATGAGCACACGCTTAGTGACTTAACAACAATATAGACACATCACCTTTCAGTTCTTGAAGACAGGAGTCCAAAATGGGTCTCACTGGGCTAACATCAAGGTGTGATCTGGGCCACTTTTCTTCTGGAAGCTCCTGGGGACAACATTTCCCTGTCTTTTCCAGCCTCTCGAGACCGCCCACATTCCTTGTCCCGTGGCCTCCTCTTCCCTTTTCAAAGCCACCAATGGTAGCACCTGCAAATCTCTCTCTGCCCCTCTTGCTCTCCTCTTATAAGGACCCTGGTGATTATACCGGGGAGGGGGGGGGTGGCCACACAGCAGTGGCCAAGTTGGAGAAGCAGACCCTGGTCTGTGATTTGAGCGTCTGTGCTATGTACCAGGTTCTGCAGGAGCAGAGAACCCCGCCAGGTGGAGTTTGGAGTGGGGGCTGGCCAGCTGTAGCCCCAGGAGACCTCAGCGTGGCCTATAGTCGGGTGCTATGACCATCGGACCCACTCATCCATCACCGCAGGGCCAGGGGCATGTGGGTGCTTGGCATTTGCTGGATAGAGGAAGGGGTCAGTGGATGAACAGGAGTCTCTGTGGGCTTCACTGTGGACTGAGTGGGCCCGGCCCTCCAATGGAGCCCTGGAGGACGGAGCTCTGAGGAGCTAGATGGCGAGACCACGTGGGGCACCAGCATGGACCCAACGGTCGGTCTAAGCTGGAAGCCACACCCAGAGCCCTGTCAGGAGGAATAAAAGGAGCAGCTCAGATGGACAGACAGCATGGACTCGGGAAGGGGCACAAACACAAAGAGACCCAGGCTCTGCGGAGACAGCGCCAGCGCTGCTGTGATTTGGGGGGTTTGGGCAGCCCCGGGTTAGGTCCTCGAGGGTCTCCTTGGTGTGGGGAGGTCCCACGTACCCACTGGCCATTTTGTTCATGCTGGATGTCCCTAGCCGATGGCCCAGCAAGGTTTGGGTTATTTATGATTAAAGCGCACGGATTCACGAACACGGCAATAAGCGGCAGAGAAACGGGGTGCAGGAACATCAGAGCAGTGGTCTTCGCCCTCTGGGGGCCTGAGGAAAGCCGTGGACGGCCCCGCCCCACCCCACCCCGCACAATGTACAAACACAGCCTCCTACCCTCGGTTTCAAAAGACTTTCAGCCTCACTGAGGTCCTGTCTCAGAAGGCTGAAGAGAATTTCTCAGAACCCCCGGAGGCCTTGTCACCACACAGCGCTGTCCCCTCCCACCCCAGCCTGCCCAGGGCTGCTGGCTGAGCGGGTCTGGGGGAGAGCCCGTGATTCTGCACGGCTTAAGAGCTCCCAGATATCGCAGCTGCTCAGAGTGAGCCTCGTTCTGGGAAGCCCTGCCATACTAGAGAGGGAAGAGAGCCTTGGGCGGGAAGACAAATGAATTCTGTGGTGTCTGGGTCATCCCGGTAATTTCAATCCAGTGTTTCTGGAATGTCGCTCATCTACTCTGCACGTTTGCAATTGTTAACATAGCTGTGTACCACCTGTGCTGTTAATATTTTCCACAGATTGGCTTTACAGGATATTCTCTATTTATTTTCGTCCTAAGTATTAATTCCTATGAAATCGCAGGTCTGATGTGCTAACTGGAATTTTTCTAAGATGCATCAACTATGTAGCTATTAATTTTTTGATATTTGGTTGTACTTCTAAAAATCAGCTCACAGCCACTGGTTCAAAATCCCGTGCAGCTGGAAGGAGAACAGGGGACTATCTAGATTCATCCCAATCCTCTGAATATTTTAGGGGAGAAATAGTTGAAGGAAACCAAAGGCCCCTCAACTTCTCTGCCACTATTGCTGTTTTGTTTTTGTTTTTGTTTTTTTTAAGATCTCCCTCTTGAATAACTCACTTACCCAAGCCAACACAGAAATCCTAGCCCTGAGGCTCCTGGGTGGCTCAGCTAAGTATCCGATTCTAGATTTCGGCTCAGGTCACGATCTCACGATTCTGTGTGTTGACAGTCGGGAGCCTGCTTGGGATTCTCTCTCTCCCTCTCTCTCTGGCCCTGCCACATTCATTCATGTGTGTGTTCACGTGCGCTCTCTCAAAATAAATAAACTTAAAAAAAAAAGAAAGAAAGAAAAAAGAAAGGAAGGAAGGAAGGAAGAAAGAAAGAAAAAGAAAGAAAGAAAGAAACAAACAAACGAACCCTGGCCCTTCTGCCCCTGTTAGCTCACGGCTCTCTCACCTTCCACATGCCTTCAGCATTCTGCAATTTTTGGCCATTCCTACTCCCCTCTCTGCCCAGGCACAGGCAAATGGGTCTTAATTGCGACAGTGCACACCTCCATAAACCTCAGTTTACCTAACCTCCCTGGTAAACCTTCCTCAGGGCCTGAGTCACCTCCCTCCCACTTGCAGGCCTCTGGGGAGATCACAGGACTTACCAGGAGGCACACAGACTCGCTTAGAATGCTTCCAGCACTGCACGGATGACAGAAGGTTCTAGAAGGAAAAGAGAAGCCAGAGGAGTCATGCTTGGAATGATGAGCCATGTTGGGGAATTCCCTGCTGCCTGCTCTGCTGGGGCCCCAGGGCCTAGCACCGTGCGGATACCAACGTGTGGGTGGACAGAACCCACCCGCGACCCAAGGACACAACGGACCCAGCTCAACCTCACGTCCTCAACCAGACACACCACAGATAGGGCATCCAGTGCTGGACCACTGGGAAGTGATGCATTAGAATCCCTTCAAACCAGGGTAAGAAAACAACTTTAAGAGATTTTACTGGAAAAATACAAGGAACTGAAGGGCAAAACTAACACCCAGCCTGCCGAGGGCTGGGAACCAGAAATGGGAGATGGGAATGCCACGCATGTCTCTCTGCCTGGGCTTTCATTCTGCCTTGCACACTCTCTCTCTGTCTCTCTCTGTCTGTCTCTGTCTCTGTCTCTGTCTCTCTCCACACTGGCTGCACTGCTACACCTATATATGACTTGTCCTGGACAATTAAAAATGCGCCTCCCCCCCCCCCCTACCCATGGCCATCCAGCCCAGAGCCCGCCTGCTTGACTGGCCTGGTCCTCATCTCAATCTTCATCACTGGGAGAGCAAATCTGATCGGCTCAGCTCAGCCTCTGGCTTGATTCCTCCTGGGTTAAAGGTCCACTCTCTTCTGGGCAGCTGTGGCCAGGGGGCTGGCACCAGGGGCACTCAGGGTCCTCCCCTTCCAGCGCTGAGGATGAAGCCAACTCTCTAGGAAGGGGTTCTAGAACAGGAGGGAAGGACGGCCGCTTTCTGGCAAAAGGACTGGATCCCCGGAGCCGTTTTGATTGCACCCCCCTTTGTTCCTTTGCCAGTTGTTATGTGCCGAATATTCATGTTCCCCAAAATTCATGCTAAAGCCCAAACCCCCAGTGTAATGGCATTTGGGGATGGGGCCTTTGGGAGGTCAAGAAGGTGGGGTCCCCAGCCTTAAAAAAATTTTTTAAAAGGTTGTGGGGGCTGGGTGGCTCAGTCAGTTAAGCACCCAACTTCGACTCAGGTCATGATCTCATGGTTCATGGGTTCGAGCCCCGCATCAGTCTCTGTGCTGACAGCTCGGAACCTGGAGCCTGCTTCAGATTCTGTGTCTCCCTCTCTCTCTGCCCCTCCCCCACTCGTGCTTGGTCTGTCTTTCTCAATAAGTAAATGAACATTAAAAAAATAAAAAAATAAAAGAAGGTGGGTCCTCATGACGATATTAGTCGCCTTCTAAGAAGAAGTCTCTCTCCCTCTTCCCTTCCTCCTCTGTCTCCTGGGCACACACCAAGAAAGGCCATGTGAGGACATATCTAGAAGGTGGCTGTCTACAGGCCAGGAAGAGAGCCCTCACCAGAACCCCGCACCCTGATCTCACACCTCCAGCCTCCAGAACTATGGGAAAAGAAATTTCTGTTGTTGAAGCCACCCAGTCTGTGGTATTTTGTTAAGGCAGCCCGAGCTGACTAAGACATCAATACCGGTCTTGTCATTTTTAGCAGGCCTTTTTATAAATCCTCTCGAATGTGGGTTGATAGATGAGTTCACAGCAACTCCAACATGCAAATGGCCCCACAACTAGAACTCCACAAAGACCCAGTGTTGAGTGTGCAACTTCCTGCATATAAATATCCCTGTTTGGCTACGGAAATGACATGCCCACTTTTCTGTACCGTCTGCTTTGCTCTGTGACGGGGAGCCTGGCTGCCCTGGCCGGCGTCCCTCTGGCTGCGTCCAGCAGACCTTGGCCCACAGGCGGGGCGGGAGCTTGCCAAGGGCGGTGGCCAGCTGAGGCCACTCACCCCGAAGGAGTGGCCCTTGTCCCCAGCTCACTCCCTCCTCTCGCTCACAGCCTGTCTGATGACTGGATTTGGAAAATAGTGAAAGAGGGTCAGCTTCTATTAATTAGGTAAAAGTTCTCTTAATAAAGGAAACACTGCAGGAGCTGCTGGGGCTTGCTTTGAGAAAGTAGGTTGAGCCCTCTCCTCCCCCAGCCAGCTGAGAGTGACTGCTGTCACCAAGGTGCCCAGAGGGGACAAGACTCTCAGGAACTGCCACCAGCCAGTCCCCAGGGACAAGGCATAGATTTCACTCACTGGGACACAGCCAAGGCTCTGATGACCCCTGCTTCCTTTTTTCCAAACCCTATCCCTAATTTTTATATAGAAAATTATAAACATTTTACCATCTTGAATTTTTTTTTTTTTTTTTTTACTAAAAAGTAAAGACAATTTGAAGACGCGGATCAGTCCTTTACTCTTTACTTGGAAAGAGTAAAAAGCGTAGCCTTTTTAGGGAGTGTCACTAACGGGAGTGTTCGCTTAGGGCATGTTGATGTGATGGCAGGCACCCTAATCTCGTTGAATGCTTGCCTTACCACCGCACAAGTGAGAGATGTTTCCAGAGGGAAAGAGAAGCCTGAGGATGGGGTGCTCTCATGTTTCGGATGATGGCAGGTGTCCGAATATGGCCCCCGCTTGCTCCCCTGGGGCCCTGAGCAAGGGAGCACGTCTGCCTCCTGACCCCGGGCCCAGTGCAGAGTCAGACAGAGCCACGCTCAGCGGGTGAATAAATGGAACCCAACGAGGACAATGACTGACCAGTTCAACCCCGTGCCAGCTAGGTATGGCCCACCCTCAGATGGGAAGCTGAGGATCGAGGCTATCTCAAGAGCCCAAGGAGACCCATCCTGAGAGCCTGCCAGGGCGAGCCACACCTCGGGGTCCCCTCCACTCCCGGGTCCCTTGACTTCAGCCTGACTTGGGCTCTACAGAAGGAAGACCGCCTGACACTTGCTGGGCTGTACAAGAGGTGAGCTGCTCGGGCGGCCACCCACCCCACTCACTAGGAAGCCTGGGACTGGCCGTCATTGTCACCGAGATACCTGCAGGCCACAGCCACAGTGGGGAGGACCCCTGCACCTGGCCTGAGCCCCTGCTGCCAAACTGCCCCGGGCTCCCCATGAAGAAGCCACCATACCACGTGGAGGGAGGGGCTTGCCGGACAGGCCCCGGGAACTGATAGATCAGCCCCCAGAGAGAATAGGGCTGGTCTGGCCTTGCTTCTGGCTTTGTCTCCTGCCATGTGCCCTGTCTGATCTTTGCTCTCTGAGCAGGGCTGCACTGCTTCCTAAGCTCATGCCTGGCCTTCCCCCGTGTCCACTGCAGTCACTCCTTTCCCCTCAGCCGTGGGGCAGGGCCCCGGGATCGCAAGACCAGGGTTCGAATTCGGCCTCGGCCACTTACCGGCTGTGTGATCTTAGGCAAACGACTGAGCTTCTCTGAGGAGGGCATGGCCGTGGGAAACAGTTAAACCCCTGAGGCAGATGAGGCCCTGAGGGAAGGACTGGGAAGGTCTGGCAGAGGACCCAGGCTAAAAAACAAGGGTGTATGATACATGGTGCGGGGTGAGGGGCAACACAGAGGAAGGGCACTGGGGGCCTTGCCCGCCTGCGTCCGAAGCCGGAAGGATGGCAGACATTGCAAAGAAGAAGAAAGTGAGCCTGCTGGTGCTGTGCGTAGCTGGACCCTGGGGCCTCTGGCATCCGACCGGTTTATGTTCTGGAAGCCCCCACCATATCCTGCCCACTCCTGAGGGAGCCAGAGAGCCCTGGCGAGGCCACAAGAATTCAAATCGTTAACAGCCTCCTGTTAGGCACAGGACAGCAGAGAAACTAAATCCTCTCTGACCCCAGCTGACCACTCACCACAGAGGCCAGCGTCAGCTCAGGACAGTGTCCTGGGTTCCACCCTGGCCCTGGGAACGCCAGTTCCGGCCTCCACCCCACCCTGTCCCTCTACCCCTCCTGCCACTCAGTGTTGCCCCTCAGTGATTTCTGGAAACAACAGTAACAACAAGCCCAGACTCCTTTTCCAGAGGAAAGGGGATTTGCCCAAGAGGTAGTTTTCAAGGCGTGCCCAGCAGTAACAGCTGAGAACATGCTAGAAATACAGACTCTCTGAGGCGCCCGGGTGGCGCAGTCGGGGGCTCAGGTCGCGATCTCACGGTTCGTGGGTCCAAGCCCTGCATCGGGCTCTGAGCTGACAGCTCAGAACCCAGAGCCTGCTTCATTCTGTGTTTCCCTCTGTCTCTCTCTGCCTCTCCTGCTCACACTCTGACTCTCTCTCTCTTTCAAAAGGAAACATTAAAAAAAAAAAGGAAGAAATACAAACTTTCGGCCCCACCCCAGCCCTCCTGCATCAGAAACTCTGAGGGGGGCACCCAGCAATCTGTGTTTTAACCCCCTGAGGCCCGCTCCACTGTGAGAACCACTGCTTCCCAGCCATGAGAACAAACTCTCCAGCAAAGACACGAAATAACGTGGAACAGTGTGGACGGATCTCACAAGCCGATGTCACGAGAAGTCAGACACAAAAGAGAACATTCTGAACGATTCCATTTACATAAAGTACCGAACCAGGCCAGGAGCAATCCACGCTGTTAGAAGTCAGAGGTTCCCCTTAGGAGCAGGGCAGGGGAGAGGGCAGAGAGACTGTGTGGAGCGGCAGTGACGTTCTCCTTCTGGGTGCGGGTGCTGGTTACACAAGGTAATAACTCTAGAATTATATTAAGATGTTTTTGGAGGGCGCCTGGGGACTCAGTTGGTTAAGCGTCTGACTTCGGCTCAGGTCATGATCTTGGGGTTCATGGCTTCAAGCTCCACGTCAGGCTCTGAGCTGTCAGCACAGAGTCTGCTTCGGGTTCTGTGTTTCCCTCTCTCTCTGCCCCTCCCCTGCTCACACTCTGTCTCTGTCTCTCTGTCTCTCAAAAATAAATAAACATCAAAAAATACTTTTTTCTTGGGGCACCTGGGTGGCTCAGTCGGTTAAGCGTCCGACTTCGGCTCAGGTCATGATGTCACGATCCGTGAGTTCGAGCCCCGCGTCGGGCTCTTTGCTGACAGCTCGGAGCCTGGAGCCTGCTTCAGATTCTGTGTCTCCCTCTCTCTGACCCTCCCCCGTTCATGCTCTGTCTGTCTCAAAAATAAATAAAACATTAAAAAAAAATACTTTTTTCTTAACTCCATGAAAGGCAAAATAGAACCACTACCTGTCTCTTCTTGACTAGCCTAACGCTCGGTTGCAACCACATGGGGATAACCCGGAGTTCTGTCCCTCTAATCCAGAGAGTAGAAAGCTGGGCTTTCTTTTATCCTTGGCCAAAAAGGTCTTATGAATTCAACCTAAAAAACGGCCTCAACAGACGTCAGAAGAAGCAGGCTAATTAAAACCAGAAAGAACACATCCACAAGTAACGCTGCCATATTTGGTAAATGCTGTTGCCCCGACCTTGTCTCGGGTTTAGAGATAATGTTTTCAGAGAACAAGCCACCTCTTTCAATTACCTTGGTGGATATTTCACAAAGGGTTTACCTTGGAAGGGATACCAGGAAGTAATGTTGCACAAGGCAAGACATTCTGCAGATGTTTGACTCCGGTGTTGGGGGTGGGCTGGGGGCCAAAAGAAGAATCTCATCTCACTTGCCAAGGAATTTTTCCAGGCCAGACGTTTCAAGGCCTTGACGCCACAGCATGGAGCTTTGTGGCTCCATTGTCTATCTGCCTGTGGGCTAGAGTAGATTCGTAACACTGTCCCTTATGAGGAAAATCTTGGCCCACCTGGAGGGATCCCGTGGGCTCATTTTCCTTAAGGATGTCGATTCTCCCCCACCCCCAGTCTACTCGGAGTGGGTAGTTAACAGGCAACACACACACCACCCCTATGTGGCTTATCTAGGAGCTCTGTCCCAAGATGATTCCACCAAAGCTTCCCCAGAGATTCCACGGGGGAGACGGAGAATCCATGTTTCCTTCCTAAACCCCTCTAGACCTCCCCTGCTCAGGCAGAAGCCTGAACCACGTCACCCTGCAGAATGACTTGTGCTTGGTTGTGTTTTTTACGTGAAGCCGTCAGTTTACAGCAAAGGAGGCACAGAAGAGTCTTAAGCCTGTTGGCGTGTGCCTGTGCAAACCTTGTGGGTCCAGGAGAGAGACTCTACTGGATGGAATAGACTAGAGTCCATGTATTACCTGGACTTCCTCTACAATGCACGTTCCTGGGATCCACGTTAGCCTTGCCCCAAATCGGACATAAGTCCGGGAATCCATATATTTAACGAACTCTTTAAAGTTTAAAAATCACTGCACTAAAGCTCCTTCTTCCATAAAAGCCCTTGAGAGAGATCACTTAGCTCGTCCAAGTGCCAATGCAATTTCTCCTGAGCACTTGGTCAGTTTTTATCCCCGACTGCAGTAGAATGAGTCACTGACACCTTTCCTCTTTTCACCTTGGCTCCTAGGAAGCTTAGGCATAATTTGACCACGCCCATAGCAAAAGTCTTTGTAATAGGAATTTTTTAAAACTTACCCCCCATTGAGTCTTATGTCTCCACTCCTTCATTCTTCTTTCTGTTGTCCCCTTTTTGATTTATGCCATGTTGGATGAGCGAGACATAAGTAGGAATATTGTTATTTTTATAGATGGAAATATTACCCGTGTTGATTTGCATAATAATTCTTAGAAAAAACAGCGACGACACATTGTGTGCCAGCACTGTGCATCCTCACATTAGTCCCAGTACTTAGCTAATATCTGTCCTGCCTCCCTGACAGTAGAGGAACAGGAGGCCCAAGGGGAGGAGATGTGTACTGCCCATGCGACCTGTAAGGGGATGAACAGGGTTGACAGCCCATGCTTGCTTGGTGCCAGGGAACCACGGTGCTTAGTGCTTTTACTGCTTTCCCCAGCGTGCCAGAGCAAGATTTGGAAACCGTGGACTTCCTTCTCCAAATGTTCTATTTTCTGACCCCTGACAGGTGGAGGGGCCTGTCCCCACACTGCCTTGACCTAGTTTCAGCCTTGTGTATCTTTTCTTCAAGTAACCTGAATAACTATCTCTTTCTCTAACCAAAAAAGAACCTAACTTAAACACACATTAAAAAAAAACCAATGAAAACAAAGCAAATAATAGTAAAACAAAGAAAATAGAAATGATGTATCGTAGAATATTATGCAAATATTAAAAGGGGGATGTATATACCTAGTTCATCGGAATGCCACATTTTCCAAAACTAGTTGTTTAAGGGGAGGAAAAAGTAATGAAACCATATGCAATTTTTTTTAATGTTCTCTAGTTTGAAGACAATATTTAATGCTTTAATTCTGTTGCTGTTTATTTAGGGAATTTATTTTGAAGATCTAAACTCAAATGTTTTTCCCAAACTGCTTACTAGCGTTCCAAACTTTTATTGACGTTCCTCCTTTCTTAATAACAATTTTATGGAGATATAATTCACATTTCACACAATTCACCTTTTTAGAGCACACAGTTCAACGGTTTTTAAAGTACAACCACCACCACAACCAATTTTAGAACATTTGCATCATCTCAAAAGAAATCCCGCCCCCATTAGCGGTTCCTCGACCCCACACCCCACCATCCTTCCAGCCCTGGGCAACCACCAATCTATTTTCCACCTCTATGCATTTGCCTGTTCTGGACAGTTCTTACACATGAAATAAGACAATATGTGGTGTTTTGTGCCTGGCTTTTTTTCACGTAGCAAAATGCTTTCGATGTTTGGATCATGTTATAGCCTGTGTCGATATTTAATTTATTTTGAGGGCTGAATAACATTCCATTGTGTGTGGAAATATCATATTTGTTTATCCGTTCATCAGTTGGTAGACACTTGGATTATTTCCACTTCTCTCCAGTTATGAATAATGCTCCATGAACATTCATGTACAACTTTCTGTGTGGACATACGTTTGCATTTCTCTTGGGAGTACACTTAGGAATGGAATTGCTAGGTCATATGGTAATTCCATGTTTAGCCCTTTGAGGAACTGCCAGACTATTTCCCAAAATGCCTGCACCATTGTATGCTCCCATCAGCAGTGTATGAGGGTTCCAACTTCTCTATATCCTCACCAGTATTTGTTATTACCTGTCTTTTTTATTATAGCCACCCTAGTGGATATAATGCAATATCCTAATGGATATAATGCAATCTCATTGTTGTTTTGATTTGCATTTCCCTAATCATTAGTGACATTGAGCAAATTTTCATGTGCTAACTGTATACCTTCTTTGGAGAAATGTCTATTCAGATCCTTTGCCATGTTTTGGTGTTATCTAACACACCATTGTCTAATCTGATGTCAAGAACATTTACATGTATGTTGTCAGCTAAGAGTTTTATAGTTTTAGCTCTTACATTTAGGTATTTGATCCATTTTGACTTAATTTTTGTATACGGTGTGAGGTAGAGATCCAAATGCATTCTTTTGTATGTGAATATTCAGTTGCCCCAGCACCATTTGTGGAAAAGACTATTCTTACTCCACTGAATGGTCTTGGAACTTTTGGCCTCTATGGTCAAAAATCAATTGATCATAGGGGCACCTGGGTGGCCCAGTTAGTTGAGCATCTAACTGCAGCTCAGGTCATGATCTCACAGATTGTGGGTTTGAGTCCCACGTCAGGCTCTGTGCTGACAGCTCAGAGCCTGGAGCCTACTGTGGATTCTCTGTCTCCCTCTCTCTCCCCCTCCCCTGCTTGTGTTCTGTCTCTCTCTCTCTCTCAAAAATAAATGAACACTTAAAAAAATCAACTGGCCATAGATGTATGGGTTGATTTATGGATTTTCAATCCTATTCCATTAACATATATATATATATACGTATATATATATATATATATATATATATATATATATATATATATATAAAATCCTTGTGTCGGTCTTGATTATTGCTTTGTAGTAATTTTTGACATCAGGAAAATGGGTCCAATTTTACTCTTCTTTTTCAGGGTTGTTTTTGCATGGGTCCCTAGAATTTCCATATGAATTTTACAATCAGTTTATTAATTTCTGCAAAGAAGCCAGCTGGGATTTTGATTTTGATTGTGTTGAATCAATTTGGGGAATAATACCATCTTAATAATATTAAGATATTAACATTATTAATATTAATATTAATATTAACAATTCTTCTGATCCATGAAAATGGAATGTCTTCACATGTATTTAGATTTTCTTTAATTTCTTTCAATGATATTTTATAGTTTTCAGAATATGTTTTGTGCTTTTTCTGTTAAATTTATATTTTGAAATATTTTTTGACATCATAAATGGAATTCTTTTCTTAATTTCACTTCTGGTGTGCTCATTCCTACCATATAGAAATACAGTTGATATTTGTATATTCATCTTATATCCTGAAGCCTTGCTGAATTTGTTTATTTCCAACAGTTTTTTAGGAGATTCCCTAGGATTTTCTAAATACAAGACTATGGCATCTGCGAATAGAGAGAGTTTAATTCCTTCCTTTCCAATCCTTTATTTCTTTTTCTTGACTAATCATCCTGGATAGACCTTCCATTGGATGGGCATCCTTATCATCCTCCTGATTTTATAGGAAAATACCCAGACTTTCATAATTAAGTATGATATTAGCTGTGGGGTTTTCTTTTATTATTATTGTTATTACTATTATTATTATTTTATCTTTTATTTTTTAAACTTTACATCCAAATTAGTTAGCATATAGTGCAACAATGATTTCAGGAGTAGCTTCCTTAGTGCCCCTTACCCATTTAGCCCATCCCCCCTCCCACAATCCCTCTAGTAACCCTCTGTTTGTTCTCCATATTTGTGAGTCTCTTCTGTTTTGTCCCCCTCCCTGTTTTTACATTATTGTTTCCCTTCCCTTATGTTCATCTGTTTTGTCTCTTAACGTCCTCATATGAGTGAAGTCATATGATTTTTGTCTTTCTCTGACTAATTTCACTTAGCATAATACCCTCCAGTTCCATCCACGTAGTTGCAAATGGCAAGATTTCATTCTTCTTGATTGCTGAGTAATACTCCATTGTGTATATATACCACACCTTCTTTATCCATTCATCCATTGATGGACATTTGGTCTCTTTCCATACTTTGGCTATTGTTGATAGTGCTGCTATGAACATGGGGGTGCATGTGTCCCTTCGAAACAGCACACCTGTATCCCTTGGATAAATGCCTAGTAGTGCAATTGCTGGGTTGTAGGGTAGTTCTATTTTTAGTTTTTTGAGGAACCCCCATACTGTTTTTCAGAGTAGCTGCACCAGCTTGCATTCCCACCAGCAGTGCAAAAGAGATCTTCTTTCTCCACAACCTCACCAACATCTGTTGTTGCCTGAGTTGTTAATGCTGGCCCTTCTGACAGGTGTGAGGTGGTATCTCATTGTGGTTTTGATTTGTATTGCCCTGATGATGAGTGATGTTGAGCATTTTTCATGTGTCGGTTGACCATCTGGATGTCTTCTTTGGAGAAGTGTCTAGTCATGTCTTTTGCCCATTTCTTCACTGGATTATTTGTTTTTTGGGTGTTGAGTTTGGTAAGTTCTTTGTAGATATTAGATACTAACCCTTTATCTGATATGTCATTTGCAAATATCTTCTCCCATTCTGTCAGTCGCCTTTTAGTTTTGCTGATTGTTTCCTCTGCTGTGCAGAGGTCCCAGTAGTTCATTTTTGT
The DNA here is from genome assembly GCF_018350195.1 of Panthera tigris. Classification (NCBI taxonomy): domain Eukaryota; kingdom Metazoa; phylum Chordata; class Mammalia; order Carnivora; family Felidae; genus Panthera; species Panthera tigris. The sequence goes on along the minus strand of NC_056667.1, from coordinate 212,892,626 downwards.
GGGGTTTTCATAAATGTCTTTTATCAAGTTCAAGAAGTTTTCTATACCTGGTTTGTTGAGTACTTTTATCGTGAAGAAGTGTTGAATTTTGTCAAATGCTCTTTGATGCCAGATGTCTATCGAGATGATCATATAATTTGTGTCCTTTATTTCATTGGCATAGTGCATTATATTAATTGATTTTTGCATGTTAAACCAACCTTGCATTCCTGAGATAAATTCTACTCGGTCATGGTGTATAATCCTTTTATATATCAGTTTCCTGGCATTTTGTTAGGGTCTTTTCAACTATGCTAATAAGAGATATTGGTGTGTATTTTTCTTGTGATGTTTAGTTTGCTTTCTTAATCCCTCCTTTTTTTATGTTTGTGATGCCTCTTCTATAAGATAGCGTTTTTATAGATAAGAATTCATTTCTGGGCTGGCCATTCTGTCCCACTGATTGACTGCCTTGGGGTAATACCACATTCCTTGTATTATTGTAGCATTTCATGATATTTAGGAGAAGTAGACTCTCTCCATTACATATATGTCTCAAAATGTTTGAGCTAATCTTCCCTGTCTATCCTACAATGAATTTCGTAATCATCTCATCAAAACATTCCAACAGGTTTTTCGTAATTGGATTTTTTAATTGTAATGTCACTAAAACTATATATTAACCTGATGAGAATTGACATGTTTCTAATTTTCCAATCCAGGAAAAACCCATACTTCTCTAAAGATGTGAGTCTCCTTTTATCTCTCAAGTTTTTCCTTTATACAGGTTGTTTGCGTTTATTAATATGGTTATTCTTTGTTTTCTGGTTTTGTTACTCCTATGACTGGTATCTCTCTACTTTCTTGTTATTGTTGACATGTAGTGTATCTATCCTATTCTGGCTCCAGGATGAATTCTCTGTAATTTCAATAGTTTCAATTGGTTCTCTTGGGTTTTCTAGGCGCACAAATCATATCACCTGCAAAGTATGATTATTTTTTAAAATTTGTTTAACATTTATTTATTATTGAGAGACAGAGAGAGACAGAGCATGATCAGGGGAGGGGCCGAGAGATGGGGAGACACAGAATCCGAAGCAGGCTCCAGGCTCCGAGCTGTCAGCACAGAGCCCGACGCGGGGCTCGAACTCACAAACCGCAAGATCATGACCTGAGCCGAAGTTGGACGCTTAACCGACGGAGCCACCCAGGCACCCCCAAATTATGATTATTTAAACTTCTGTTCTGATAACATTTGTTTTATGTCTCATTACATTGGTTAATCCCCACGAAACATGTTAATAATGAGGAGAGCAGGACCCTGCCTGGTTTTCCAGCATCACTGTTTTTTTGATCTGCACAGTACTCTTTATCATGATAAATTTTCCTCTGAGTCTCACTTTTAAAGGTCTTTCTTGGAGATTGTTATTCAATTTTGTCACTAACCCACAGATGTGCTATATTGTATTAAGATTCCTTAATGATTACAAAATGGCCTCTTTTATTTAAATCACCCTGAGAACATTTTAATTAGAGAATTAAAAGATAGCATATAACCATTTCTTCTGTATCTGATTTTTGGGGGAAAAAATTTGGATTTTTTGAAGGTATAAACATAAAACAGCTTTATTTTTTCCTATCATGGCTACCAGTTTACCTCTCCAAACTCACTACCCAGCTGTATAGCAGGATTCTTAGAGGCCCCTTGGTCAGATTCCATAACTTCTCTGACTCCATTTTCAGAAGTGGTTCCTTTTTTGTTTTTTTAATGTTTATTTATTTATTTTCGAGAGTGAGTGCAAGCGGGGAGGGGCAGAGAGAGAGGGTGACAGAGAATCCCAAACAGGCTCCACGTTCTCAGCCCAGAGCCGCCACTGGGCTCGATCCCACAAACCGTGAGATCATGACGTGACCCGAAAGCAAGAGTCAGACGCTTAACTAAGCCAACAAGGCACCCCAGAAGTGATTCATTTCTGCATTTAAGATCTATCCTATTCATTTTTCTTCTCAAAAGATTTATCTATTTAATTTATGAATACATACCTTTAAAAAAATTAAAAAATATTAAAAGGTATGTACATTAAAGTCTCCTTCCCTCCCAGTCCTGTTCCTCACCTGCCTGGGCTCCCTCCTCTAACTGATTGTTGACACATTTCTTTTAACTCCTTCCAGAAGCTTTTAGGCACATCCAAATATATTTGAATATATTTCCCCCTTTACACTGATGGAAACACACAAATACATACTCTTCTACTCTTCTTTTTGTTTTCTTGAAATATCCTAGATCCTTTGTTCTTTTTCTTTTTAAGTTTATTTATTTATATTGAGACAGAGAGAGAGCATGGGGGGCTTGGGGGTGGGGGCAGAGAGAAACTGAAAGAGAGAATCCCAAGCAGGCTTCCAGCTGTCAACACAGAGCCCGATTTGGGGCTCTATCTCATGAACCGCGAGGTCATGACCTGAGTCAGACACTTAACTGGCTGAGCCATCCAGGCTCCCCTAGGATCCTTTCTTTATCAGAATTTAGAGCTCTTTCTTGCTTTTACAACTGCATCTTATTCCATAGATGGAAATGTTTAGAAATTTCTTTTTTTTTTTTAATTTTTTAAATATTTTATTTATTATTGAGAGACAGAGCATGAGCAGGGGAGGGGCAGAGAGAGAGGGAGACACGGAATCCGAGGCAGACTCCAGGCTCCGAGCTGTCAGCACAGACCCCGACGCGGGGCTCCAACCCAGGAACTGTGAGATCATGACCTGAGCTGAAGCTGGACGCTTTACCGACTGAGCCACCCAGGCGCCCTGGAAATGTTCAGAAATTTCTAATTGGCATGACCCATTCCTTACTGAGACATTGTAGCGTCTTCAACCGCTTGCTGTCAGATACCTGAACAGACCCCTCCTCACTTGTGCGAGCAGGTCCTTGGGCCAAATGCCTGCAGGCGGGAGCTTTGATAGGCATTGCCAAACTGCCTGCATAAAAGCGGAATCCTACAAGATCCTGCCAGCCATTTCGGGGGGCCTGCCCCTTGGCTTCACCAATCGCTTCTCAAACTTTTGATTTTTTGCCAATTTAATAAGTGAAACATGGGAGCTCAGTGTGTTTTGGATTTCTTCTCTCCTTATGAGACACGAGGTTGAAACTTTCACCGGTTTTTGAGAGTGATTTGTATTTCAGTTTCTGTGCACTGTTCATAGCCTTTGCCCATTTGTCATGTGCAGATTTTCCAAAATCCAACTTCACGTGATTCCAAGTTTTTCTAGCACAGGCTAGGGTATTTGGAGGGTGGGAGACTTGCCCTAAAGAAACCACCTCACCCTCCTCCCCTTCCTCAGCCGTGGGGGAGGGGGCAGGGATCAGGTGTCCTTCCATGGCTGCCTGTGTGTCCCTGGTCAGAGGCATCCCTCTGATTCAGCCTGGCTCTGACGCCTCCTCTGATGGGGTATTTAAGGTTGCCTTGGGCCAGAGTTCACCTGCACCTCTTCCCCTTTCCCGCCCTCCCCCCACCGGAGACCATCCCTCCCAGAGAGGCCACCATATGTCTGTCTGGTCCCAGAGGTATATACATGCTCCCAACCCTTTCTCCAGCTTGGGCAGCCCCTGGGCACCTGGCCACCTGGGCAGCCCCCTACCCCTGGCACTTGCTAACCTCTGGGCTCCAGGGAACCTCAAGGAATTCTGGGCTCTTCTTTGCAAGGGCTGTTCTGAAGGCCACAAGAACAAAGATGAGGTCAGTGTGCTTCATCTTCTAGGGCACACCAGGCCATACTCCCCTCAAACCTCACAGCATGAAGTCCCCCAGCAGGCCCCTGCCTTCAGAAATTCTTCGACGACGGAAAGCAGCACTAGTCCCATATTCAGTGTATCCCAGGCCTTGAGAAGCATGGGGGAGGGGGAGCGCAACAGAAAGGACAAGACACCCTAACCTCTGCTCTCAGAACCCTCTCCCAGGAGACTTGGGAGCGGGCCTACAGGCTCCACAGCCCTGTGACTCCTGGCTGGAGCCTCCGTTCTTGCAGGAGCCCAGGGATTTTTCCAAGGAACCCTGGGAACCACTGCCCTCTTGGCATGGAACGTGGTACCCCCAAAACCCAAGCTCCTCCCCACTTCCTCATCTTTTATCAAGGCAGGGGTGCAGGGAGGGGGCCGCCCTAAGCTGCAGCAGAAATTTGAATAGAACTAAGCAGCATTCCAGAACAACTGGAAAAATCCTGCTCTACAGCCCAGGAGGCTTTCATCACCCTGTTCTGAGCTTTCTCCTTTATATATTCCCTTTCTAATTTTGCCTTTTGGTTTATAAACCATGTGCACAGTTTTTCAAGAACTTTAAAGTACAAGTCAGTCATCGGTGATGCTTCTTAATCTTAATTAGTATATTTAGTGGATGAGCCTGCTGGCATTGCCATAGCTCGATTTTTAACTTCCGCTTCTGGTGCAGAGGTGGCTGTCACTGGTTTGTTTGTTTTTAATTTACAGCCAAGTTACTTAGCATATAGTACAATAATGATTTCAGGAATATATTCCAGTGACTCATCCCCTGTGTATAATGCCCAGTGCTCACACTTAATGCCCCTTACACATTTAGCCCATCCCCCCACCCACAACCCCTCCAGCAACCCTCAGTGTGTTCTCTGTATTTAAGAGTCTCTTCTGTTTTGTCCCCCTCCTTGTTTTTATATTATTTTTGCTCCCTTTCCTTTACGTTCATCTGTGTTGTAACTTAAATTCCACATACGAGTGAGGTCATATGATATTTGTCTTTCTCTGACCTGTCACTGGTATTTTTGTGGGAGCTGACAGCTGAGGGTACCTCACCCAAGAGTTCACTCTGGTCTCCTGCTGATAAAGGACAAATGCTCAAACTCCCCACACGGGCCAGACAGAGAGCAGGAAAGTACACACGGAGTGGACATCAAGGAATGGGGGAAGGTTCCGTTCCTGGTTGTGCCAGTTCTGTGACCTCAGCAAGCGGGGATAGGCTGGGGGCTTTTGGGCGCCTTCTCAATTCTCCCCACCCACTCGCTCTTTCACATCCTAATTCTTTGTTGCTTGCTTCCACTGAACACCTGCTGTGTGCAGAAATGGTGAGGCCCGGGGCACCTGGGTGGCTCAGTCGACTAAGTGTCTGACTCTTGGTTTCAGCTGGGTTCATGACCACTCAGTTCATGAGTTCAGACCCCATGTCAGGCTCTGCGCTGGTGGCACAGAGCCTGCTTAGGATTCTCTCTCTCTCTCTCTCTCTATCCCTCCCCAGTTCTCTCTCTCTCTCTCTCTCTCTCTCAAAATAAATAAATAAATAAATAAATGTGGCACAAAAATAGACACTCAGATCAATGGAACAGAATAGAGAACCCAGAAATGGACCCACAAATGTATGGCCAACTAATCTTTGACAAAGCAGGAAAGAATATCCAATGGAATAAAGACAGTCTCTTCAGCAAGTGGTGCTGGGAAAACTGGACAGCGACATGCAGAAGAATGAACCTGGACCACTTTCTTACACCAGACACAAAAATAAACTCAAAATGGATGAAAGACCTAAATGTAAGACAGGAAACCATCAACATCCTAGAGGAGAAAGCAGGCAAAGACCTCTTTGATCTTAGCCACAGCAACTTCTTATTCAACATATCTCTGGAGGCAACAGAAACAAAAGCAAAAATGAACTATTGGGACCTCATCAAAACAAAAAGCTTCTGCACAGCGAAGGAAACAATCGGCAAAACTACAAGGCAACCGACAGAATGGGAGAAGATATTTGCAAACGGCATATCAGATAAAGGGTTAGTATCCAAAATCTATAAAGAACTTACCAGCCTCCACACCCAAAAAACAAATAACCCAGTGAAGAAATGGGCAAAAGACATGAATAGACACTTCTCCAAAGAAGACATCCAGATGGCCAACCGACACATGAAAACATGCTCAACATCAGGGAAATACAAATCAAAACCACAATGAGATACCACCTCACACCTGTCAGAATGGCTAACATTAACAATTCAGGCAACAACAAATGTTGGCGAGGATGCAGAGAAAGAGAATCTCTTTTGCACTGCTGGTGGGAATGCAAGCTGGTGCAGCTACTCTGGAAAACAGTATGGAGGTTCTTCAAAAAATTAAAGATAGAACTACCCTATGACCCAGCAATTGCACTACTAGGCATTTATCCACAGGATACAGGTGTGCTGTTTCAAAGGGACACATGCACCCCCATGTTTATAGCAGCACTATCCACAATAGCCAAAGTATGGAAAGAGCCCAAATGGCCATCGACAGATGAATGGATAAAGAAGACGTAGTATACATATACAATGGAGTATTATTCAGCAATCAAAAAGAATGAAATGTTGCCATTTGCAACTATGTGGATGGAACCGGAGGGTATTATGCTAAGTGAAATTAGTCAGTCAGAGAAAGACAAATTCAGATGACTTCACTCATATGAGGACATTAAGACACAGAACAGATGAACATAAGGGAAGGGAAGCAAAAATAATATGAAAACAGGGAGGGGGACAAAACAGAAGAGACTCATAAATACGGAGAACAAACTGAGGGTTACTGGAGGGGTTGTGGGAGGGGGGGTGGGCTAAATGGGCCAGGGGCACTAAGGAAGCTACTCCTGAAATCATTGTTGCACTAGATGCTAACTAATTTGGATGTAAATTCAAAAAATAAACTTAAAAATAAATAAATAAACAAAAAAAGAAATGGTGAAGACCTCCAAATGATTAAATACTTCATCGTTGTTCTCAGAGTGCTTTGGTTCCTTGAAGGGCTGCTTTAAAAATTCCATCATCCTCAACTTTTCCAGAAATCTAAAGTAAAAGGCTTATTTATTTAATTTACAACAGCCGAGGTTTTTCTGCCCTCCCTTGTGCCTGCCATCACCCGCGGGCCTCTTCATCTGGGGTCCTTCGAGACGACCTTCTCCTTTCTCCATCGCACACACTGATATGGCTCAGTCGTGTTCTGGCCTCTGCCATCTGTTCTCCACGGCCCTTCTCCTGGAGCTTGTCATTTACCGCTTTTTGCCAATAAGAATGTCTAGTTTGTCCTTTGGGCCTCTGGTTTTCTTTTTCTTTCAAGGGCTTTCTTCATGTTGTAGATTCTGTACATGATAGATAGATAGATAGATAGATAGATAGATAGATAGACAGACAGATAGATAATGATAGATATGATAGGTAGATTGGTAGAATAGATGGGTACATAGGTAGACAGAGAGATAGAAATATAGATGAATATCTCACCACTCTGTCATTTGAACAACTGCCTGTGGAAAAGAAATGTGCTCAACCCCTTTATCACTGTCTAGTTTCCAGGTTTAACATTAATTTCACCAATTTCTGTTGCATCCTCAGGGAAGCAGTGCTGTTCACGGTTGGTCCACCACAATCGATTTCGTCTTAGGCATAGATCTTGTCTCAGTATCTACCCCCCTTCCTGTCTTCTGTGTGAGCGTGCCGGGCTGCTAGGATGTATCACTGACAGGTGGCGTGGCGGGAAGCATGTGGCTCCAGAGGACTCAGGGCCCAGCTGGAACTCAGCAGCTACGTGGCCTTGAGAACGTTCCTCATCTCGCCTCTAAAGAAATGTTGCTTGGGTTAGAAACTCACTAAGCCGATGCCCAATGAGCTGTCACTGTAATTGGTTATCTAACCTTCCAGGTTCTGGTGGGTTCAGACCCTGTTACAAGGACCGTGTTCAAATCCAGCTTCCTGCCGATGTGCCACCTCTCCCTGACCTCTGGCCCGACTCTCCCTCAAATTCCTGTTTCCTTTCCCACCGTATCAGCTCAACAGCCCTAAAGGAAAACCAGGGTTCATCTTCACTTTTCTCCGTCTTGAGCCAAAAGCAAACCAACAAATCCAGTCTGGAAGTTCTGCCTCTGTCATCCTCAGGGCCTTGCTCTCTGGCTTCCTTCAGGTCTCTGCTTCAACTTCCTCTCGGAGAAGGCAGCTGATTGCGTCTAGTACCCTCCCTCCCTTCTCCTTCCGTTATTTGTACCCCCTCTGCATCAGTTAATCATTTGGAGGTACACCATTTCTGCTTCAGTAGGTGTTCGGTGTAAGCAGACAAGGAATTAGGATGTGAAAGTCAGGGAGAGTGGGTGGGGAGAATTGCGAAGGAGTTCAAGAGCACAAACCGTGTCTCCACTTGCTGGAGAGACAGGGGCTTGCTGGGGTCACTGAGCTTACATACGTGGGTTGCTTCCCGATCTTGGCTATGGTAAACAATGCTGCCAAAAACATAGGGCTGTTTATATCTCTTTGAATTAGTGTTTTCATTTTCTTTGGCTAAATACCCAGTCGTGGAATGACTGGATCGTAGGTTAATTCTGTTTTTAATTTTTTAAAGAAGCTCCATTCTGTTTTCCACAGTAGCCGCGCAAGTTTGCATTCCTGCCGACACCGCACAAGGGTTCCTTTTTCTCCACATCCTCGTCAACATTTGTTGTTTCTCGTCTTTTTGAGTCTAGCCATTCTGACAGGTATAAGTTGATAGCACATTGCGGGTTTGATTTGATTTCCCTGATGATGAGTGATGCTGAGCATCTTTTGACATGCGTCCGTTGGCCATCTGGATGTCTTCTTTGGAAAAATGTCAATTGCCCATTTTAATTGGGTTGTTTGTTTTTTTGGTGTTGAGCTGTATATGTTCTTTATATATTTTGGATACTAACCCTTTATCAGATGTGTCATTCGCAAATAGCTTCTCTCGTTCACTAGATTGCCTTGTCATTCTGTTGACACTTTACTTTGCCATGCAAAGGCTTTTTATTCTGGTGTAGTCCCAACAGTTTATTTTTGCTTTTGTTTCCCTTGCCTGAGGAGACATATCTAGAAAAATGTTTCTACAGCCAATGTCAGAGAAATTAGTGCCTGTGTTCTCTTCTAGGATTTTTATGGTTTCAGGTCTCACATTTAGATCCTTAACCCATTTTGGGTTTACTTTTGTGTACAGCACAAGAAAGAGGTCCAGTTTCATTCTTGTGCATGTAGCTGTCTGGTTTTCCTGGCACCATTTATCGGAGATCGCCTTTTCCCCGTTGTACATTCTTGTCTCCTTTATTGTAGATTAATTGACCATATAAGCATGGGGTTTTTTTCTGGGCCGTTTATTCTGTTTCATTGGTCTATGTGTCTATTTTTGTGCCAGTAGCAGACTGTTTGGGTTTTCCCCTCAGTTACTTCTATCCCCCTCCCCCTCAGTTATTTCTATACAGTTATATTTCCTATTCAGCCACCGTCTGGGTTCCACAAGGGCCTCAGAGAACCCCTCCCCTCACCACCTCTGAAGCTAGTGCTGCCCCCATGTGGCCATGATGCACTGGGGCTTTGCCCCATGTGCAGAGCTGGCTGGTGCCTGTGCCTTGCCCCCAACCCCCCATCGCCCTTCTCCTGCCACTTTTCTGATCCTGCCCTTCCCACCACTGACTCCCCAATTTCTGAATTTCCACTTCAAAATTTCCTAGGGTCTGTCTCTCCTCTGTTTGGGTATTCCATTCCCTTCCTCTCCTTTGTTCCTGCTGAAAACACCTAAATGTTCCCAGCGGCATGTCCACAGCAGGGCAACCTGTGTCTTCCTCCTGGCCTCTGCTTTTCTACGTTTCCTACAACGAGCGCACGCGTGGTCGCAGGTCACCCTGACGGCAGAGCGTCTTCTAAGGCAGCTTTACGAGCTCCTTCTCTTGCTGGGGCTTTTCTACCAAACCAGAAACTTCATCGTTTTCCCTCTACTACCTGAACCCCTCCTCTCCGGCTTTCCTACTTTGCTGGTGGGGGTGGGGTTGTGGGAGTGCTCGCCGAACAAGGCAAGCACTGCATGTACTCGGGATTCTAAGATACAGATTCTAGGACCAGGAATAACCGTGGAAATGGCGCAGCTGACCTGGGAGAGGCCGGGCCTGCCTCCCTCCTAAGGAACCCATGTTCTCGTGGAGGCCCACCTGTCCCTTGTGACGGCATTCAAGCCCTGTTCCCTCTAGGCCACCTCCTCCCACCCTCTGCCTGGATGGCTGACGCACCCCACAGTCACCAGCACCCTGGGTTCCTCCCTGAAGACAAGGTGGGGTCTTCAGCGGGGTCCTACTAACAATCCTCCCCAAGTGTTTCTTCCTGGAGTTGCCGGGGCCTTCTGCTGGATAACCCATGCTCTGCCCCCAGCTCCAGGCAGTGACCTTGAACTGCCCTCTGTGATGTTCTGATTGACCAGGGAGCACAGCTCCCCCACTCGGGGCTCCCCATGATCTGCTGCTCACCCCAACCCTTCCCTGCAAACACCCTCCCCCGCCGTCCCTGTGCATAGTTTGCCTTCTCTTCCTTGTGGTACTTGTTCTCCCCTGTGGCCCCTACTAGCCATGCGAAGGCCAGGCCTGGTCTTCCAGGCTGTCCCTGGTACTCCCATGGGTCTGCTTCAGAGCAAGTGCCCAGATGACTCATCTGGGTGGACTGCATGCCCTCAACCCCTGTAGAAGATTCTTCCCTACAGCACTTGCTTCCTCCCCCCTCGACTGTCTCCTGACACCCCCTCCTCTCTCCCACCCAGCTCGGCTCTCCATCAAGACTTCCGTCTCCGACAGGCAGCTGACATGACCCAACCTGGCCAAGGCGAGGGGCAGCATGGGGCTGAGCTCCCGGGTGGCCCCTGCCCCCACACCTGCTGAAGATGCTGCAGTTCTGCTCCATAAGGATCTTGCTCAAGGCTGGTCTGCGGACTCACTGTGTTGGCATCCCAGGCCTCACCCTGGATGTCTTGAGTCAGACGCTGTGTCTTAACAAGAGCCCGAGGTGACTCCTTGCATGAGCATCTGAAAAGCCCTGGTCTAGGGGACGTACCTGCCCCTGCCCACCGTGCCATCGCCCCCGCCCCCAGCAGCTGGTTTGGGTTGCCACAGCAGGGCTTGCAGCCAGCTTTCTCCTCCCCTCCCCACCTCCGTCTCCCACATGCCCTGACCTCCCAGGCTACCGACTCATGTGGGGAGGCCCCCTGGCCCTCAGCCTAACGCTGGGAGGTTTAACAGTCACCCTTGGCTCATGTGCCCGAAGCCACACAGCTAGCACAGAGAACAGACTAGAACCCCCACTCCTGCCTCTGATTCATCCCTGCCAGCCTTCAACCAATCTTTACAACAGCATCTTTTAACCACATCACATGGAGTCCAGGTTCCCCCAGCAAACAAGTCAGACAGATGGGGGTGTGGTCCTCGCCATGCCATTTACTGGCTGTGTGATCCCAGGCAAGGCGCCAGAGCTCTCCGACTTGCGGCTTCCTTATCTGTAAAGCAGTGGTAATTAGCACGTGGACCTCAGGGAGGTAATTCATCCATTTGTTCATTGCTGTGAATGACCACGGTTTGCAGAGTGCTGTTGTGTGCCCAGCACCAGAGACAGCGCTGAGCAGAAGAGACCATATCCTGTCCTTCAGGAGCTTCCTAAGAAGGAAATGTGGGCAGACGCGGAGCAAAGACGTGTAAACACTGCCAGCAGGTGCCAGGCATGGACAACACATCAGCAGGGCTCAGTTGAGTGAGCGAGTGGATGAATGAATGAATGACACAAACACAGCTTCTCCACAAGCCCTCCCTGTTCCAGTCACAAACGTACCCCATGCTCGTCCACCCTGAAGCCACCTGGAACAGAGAGATGTGGGCTTAAGGCCACTGAGGAGTTTAAGAAAATCATGAGGAGATGGGAGGAGGGCTGCCAGGCTCTCCAGCAGTTAATGGATATGGAAGAATCGGAGTCATTATAAAAATATTTCAGATGGAGAACACATTGCCTGAAATAGGCGATAATTGAGGTGGAATCAGAGTTGTTTTTCAGAGTTCCACAATTTTTCAGTGTGTGCGTGTGTGTGTGTGTGTGTCTTAAAGATGGAATACATTTTCTCAGGGTTTCAGAGACCTGCCACTTACAGACAATGATACAGATGGTTTGAGAACAACCCCAGGGCTCTTACCATGCCGTGAGCTTCCCTCTCAGGGCTCTCTGAGCCACCCTGGATCTCAGATTTGGAGAGCCAGCCAGGAGCCACAACAACACGCACCTGCACCCACGTTTTCTGGATGAGACATTGAGGCCCATACTTGCCCAGGGTAAGCAGGTGATTACAGGCAGCAGAAAATGGATATTCAAACCCAAGTCCCCTGCTTCCCAGCCAAATGCCCTTCACTGGACATCGTGCAGGCTTCTGTGAGCTCACAACAACGCCCGGCCAACACTGGCAGTCAGCACTGATACAACCAGGCTGAATCTCCAGGGGATCGTGCCAACCAAAGGGAGCCAAACGCCCGAGGCTCCCTGCCGCGTAGTTCTATCCCAGGACAGCCAGGCAAAGGCAAATGGGAAATGTACACAGATTGGTCACCAGTGGGTGCGGTGGGGGGGGGGGGGGGGGGGGGGGAGGGGGGGATGCCGACTGTAGTGGGGCACAGGGAACTTTTGGGATGAGAATGTGTCCTGTGTCTTGATCAGGGTGGTGGTTACACTAAATGTATGCATTTGCCAAAACTCCTAGAGCCACACGTTAAAGAGGGCCAAATCTACTGTGTGTAAATTATACCACCATTTTTAAAAAAGCAACCTAGGGGCGCCTGGGTGGCTTAGTCAGTTGAGCATCTGACTTCAGCTCAGGTCACGATCTCGCGGTTCGTGAGTTCGAGCCCCGCGTCGGGCTCTGGGCTGACGGCTCAGAGCCTGGAGCCTGCTTCCGATTCTGTGTCTCCCTCTCTCTCTGCGCCTCCCCCGTTCATGCTCTGTCTCTCTCTGTCTCAAAAATAAATAAATGCTAAAAAAAAAAAAAATTTTAAAAAGCAACCTAAAATAATACGTGGTGATGATAAGAATCATCATCTTCAGTGCCAAAACCCGGTCTGTGTTCAGGGCCACGACGTGGAGGCCTTGGAGACGCTCTCGGTCAGAGCAGGGAGATGCCCTGCTCCTAACAGTCAGCTTCAGACACTCTTCCCGGGAGGTTTTTCAACCGCACACCCCCAAATCAGCATGCCCCAACCCCAAGCGGGCTTTGCTTCCTCTTACCTCGCAGGCAGTGAGCGGCATTGACCTGCCCCGTCGCCCTGGCCCATCGCCTGCCGTTGGGACGGCCCCTCCCTGCTGCTCCCCAAACCTCCGTGTGTCGCCGATCCTGTCATTCCTCTTGCACACCTTCCCCGCCCCAGCGTCGACCTGCCACGCCTGGTGATACCTGTGTGATACCTGCCCTCTGGCCTTGGGCCCCCAGCCCAGCCTGCCCAGAGCTCCTGGGGCCCTGCCACCTCCTCACCCACGGTCAGCAAGGCCGCGCTCAGAGCTCCCTGACCTGGTTCAGGGACCTCCACGGACAGTTAACTCCTGCACTGCCTGCTCCCCTGCCAACTTTAGCCACAGGACCTCTGCCCACTTGCTGCCCCCAGATCAAGCTGAGAACAGCCTTAGCACCAGAGTCTCGACCCTTAGGAGGCATAAAGGCAAGGGAAAGGGGGGAGAAGGAGATGTCAGCGAGCCAGGCGTCCTAACATCCTAAAAATCTCAATGGCTTCCGTCTGGACGCGGCCAGCAATGGGCAATCCACTGCCCCTCGCCACCCCCCCAGAGCAGCCGCTCACCTTCCGCCAGCTCTGAAATCCAGAGCTGAAGTCTGTCCTTGCCTGTGGTCTGAATTCGCCCCGCTCCCTGCCCCAGACCCCAGAGAGCAGTTGTGTGATGACCTTGACCTCAGCCCTCCTGGGTCTTCTCTCCCAACCTGAGCTCAGGGCAGACAGCCTCCCCGTCCATTTGGCCAGAACAGAAGCCTCTCATTCTCTCTCTCTCTCATCCTCTTGCTGGGAACGGAAACCTCCCCTCCTGCCTGCGGGCTGTGGGTTCCTCGCCACGTTTGTAATAAAACTCTGCCCTCCCACGTACTCCTGAGAGGGATGTCCCTCCAGATGTGACCTCTTGGCCACTCGTCTCTGGCCACCTGAAATCACAGCTCTACTGTCTGAGGCAAAGGATTAGCCAGCAGGATGGGACCTCTCCAATAGATCCCGCAGGGCACACCTGGCATTTAGGGATCGGGACATGAATGCTGGGACTACCGGGGGCTTGCTGGGGTCACGCAGCTGGCCGTGGTGCCGAAGGAGCTCCCTAGGCCCCCGCAAGCCGGGTCAAGCTGCCCCAAGGCAGGCCCTTGTCTTAGGGCTCTCTGACCTCTAACACCTTAACACTTGTTTCGCTTGGCTGATTATTTATGGGCAGGGTCATTAATCAAACATCCTCAGACTTGCAGGCAGGTAGGAAAGGAGGCAACATCCCAGGACAAACCTCCTGTATCTGTGTCATTAGGCAAAAAAAAAAAAAAGATTTAAAAAGATACGCTCTGCCTGGAGCAAGGGAAGCCACCCTCCTGAATATTCTAAGATCACCTGACCACCTGCCCCGAAAGGGATTTGGACTGAGGTGAGGGGAGGAGAAGGGGGTTGGGAACTCACCCATGAGGAACTTGGAGGGCAGGGCTTGGGGAAGCCGAGCTCTAGCGTAAGCAGAGGGGGGGGCGGTGGGAAGTGGGGTGCCTCAAGTCCAGGTCCCCATTCTTTACATTTTACAGAGGAAAACAGAGGCAGAAAAGGCGGTTCTTAAGCTTTCCTGAGTCTTTAAAGTCGTTGACAACATAATAGAAGGTCTGCACCTGTAATCAAGAAAGAGGTACCTGCCCACATTCTGCCTCTGCATACAATTTAAGGACCACTTAAACCTCCACAGAGTCCATGGGACCCCAGGTTCTGAACCCTCAGAGGGATGGGAAGCCACAGAGATGGCTGGCGTGCTCTCCTGTCTGCACACCGTCCTAACCGGCGTATGCTCCCCTCAAGGATCCACCTGGTCCCTCGCCACTCTGAGAGCCCGTACCCTAGAAGGGCCATGTTGGGAAGAAACTGGGGTTTGCCTGCACAGTCCTGGTGTAATCCTATTACACCCCTTTTCCCATGAAGAGGGCTCTGGTTCAGATGATGTCCACTATGGTCACCCCAGAGGGAGGGAACCGTTCTGTTACCCAAGTCGGTGGGATGGGGGAGGGCTTGTCCCCACAGCAGCCAGGCATCATCCTATCAGAGAGGCCACTAATCCACAACTAGACCTAGCCGCCAGAGGATGGCAAGAGGTCTGTCCTCGCAGGATTCAAGTCTTGCATCCCCGAATTCACTGTTGTGGGACCACTACTCGCTGATAGCCCTTTTGAGTTTCCCCAAGACTTTACTTTCGAGTCTGTTCATACGTCTTCCCTTTCTTTGCTTTGGTTTCCTGGAGTTCTCCTGTTTTTGCAGTCTCTCTCTTGAATGACTCAGAAGATGTTTACTTGAAAGCTAGTTATACAAGCCACTTGAAGCATTTTCCCCAAAGCACATCCTATGAATAGAATAAACAAACTTCAATTCTAAAATGATACTTGAGTGCATCCAAAATTGCAGTGGTTAAACTGTAATTTTCATTGACAAAGACACAGCCACCCAGATATGCAGATTATTCCAAATTTCATCCAATCTGAATGGCAGTGGAAGGCCAGACTCTGAATGGAATATTTAGCCCTGATGACCCTAACTGCAAAGTGTTCTCTTTCTATTCCAAAGTGCTCAAACCGATGGAGCTGGAGAAGAGATCTGAAGGTTTGAAAAAGCCCTGGAGGAAACTGATGAGTGGTCCTCGGGAGACTGATGACGAACGGGCCAAGGTGAGACCCGACGTAGCCTCAGAAGAGGGAATGCCCCGCGCCCTGGACCGAGAGACACAAGACACAGAAGCCCACGGCTTCATCCGAATTCAGAGAAACTCCATCTTCAATCGCTCCGTGAGACGCAGAAGCAAAGGCAAAGCCAGAGCCGCTCCTGAACAGAACACCCGCCACCTGGCAGGTCAGTACCATGGGCCGCTGGCAGAGCTGTCCCTTGACACGCAGGTGAAGCCGTCAGGGCTGAAAGGCCCTGATGAAATTAAAGAAGAATAAGAGGCCTTGCAACCTAGCAAGGACAGGTCCATTAAAGGAAACATTTTGAGGGGCGCCTGGTTGGCTTGGTGGGTTAAGCGTCCGACTTCGGCTCAGGTCATGATCTCGCGGTCCGTGAGTTCGAGCCCCACGTCGGGCTCTGTGCTGACCGCTCAGAGCCTGGAGCCTGTTTCAGATTCTGTGTCTCCCTCTCTCTCTGCCCTTCCCCTGTTCATGCTCTGTCTCTCTCTGTCTCAAAAATAAATAAACGTTTAAAAAAAAAAAAAAAAAAGGAAACATTTTGAAGTTGTTACCTAAAGAATTCAAATTCCCCCAAGATGATGATGAGGGTCCTTCAGGAGAAAGTGTTGACCCAAACTGTAAGATAAGACTGGCTTCTATCGAAAAGAGACAGCTTGCTCTAGGACTCAACAGAACACCCAGATGTGCATGCATCCCAGCAGGGAGGCTTGGAGCTGTCCACATTTGGGTGCGTCTGGGGACAGGAGTTTCCTGAGTGGTGACATCTCACCCTTGTTCTCTCACTGGTGCTGCGACGGCCAGAGCTCCTGCTGTCCTGAGAATATCTGAGATGAATACCTCGGGAATAGCTTTGCAGCTGGATCCCTTAATTTTTTAACCCAGCTCCTAGTATATCTGCCCGAAGTATATTTTATCTGCCTGAAGTGTATTTCTTTTTTTTTTTTTTTAACTTTTTTTTTAACGTTTTATTTATTTTTGAGACAGAGAGAGACAAAGCACGAACGGGGAAGGGTCAGAGAGAGGGAGACACAGAATCTGAAACAGGCTCCAGGCTCTGAGCTGTCAGCACAGAGCCCGACGTGGGGCTCGAACTCACGGACCGTGAGATCATGACCTGAGCCGAAGTCGGCCGCTTAACCGACTGAGCCACCCAGGCGCCCCCCGAAGTGTATTTCTTGAGCAGAATGAAGCTCAGAAACTTTTACAAACGGGGGAGTTGGCAGAGCTACGACTGAAATACTATATTCGTGGAAGCCGGGTGAATGGCACATTATATTACTCTCTTGACTTTTGTGTGTGTCCGAAAATCTTAATAAGTTAAAAGTTAGAAACACACCCACACGCAAAGGAAGTTAGAGTCTCTGCCCTTGAGGGACCCACAATATTGCAAGTGATGCATCATACAAGAGAGGTAACGGCAAAAAACGAGACCCTTCTGGTGGGGTTAGGAAAGATTCCTCCAAGAAGATGATATTTTAGACGAGTCATGAAGGGTGCATAAGGACATGGCCAGAGAGAAAACAGGAGCTAACTTGGCTGAGCACTTGTAGGTACTCAGTGCTAAGGGTGCCCTTACTATACCCATTTCACAGATTAAAAAAAAAAAAACCCTGAAGCAAACAGAAATTGCGTCACTTACCCTAAATCACACAGCTAGTGAGTGGCCGGGCTTGAACTGGAGTTTAGATCCTTCTAGTCCCAAAGCCTGTGCATGGGGAGAAGGGGTGAGGGTGGCTCTCTCTAACAGAAATATAACGCAAGCCACATACATCATTTAAAATTTTCCAGGGGCCACATTTAAAAAGGAAAAAGAAATGGCTAATATTCATTTTAACATGTTAGTGAACACAATGCATCCAAAATATTATCGTTCTATCATGTAGTCAATAATCAATATAAAAAATTTGTAATAAGACATTTTGCATTTTTTTTTTGCACTCAGTCTTTAAAATCTGTAGAGTATTTTATACTTACGGCCCCTCTCAATTTGCATGCTCAGTTTTCACTGGAAATATTTGATCTGGATTTAGCTTTCATAAAATGTACAGTCAGAAAAAGATTTACATATCCAGATTGTTCCAAATATCCTTAAAAGTTTTCCAATAACTGAACTGAGTATCAGTTTTTACATTTCAATTTAAACTAATTTAAGTTTTAAAAAAAATGAAGAATTTACTTCCTGGGTCACACCAGCCACGTTTCTTTTCTTTTCTTTTTTTTTTTTTTTTTTTAACGTTTATTTATTTTTCAGACAGAGAGAGACACAGCATGAACGGGGGAGGGGCAGAGAGAGAGGGAAACACAGAATCTGAAGCAGGCTCCAGGCTCTGAGCCATCAGCCCAGAGCCCGACGCGGGGCTCGAACCCGCGGACCGCGAGATCGTGACCTGAGCTGAAGTCGGACGCTTAACCGAGCCACCCAGGCGCCCCACACCAGCCACGTTTCAAATGCATAATGGCCACACGTGGCTGGCAGTGGCCCAGGGATGGCACAGGGTTACAGCACGGCAAGCACACAGAAAAGCGGATACGGCTGCCCAAGGCCAGGGGCCGGGGGTCTTTCTGAGCAGAAGCAAAGGCGACTATCTGAGATGAGGCTGGAGAGGGGACCCAGGTCGGGGGGAAAGAGTCTGTGGCTTCTCAAGCCCAGTCGGGAACCCTGACACCCATGTAGACTAGAACAGGGTCACTTCACTTCTTGCCATCCTCATAACTGCCATTTATGTCCAGACCATAAGGTTTTCATCAGACTCAGAGTTGTATTTTTAAAATGACTCCCTGTTTCCCTTCCCTGCAGTTAACTCCTAAGACAGCCCAGAGCTTTCTGATCCAGAGTCCAAGGAGAAAATGCTCCCCCTGCTCTCGCTGGGGGGAGCGCACAAGCCGGCGGCGTGTGGCGCGGGGCTTCTCCGCCCCTCCCACCCAACAAAAGAAGGCTGGTGCTCCCGGTTCAGTTTGTGACTTAGGTGTGCGAGGTCAGCTGAATGGGCGCCCTTTCAAAGTCACACCAGAACACTGGCTGACCACCCACCTACCGGCGGTCTGACGCCCCAGGGGAGGGAACTTGACTTATTTAATATCGATTAGGACTTGCGAAGTGACATGTTAAAAGAGTGACACGTTGCAAATGATTTTTGTTCGCTAGAAACATTAACACCAGTGGTTCTGGTTTTACTGCCCTCTCAGACATTAACCAGGTTTGTATCTAAGCTTGCAATCTCATTTCCAATATTCTTTTTTCCACTGAGTGCATCTGCACGTGTGTGTGTGTGTGTGTACATGCATGTGAAGTTTCTTGCATCATAATTATAATTTTTGTAGAGATGGCGTGCCAGGTCACCAAATACGTGCAAGCCGTGGCAAAGTCCCCTCCAGGGGCGTGACCGGAAGAAAGCCCTCTTCCCTCCTTCTTCCCTCCTGGGGTGAAGCTGCTACTATGCAGAGAGAATTGCCTGAAAGGGGGAAGATGCACATTTTCTAGCTCTCTGCCTTTCTTAAATGTCACAGGTTCACTGGAAAACGCACAGTCTGTGGATAAGCCCCTGACCGTGAATGTCCCCTCGGGCAGAATGCCTCGGCGGAGAACCCCAGTACAGCCAGACCCAGGAGCCACGAGAACAAGGTAAGAGAGGGCAAATCAGAGGAGGGGTCAGTTCATGACAAGATGTATCAGGACCGGTTGGTGCAAAGTACGGACAGCTGCAAGGATGTCTTATGTTTGTTTTTTGGTTTTTTTTTAAGTAACTTTTATTTGCCTGTGTTTAAAAAAAAAAACAAAAAAACTTCACCATCTCCTTTAAACAAAAAATAACCCATTGTCACTCTTCCATTATAAAACTGGGAAATTGTAGACATTACTGATTTCGAGAAGTAGAAAAGGAAAATCCCTGTGTGGTGCCACCACCCAGAGAGGCTTTAATATGTTGTAACTGTTGCAAGGTGCTTTTTCCTGTATGTTTTATGCCTATTTTCTCTTCATAAAGTAGGATCTTACTATATATCCTGTCTCCAAACCTACTTAATAGTGTATCACAAACCCTTCTGCATGTTACTAAATATTTTTCTACACAATTA
The DNA here is from genome assembly GCF_018350195.1 of Panthera tigris. Taxonomy (NCBI): domain Eukaryota; kingdom Metazoa; phylum Chordata; class Mammalia; order Carnivora; family Felidae; genus Panthera; species Panthera tigris. The sequence continues at coordinate 212,872,843 of NC_056667.1, read as the reverse complement.
TTCAATGGCTGTAAAGTAATCTATAGTATGATAGGATTATAATTCATTCATCATGTTATGGTTGTTGGATGTTTGGGTATTGTAGCAGCTAGGACTAAATTTAGCTGCTTGTAACCAAAACACACAGCTTAGAATGACAGAGATCTATTTGACTCTCGAGTGAAAGAAGCCCGGGGGGTTGTGACAGCAACTCCTTCATGCCTTCTGCTATCAAGGTGGCTGCCAGAGCTCCGGCCATCACAGCCATAGTTCAGATGGCAGGAAGAAGAAAAGCAGAGGGTGGTGGGGACTCGTGGTGGCCTACTCTGTTCTCCTCTTATGGAGCTTCCCTGAAGCCCACTCAACTACTGGTGCTTTTATCTCATTGGCCCAAACTGACTGGGTCACACGGCCACCTCCATTTGCGCGCCAGGAAAGCCGGGAAATGTATCTCTTTCAAACCAGGTCTGTTTCCACCTCCGGAAATTGGCTCCATACCAAGGAATAAAAGAGAATGGATACGGGGGAGGCAACAGCAATCTCTGACCCGAGGGAGTTCCAATTTTTTGCTGGTCTGTAAGCCACACTATGAGAAATATCGTTGTGGCAAAATCCTGATACCCATTCCTCCTTATTTCCTTAAGTTCTTAGAAACTTCGCACCTTCTACAAATCCCTGGTTACAGGGAAGTCGTGTTCCCATATTTGTACTGGGGAAGTACGGGATAGACATCCTGTCGCAGAAACAGGTGGCAAGCATTCTTTTGCTCCCTGACACGGCTTTGACCACAGGCCCTTGATTATACATATAATCATTTAAATACATAACTTAATAAAAAATATATATATACGGACCTATTTCACTTACATGTAATTATATAATAAAGGCAGCTGACTCCTGTTGCCTCTGTTCTGGCTTAAGAGCCAAAGAACGACACCGTAAATATCTTCCCACCCACACAGGACGCTCAAGAGGTGGTGGGGGAAGTCACTCTTAGCTCATCCCTCTTGTCCAGGGGTCAGCAGGAGTGACAGTACAAATATTTCACAAGCAGGGCCCAACTGCTGTCCCGGGGGGGCGGCGGAAAGACCCTGGGAGTAGGGAAAAGGGAAAGGACTCAGGACATGGCTATTTCCCAAGCAGCACACAAATGTTTCCATATTTTCACAATCAATAAAAAAGAGGGTAAGGCTAAGGAGACTGGTTACCAGGCTTTGTTTTTGCTGGGGGATAATTGTCAGAGTTCTGGGAGCTGCCCACACCTTCCCACGGGGGTTCCCCCTTGTAGTTGCTGGGGCTCCCTGGAGAGACAGAGCCAGCAGGATGTGGAGAGAGAGGGTGGGGGACATTCCATGTATGGAACTGGTTCACAGTTGTGGAGGCTTGATGAGTGCAGAATCCGCTCAGTGAGTCTGGGGCCGGAGACTCAGGGAAGAGCTACAGTCCGAGTCCAGAGGAGGCCCTCCGCACAATTCCTTTTTGCTCTGTGAGGTTACTTAGTCTTTGTTCTATTAAGACCTTCAACTGTTTAGATGAGGCCCACCCACATTATGGGGGATAAACTGCTTTGCTCAAAGTCCACTGACTTAAGTGTTAATCTCAAAAAACATCTTCACAGAAACACCCAGAATGATATTTGACCAAATATCTAGGCACCATGGCCCAGCCAAGTTGACACCTGAAATTAACGATCATATCCCCCATTTTCACCCTAGTGAGGGGGGTTTCAAGAGATCTCTGTAATCGGGGGGGGGGGGGGTGTGGAACACAAGGACCAGAACCAGGTTTGCTCCTGGAAACAAATAGAGATAAGCTGGCTGACGGCCTCATGGAAGGAGGGGGGGGAGGGAGTGGGGAGAGGGCAGAGCAGGGAGTGAGGGGCATCTGCCCCAAAGGCAAGGCAGGGGCACATGTTTTCTTGGAGCCAAGTATAGATCTCAAGGGAGGGGACCAGCCATGAATCACTTTGAAAAGGACTCCACCCAACACGGCTTCCTGCTAGGGGCCAGGTGGATCTTGGCAGAAAGCAGCCGAAAGTGGCCGGCTCGAGAGCTTTGCACCCGCCAAAGAACCACGGCCAGTGAGGTATCTCCAAGGAGCTCCCCACAAGTGCCCCACTTTGAGGGCCCAAACAGCAGCGGGGGGGGGGGGGGGGGGCAGGAGATGACAGGGTAGGAAGCAGAAGCTTCCCAGCTGTGGCCGGCACTGGGAGAAGAGAGGCGTCCAGAAATAACGTTGGGGTGCACTTTTGAACACCTAGGGAAAGAGAGCATTTGCTGGTAACCCAAGAGTGACCAGAAGAGCTTTGCACGTGGTCTGCCTGAGATTTCACACACGGCCAAGCACAAGCAGATGGAATTGGGGATGGAGAGGAAGCCTGGGGACCCTTCTCGTTTGCACCCTCCCCAGTCCAGGGGGTCCCTGCACTTACCTCCGTCTTGTGACCTAGTGAGGACAGAGGTTCTGGGGAGCTTATGTAGGTGGATCTCAGGATCCCCACTGTGAGATTTGTTTCTATTATGTTCTCTGAACTAGATATCTGTGGCAGGGTAAGTCACAATGTATCCGCTATGGAAAAGTTTTCTAGAGGAAAACCTCCTGATGGGCCATCGGGCTCCCAGGGCTTGAGCTATTGCTTTTTTTTTTTTTTTTTAAGTTTTTATTATTGATTTCTGAGAGAGACAGAGTGTGAGTGGGGGAGGGGCAGAGAGAGAGGGAGACACAGAATCCAAAAGAGGCTCCAGGCTCCCAGCTGTCTGCACAGAGCCTGACGCGGGGCTTGAACCCATGAACCGCGAGATCACGACCTGAGCCGAAGTCGGACGCTTAACCGACTGAGCCACCCAGGGCCCCAAGCTATTGCTTTTAAAGGTAAAAACCAAAATGTAAGTTTCTCCTGGGAAATGTTACCCTTTGACGGTCAAGAAACTACCATATCAGGATGCGTTAGATGTGACACGTCTGGGATAACATTTGTGGGTGTCGTGCACGAGGACCATCCATTCTCTTCTATTCCTCTGCTCACGCCTCATTTCACTAGGCACCCCAGCATGTGGAGGCTCGGACCTTTATGTAAAGTAATGTGATCCCTGCTCTGGCCCACATCCTGTGTCCCCACCTTCGCACGTCGTGTCCCTCAGAGTGCCCTGGTTCCATAAGTCCAGTTGTCTCTCGCTATGTTTCCACAGACACATTCCCAGGGCCTGTAGCTACCCGTTCCTGCTGGACGCCCTTTTATTCTAAGTTGGGAAAATAATTCTGTCACCTAGATTCATGCATGTAAATGCAGGTTTTGTGATCCAAATTTAACAGAGGACAGAAGAAAACAGAAAAGGAAAGGAAAGAAGCTTCCATGGTACAAAGGCTGGAAACAACTGAGGAGGGACTAGAGCATCTACCTCATGCAGGGCCCCAAATAGTTTCTGCCTCTTTTCTGTAATTGCTACTATAGTTAGTGTCTTCGTAAAGGTAATTTTAAAGGGACTCATTGAAGGAAATTTTACATTACAACAAAACGTGCAAATCTTGGGCACACGGTGTGATGAATGTATTAGTCAGCTCAGTTGCTGTAACAAAATAGCACAGATTGGGTGCTTAAACAGCAGACGTCGATTTTCTCCTCATTCTGGAGATTTGAAGTCCAAGATCAGGGTGCCACTGTGGTCAGACTGTGGGAGGGCTCTCTGCCTGGCTTGCAAACAGCTACTTTCTCATAGGTCCTCATGTCATGGACAGAGAGGGAAAGCAAGGTCTGGCCTCTTCCTCTTCATGGGGGCTCCACCCTCATGACCTCATCTAAACCTAATTCCAAAGGTCCTACCTCCAAATACCATCACGTGGGGGTTAGGGCTGCAACGTGTGAATTTGAGAGGGGTGGGGGACACGATTCAGTCGACAGCAGTACATTTTTACATACATATACACCCACTTGACCATTGTTACATAAAGAAATTCAACTGAATGATTTTAAAGGTCTAATTGGCTTTACTAATCCATTCCTGAATCAGGCAGCACCCCATCCAGCAAGTAGAGGGCAGCTCTGAAGGGCGCTACAATGGGAAGGGTTTTTCAAGGCAAGACAAGAATATCATAAACAGGAAGAAAGGATTATTTCAGGAGAGGCCACCTTCATTTGGGGACAAAAGGGTTTCAGTTGGTAGATTACCTCATCTTCCTCTAGGGGGTGAAGAGGGCCCAGGTGACAGATTATCTTATCCGTGCTGATCAAAAACTTCCTGGCTGACCAGGTACAGGCTATAGTCCTGGGGTCTTGAAACTCCCATTAGGTTAAGTGTTGAATCTTGGTTTAATGACTTAGGGTTTTAACCTCAGTGGCACCATCTTGGGCCTGTGATTTTCTTTTTAACACCATCAACCAGACCAGGAAACAACATTTCCATTGGCCCATGAGTCTCCCTAAGACTCTTTGTTTTCTGGTCAATACCTAGCCCTCTCACACATCACCATTTTCTGACCTCCATCACCATTTGCTTAGTTTTGCTGGTTCTTGACCTTCATGGGAATGCGATCGATCACACGGTGTGCACGCAATGGCATCTGACTTTCTGAACATATTTTTCCCAGATTCATCAGTGTATCTACATCAGATTGTTCTTTTTATTGCTGAGAAGGGTCACCACTATTTGCTTACCCGTCTTTATGCTGGATATTTGGATTGTTTCCAGTTTTCGACTATTACGCATAAAGTTGCTATGAACATTCTCAGACACGTCTTTTTGTGAATGCATGCACTTGTTTCTCTTGGTGTATGCCCAGGAGTAGAAGTGCTGAGTTTTAGGATAGGTACGTGCTTAACAGTATTAGGAAGAGCCAAATAATTGTTCGAAACAGTTGTACTATTCCACACTCCTACCCGCAAGGTATCAAAATACTGGTCACACCAGGTGCTGGCCAACTCTGCATCTGTTCTAATATATTGAAGTTCCTCAATGTGGTTTTAATTTGTATGTTGCTGATGACAAATGATGTTGAATCCCTTTTCGTATACTCATTGGCCATTCACATATCTTCTTTTGTGAAGTTCCTCTTCAAGTCTTTTGTGCATTTTTCTAAATTTTATGTTTTTAAAATTTAGTAATTCTTTATATATCTTGAAGACAAGTCCTTGGTCAAATATAGATAGATATAGATATAGATATAGATATAGATATAGATATAGATATAGATATAGATATAGATATATAGATATGGATATTCTACCAGTCTGGGGCTTCTCTTTTAATATTCTTGTCCTTTAATGATCAGAAATTTTCATCTTCACGAAGACTAATTTATCAATTTTTTCCCTTGCTTTTCCTTTTCCATCCTAAGAGATATTTGACTACTTCGAAGTCATAAAAATATTCTATGTTTTTCTTATAAGAACGTTATACTTTGGGGTGCCTGGGTGGCTCAGTCAGCTGGGCGTCTGACTCTTGATTTTGGCTCAAGTCATGATCTCGTAGTTAGTGGGTTTGAGCCCCACGTCCGGCTCTGCCACTGCTTGGGATTCTCCCTCTCTCTCTCTCTCTCTGTCCCTCCTCCACTCCCTCTCTCTCTCAAAATAAATAAACAAACTTAAAAAAAAAAAGAGCTTTATACTTTTACTTTCCCATTTAGGTCTGTGCTCCATATGCATACAAGTTGCTCTCGAGTCATTTATTTATTTATTTAGAAGATTTTTTTTTTAATTTTTATTTATTTTTGAGAGAGAGAGAAAGAGTGCGAGCAGGGGAGGAGCAGAGAGCAAGAGGGAGACACAGAATCCGAAGCAGGCTCCAGGCTCTGAGCTGTCAGCACAGAGCCGGATGAGGGGCTCAAACCCACGAACTGTGAGATAATGACCTGAGCCGAAATCACGCTTAACTGACTGAGCCACTCAGGCGCCCACCCCCCTCCCCCACAAAAAAAAAATCCGCTGACTGCAGACATGTGGATCTTTTCTGGACTTTTATTCTGTTTTATTGATCTAAGTGCCTTTCCTTGTGCCAATATCACACTGACTTAAATACTGTAGCTTTATACTAAGTCTTAAAATCTGGTAGTGAAAGCTCTCCTACTTTGTTCTTTTTAAAGATTGTCTTGGATATTTTCAGTCCTTTGCATTTCCATATAAATTTTAGAATCAGTTTGTCAATTTCTAAAAAAAAAAAAAAATGTCTGCCAGGATTTTGGTAAAGATTGCATCGCCTCTCTCTATAAATTTGGATATCACTGACACCTTAATATTAGCACCTTAAATTGTTCAATCTATGAACATGTCCTAACCTTCTGTTTATTTAGATGTTTTTTAAATTAACCCAGCAACCATGTGCAGTTTTTAGCATTGAGGATTTACACATATTTTAATTCCATTGTTCTGAGGATGTTAACGCTTTTGATCCTATTTTAAATGCCAGTGTTTTGTAATTTCACTTTTCAATTGTTCACTGGTGGTATGTTCAAATACAATTAAGTTTTGCATGGCTACCTAGCATCCTGTGACCTTGATACATCACTTATTAGTTCTAATTATTTGTATATTTCTTTGATTTTTCTATGCACACAACACTGCCATCCGTGAATAAAGATGGCTTTAGTTCTTCTTTTCCCCCAAGTTTCATGCCTTCTCCTTGTGTTTTCTTGCTTTATTGCAGTGGCAAAGTCTCTATTACAAGGCTGGATAGACGTGCTGTGAGTAGATATCCGTGTTTTAGGTCCTGGTCAAGAATGCTTTGATTGCAAAGACCAGAAACCTACTTAAACGTGTTCAAGTAGAAGAGGGATATTGAACAACTTAAATTTGTTCAAGTAAAAAAAGGATGCTGAGGGGCGCCTGGGTGGCTCAGTCGGTTGGGCGTCCGACTTCAGCTCAGGTCACGATCTCGCGGTCCGTGAGTTTGAGCCCCGCGTCGGGCTCTGGGCTGATGGCTCAGAGCCTGGAGCCTGCTTCCGATTCTGTGTCTCCCTCTCTCTCTGCCCCTCCCCCGTTCATGCTCTGTCTCTCTCTGTCTCAAAAATAAATAAAACGTCAAAAAAAAAATTTAAAAAAGGATGCTGGAATCCTGAAGAATCCAAGTATAAAAGATAAAACCCGGCTTTACAGAGATGGAAAAGCTATCAGGAACCAGAGCCACTTTCTGGTTAGAAGGCCACGGAAGGCCACGGCCTCCATTCCTCTCTACTTCTCTCTATGGACTGCTCTATTCTCCTGCTCTCCCCCAGACCAGCTTCTTCTCACTGCCCATCAGCTGGTGCATGACCCAAAATGGCAGATATGGACAGTATGACCTTTCAGTTTGGTTCTCCACAGCGAGTGGATACTTCCTTTTGTGTCTCTCAGAGAGAAAGACTTTCTAAAGAAAAGAATCTGGTTGGCCAAATGTTTATCGCTGGGCCAATCAGTTAAAAGAATAGAAGGTAGGATCAATGGGGCCATTCCCAGGTATCATAGGGAACCATGTTTGGGAGTATCTTGGAGATGTCTGTGAAGGATAGCCAGGCACCCAAAACATACCCAGTGTAGTAGAGTCTGGGTCTCCCGCACAAGAGGATGCCAAGGGGACATGAGTAAGGTAAGGAGCAGCAGAATGCAGGTAGGAACAGTAGGGACTGGAGGCAGTAGATTAGAAGACTGAGGTCCTCTGAAACCCAGAGTGGCCCAGGAGCCAGTCCTCCAGTTTGCAAGAAGCTTGGATGGTGCTGCTCTGGAGTGTGTGACCTTCTTAGTCAGTGCCTGCCCCCAGAGGTTCTAGAATTGTCCACAACACACCCAAGGGTGTCCCGCAAGTCTTCTTTCATAGGCCAATGACAGCAGCGTCACAGGGCTGCTGACCAAGAGGGAAGCACAATTACTGTGGACAAATGTGCTATAAAGAGGGGTACAGGAAGGGAACTAACATTTGTTGAGTGCCTTTATGTGCATCATCTCTTTAAATTCTCTTATCATGGGGCGCCTGGGTGGTTCAACCAGATAAGCATCCGACTCCAGCTCGGGTCATGATCTCATGGGTTCATGAGTTGGAGCCCCGTATTGGGCTCTGTGCTGACAGCTCAGAGCCTGGAGCCCGCTTTGCATTCTGTGTCTCCCCCTCTCTCTGCCCCTCCCCAGCTCGTGCTGTCTGTCTGTCTGTCTGTCTCTCTCTCTGTCTCTCTTTCGGTCAAAAATAAATAAATACTAAAACAATTTTTAAAAATAAATTCTTATTGTTATCCCCATTTCACAGGTAAGAAAACTAAGACTCAACGAAAGTTGGTAACTAGGTCACCTGTGCACAGCTGGTGAGACAATTAGACCATGAACCCCGGGCCCCACACACCATGATCTCTCACTTCCCAGGCAGCCCCAGATGAAAGTGCTTCCAGGATAAACTTGGCTGTAAGAAGGAGGGTGTTCCTATTAACCTCACAGGGGCAAAGTCAGGAGGCACAGGGAGCCTCCTCTCTCTAGTCCACTGCCAGATTGGTCCCTTAGGGGTTCTCTCAAGTCAAAGCATTGCACATTGGGTCTTTACCATAGCTGCAATGTCACAAATCAGGGTTCTAGTCCCAGAAATCATGTCATATCATAAACTACCAAATTGACAGACAGATAGATAGAACAGAACTCAAACATGAACTTTTATAAATTGACATTTCTACATCAAATTAAGCTACATTATACAATTTCATGTGAACACTTTTTCTGCATGAACTGAGCAGGCTGATGCTTAAAATATTTGTCCACTGATCTTCCAACCAAAAATACCCTTGTCTTTTCCTGGCAGTGCTCTGAGGGAACTGCAGGAGTTCATTATTCCACGGATGGTCAGTCTGCATTAAACATTAGAATCACCCTAGGGCTGACACTCAGGGGGAAGATAGGGGCAGCCTCACTAAGCGTTAACAACTCTGCTCCAGCTGGTTCAGCCAGACCCTCCTGACTATTAAATACTGTGACCATTATTCCTGGATCCATTTCCCAAATGGTCATTGTCATCAAATCCTTCATTGCCACCAAAGATTCATGCATGGCACTGTGAGTCTTTGAATGCTGATACAGGGCAAGGAACAGTTTCCATATTGGAAACTGTACGTGTTTCCATGGAAATGTACAAGTTCCATGTACCATAACCCTGGGGGCAGCTTGTCAGATGTTCATCAGTGCTAGTTTGGGTTGTTCCTAGGAGAGTCTGAGAGTCTTTACAAACTGTAAATGCCTATTTACTGAATAACTGAAACAAATACTGAATCACTTCAGGTTTGGAGCTGCCTCTTTTATTCAAGGAAACTACTTTCGAGCTTTGCCATTAGTCAGTCATTTGAGACAATACGGGAGCTGAAGAAATGCAGGCTGACTGTAGTCAAGCCTCTACTGATGTATGAGAAACACAGGGAAGAGAGAAACAGGAACAACACAGTACGGATGCATTCAGCAAAATCCAAACAGGACAAATGACCCAATTTCTCAACAAAGCGCAAGGAGAAAAGAAAGGGATATGAACCAACTGCTCCGTATAGACCCCATGTGAATCCTGTTTCGGACAAACAGTCTGGGAAGGAAAGGTTCAACGCAATCAGGGAAATATTCTCAATGGGGTTTGCTTCAGAATAATCCCAGGAAGGAGTGGGTAGGAGTAGAGATGCAAGAAAATAAGTCAATCATCCATTGCTGTTGGAGGTGGGCGGTAAGTCCTTAGAGAGTTCCTTAGAGTTTTTGTCTACTTTAGTGTATGTTTGAAATTGCCCGTAATAATAAGTTTAATTTTTATTAGGGTTAGTTTTTTGAAAGCTGATTTAAAAAAAAAAAAAAAAAAGAAATAGGCAGGAGCTAAGGTAAAGCAATCCTCCAGTCCTGTCCCACTCCTGCCCATGTGCCCCCTTCCGGAAGGTTGGGCAGAATCATCAGCTCTCACCGCTGGCCATGGTGGCCTGGGGGGCATTCACTGTAGAGTCCTTGCAGGCAGGAAAATGGCAAGTTTTGCTCCCTCCTAAGTAACTAGCACACATCTGACAGACCAGAAGCACTCAATATTTGCAAACGACTAATGAAGATTGATGAATGAATGAATGAATGAATGAATGCATGCACACAGTTTCCCCGGGCAGAGGTTTGTACCCGGGAACCTGAAGACATGCCTGTGCAGACTGGTCCAGCAATGGCCCAAGAACGGGCAGATTAAGGTTCTTGCAAAGCCAGGTTACAATGTCACCAGGATGGGAGCACCTGGGTGGCTCAGTCAGTGAAGTGCCTGACTTTGGCTCATGTCATGATCTCCTGGTTCCTGAGTTTGAGCCCCGCATCTGGATCTCTACCGAAAGCACAGAGCCTGCTTCAGATCCTCTGTCCTCCTTTGTCTCTGCCCCTACCCTGCTGGTTCTCTCTCTCCCTCCCTCTCTCTCTCAAAAATAAATAAACTTAAAACAAACAAACAACAACAACAACACAAACAACATCACCAGGGTGGATAAATACTCCCTGCAGCTTCAGCAAAAAATGCAACATCTCTAGCGCACAGGGATTTGCCTGCCCAGCTGCCTTTTGGAAATAACGCACTTTCCCACCTCCCCCAGCAAGAGAGGAGGCCCAACGCCCTCAACACTAAAAATGCAAATAGAGCTTCATAATTAATTTCCTCTCTGGCTTCCCCCCACCCGGGCACTGGCTGAGGCCCCCCCGGATTGCCCACCCAGTCAGTCTGTGGACCATAAACAAAAGACAGGAAAGCATTCAGAGGATCTCAGGCCACTTGGACACGGTGAGGGAAGAGGTTTGAATTTTCGATCTCTGAAATTGTTTCTATTTTTACACCGTCTCAGAACAAATATAACTGTGACTTATGTTTCACAGTTTATGCAGCTAATTTCATATACTTCTGACAGCTATATCTTATTTTCAGCCGTTCTAAACTTTTTCCCCACTGGGAAGTTGAAGTTGCATAGTCCCTACTTCCCCACAAGGCCTCCTTGACGTGGGCTGGGGGACAAGTGGCCCTGGGTGGGGGCGGGGTTCGAGATGGGCGTGGTCCTCCCACTCCGGCCCCGCCCTCTTTCCCCGCCCCACCCAGAAGTGACAGGTTCAGGAACCAGCCAGCAGCTCAGATCTTAAGAGGTCATGTGGACAGTTTCTTGGCCTTGCTGACCCCCTTAACTTTTAAAATAACAGTAATAATGGCCTTTGGGCTAGGCTTGGAGCATGGATTTTACCCACTCATAATTACATCTTCAGTGTTTTAAACTACACCTTCCCACTTGTTAAATTGTCCACGGGTTAATTTTGCCTAATTTTGGTGATTCTGGTCCATCTTAGCTGTCATTCTTTTCATTTTTAAACTTCCTTACTTTGCCCTTTTATCTTCCTTCTAATTTTCTCTCTATTTTAATCACATTTTAAATGTTTTCCTTTAGTGTTTTACTTTTATAATGATTACCACGATTAAAATTCAAGGCTTCTGAATTTTATGAATTTTAATGTCAAATCCCTTCTTTTCCTTTTATTTTACTTGTATCTTACCATTTACATTCCCTAAGCTTCTGGGGTTTTGTTGGCTTTAACTTATTGTTTTATTTCCAATTTCTTTTTAACTATAATCTTTCATATGCCCTTTTATTTTGTTTGCTTGACTGTTTATAACATTAACTTTTCAGCAACCTAATTTTGGTTCTTAAATTATTTTCTTGGTTCTTTCTACCCTTCATGCATAATGTTAATTATCCTGTTTTTTTTGTTTTTTTTTTTTTTATTAGTCATGGTCTTGTATCTTACTGATTATGTTTTTTCCCAAATTCTTTTGAATTCTTAATTTGAAAATGTTTGTACCTTACGGGCTGGCTCTGGGGAGGATGTGGAAGCCTGGGCAGGGGACCTAGGAAGCCTGTCTCCCTAGGCCTCAAGACCTGACTTCTCTGACCTTCAGAGGCCCAAGAGGGTCCCCATACAGGCAAGAGATCAGAGAAGCTCAGAGCAGAATTTGAGTCCTGGGTCACCTCATACCAGCATGTGGCTTTGGGTAAATAGATCCTCCCTCTCCCCACACCTCAGTCACCTCCTACTATAAAGGAGAAGAGCTGAGTATGAACGCAGAAATACACAGCCAGGACGGGCCAAGTGTGCAAGCACGTGGAAAACTGCCTCCCTGTACCCGGGACAGGTCACAGGAGAACAGACAGTGTGGTTTCATTTTTGCAAAATTCAAAACTCTGCCAAACTCAACAAGGTAGTCTGCCCAAACTGCAAAACCTGAATCTAATCACAGAAAAACACCAGGAAAGTGCAAATCAAGAAACGTTCTACAAAATAATTGGCCTGAAATCTTTGTTAAGTGTCAAGGTGAAACGAATTGAACAAAGACTTCCAGACGGAAAAAACCCAAAGAGGCCAGACACCTGAATGCAATGAGTAACCCTGGATTGAGTCTTTTTGCTATAAAGGACATTATTGGGACGATAGACAAAATTTGAATGGAGTCTGAACATTAGTTGGCAATAAAGTAGCAAAGCTGGCTTCCTGATGTTGGTGTTTGTATCTTGGTTACATAGGAGCTTGTCTTTGGTTGTGGAAAACACACACTAAAAAGTGTTTGATAACCGTGGCTCATTAGGTCAGCAACTGACTCCCCATCGGTTCAGGAAAAGTACTCAAAAAAAAGTTATTTGTATTATACACTTGGCCTTTGAAAGACATGGATAGGGGTCAGGGGCACTGACCTCCACACAGGCAAAACTTCACGTCTAACTTCTGACTCCCCCACAAAATTAACTACTAGTAGCCTACTATTGGTCTGAATCCCTAGTGAGAACATAAATAGTTGATTAACATATTTTGTACGTGTACTATACCCTGTATTCTTATAATAAAGTGGACTAGAGAAAAGAAAATGTTACTAAGAAAAATCATAAAAGAAAATACACTTACATCATTAGCCCGTATAAAAAAAATGCACATAGGGGCGCCTGGGTGGCTCAGTCGGTTAAGCGTCCGACTTCAGCTCAGGTCATGATCTCACGGTCCATGAGTTCGAGCCCCGCGTCGGGCTCTGGGCTGATGGCTCAGAGCCTGGAGCCTGCTTCCGATTCTGTGTCTCCCTCTCTCTCTCTGTCCCTCCCCCGTTCATGCTCTGTGTCTCTCTGTCTCAAAAATAAATAAATGTTAAAAAAAAATGCACATAGATGTGGACCTACACGGTTCAAACTCATGTTCAAGGATCAGCTGTACTTAAAATTTTCTAGATTCTTTCAAAATATAAAAAAGATGATCGTTTAAATGTCTTGAGGGAAAATAAAAGACCACAGGGCTCTACATCTAGACTCCCCGGCTCGACTCTTTGTCCATCATTAACAAGGCAAGTTACTTAGTCATTCTTTCCCTTAGTTTACTCGTCTTTAAATTGGAGATAATAATAATGCTTCACTCATTATATGTGTTATGAAGGAAACAATAAGTTAATATCTACAGAGCACCAAGAACAACGATTGTTACACAACATGGGTGTTACCTGTTACTACGTCTCACTCATTTGTACGTGCTGCACTCTACCCCTCCCCCAGCCCCGCCATGTTGCCTGCAGAATTCTGTTCATACTTCAGGCCTCAGCCTCTTCCAGAAAGCCTCCCCTAACCTACCGCCCCTCCCTCGAACTCCCTGCTTCAGGCTGCATTAGAAATTCCTCTCCTGAGCTCTCATAGCACCATGTAATACACCCATCATATATCCTAATTTATGATCCCCACGACTTATTTGTCTATTAGATTAGATGATGACTAGTTCCAGGGCTGGGCTAGTATCTTTATTCACTGTCATACCCCAGGCTTAAGACAGCCGAATAAACAAATGAATGAATGACCTAGAGTCGTGCCTCCCCTGTCAGAGAGTACAAATGAAGTACCCACTTTTCAGTCATGGATGTTATTCTAGGGAGGACCCAATTCTAGGGAGCACCATTCACATTTTCAGCTATGTAAAAGGTAGCCTGGAGTTGAGCAGTACACAGCCTGAGCTACTGCACACCCCAGCCCTGACCACAAATGAACAGTTGCCTTCATAGATGATCTGTTCTGTTATCCAGATATCAATAGGAAGGACGTATTATTTTTATAGTTAGCTGCTCTAGAACAAAAATCATTCATTTTGGTAGATGTTTCATACATGCAGAGTGTAGAGATCCATTCATTTATATGTTCATTTCATGAATATTTACTGAGCACCTTCACTCTTCTGAGTGCTTATTTCTATCAGAAAACTCTTTATTTGGTGACTCAGGGGGATGTTTGGCAACCACTTCCCACGGAAGCTTCCCAGAAGACTCCAGTGTCCTAAAACCCATGGTCCAGGGGCCCACTGTTGGGCCTTAGTTGTGTAGGTCTGATGCATTCTTGCTTGGAAAGGCTTCCAGGCCTCAATTCCCTTAGTCATGCTCCATGGAGGAAACTGTGGCCTTGACTGCATATGTCCTGGAGCAAGCCCAGAGCTGCTCTTCTAGGGAAGATGATGGCTCTGGGCAGATCATCCCCAGCAGGGGACAGGGATACTGAGGATTTTGTCCCACTTCCTAATTTTCATGAAAGGATATATGTCAGCCATCCTCTGGACTTATTTATTCATTCATTCTTTTTGAGCATATCGGTTGTGTAGGAGTAGCTGTCTCAAATTTAAATTATCAATATCCGGGGGCACCTGGGTGACCCAGTCAGTGAGGCGTCCAACTTTGCTTAAGCGTCCATGATCTCGTGGGTCACGAGTTCGAGCCTCACATTGGGCTCTGTGCTGACAGTTCAGAGCCCGGAGCCTGCTCCGGATTCTGTCTCCCTCTCTTTCTGCCCCTCCCCCTCTCATTCTCTCCCTCTCCCAAAAATAAAACATTAAAAAACAATTTTAATAAAGAAATAATCAATATCCAGAGGCAGATACATCAACCCCTTTACAAAGATAGGTTAATCAAAGCAATTAATTGTGTTTCTAAGACTTTCCAGCAAAAAGATGCCCAAGTAAAAAAACGCAAACTCCCAAAATGTTATTTGGCAAATAAGACTATTTCTTATAATCTATAATTAGAAGAACATAGTAATCACTGTGAGAGTAATCAATATCTCCATTGAAAGGGTACTAGATGCTCTGACAGATCATCTTCCAAAAGTCCTAGAACTCCCCTGCTGATGGACAAAGAGGCGTTCAAGACAACAGAGTGAACGCCATTGACCAAAAACATGTCGAAATTTAGAAGATTAACCCTACCCACAGCGTTGTGAGAAATACATGAAAAAAAAATGCGTGAAAAACACGCAAAACAGTGCTGGCCACAC
This sequence comes from Panthera tigris, assembly GCF_018350195.1. Lineage (NCBI taxonomy): Eukaryota > Metazoa > Chordata > Mammalia > Carnivora > Felidae > Panthera > Panthera tigris. The sequence continues at coordinate 212,857,609 of NC_056667.1, read as the reverse complement.
AGTAGGTGCTTGGTAAATAAATGTTTGTTGGGGTGGGAAGAGCTTGAGTTTCCTCCGCAATTCTTACATTAGCCTGATTGCCAGGTATCGTCCTTGGACTTCCCGTTCACGTTTCCAGGGTTCGGTAGCTTTCCTCAGCTTTATTGTTCAAGATCTGCCTTAACCACCGCACAGCGCGTGCACATCCCAGGTCCTTGTCTGAGGCTCGAGCCCCGTCCTGGCTCAACAGAGCCCTTCGAGGGTGCGGGGCAAGGCCTCACTCGGGATGGAGAGACACCTGGCATTCTGATAATCCAGGCTTTACCCCTGGGCTGCACCAGGCCCTCCCCCACAGGCATCGGTGCTTGGACTTGATGAGTTTATGCTCTCCTTCCACCCTTCAGCTCTGCAGCCAAACCTCCACGGACACGTTTTTCCATATCATGCCTCTGGCTTACTTTAAGGGAGGCTATAAAAAAGCTGCCGCTCAAAACTTCCTGTTACACTGACTTCGGCAATAGCAGCCTTCGTACAGTATGAGAACCCATGGCCGCGATAATTTGTTCTGCCCAGAAATGATACACTGGGGTTTCCACTGCCCTCAGGGAAGTGGAAGGAGTGGGGTGCAGGCTACAGAGAGAGAAAGGAGCAAGCGAATGAGCGATGGGGCCCTGGGCACCCCGTTGGTAGGCCCGCCCTGAGAGGGAGTGTCAGATCTCCCCGTTTCCTGTCTTCTCTCTGACAAGGGTAATTGGTGCTGTCGGCTTCTTAAACCCCGACACTGCCAGTCATGCACCTCTAAAACCTCCAAATTAAGATCTTGACTCTGTGCAGTAGAATAATAATCGCAAGCTCCACTTGGGCCAAGTTTAATTATTATGCCAGGAGTCAGATCTTCCCCAGGTTGCAAAGTCACATGTCTGCCAAGAGAAGGCTGTCACCCTTGGGGGACAGAGAGCTAAGAACCTGTGTGTGAGCGAAAGAAATGAGACGGCTGGACGGGGGGGGTCAAGGGAGAAGAGCGAATCACAAGCGGCTCGTTTTATACAAAAAGTCTGCTCCACCTGAAGGGCCATAGGAAGTGCCTGGGATGATGACGCACGACCTATGGAAAACCCAGCACTGCCGGCCCACCGGAGAGGCAGAAAGGACCCAGCGTCTCGGTCCACTTTGGAGTTGCTGCTTTGGCGAGCGTCAAACTCACAAAATGGGGGCAGCAACACTAGTTGCCCTAGAACTTTACTGGCAAAAAGCTGAAGGAGGGTGTGGGAACCCACCTCCAAGATGGCCCCCAAGGACCCCAGCACCCAGTACTCACACCCTCCCACTGAGTGCAGCCTGGACATCATGGCCATTTTTAACTGACAGGCAGACATAATGGTTGTGAATGCAAGTCAAGGTCACAAAGGGCAGTGGGCATCTGTCTCTCCCTCTCAGGGCTCACTCACTCTGGGGAGGCCAGATTCCACGTCGTGAGGACATGTAGCAGGCAGCCCAAGGAAAAGTCCATGTGGCGAGAAACTGAGGCTTCCGGCCAACAGCACATGGATGAGCTTGAGAGGGGAGCCTCCAGGCCTGGCCAGCAGCTGGACCGCAGCCTCGTGAGAGACCCTGAGCCAGAGCCACAGGCTTCCTGACCCTCAGAAGCTACATGAGAGAATAAACGTTGCTGTAAGCTGCAAAGTCCTGGGGCCGCTTGTTACCCAGCAGTAGATAACCCCTTTATCGGGAACATTCTAAAGCCTGGGATAGAAGGTGAGTTCGATGTAAACACATCAGATGCTGGCAGAAATGCTCAGCATCAAGTCCTTCTAAGTCCACCTGACTCTCTCCTGTTCCCCATGCCTGAGGGTTGCCCTGTCCCCCAACACACACACATGCCATACAGCCCTTAGCAATGACTGTTGCCAAAGTATAAAACTCCATCTTCCTTGTCACAATGGGGACAAACCCCAAGGGGCAGTTATGCTCTGGAGCCCCTGTGGGGCAGCTGGGACCAGGGCTCTGCCTGAAACCACTTCCTTGCTTGGCACTCTCCTCTCCCTGGTTTGCTTCCCCTCTCTCCTGCACTTTCCCCTGGAGCTCTTCCTTAATGAATCATCTGCACCAGTCTTTCCCTCCAGGAAACCTGACCTAAGATACCCCATGTGAAAAATGAACATTAAAAACATCACATCTTACCGGGGCACCCGGGTAGCTCAGTCAGTTAAGCATCTGACTCTTGATTTTGGCTCAGGTGATGATCTCAGAGTCCTGAGATCCAGCCTTGAGTTGGGCTCCACGCTAAGCAGGGAGCCTGCTTAAGAGTCCCTCTCTTTTCCTCTCTCCGCCCCTCCCCTCACTCTCACTGTCTCTAAAAAATAAACATAATTAATTTTTAAAAATCACATCTTACTGAAATTTCCCCTTGAGGTTATCAGATTCTTAAAGACATTCTTCCATTCCCACAATTCATTTAGATAGCTTTTAAACAAAGAAACTGTAAGTTCACAGCTTTAAATACAGTAAAACCCTGGATTGCGAGTAACTCGTTCTGTGAGCGTCCCACAAGACGAGCAAACATCTCTGATAAATTTTAACTTGATAAACAAGCGATGTCTTGCAACACAAGTAATACGTGACGTCAAACATCACATGATCACAACTGAGTCAATAGTTCTTAAAATTCGCTTTGATATACGAGTGCTTTGGATTACAAGCATGTTTCCGGAATGAATTATGCTCACAAACCAAGGTTTTACTTGGATGTAATTTACCAAGAAGTTTTCCAAAAATTATTTACTAGGCCTTTATTATGTGAAAGACAATAAAGCAAATCCTTCAGAGACTACAAAGATGAAATAACGTGTCCTCAAAAGAGGAGTCTTTTCAGAAAGCGTCGGTGTAACCTTATCGGTATTTTCTTGTGCAATGTTTTGGGGTTTCCACGTAACGATCATTCAAGTCAGCAACAGCCAGCCGCACACGCGTTGGGTGCCACAGTGGGTGCTGAGGCCCGACTGTCTACAAGGGCTTTGTGGGCAGTGGATCCTCAACAGTCACTTGTGGAATAAATAAATTACTAAACAGTTGGCAGTTGACATAAATTTGTCAGCTGTTCTGCCTTGCATTTTTTTTTTTCGAAAGCATGTGGTGAAATCTATCATATGTTAGTGAGAAAAAGACTGACCCGGCAGACAAGGCGAGTCTGGTTTTGATGATGACAGGTTCAGATCCAACTGTCTCAGACAGAGGAAGGGGGACAGGCAGTGGCCAGGGGATCTCCTGCAGGTGACCAGATGTCTCAGCAACTAGTCAGGACTGAAGAGCCTCCCCTGAGCCTCACCCCCTACAGATTTCTTCTATAAAATCATGACACGACTGTCTTGCCTGCCCAAAGGCAGGTGCTGGCCCAAAAGACATGGTGAGGTTCCTCTCTGCCCTCCAGACCCTCATCTCCAGGCCCAGCACCCCTGCCCACATTCCAGGAGGAGAGAAGAACCAGGACTCCTGGCGGGCCAAGGAGGGTGGCTACAGGGCTCACCCCACCACCCTCCACTCAACAACCTCTGATTCTTGATCTTTCCTACAAAATGAGCCAGTTCTGTTTTTTGTTTTTTGTTTTTTGTTTTTTTAAAGCTCATATAAACAACATGGCACACTGTGTTTAAAATCAGTTAGTCAAGGGGCACCTGGGTGGCTCAGTTGGTTCAGCGTCTGACTTCGGCTCAGATCACGATCTCGTGGCCTGTGAGCTCGAGCCCTGTGTTGGGTTCTGTGCTGGCAGCTCAGAGCCTGGAGCCTGCTTTGGATTCTGAGTCTCCCTCTCACTGCCCCTTCCCTGCCTGTGCTCTCTCTCTGTCTCAAAAATAAATAAAAAACATTAAAAAAAATTTTTTTAACCAGTTAGGCAAACACGCACATCCTAAATTTAAACCAAGCATTGGGGTGCCTGGGTGGCTCAGTCGGTTAAGCTTCGGACCCTTGACTTCAGCTCAGATAATGATCTCACGGTTCATGAGTTTGAGCCCTGAGTCAGGCTCTGTCCCAACAGTGCAGAGCCTGCCTGGGATTCTCTCTCTCTCTCCCTCTCTCTCACTGCCGATCATTCTCCCTCTCTCTAAATAAGTAAATAAATAAATAAACTTAAAAAAAGAAAAACAAGCCAAAGACATGAAAAGATTATTCACAAAAGAACTAGGCAAAACAATCAAAAAACCAAAAACAAACAAAAAAACCTTTATTAGTAAAGAAAGAAATGTAAAATAGAACAATAGATCATTTTTCATGTATCAAATTGGTGAATTGTTTAAAATTCTAATACTGGGTCACCTGGGTGGCTCAGTTGGTTTAAGCGTCTGACTTTGGCTCAGGTCATGATCTCACTGCTCGGGGGTTTGAGCCCCTCACTGCTCAGGGGTTTGAGCCCCATGTTGGGCTCTGTGCTGACAGCTCAGAGCCTGGAGACTCCTTCGGATTCTGTGTCTCCCTCTCTCTCTTCCCGCCCCCCCCCCCACTCATGCTGTCTCTCTCTCACTCTCTCTCTCTCACAAATGAATAAACATTTAAAAAAATTTTTTTTAATTCTAATACTATTAGAAAGAATGCAGAGAGAGATACTAGTTGGGCATAAAGCAGTAAAACCTTTTGTAATTTCATAATATATGTGAAAAGCAGAAAAATGCTCTTAATCTTTGGCCAAAAGTCTATCCTGAAAAAATCATCAGACATCAGACAAAGACGTTTATCACTGAGTTATTTACACTTCATTTCATCAGATGGGTGTTTACTGGGCATTTACTATGATCCAGGCTTTGCTCTAGCTCTAGGTACATGGGGTTTATATACCATGGGCCTTGGCACCCCAGAGCCCCCAAGTCCGGCAAGGTGACTGGCAAATTCCATTTCACTCCCTTGGTCTTTATACCACCCTGAACTCAATATTCCATACCTTACATCTGACTACATTTAAACTTGATCATTAATACGTTTCTTTAAAACAAATGTGCTATTTCTCTTAACATTCTTTCCTTTCTCCCAACTTTTATAAAGAAAAAATTAAACATACAGAATAAATGAGAGAATAATACAATGACCTCCTACACACCCTCAGCCTAGATTCAAAAAACCAGCACCCTGCATATCTGTACTTTCTCTCTTTCTGTTTCCACTAAAACATATGAATGTAAATTGCAGGCATCGTAACACTTCACACTTGAATATCCAAAGTACGACTTCTTTTTTTTTTTTAAATGTTTATTTTTGAGAGAGAGAGAGAGAGAGAGCCACACAAGCAGGGGAGGGGCAGACAGAGAGGAAGGCAAAGGGCTCTGTGCTGACGGCAGAGATCCTGACGTGGGGCTTGAACTCACAGGCCGTGAGATCATGACCTGAGCTGAAGTCGGATCCTTAACGGACTGAGCCGCCCAGCTGCCCCTCTAGAGTACAACTTCTAAGAATAAGGCTGTTCTTGTACAGATGCAGAATGTCATTATCACACATAAGAAAATCCACAGTCTCTCCATAGTCTATCTAATATCCAATCTATATTCAAATTTCTCCTGATTGTCCCCCAAATGCCTTTCAAGCTGGGATTTGTGAATCAAGAATGTCACCAAGTTTTAAGGACTGCATTTGGCAGCTTGCTCTCTTTAGACGGCTGTAACCTAAAACATCTCCCCATTTGGTTTACCGTGACTGACCTTTTGAGAATGCAGGGTTGTTGACTGTGGTATGGCCCCCACTACGGATTTGTCTGACTGCCTCCTCGTGCAGTGTTTTGACTTGTTCCTTTGCTGCCCGTCTTTTCTTTAAATGGGAAGTTAGGCCTAGATGCTTAATTAGATTCAGTTTACCCATTTTTAGCAAGAATGCATCCAGGTGATGTGTTCTTCAAATTGCGTCTTATCAGGAAGCACTAAAGTCAGCTGGCCTACTATTCCTGGTGCTAAATTTGATCATTTAGTTAACTGGAAGCTGCCAGATTGTTCAGAAGTAAAGGCACAATTTTTTCCTTTCATAACTACTAAGTTATCCGCAGAGACAGTTTGAAACCACATAAATATCTTCTTCCTATTAACCTTTAACTCAGTGGCTTTTAACATCCATTAATAATCCCTCCTGAGTTAACCATTACATTGAGAATTGCAAAATGGGAATGTTCTAGTGTTCCTTCTATTTATATTAGCTGATATTTTTCTATCAAGAAAACTCCTTTGTTTTTTGATTTGCTTTGTTTTTGAGTATCAGTATGGATTCACAGTGGGTTTGTTTCCAGTCTGTCTTTTTTTTTTTAGTTGTCTATTTTCTTTAATGTTTTTAAAAGTTTTTATTTATTTACTTCAGAGAGACAGAGTGACAACGAGCAGGGGAGAGACAGACAGAGGGGGACCGAGGATCCGAAGCAGACTCTGGGCTGTTGGCACAGAGCCTGACGTGGGGCTCAAACCCACAAACCACGAGATCGTGACCTGAGCCGAGATCGGGAGTCAGACGCTTAACCGAGTCACCCGGGTGCCCCCCTTTCTTATACTTTCTATATTCTAAGCCTGCAGCCAGCCATTTCTCCAGAGTCCTAGCTCCTGTTAGTGAAAATAGTATTTAGAAACCAATATCTGGGGGCTGTCTGTTGCTAGCAATGCTTTTCAGTGCACACGGCTAGGAAACGTGCGTGCGCACCTGCACGCACATGTGGATCCCTCCAGTTCCCATTCAACACACAGCGCTCCTCCTTACTCTCGATTCATGTTTGCATCTCCCTTTTCTACAAGTCAGGACGCCGGTTCTCAACGTCAGCATACTGTAGGATATTTCCTTAGTCTACAATTACAGAATTTCACAATTACTCTGTGCCATCGCCTGCAACAAGCCCACCATATTCGTTTCCTAGGGCTGCGGTAAGAAAGTACCACAGAGCGGCTTAAAAACAACAGAAATTTGTTCTCTCTCAGTTCTGGAGACGAGAAGTCCAAAATCGAAGCAATGGCAAGGCCATGCTCCCTCTGAGGGCTGAAGGGGAGAGTCAGTAAGTCTCTTTCCTAGTGTTTGTGGGTTGCAGGCAACCCTTGACTTTCCTTAGCTTAGTAGATGCATCATTCTACATTAAAAAAATTTTTTTTTTTTTTTAAAAAGGGGGAGGCTCCTGGGTGGCTCAGAAGGTTAAGCATCTGACTTCAGCTCAGGTCATGATCTCACGATTCGAGAGTTCGAGCCCTGCATTGGGCTCTGTGCTGACAGCTCAGAGCCTGGAGCCTGCTTCAGAATCTGTGTCTCCCTCTCTCTCTGTCCCTTCCCCACTGACTCTCTGTCTCTCTCTGTCTCTCTCTCTCTTTCAAAAATAAACAAACATTTAAAAAAAATTTTTTTAATAGATGCATCATTTCAACCTCTGCCAACATATTCACAGGGCAATCTCCTGTCTGTGCATTTCTGTGTCCAAATGCTCTTTTCTTACAAAGATACCCATTATTGGATATCTAGTACGACATCTTCTGAACTCCGTTACATCTGCAAAGACCCTATTTCCAAGTCCCATCACCTTCATGGGTATCAGGGGCTAAGATCTCAGCACCTCTTTTCAGGGGACACAGCTCAGCCCACACCACCTCCTAAGTAAAGTTTAAGATTTCTTTGCTTTTTTAGTCCCAGAATAGATCTCAGTAATGGTATAACATATGATATTCAGAAATTCCTTAAATTAATTTTTTTCTGTTATCAATTTGATAATTACTTGGATTCATTTATTTCAGTCTTTTTTCAATGCTAGACTTTGTTTTTTCTGCACATGTTCAGTTTTTTATTATTGAATTCTTATTTATTGAATAGGTAAACCATCTCCATGGTTTACAAGTCAAAACTATGGGAAAAGGTGTGCTCAGAAGTCTTACCCTCGACCCCACCTCTGGAAGTAACCAATTTACTAGTTTCTCTGTTTTCCTTCCTGTGATTCTTACGTGAGATTTAAAAAAAAAAAAATGTGCATGTGTACCTGGGTGACTTCCCCCTCTCTTTAGTTCACATACTACATATGCTTTTTCACATCTTGCTTCTTTCACACAATGCTGGAAATCACGCATGTCCATTCAGAAATGCCTTCCTGAGCTAATTTCTACAGCTGCATAGTACTCCATTGTGTGACTACCTCATAATGTATTTACCCAGGATCCTGGATATGTAGGTTGTTTCCAACATGTTGCTATAAAAAATAACGCCACAGTGAATGACTTTGCGCATATCTTGTTTCATATTTCAGGGTAAATTCTTAGAAATTGCTGGAGCACAGGGCAAATGCACATTGTCTCCATGCAGCCTGGGCTGCTATAACAGAATACCATTATGTAGAACATTTCATTTCACAGTTCTGGAAGCTGGGAAATCCAAAACCAAGGCAAGGGATCTCTCTGTGGTGTCTTTTATAAAGACACCAATCTCATTCACGAGGACTCCGCCGTCAGGACCTGATCAGCTCCCAAAGGCCCCACCTCCAAATGCCAACACCTTAGGGTTAGGATTTCAGCATATGAACTGGGGGGAGACGAACAGTCAGTCCGCTGCACGTATGTGCTTTTGCCAGTTACAGGCAAATTCCCTTCCATGTGAGGTTGCACGGTTTTGCTCTCCCATCAGCAACATATATGAGTGCATGTTTTCCCTGAAGATGTTCAGTTTGATAATAAAGTGGATTTCAATCCAGAAAGCTTAGAGCCCTTCACCTTCAAGACAGGTGCATAATCGATGCAGAGTCACAGCAGGTAAAGTGCTGAAAATGAGGGCCTGGGGTTGAGGAAGGGACGTTGTGTGGTCTAAGGTGTTTTCAAGGGGAAGGAATTTTTCCGTTCCGTGCTGTCACTTCTCTGACTCACTGTGTCAAGGAAGCTCTCCTCTCTCCTGGTAAGAATCCATCACTTCTAAGCAAAAACACTCAACTGATGACAGGTTAGAGTCTCTTTCTTTTTTAAGAACAAATGCTAATTTCAAACAGAAGAATGTATTTCTGGGGAGCTTAAGACCCTCCTCTGAGACCCCTACAAAAGATCCTCATGGTCAAGAAGAAAAGAGAGACCTATTAAGGACTGTCTTTTTATCCGGAGCCAAACAGAGCAACAGGCCGAGAGATCCCGCTGACTCTGACAAATAAAAGCTACTCCAGGCCGAACAGCATTTTAGAAAGAGCAATAATTTAGCATGCAATCTTCACTGCCCGGAAAAAATGAGACAGGGTTTAACATTAGGAAAAGCAGCATCAACTGGTCTGCTTGGCGGAGGGGTAAACAATAGATAGGTAAAGAAGCAAAAGTGAAATGTCACTTCTTTGCTGGTAAACTGATCCCCACCATCCTACACACACACACACACACACCTGCCCCAGGTAATAATGGTCCTCCAGCTAAAGGTGCACTGAACTTTCTAGGGAGCAGCAAGGAAAGGTTTGCATTTAGTGGGTAAAGGACAAGGGTCCATGAGGTGTTTCTAAGACTATAACTTACCCATCAAGCACTGGGATGACACCAATAGCGTGTCTGTGTGCTCTCCAGCCTCCCCCAACTCTGGCTCCATTCAGCGAACATGTGCAGAGCCTCCAGCATTTACAAGGTCTCTGCCCGCACAGTAAAGGAGGCGACATCAATCAGGCTGAGTCCCGTCTCCTTGCACCGTCCCGCAGGACAGAGAATTAATCCTCCAAGAAAGTAATCAAGCTTTAAGAGAAGCCTTAGTGAAGTGCTACAGGAGATCCTGAGAGTGAGTGAAAACAGCCAGCAATGGGATGGGATGGAGGGCGGGCTTCCCGGAGGAGGAGGCATCTGAAGCAGCACAAGTGGGATGTAGCCCCGCAGCCAGGCAGGGGAGGCTGTGGCATTAGAAAGACCTGCCCTTGACAGGAGGCAGTGATTTCTCTGATGACTCCTTTATGACATCACGACTTCAATTAAAAAGGCCGAAAAAGCATCCTGGTTAGAAGTCATACTTGTGGAATTATAGAAGGAAAAGGGGAATTTCTGGGAAAGGGACTATTTTTATAACCAGGCAAATTACACTATCAGGTAAGGGCTTTAGTTTTAGAGATGCCGGGATGTAATCTACTGTAAGATCTGAATTCACAATTCCTTGGAAACTGACGAGCTTTTTACAAGATTTATGTAATGAATTGAGGTGTTTCCCTGCCCCCAAGTAAATCTAGAGAATGCCAAGCGGCTCAGCCCCCTTTTTCAAGGTCATCAGGATTCCCTATGGTTACATGAGCACTTTAAACTCAGGCTCTAAATTTATGCACATTAAGATATTGATGTTGTTTTTGAAAGTAACTTTTTCCCCCTTGTTACATAAGTGACACATTTATTGCAGAAAAAAAAAATTTTAAGCACATGAATAAAAAGGAAAATTCCCTCAGAATCCAACCAACTACAAGTACTGTGAAATGTTCTCGTTGATCATTCTTCCAGCCCTCTCTCGAATATAAATGTATGCCTAAAGTTTCATGTATTGAAGTCTATTTATAAACAAATAAGATCATACTACCATCCAGAACCTGCTTTTCCATTCAACGTATTACGGACATCTTTCCAGATTATGAAATATTTTCTACATCATTTTTAATGATATTCCATTTTAGAGCTGTGTCATAAGTTAAAGAGCCGATCTCCTATTACTGGACATTTAGCTTGCTCCAAACATTTCACTAATAAAAATAACACTATGGTAAACATTCTTATAGCCGTTTTTCTCACACAGATTCTTACAGCTTATTAGGATATATTCCTAGAAATAGAACCTCTTTGCCAAAGAGTAGGCACATTTGCAGGTTTATGATATGGGTTGCCACGGTGCCCTCTAGAAAGGTTGAATTCACACTCTCACCCCCAGACGCAAATGACAGTTTCCAAGCCTTGGCTAACACTGGCTGTTCATTTTAAAACACTTTCACCGCTGTGTCTCTGATCTGCTTTTGAAAAATCGTGCTTCCTCTTTACGATAGCTAATGTTTGGTGCTGATATGTATGCCGTGGTGGCCAGTTCCCTTATTAGAGTCCTCAAAATAGAAATATCAAAAGTAGTAAAACCTTTGAATTTCGGGGGGGGAGGGTGTTTCTGTCAACATTATGATGGGCAGTTAAAACCGGGAATGGGGCACATTGTCTGACGGCACATCTCGTTCTTGTCTCTAACACCTTTCGTAAAGTGATCAGTCTCCACCAAACACCTATTGGCCTTTCTATGAGATTCTAAATCCTTCTGCTTACTCCTGGTGACTCCACAAGAAACATTGTTTCTCCTGGATGTTAAGGGTGAGGTGAATTTGTTTCAGTAGAAAATGAAAAGTGACCCCACCACACACTTCTTGTTACGAAAAGTACTTCTTTAAAATCTAGTTATTTGCGATTTTCAAGGAACAATGTCTGAACAATTGCTAGTTATTAATTTTGTTAACTATATGCCATTCCTTCAGGTCTGCTTTGCTTATGAATGGACATCGTTTCCTTTCTCATTTCACACCTATACAATTTTGCTACATTTGGCTAATGGTTAAGGCAATAAATTTTTTTTTTAACGTTTATTTTTGAGACAGAGAGAGACAGAGCATGAACAGGGGAGGGGCAGAGAGAGAGGGAGACACAGAATCGGAAGCAGGCTCCAGACTGAGCTGTCAGCACAGAGCCCGACACGGGGCTCAAACTCACGGACTGTGAGATTATGACCTGAGCTGAAGTCGGACACTTAACTGACCGAGCCACCCAGGCGCCCCAAGGCAATAAATTTTCTAATAGTGAATGTATTTTAGTGCTAAATGTTGGCTTCCTAAGTAGTAGCAACAGTAGTAGCAATAATAATAATAATAATAATAATAATAATAATAATTTCTCTTTGTAAAGTACATATAGGACTCATCATATGTAAAACTAAATTAGATCTAACTATACAGTGTATAAGGTAATTTAAAATGAATAAACTTAAGCAAAGGAAGTGGGATATTAATTCCTTTATAGTTTGAGTTTCAACCAAGAGTGTATAAACCCCCAAGGCCACAGCCTAAAATGTAAATTATGTGTATTGAGGCAATTCTTTATTTACTCTAAATTTCATCCTCAAAATACCTTGCAAATGACAGTGTTTTTCCTTAGATTGCCCTTATTTCAAGATGCTCCCAATGGTCAAAAGTCCATGACATCACCCGCAGCCAAAATTCTTGGGCCCTATGTGTCCCAGGCTCCTCGGTTGGGAATATTCCAAAGAAATCCATAGCCCAGGCCTTCTATCATTTTCCACAGTTTCAGATAAACACACAGCATGACAGCTTCTTGTCCGTGAGTCATTTTGGGGAGCCAGTTTTGAGAAAGACATTTCTATCAAGGCCATACAACTGTCTGCACCTCATAATCGAAGATAAGGCCACCATTTTCCCAGCCTTTTAAGGACACCATAAGGACACATAAACCACCAAAATGATTTGGAAATTCCAGCGTTTCACTAGCCACGCAACCTCACCCAGGCTGCCTCTCACAGCTGGAAGCAGAGCGAAGCTTGGCCACGTATTTTGGATTCTGAAAACGTAATTCAGCAGAACAGTATCAATCTCCAGCAAGCAAGCCCAACAACCTCAATCACTGAAACCTATCCAATGTGGGCATATCTCCTTGAGCCAGACGGAGATTCCTATGTATCTCTTTGTCCCTCTGAGCTTTTCCCTATTTAACCAAAACGATAATAACTGTCCACCATAGCAACCATACCAAAAAAGAAGATGAACAAACACAAAATATTCCTCACTTTACCAAAACAGTGAATCCGGTTTAAAACGAGGTTTGGGTTGGGTTTGTTTTTTTTTTTGACTCCCCAAAACAGGTCACAGCTACCTGCCCCAAACTTGAGGCAGCTACCCCAGAAGCCTGCTAGTTCCCAAAGAGATCAGTTAAAGACATCTTCATTGACCAAAGAAGGCCAAGATGTCCCAGCAAGGGAACGCCAATGCTGCATTCAGTAACTGTAGGAGAAAGACTGAAAAGAACACATCAGTGTAGCACCTACCGACTTCCCCCGTATTTGCCTATTCACCAACTATTTCCTGATGCCTCCTGGATGTGCTGGATGCTGGGATGCAAAGATAAATGACACCTTCATAGCTTCCCCCCAAATCTCAGGTTCACTGGGAAGAGATACCACACAAGTGGGTAATAACAGAGCAGGACTAACAGAGCAAAAGGCAGGGTCGGGAGCTCTCAGGGGTGACCCAGCTTTCATCTGGGCAGCCCCAGCCTGGACTCTACATTAACTTCACTGGCCACGAATGAGCAACAAGGTACTGGGGAGTCACTGAAGGTAACGGATGTGTGGGATCGGATATGTCCGGGGAAAACTACCCCGGCCACTGTGCTTAGGGCACACTGAGGGGGAGAATAAGGCATCATGGAGAGGAAGCCTGTGAAGGGAACACGGCCACCATACTCTAAATCAAATTAGAGGCTTGTGATGTGTGGGGACAACTTACAAGTCCGCCCTCACTTATGACACCAACTGCAGAAGCTGAGAGTCCCCAAGACCCCCCCTCAGGTCCAAAAATTCAGTAGAAGGACTCAGGACTCGCGGAGAGCTGTTACACTCACAGTGATGGCTTATTCAGTGCAAGGCTACAGATTTGAATCAGCCAAGGGCAGAGATGCATGGACAGGGTCCAGAAAAGTTCTACTTGGAATTCCAAGCGTCTACGGAGCTATGGACAGTGCTACCACTCCCTGGCAGCAATGTGTGACAGTCGGGAAGGCTTACCCGAGCCTTAGTGTCCAGAGTGTTTAAAGGGGCTCCATCACCTGGAACAGGCTGGCCACACAGTCCTCAGCCTCCCTGGAGATTGAGCTATTATCACACAGTCCAAGGCCCCCACCTTATCTGCTCCCAGGTCTCCAGGCAAGCAGAGACACTCCTATCAGACGTCACATTCCCACATGCCGGTGGCTCAGAGATCACCTGCCTGGATCCCAAGACAAAGGCTAAACCTCTCTTTGTGTAAGATTAACTCTTTACTACAGAGGGTTGCACTGCAGGAGAGAGGTACGTCTTGTCCTTTCCCTAACTTTCTCCCTGAATTTTGGGGGGCCATTTAACCTCGAGGCAGTGGCCCCTTGTGGATGGACTCTCGGGGCTACCTAGGTGGTTTCAATGTGTTGATTTTCAAAGCAACTAAAAAGCCTTTTGAGAGTGACAAAAATAAACTACAGTTCATTCATGGTGTTAGAAGATACAGGTCATTAAACACTATCAAGCACTTGTTTCTAGATATTTCCAACGTTTATGTAAGGATTAGCCTCTTACTACCAAAAAAAAAAAAAAAAACCAAGTCATTTTCCTACTACATTTAAAAATACAAATGTGTCTTAACATTTGAGAGCCTGGTGACATACACGTGACCCTAAAAAACACTTATAGCATAAGTGAATAGAAATGTACAGTTCCTTTGTCCCACACAGCATAGCATACTTACTAGCAAATACTTCAAAAATCTGCCGTTAGCCAGCTGTGTGATCTTGGGCCTGTCATTTTAACCCCCGGGTTCGGCTTCGTTTTCTGTAAAATAAAATTATCGGATCAGATTATTTCTAGATTTCCTCTGGTTCTCCCTTTTCTCCTTCAGAATAAAGTAACCTTTTGTAAATATAAGTGAGGACCCTTCAAGGCTGAGCTTGCTACATAAATAAGAATCCAACTTGTTTCCAATATTTAACTTTTATAACCCAAAGGAAGAAATACACAACCTTTAGGTTAAATATATAAAATAACTGAATATTTTTCAAAACATACCATTCGTTCCTTAGCAAATCGTATGCGGCACCTACCACGTACTAACCAGGTATAAATATTTGAAATATCTATCCGTATCTCGTGAACGATCCTGGGCAGATGTTGGTTCAATGGAGATTTTAGTAAGAGCCTGTTAAGCACCAAACATGACAGGAAAGAGAACATGCAGCTTTTAGCTTAAAGTTATATGCCTTCAGAACTCAATGACTTTCTAAACCGATTTTATAATTAGGAGGATATTTTTAGCTCCTTTTTCAATTGGAAGGTTTTATTATGCTCATCTTAATATATGTAATTTCACTTGAGTATTTTCTGATTTTGAAAAAAATGAATCTTTTCCCCTTGGTGAAGCAAAGTATGATGGGAGCAGCTTCCACAGAGCGCTACATCTTTGAGGGCCGGTGAAGCCATCCTGACCGTAGGTCCCAGTGATGCCCATACAGTGTTCTTCCTTGGGCCCTGATGGAACATGAGTAAGACGCCAGAGTGCTTGCCCTGCAGGAGGCGGGAACCCATCCATGGCTTAGTGTAAGGATGGCCCTATTCACAGAGAATTCTAGTGCCAGGTAACGCTGCTGCAGGGGAAAGGGCCTGGTGGGGAAGCCCCAGGATGCCTCCACCTGCAAGAGTGAGGACTTTACTAGGGGCACAGAGTTCCAGCAGAGGGAACAGCACTTGCAAAGCTCAGAGCCCGGAGGGGCGTGTGGGGAAGCCAAAGCCTCAGAGTTGCCGGCAAGGGCAGGGGCCCCGAGGAAGCAGGCAGGGAGAAGGAGGCTGGTGACGAGCCTGTTACAGCACCAGGAAGCTGGTGGCCCTGGGACTCCAACACAGGTGTTTAAGCAGGGAAGGGACCAAAGCAGACCCATAATTTAGAAAAGGGACAGAGACAGGGATGGACTGGGGAGAGGTCCAAATGCAGGGGGTGGGGGGTGCGTCCTGCCTTGAAGCACTTCAGGGATCCAGGGGGCTCAATGAGGCGCTGACACCTGGAGTGACACGAAGAAGGCTGAGGCCAGCTCTCACCTTGGGCCTGGTGCCCTGGTTGGCTGCTGGGGGCAGTGGGGACATGTGAGTGCACTGGTGGAATGATTAAGAGGCATCCCGGTGAAAAGGGCCTGAGAGCAGACGAAAATGTGGAGTAGAAGAGAGGACGTGTGGAATGAGTCAAGGAAGGAAGGGGTTTGGCTCGGAAAAAGAGAGCAGATGGTTGTCATGCAAATAATCTGAGGCCTTAAGAGCAAGACTTTAGACCCTAGAGGGGACGGACAGTGAGGTAGCAGCTTTAGGGACTGGATTTCAGACAACCTAAGCACCCTTCCCCAGAGTCAGAACGGGGGAGGACGGACCAGGCAAGGTCCATGGGGTTCCCCTGATACCGTCTGGGGAGGGGAGTTCTCTCCCAGGCCACAAGCCTCCCCTCAAGCTACTTTCTTTCCTTCCCACCCAATCCCTGCCCCTCTGCCTTTACCACCACCGTGTTCCAGATGGCTGGCTAAGGAACCCATCAGGGCCAACCTACTAACCAGTAGCTAAACCGCTCCCACCAGGAGTATTTGCATCCCCAAAGGAGGAATTGGTTCATTTAAACAAACGCCCGGTGGGTGGGACGTGCAGGGCAATGCTCAGAGGAAGATTTTTTTCCTCTTTGCGCTCCAGTCCCCAGGCCCCAGGCCTCCTCAGGAACTGGCCCCGGCCTGCAGAAGCAGGCGCTGTCACCGGGGGCCCATCAAGGGAGCCGGCAGGCTGGCCTCAGAAAGGGACACAAGGACTAGGCCGGTCGTCTTGCTGTATGAAAATGCCTCTAGATTTCCACGTCACTCCGGATCACTGACATTCCACTAGACTCCCGTTACCCCTTTTGTTTGCTTTGTGCATCCAGAAGCGGACTGAACTAACCACGAACGTGCAGATTCCAGAGACAATGTGACCAGGCAGGGAAACCGGGTGCAAGTTTGGGGGCACTTTGTTTCTCCCTTCTCGCTCCTCCGTACCCAGCCCCGGCCACCAGGGCCTCGGGGCCTCAGGCCTCTCCCGGAGAGGCCTCCGGTTGGCCCCGTCTGCATAGTCTGTGTCAGGAGCCGGGGTGCAGGGTGTCTCCAGGACCCCAGGCTCGGCCTCGCACTCCCTCGGACAGGGGCACCTCCAGCGAGGACGCACTCCACCGAGGCTGGGTCCCCGGGCGGGTGCCTGTCGGGGGCGGCGGGGCTGCAGGGGCTGCGCGGCGTGGGCAGGGCGGAGGTTCGGTGGGGGGCGGGGGGGGCGGGGCAGAGGGTCACCTCGCCGGTACCTTCCAAGTTCGCCGTGCGAGCCGGGGTGGGGGGGGTGCGGGGGCGGGCAGGCCAGGCGACGAGGAGGGGGCGGGAGGCGAAGGCGCAGGTCGCCGGCCCCCGCCCGTGCTGCCTGCCCCTCTCCCAGCGCCCGGCCGGCCGGGAGGTCCGTGCGGCAGTCGGCGCCCGCGGGGCCCCGGTCGCGCCCAGCCCGCGCTCCCCCGCCCCGCCGCCGCCCGGCCTCGCCCCCGCCGCGCGCGCCCCTCCCGCCTCGCCCGTTGCCGTGGCAACACGGAGCCTCCGGGCGCGCGCCCGCCGGTCCGCCCGCCCGCCCGCCCGCTCGCGGGAGCGCTCGGCAGCGGCGGCGGCGGCGGCAGCGGCGGCTCCGGCTCCAGCTCCAGCCGCGCGCGCTGCGACCCCGTTCTGGCGCCCGCCCGTCGCCCCCGGCCCGGCTCCGAGCCCCCAGCGCGGCCCGAGACCCGGCCCCAGCGCCCGCCCGGCCGCCGGCCCCCATGGAGCTGCTGGCCGCTGCCTTCAGTGCCGCCTGCGCCGTGGACCACGACAGTTCCACCTCGGAGAGCGACGCGCGCGACTCGGCGGCGGGACACCTGCCGGGCAGGTGAGGACCAGCGGCCGCCGCGACCCCCGCGTGCCGCCCCCGCGCGCCGCCGGCCCCCGCGCGGGGGACGCCGACCCCCGCGGCCTAGCGCCCGCCCCCGGCTCCGGCGCCCCCGCCGCCCGCCACTTCCACCTGCGGCCGGGGTCGTGCGGGCTCCGCGCCCGGGGGCTGGGGGTGCGCGCCGGCCCGGGCCGCCGACGCCCGGATCCCCGCCCCGGGGCTCCTCCCGCGCCCCCTCCCAGGCGCCCTGGGCGCGCGCGTCCCGCTCGGCGCCCCCGCCCCCCCCATCTTCGCGCCGCGTGGCCCTGGGACGCGAGGATCGGAGCCGGAGGGAGTCGGGGGCCGGGGGTCGCGCGACAAGCGGACGGCAGGGGGTGAGCGGCGCCGGCTGGGATTCCGGCCGCCCGACCCGTCGGGGCGGCCGGTCGGCGCCGCGGAGCAGGCAGGGGCGCGCCAAGTTTCCGACGCCTGCCCGCGAGCTCCGAAAACATGAAGGGTTTGGGCGGGCTGGTGTGGGAATGAATCACCCCGGTCGCGCCCGGGCGCGGTGACCAAAAGGGCCTGTGGGGCCCGCCTGGCCCGTCCCGCGTCAGGGTCCAGTTGGCCCGGGCCACTTGTGCGGACACCACGCGCGAGCCGGCCAAGGTGTGTCGTTGCTTAAAAATAACCCGCGCTGCGCCTCCTTCTCTCGGGCAGCGAGTCGTCCTCCACGCCGGGAAATGGGGCCACGCCCGAGGAGTGCCCGGCGCTCGCCGACAGCCCGACCACGCTCACCGAGGCCCTGCAGATGATCCACCCCATTCCCGCAGACTCGTGGAGAAACCTCATCGAACAGATAGGTGGGTGTCCTTGGCGGCGGCGGGGCTCCACTGGGAAGCGCCCTGGTGGACTCGGGGGTCCCCCTGCCCGTGAGATGCCGTTGCATTTCTGCGAGCACTGTACCCCGTGTGGCTAAGGGACGTTGTCGACACATTCGGTTCCAAGCGGTTCCACAGGCAGAACTGCCACATTTTAATGGTGCTGTATAATTGGGCTGCAGCAAGTGGACGTGAGTCCTGCTCTCCAGAGAGGCCTACCTGCCCAGCCCTTTCCGGGGAGGGCCCTCTGCCCCCTTGTCATTTCTGCCGAAAAGACCAGGGGTGAGGCCCTGCTGGGTTTTGCAGGAAGGGGTGCTGTGGGAGCCCCTCGTGGGAGGGGCCTGGGAAAGACCTGGGAAGACAGCCCGGTCTGAGAATGGCTTCTGCGGAGACCCAGGCTCAGGAAGAAGAGGCAGTGGTGGGAAGGAAGGGTAAGATGGAGACGGAGTGGGAGCCCCAGAGGCCCCTGGGTTCGGAAGGGAAGCCTGGTGTCACCTGCTTTTCCAGGAACGTGGCCCAGGGTGCGGGGCACAGCTGTGGCTCAAGAACTGTGTGAGCGCAGAGTGGGTCGAGAAGGCGTCCCGAGAACGCAAACACTTGGATTTAAAAGTCAAAAGTTGCTAACGCCGTCAAATGAGGTCCCTCCCGTGACAGTCCCCACCGGCGGTAGTGAAGGGGTAGTGAAGGGGGGCAACGTGGGCTCCGTTGTTTGGAAAACGGTACCGGCTGCTTAGCAAATCTTTTTGTCCTTCAGTGTCGTCAGAGCAGCACTTTATCCGTTAAATTAAAATGCCAGGTTTGGAAGCTTTATCCCTAAATACATCGTTACTGTCCTCTCTCTGAGTCACTGAGGCAGACGTGAGGTGTCTTGAGTGGAAGCAGAGTTTCCGTTGCCCCAGGAGACCCTGTCTGTGGGAGACTTCTCGGGCCAGCCCACTCTTCCCTGGAAGGGTTTTTTCCAGACTGAACCCCGAGGGGAGCGGAGCCCGCGCACAGCAGAGGGGGTGGGGCGCATTCTGCGAGCTGTTGGGCTGCGCTGACTCCAGGAATTTTGTTACCAGGGCTTCCTGTGTGTCAGGCTGGGTGATGGTGGCAGATTTTCCCTTTGTTTGCTGGGGTAACGGACAGGGGCCGAGAGCGAAGACCCTTAGAAACCTTTTCCTCCCGCCTCTCTGCCGCATTGTCCTTCGTAGTGAGGAAACCCACGTCTGCCTTAGCATACGCTGGAAACCTTGACTTCCACCCTCTCGAAAGGGATCTTCTGTGGCTAAAACCAGTGTCATCACTGGGAGGGACGTAGAGTGGGGGTGGGGAGCTCCATGCCTCCTTTCGCGGAGAGAGGGGCTGTCCTCTGCATTACGGGCGGCCGGCCCACCCCTCCTGGAGGTGGCCGGTCCCGTTAGGCTAGTGGCACAAGCTTGAGGCAGGGAGTCAGGGGACCTGAGCGCTGGTGTGCACTCAGGCTGGCCCTCGGCATGTGGCAAACCGCAGGGACTAATATTCCAAGTCTTTTCTCCCACCACCCCCTTCCAGTATCCGCTGGTATAATTGGTGAATATCTCTGTCCGGCTCCTGGGCTGGATCCGTAGTAAGTGCTCACCGGCTGTGATGGATGGACGACAACCCAGAGCTGTCAGCACCTTCTCGCTTCCTCCCTTATGGACTTGAGGCCGGTGCCGAGCAGACTCCTCCAACAGCCCTATCTGCCCTTACCTCCCGGAAGGAAGGGCGTTCCTTGCCAGGTATCAGATAAGGACGCGTTCCTAAAGCCACAGGGGAATCAAGCAGGGAGGAAAAGGCGAAGGCAGGTGTGGGCATTGTGTAGCCTGCTCTTGGGGTTTGCAGCGTCTCCCACGGAGGCCAGAACAGAATTGCTCAGCGTGGTGCACACAGCTGTCGTTATAGACCACGGACCCCGAGACCCTGTGATGGACCCTGAGACGGGCTTCGTGTGCACAGGTGTGCTGTTGTTGTCTCTGACCCCTAACAGATGCTTGACACGTGAAAGGTGTTCACTTAAAATTAAATGAATCCCCCACCCTTTAGAAGTTTCTATGTGAGTGATTCGAAAAGTGGGATTTTGAATGACTCCAAGAGGAACTCCCCCTTTCACGGGGCAGCACAGCCAGCCTGGTACAAATCATCTTAAGTAGGAAAGATGGGAACTGGGTCTTCTAATTTTGCATGAATATAATACACCAGGTGGGGAGCACCTGGGTGGCTCGGTCGGTTAAGCGTCCGACTCTTGATTTTGGCTCAGGTCCTGATCTCACGGTTTGTGAGATAGAGCCCCGCGTCGGGCGCTGCGCGGGAGCCTGCTTGGGATTCTCTGTCTCCCTGTCTCTCTCTGCCCCTCCTCTGTGTGCACACACGCACTCTCTTTCTGTCTCTCTCTTAGAATAAATAAACATTAAAAAAACAATAGTAATATGCCAGGTGAAAGGAGCCCCTGGGTGGCTCAGTCAGTTAAGCATCTGACTTCGGCTCAGGTCATGACCTGGTGAGTTTGAGCCCCGCATCCGGCGCTGTGCTGACAGCTCGGAGCCTGGAACCTGCTTCAGATTCTGTGTCTTCCTCTCTCTCTCTCTCTGCCCCTCCCCTGCTTGCACTGTGTGTCTGTCTCTAAAATAAATATTTAAAACAATTAAAAATATATACACCAGGTGAAAGATTTTACCAGTAAAGTTAATTTTCACATAAAGTTGTGCTTGCTGAGTGTACAAGATATAAAATAGGAAATCGTATTAACAGTACAAGGAGTAGAGAAATTTAATCAGTTAACATGTAGCTTCTCAGGTAAAGCTACTCTATCTGAATTTTAAGACCAATAAAAATAAACAAGTTATGAAAAATGGTTACACAGTGTGTCAGATGACTCTTTGTAGTCACAGTAATTCCAGGAAAAACAGTGTTGAAATTCATATTCTAAATGTTTCAGAAAGAACTATAGAGTTTTAAGAAAATCCTAAAATTACTGGTAGTGGGAGTCGTTGACCAAAAGTAACAGAATATCCAGCAAAAAATGACATTACACAATGGCAATATTGTATCTCAAAGGTAGAAAATTCTGGAATTGGTTTCCTCACCCAGCTCCTTTCTCTCCACCATTCTCAACATTTGGGCTTCATGTCACAAGATGGCTGCCATAGCTCCAGGCATCACATCTTCAAGCAGCCATGTATAAAAGCAAAAAAGGGAAGTGTTTATTCTTCAAGTGTTTATTGGTAAGGAACATCTTTTTGGGAAGCCCTTCTCAGAGATGTAGGATGTCCCCTTACTCTCCTTGGCCAGGTTAGGTTATGTCATGCTCATGTCTAAACCCACCACTGGCAAGAAGGAGGAAACTATCACGGTAGGGCTTTTTTGTTTGTTTGTTGGTTGGTTGGTTGGTTGGTTTCAGGTGGTTTTGTTAAACTTATTTTCTGGCTTTCAGCATATACATGAACAACCTGTATACTTTGAACTTACAGATTAGGGCTGAGTGTCCCCTATGAATCTTATAGGGCAGATGAGGCCCTTTAGGCAGATGAAGCCAGATTTTAAGGGAAATTTACATTGGATGTGGACATTTATTTCTAAATCTTAAGACTAATTTCTGTGATTTTCTCTTGTCAAGGGAATCCCCTGGAGCTAGCCATTATACTGCTAAGATAATTGAGAGCTCTCTCTAAAGAATTTTTGTTTGGTTGGTTGGTTTGGGTTTTTTTCCCCCCACCCTTTGGAGAAAGTTTTTACTTCTATTTTTTAAGCTTTTATTTTAATTCCAGTTAGTTAACATATAAACTAATATTCGTTCCAGGTGTACAATACAGCATCACAGTAGGTTTTGATCAGTCAACATTCACCCACTTCCCAGAGCACAGAACGGGTCAGCACCCAAACAGAACTCCTCCCCTGCCAGCTGGGAACAAGGGGTGTGAGGAGATGGGGGAGAGGCAGCCAACCGTGTGATTTCCGAATTATTATTTTCAACACAACTACCCACAATGCTGATATTTTTGCTGCTTTTCACCAGACGTATCACAGTGAGATGCCGGAGATAGGATTTACTCATGATATGCCGACCGTAGCATATGTAAGACATATTTTTTGAACCTTCAAAAAGACGCCAGATTAGTAAGCGCTTTGGTGAAACTTTAGAAACGGCATTTTTTTAAAGGCGTCCAACAAATACATGAGTACCTACTATGTGAGAGGCTCAGTCACCTGGAAATGTGAATCCAACTCAACTCAAACTTGATTTCTTTAAGCCTCTGGAAACACTGTGCATTGGAATCACAGGAGAATGACTGGGTCAATGTCAGCACAACAGTTAAATCTTACGCTCATGACTGAACCAGTTTAGGTAGTGACGTTAAACCTCTGTCTTATAGATCTTCAGTCTGGATTGCATTTAACGAAGACTTTGCTTTTCTTTTTTCACTGTAACATTGCAAAATCACAGGATTCTAACACTGCAACATCATAGGATCTTAATTTTTTTAAATTTTTTAATTATGTATTATTATTTTTAATGTTTATTTTTATTTTTGAGAGAGACAGAGACAGAATGTGAGTGGGTTAGGGGCAGAGAGAGAGGGAGACACAGAATCCAAAGCAGGCTCCGGGCTCTGAGCCGTCAGCACAGAGCCCGACGCGGGGCTCGAACTCACGAGCTATGAGATCATGACCTGAGCTGAAGTCAGCTGCTCAACCCACTGAGCCACCCAGGCGCCCTGGATCTTAATTTTTTTTTTTTTTTTTTTTTTAAGTAAACGCTATACTTACCATAAAGACTGTATAATTTTGCATTATGGAGCATAGGAAGCCAACTAATTCCACAGGGCGAGTTTGTTTGGCTCCTGTTTATGAATATAATTTATCTGGCCACATTCAGGATTTCAAAGTTAATCTGTTTTTCTTTCGTTCCTTTGTCTCCTGTTTAGATATATTTAACAATTAGATAAGGAAGGAATAATAGCTAATGTTTGTACTTCGTTCATTGTAAGAGAAAGTGCTTTACAAGTGGTACATTTATCCCGATTAGAATTTCTTTGGGAAACTCATGTTTGTTTTATAGGTAGACATATCAAGGGGCCCCAACTGCTGTTCAGACCAGTGCATCCAGCTAGCTGCCCACTGGACCTCTCCTCCTGGGTGCCCCTCAGGTGCACCTGATCTCTCCACCACCCCATCCCCCAGTTGTACCCTCTCCCTGTGTTCCTGGTCTCTCTGAGTGGGGCCACCACACCCTGTGGCCATGCTGGTCACCTGGATGTCATTCATGACCCAGCAACAGGCAGTCACCAGCACCCGACTTGTACCTTATTATCACTGTTCCCCGAATTGGGTACTTGGCCCCATCCCCCACAGGTAGTGCATGTCTGCATCATCACCCTCCTGGGGAATTAACCCCAGCCTCTTTCTTCCTAACCACACCCATCCAAAAATGGGGGCAGAGCTGCTTGCCTCCGGTCATTCGGGGCCTCTCTCTTCCCAACAGGATAGACCACCACCTTCATGGCCTGGCAAGTAGACAAGACCCTAGGGGTCTGGCCCCCTCCTCTCGCAGGCCCCACCCCGGTTTCGCTAGGCCAGGAAACCCCCTGGCCACTGAAGCTTATCTGCTGTGAGGAGACCCTCCCTCCACCCTGCAGCCAGGATGTCTCAAGTGGGTTTTCCCTATGGAGATGCTACGTTTGTGCTGATTCATATGTACCTCCAAATCTCCTTGGAGACATAGAGTGCTTTTATTTTAAGTACAATTGGTCAGGGAGGTAAGTCTGAAATTGCAAAAGCAAAAAAAAAAAAAAAAGGGATGAATTACTGGTCTTTCCTTCACGATGAGAATTTACAACTACTCCCATTTCGCAAATGAACATACTTGGGTTTTTAATATTGAAGCATTTAAGGCTAGGGAAAGCATCCTGTTGGGATACTGAAACGTAATTGGGACGTGTCCATCAACTCTGGGCACAATGGTTATTAACACATCAAGTTCTAGATTTGCCGAGTATATTTGTGTGATTGGATTTTGAATGCATTCATGGATTTCTTTATTTGTTGAACAAAACTTCCGTATGCTGATCGTTCCCGAGAAATGAAGATGTGGCAGTTCATTGGGCCGCCCGGAGCCTTTTGGGGAGACGGGTGCGGGGCTGGCTGGCTTTATGTATTCATAGGTGCAGCACCTGCCCTTGATAAGAGTACCGAGCCCTGACCTAGTGATTCAGAAAGATCTTCGTCTGAAATCTTTCCCTTTTCTTCATTATAAATCTGTTTGACTTCAGGGCTCCTGTATCAGGAATACCGAGACAAATCAACACTCCAGGAAATTGAAACCAGGAGACAACAGGATGCAGAGATACAAACCAATGCCCATGTTTCCCCGGCCAGCGAGGAGACTCCAGGAGAGGATGAGGACGAGGAGGAGGAGGATGAGCCGGCAAGCCCACCCGAGAGGAAGGCTCTGCCCCAGATCTGCCTGCTCAGTAACCCCCACTCGCGATTTAACCTCTGGCAGGATCTTCCAGAGATCCAGAGCAGCGGGGTGCTGGAAATCCTCCAGCCCGAGGAGATCAAACTGCAGGAGGTAAAGGGCTGCCAGGAAGGGAGGGGGTGGGATCTCCTTATCTCCTTTCAGAACATACAGGTATTTTAACCAGGGGTGGGGGTTGGGGGGGCGGTGGTGAGGCTTCTTCTGTGAGGGGAGGACCTCCAGCTGGCTAACCAGAAGAGTTCCAGGCAGGGCTCAGCCATCCAGAACATGCAGGGAAATTCACATCATTTCACAGGCAACAAAAAATCCCTCATTACCTTCCAGGAGAGCTCAGCCCAAGCCTGCATGTTCACAGCCTGGCTGTTTCATTAGAGAGCAAGGTGGCATTCTTTTGTCCCCGCCATTGCCGTCGGGTGTTTGTGGGGCACACGTGAGCGCCGATGCACTCGATGCACTCGATGCACTCGGTGATGCCGAGCTCGCTGGGCCCGGGAAGGAAGTCCGTCATCTGTGGTTCACCTTCACCGCGTCATTCTGGAGCCCCTGCCACCTTGCCTGGGCTTGTGTGCCTTCTCTGCTTCACTTGATGGTTCAGCCAGACCTTGCCTGTGAGTTAGGCTGAGGCAGAAGCACTGGGTGGCCTAACGGTTTGTCGCAGGCAGGGAGAAATAACCCATGAAAAATTAACAGTGAGAGAAACGCGTCGCTAAGAAATCTTCGTGTTCATTTAGTTGAGCAAAGATTACTTGGGTGCAGAAAGCGCACCTGTGGTCTAGAGTCAGCAGGGCGTGGCCGGTCAGCGGTGAGGACAGAGACTGCTGGGGGGGAAATGGCGAGGATCCACGTGGGTGCTCATGGGGAATTTTAAAAGGTGGATAGAGGGGCGCCTGGGTGGCTCAGTCAGTTAAGCGGCCGACTCCGGCTCAGGTCATAATCTCGCAGTTTGTGGGTTTGAGCCCCGCGTCGGGCTCTGTGCTGACAGCTCAGAGCCTGGAGCCTGTTTCAGATTCTGTGTCTTCCCCTCTCTGACCCTCCCCTGTTCATGCTCTCTCTCTGTCTCAAAAATAAATAAACGTTAAAAAAAAAAAAAAAAAGGTGGATAGATAGGTGGAGAGATTTGGGGTTTTTTTCAATCTGTTCAGTTTCATCATCTGTCTC
The DNA here is from genome assembly GCF_018350195.1 of Panthera tigris. NCBI lineage: Eukaryota > Metazoa > Chordata > Mammalia > Carnivora > Felidae > Panthera > Panthera tigris. The sequence continues at coordinate 212,831,485 of NC_056667.1, read as the reverse complement.
TCACCCACACTCACGTGCCCCTTCAGGACCATACTGGAACTTGTTCCTAGATGCGGCCGGGTCTCCAGATGGCCTGCCCTGTTTAACCCCTGTGCCTTCTGCACCGGAGTCCACAGAAACATTTGTTCTTCTTGTTTATTTAAAAGGCACAAGTAACGTGTGCCCACAGCCCACGACCGGGAACGAGAGCACTCCTGACCAGAGTCCCCTAACGTGGACTCAGGCTCACAGTGTGCTTGACAGCTGCTCAGGGAAGGTGAGGGGGCCGTTGGGGCCGGGGGCGGGGGGGGCGGTATTTTGTGCAGAGCCGCCGGCACCCCACCCGGGAGGGTCAGGGACGATCAGGAGGGATGGATTAAAACTTGACATCCCTTGGGACTTGTGAGCAGTGACTTGTAAATGGCTGTGTCAAGAGTTTTGTTTTTTCTTATGAAACTTCTGATGTAAATAATGTGTAGGCATCCATTCCCGATGTGGCTTCTCCCCAGTTTTGCATAAAAAATACTGGAGGAGGCATAAAGAAGCCAGTCGCCTCCATGGAAATGAAGATGTATGGGGGTACCTCCCCGGAGGCAGGGGGCGCTGGATTGAGAAAAGCAACCGTGAGGAAGGTGCCGGAACATGTGGAGAGACACCCCTCCCACCCCCGCACCTGTCCGTCCCTCCTAGAGGCTTCCTCAGCCGCAGGCACGGCCACCATCCCTAACTAGGAATTATACAATACTATTTTGTATTTGACTTGTTTCACACAGTATTACCACCATGGGGACTTTTTTTTTTTTTTTTTTTTTTTGGTCCCTGGAACAAGGAAAAAAGACCAATTTCTGGGTAAATATTTCTTTTTCTTACCTTGATAATTAGAGAAATAAAGATTTGAACTACTTCGGAAAGCTTAGGGATAAACTCTAGTAGAACTTATAAGCTTTCTACAACATAAGTAAAGTTAAAGCAGAGAGCACAGGGCTCTCTTTGTAATGAAAGAAAACCATAAAAAAGCGCACACACACACACACACACACACACACACACACAAAAACCAACAACATAAAATAAGGCGGCAGAGTCCGTAGCAAACTTATCAGTTATAATAAGTGTAAATTGCTTAAATCCTCCATGGAAAGACCGAAATCTCCAATTGATTGGAAAACTAGACCCGTTACATTGTGGGACAGAGTCGAATTCAGATAAGTTAACAAAGGGAGCGAATCATCTTGTATTGTTAAAGGGATCCTTTACGCTGATGAAGGTATCGCTTTATTTTTAAGTGTTTTAAAATTAAATAAGCAATTCATGAACACGTTTTCGTTGTTCAAGAAAACACAGTGCAGACGTGTGCCGGCCTTTTCTGGGCTCCTGGCCTCTCACCGGGGGACCAGCTGTGTGTGTCTTCTCTTTCCTGTTTAAAGTGTAGTCCCAATGTCGCAAAACTCTGGTTTTGGAGTTCAGACACTTACAGAGACTCGTAGGGGCAAAATCCTTACAGATGTTTGTGAGGTTTCCCCCCATACTTAGTTGTTTTATTCAACAGCAGTTTGATTTGGGTTTTGGTTTTTAGCAACTTGCTTTTTGTTGGCCTCTTAAGAGCCTTCAGCTTAATTTTCATGAAAACCGCTCCCCGTGGCCTGCAGTACAGCTGGCTTGAATGAGTGTGACGGCAAGCACGGGGGCGGGCGGCTCATAGGTGGGGAGGGAAGTGTGCAGGTGGCCTGGTGACCAAAGAGCTCAGCGGACCCCTGCACAGCTTTGCAGGGAAACAGTGCCATTGACTCAGCAAGTGGTCCCGCGGAGCTTGATTAGGAAGAGCTTCTGTGTGCATGTATCTCCGTGCTCATGTGTCAAAGTAAAGTGCGCTCTAGGGGCACCTGGCTGGCTCAGTCAGAAGAGCATGTGACCCTTGATCTCAGGGTCTTGAGTTCGAGCCCTCTTGGGTGTAGAGATTACATAATTAAAAGAAATGTTTTTTTTAAGTGAAAAAAGTAAAAAGTGAACAGTTTATTTTAAGGTTTTCTAAGTTTGCATGTATGCTTTTTTTTTTTTTTTTTAATTCTCAAGTTAGCTAACTTAGAGTGTAGTCTTGGCTTCAGGAGTAGAACCCAGTGATTCATCACTTACATATGACACCCAGTGACCATCCCAACAAGTGCCCACCTTAATGCCCAGCCCCCATTTCCCCCACCCCCTCAACCATCAGTTTGTTCTCTGTATTTAAGAGTTTCTTATGGTTTGCCTCCCTCTGTTTTTATCTTATTTTTCCTTCCCTTCCCCTATGAAAATCTGTAAAGTTTCTCAAATTCCACGTATGAGTGAAATCATGTGATATCTGTCTTCCTCTGACTTCTTTGGCTTAGCATAATATCCTCCAGTTCCATCCATGTTGCTGCAAATGGCCAGATTTCATTCTTTTTCATCGCCGAGTAGTATTCCATTGTATGTATAAACCACATCTAATCTATTTCATCCATCACTTGATGGACATTTGGGCTCTTTCGATAATTTGGCTTCTGTTGACAGCGCCGCTGTAAACATTGGGGTAAATGTCGCCGCAAAGAACAGTTAAAATGGTGGTGGGCACTGCCAGCTTGCCATTCAAAGAGGCAAGACAGATTCTGTACCGCCCCAGGGGTGCCAGTTAGCAAACCGCAAGATGTTTGCCCCAGTCTGTTGGGTGAAAGAAATTGTACCTCGTTTTAACCCGCCTGTATCGATGACTTGTAAATTGAGCGTCTTTTCATATGTTTGTTGGCTATTTCCGTTTCCTTATCTAAGAATTGCCTGTTCTTATCCTTTGCCCATTTTTCTATTGGGGCGTTTATCCAGTAGGACCTTGGATTTCGGGTACCTTGTTCAGCGAGGGTTCCGCAAGACGAGCAAACACCTCTAATGAACTTTAACTTGACAAGTGAGCCATGTCTTGCAGTACAAGTAGGACATGATGCCACATGTCACATGATCACAACTGAGTCAGTGGTTCTTGAAATCCGCTTTGATATATGAGTGCTTTGGATTACGAGCATGTTTCCAGAGCAAATTATGCTCACAAGTCAAGGTTTTACTGTACTTCTCTTCTTGATCGATAGCAGCTTTTTGTATGTTCTGGACGTTACATTATTTTATATACATTTAAAATGTTTTCTTCTGTCGTAAAGCATAGGGGAAGTGATTTAGCATGATGGTTATGCGCACAGGCACCAGAGCCCAAATGCCTGGGTTTGAATCCCAGTTCTGCTACTCCCTAGCTGTGTGACCTTGGGCCTGTTACTTAACCTCTCTGTGCCTTTGTTTCCTTAACTGTAAAATGGAGATAATCATAGTACCTGTATCACAGGGCTGCCAGGCACATCGACTCAGTTAGGAGGATAAAGAGCCATACGGGCTGATCTCAATGGTGCCCTGCCTTCCTGCTTTGTCTGTTGTATCTTTTTTCACATAAAAATATTTTGTCATTTTTATAGGAAACCTGCCAGTCTTTTTACTGTTTTCAACCTAGTCTCCTAGATGTTCTGTCTTATGATTAGGAAATAGGAAGGCCATTCCCAAGAGGTGCACTCTACAATGAAAAGGTAATATTACAAACTATTATGAACCGGCAGCCAGACAGAGCAGAATCCATCAGAAACACTAGCAGAAGCTGACACACACAATATACTGTCTCTGTAGGGTGGGATATACCACAGACATAAGCAATCTGAAGACAGTCATGAGGTGGGTTTAAGACATTTTTACAGATCTCTATAGTCACTGAAGGCGTGTCGCCCACTGGTAGCCTGTCTCCACGTGGAGCTACGGATCCCTTAACGCGGTTAACCCCAACGGAACATGTTGTGCGTGTAAAATACACGCCAAATTTTGAGGGCTTAGCACAAATAAAAAGAAAGCAAAGTACCTTATTAATAATTTCTATATTGCATGTTGACATAATATCCTGGATACACTAGATTAAGTAAAACAGATGAAAATTTTCCTTTTTTTTTTTTTTTGACCTTTTTTAATGTGGTTACTAAGAAATTTAAAATTGTATCTGAGACTGCTATTTCTTTTGGACAGCACTGCTCCTAAGAGAAGCAATCTTTTATTTTCCAGTGTCCAGAAATACCACCAAAGAGTGGCCATGTTCAACAGCCATAAGAAAAAGCTCGATGAATGTTTATTAAAATTGTACAGGCCGGAATCTCTCCGCCATAAAATGCAGTGAAACAAGAAAATAAATGTAAACAGTGTAAAAACCTCACATCAGAAATGTTTAAATGCTCCTAACCTTTGAGATAAGAAAGTAAATCTTATAGACTTTTTCAAAGATGATGAGGAAGATGCTACATTTTTAAAAACATACGGAACGCTGCCAAAGCTGCATTTGGATAAAAATTCACAACCTTACATGCTTTCATTATTAAATAAGGAATAAATACAAAATTAACTGAACTAAGATGTCAGCTTGAGACATACGGTGGGAAACCCCCCACACAAACATACTCTTAAGGAAAGCAGATAGGGTAGAGATCAAAAGATAACGTAAAAGTTTTGAGTGAAGAATTATTTTCTAGGAAAATATAAGCTACCAAAAATTAACTCAAAAATAAAAATTTTTTAAACACCAAAATATACCAGGTAGCCAAAAAAATCTACAAAAGAGATGTTGCACCCAGATGACTGAGTTGTGCCAAGTGGTCAAAGCACAGAGGAGTCCCTTGTTGCTTAGAATAGCCTAGAACACTGCTGGCCAGCAGCATTTTCTGCAACACCGGACATGTTCTATCACTGCATCTCCAAAAGTCTCCAGTCAACATGTGACTGTTGAGCATTTGAAACCCAGTTAGTGCAACTGAGGAACCAAACGTTTAATTTTACTTAATTTAAACCAACCTCCATTTCAAGAGCTCCAGGTTGCCACTGTATTGGTCAGGACAAGTCTAGAGCAGGAATCATCCATTAGTAAAGGACCTGATAGTAAATATTTTAGGCTTTGCGGGCCATACGGCCCCTTTCACAACCACTCAGCTCTCCGTTATAATGTCATAGCCGCAGATAGACACCATGCAAAGGGATGGACATTCCAATTAAAGTTTACAGTTACAGTTGGCCGGCCCATGGGCTATGGTGTGCTGACCCCTGGTCTAGAACATGGCAAAGAGGAAAATACACACATAATTTGAAAATCTTAGTAACCAAATCTGATCAGTAGTGCACACACACGTTGCAACAAATCCACTTAAACACCCCCTCTCTCCATAATCAGTAGGACCTGGAGGCATGAAATCAGGATATAGAAGAGTTGAATGTCATTCAGGTGCCTGGGTGGCTCAGTCAGTTGAGCGTCTGACTCTTGATTTCAGCTCCGGTCATGATCCCAGGATTGTGGGATTGAGTCCCTCGACCAGCTCCTTGCTGGGCTTGAAGCCTGCTTAACATTCTCTCTCCCTCTGCCTCTGCCCCTCCCCAACGTGCACACATGCATGTTCTCTCCCTCTCTCAAAAAAAAAAAAATTTAGAAAGTGGGGGGTGGTGCCTGGGTGGCTCAGTCACTTAAGTGTTCAACTCTTGATCTCAGCTCAGGTCTTGATCTCAGGGTCGTGAGTTCAAGCCCCACACTGGGCTCTGTGCTGCCCTACTTAAAAGAATATCAAATAAATAATAAAGCAGAATCTGCTTTCTTTAAAAAAAAAAAAAGAAAAGTTGACTGCATCAACCAACTGGAACTAATGACATTTATAGGACACCCCACTCAACACTAGTAGAATACAGGTTTGTTTTTTTTTTTTCAAGTGCACACAGAACATTCACCAAGATGGATCATTAGCACGCTTTAAGAGATTTTAAAGAATTCAGGTCAATGAACTATTGAGACCTCATCAAGGTAAAAAGCTTCTACACAGCAAAGGAAACAATCAGCAAAACTAAAAGGCAACTGACGGGATGGGAGAAGATATTTGCAAACGACATATCAGATAAAGGGTTAGTGTCCATCTATACAGAGCTTATCAAACTCAACACCCAAAAAACAAATAATCCAGTGAAGAAAGGGGCAAAAGACATGAATAGACACTTCACCAAAGAAGACAGGGTGGCCAACTGACACATGAAAAGATGCTCAACATCACTCATCATCAGGGAAATACAAATCAAAACCACAATGAGATACCACCTCACACCTGTCAGGATGGCTAACATTAACAACTCAGGCAACAACAGATGTTGGAGAGGATGTGGAGAAAGAGGATCTCTTTTGCACTGCTGGGGGGAATGCAAGCTGGTGCAGCCACTCGGGAAAACAGTATTGGGGTTCCTCAAAAAATTAAAAATAGAACTACCCTATGACCCAGCAATTGCATTACTAGGTATCTATCCAAGGGATACAGGGATGCTGTTTTAAAGGGGCACCTGCACCCCAATGTTTATAGCAGCACTATCAACAATAGCCAAAGTATGGAAAGAGCCCAAATGTCCATTGATGGTTGAATGGATAAAGAAGATGTGGTTCATATATACAATGGAGTATTACTCGGCAATCAAAAAGAATGAAATCTTGCCATTGGCAACTACATGGATGGAACTAGAGGGTATTATGCTAAGCGAAATTAGAGAAAGACAAAAATCATATGACTTCACTCATATGAGGACTTTAAGAGACAAAACAGAGGGGCGCCTGGGTGGCTCAGTCGGTTAAGCGGCCGACTTCGGCTCAGGTCATGATCTCGCGGTCCATGAGTTCGAGCCCCGCATCGGGCTCTGTGCTGACAGCTCAGAGCCTGTTTCAGATTCTGTGTCTCCCTCTCTCTGACCCTCACCCGTTCATGCTCTCTCTCTGTCTCAAAAATAAATAAACGTTAAAAAATAAAATTAAAAAAAAGAGAGACAAAACAGATGAACATAAGGGAAGGGAAGCAAAAATCATACAAAAACAGGGAGGGTGACAAAACATGAGACTCCTAAATATAGAGAACAAACAGAGGGTTGCTGGAGGAGTTGTGGGAGGGGAGATGGGCTAAATGGGTAAGGGGTTTAAGGAATCGACTCCTGAAATCATTGTTGCACCATGTGCTAACTAACTTGGATATAAATGATAAAAAATAAATAAATTCTAGAAAGTAAAATAAATAAAATAATTCAGATCATACAAAGTATGTTCTCTGATTATAATAGAATAAAAATAAAAATCACATGAAGGTAACAGAAAAATCTCCAAACACAGAAGTCAAGCAGCACGTGTCCCTGAGTCAAAGAGAAAGTCTGCAGGGAAGTTAGAAACAAACTGTCCCTATCCCTGTTCACAGGTGATATGATGATTGTCTACATAGAAAATTCTAAGAAATCCACAAAGGAAAACCCTCTTAAAACTAATAATAATAGGGCTGCCTGGGTGGCTCAGTCGGTTAAGTGTCTGACTTCGGCTCAGGTCATGATCTCATGGTTCGTGAGTTCGAGCCCTGCATTAGGCTGTCTGCTGTCAGCTTGGAGCCCACTTTGGATTTTGTCACCCCCTGTCTCTATGTCCCTCTCACTCATGCTCTCTCTCTTAAAAATAAACATTAAAAAAACCTAATAATGATACACACTAGCTAAAAAAAAAAAATACCACACCAAGTGCTGGTGTGGATGTGGGAGAACTAGAATTCATGTACATCGCTGGTAGGATTGCAAAATGGTCTGGCTGCTCTGGAGAAGAGTGAGTGGTTTCTTTTTATTTTGTTTTGTGTTTTGTTTTAGAGAGAAAGAGCACAAGTGGGGGAGGGGGCAGAGAGAGAGGGAGAATCTGAAGCAGGTGCCATACTCAACACAGAGCCTAACTCAGGGCTCTTGTAAGTGAAACAGACAGCGTAGAGCCCAGCAGTCCCAATCGTAGGTGTCTACCTAGACCAGTGTCTCAAGAGCAACATTGTGACATTTGGGGCTGGATCATTCTTTGTTGGGGGTTGGGGGGAGCTCTCCTGTGCATTGTAACACGTTTCTACCCCCAGTTGTGACAACCACAAGTGTGTCTCGATCTAGGTACGTTCAGTACCCTGGGGAGCAAAAATACTTCCTCGTTGAGAACCATTGCTCTAGACACATAAAAAACTCTAGATACATACATAAAAAACTCACATTTACGCAAAAGCCTGCACAGGAAGGTTTATAGTATCTCTATTCATAATTGCCCAAGACTTGGAACAACCCAAATATCCTTTAACAGATACGGATACCTATCCGTTGGATATGGATACAGGTGCGTACAATGGCGTGCTGCTCTGTGCTAAAAACAAGATCTATTGATACGCACGGCCTAGATGAATTTCAGAGGCATCTGGCTGAGCAAAAGAAACCAGAAAGTTTCCACACTAAAGATTCCATGTGTAGGACATTCTGAGAACAACAGTTACAGTGCCAGAGACCAGATGGATGATTGCCAGGGGTGAGGGTTGGGGACGGTGTGACTAGAGCAGGATAGCACAGGGGCCCTTTGATAAAACCCTTGTGCGCCCTGGTTGCAATATTGGTTATAAGTATCTATACTTGTGTTAAAATTCACAGAACTGCGCACCCCCAAAACAGTCAATTTTACTGCATATTAATTTAAAAACTAAAATTAAAAAAAGGTTGAATGTCCTCCTTCTGTTCAGCCCAACAAAATCAGCACTCTTTCCCACACTCCCCCCCCCCCCCAAAATAAAACCTAGATCTGTCTCACTGTGAATTAAGGCAAAAATTTACCTAAAACACAAGAAAATCAAACCTGGGGCTACATTAAAAGAATAACATACATTGAGCACATATGCATCAATACAAAGATAGTGTCAAGTTTGGGCCAAAATGAATCATGTCAATAGGCCAGAGGAGAAGAACGTCCTGATCTTCAAAGACGTTGGAAAGGGAAGTAGTCCATTTATTTCCATCTAAACAAAACTCAGGATACTGTCTGAAATGTATAAGGAATATCTTAAGTCTATATCCAAGATCACATTGAACAAAGATTTGTTGGAGGCAATAAAGGCAAGACAATGAATCTTGCTAACGCTGATGTTCTGGAAGTTCAAGCCAGGCCAACGTGACAAGGAAAGAAATAAGAGATCAAAAGCAATAAAGAAGGAAAGTCAAAGCCACTCTTACCTGCCAATGAAGGATGGCTGCCTACTTAAAAATCTTGGGGTGGGGGCGCCTAGGTGGCTCAGTCAGTTGAGTGTCTGACTTCGGCTCAGCTCATGATCTCGCAGTTCATGAGTTCGAGCCCCGTGTCGGGCTCACTGCGGTCAGCCTGTCAGTGCAAAGGGTGCCTCATATCCTCTGTCTCCCTGTTTCTGCACCTCCCCTGCTGGCGCTCTCTCAAAAATAAATATTTAAAAAATAAAAAATAAAAATCCTGAGGGATTCAAAAGTCCTGGATCTGATAAGGCAGTTGAGGGAAATGCCTGATTCTAAGAAAAACATACAAAAATTAGTTGTTGTTGTTGTATGTATCAGCAAAACCCAGGCTTCAATCAATTAGTAAGCTCTATCAATAAGAAAAAGATGAGTATCCCAAAGGAAAACGGACAAAACAATTCTCAGGAAAACTGCCAAGTGGCCAGTGATTAAAAAAGGAGGAAAAAAAGAAATCAACGTCACTGGTTTAATCAACAAGGTCCAAATTAAAGCAGCATTGAAGCACAGGCCTTGCAAATGGCAGAGGCTTTTAAATATATTTAAAACCTGGTGTCAGGGAGATTTTTAAATGAGTACTCTCAAACACAGCTGATAGGGAGAGTAGACCAATATTTGTACCAACCCCCTACAAGAGTATGTTTGTCCACTGTCTAGTGTTACTATTCCTAGAAATTCATCTTGAAAAATAATCAGAAACGTGCACAAATATTTATTAGGATGTTCATTCCAGCAAAAATTAGGGGAAGAATGGGGGTAAGAACCCGAAATGCCCAATCATGGGGGAATTATCTAGTAAGACAGCGTACAAAGGCAAAACATGTAAAAAACGTGTTTTAAAAGAATGAACGTGGGCGCCTGGGTGGCTCAGTCAGTAAAGCATCTGACTTCAGCTCAGGTCATGATCTCGTGGTTCACGAGTTCGAGCCCCGCGTCGGGCTCTGTGCTGACAGCTCAGAGCCTGGAGTCTGCTTCGGATTCTGTGTCTCCCTCTCTCTCTGCCCCTCCTCCACCCATGCTCTGTCTCTCTCTTTCAAAAATAAACATTTAAAAAAAGGAAAAAAACGAATGAACTAGAATTTACGACACATTAGAAAATTTTAAAAGGCCACATAGGCACCTGGATGGCTCGGTCTGTTAAGCATCTCTCTTGATAGCAGCTCAGGTTGTGATCTCATGGTTGTGAGACTGAGCCCTGCATTCGGCATGGAGCCTACTTGGGATTCTCTCTCTCCCTCCCTCTCTCTGCCCCTCCCCCACTTGTGCTGCACACCTGCTCTCTCTCTCTCTCAAAATAAATAGACATTAAAAAAATATTTTAAATAAAAAAAATCATGGTGGAACATGACATCCGTAGAATTGGCATAGGAAATAAAGATATTTAATAAATTTCATGTTTGTCATTTTCTATGGATCCGATCTGTAAACAACTAGGATGAGCTCACCGTAAATATAGTCCCGCGCAGTAGCAAATAACGCGGGCACGCAGGCTTCTGTGTGTCTTGCTCTGAGTCTTTATGGTCTGACTTTTCATATTTATTAAAAAAATTTTTTTAACGTTTCTTTATGACTGAGAGACAGACACAGAGCATGAGTAGTTTTTTTTTAACGTTTTATTTATTTTTGAGACAGAGAGAGACAGAGCATGAACAGGGGAGGGGCAGAGAGAGAAGGAGACACAGAATCCGAAGCAGGTTCCAGGCTCTGAGCTGTCAGCACAGAGCCCAAAGCGGGGCTCGAACTCACAAACTGCAAGATCATGACCTGAGACAAAGTCGGTCGCTTACCCGACTGAGCCACCCAGGCGCCCTTCACGTTTATTTTAAAAAGCTGAATGTGAGTTTCTATTTTGTTAAAACGTGGCAAGGGACACCACAGGGAGACCTTCAGATTTTTTGTTCCAAATCGGTGACTTCTGCATCAGAGCTCCTCGTTTATCAGAGCAAGTCGGGCAACTCGTACCGCCAGCTCCATCTGTTGTTGGAACGTCTTTTCCTCCTTAAGCTACACAAGCAGCAGGTTGCAGTGAACTACTGTTCACACACGGAAAATACCCCGAACGATGGCCTTTTGGCAGGCCCGAGTCGTAATCAGTCATCGAGTCAGGATTTAAGAGTAAAACTGTGCGTTTCCCTGCCTTTCTAAGTAAGTAGGTAGCTGAAATTGGAAAACCCCATCTTAGGTGTCGGGTAGGATTTTCTTGGTTTTGTTTTTTGGTTTTTAAACTTATTCTGAAGCTCTTGGTTCCCACTGTCCTCCTTGGAGAGGTTTGGGAGCTCCTGTTTGAGAACACAACAGTCTGAGAAAATAATCAGTCGTACATTCAAACGACAAGGTTAGGAGGGGCAGCTGTAGAGAGGGTAGGGTGTTCAACGGGGGAGGGCAGGGGCTTCCCCGGAAAGCCGTGGAACACAGAATTGTCCTGAAAGGGAGCAAACAGGAGGGACCAGGACTGGGGAGCAGTGGGGACAGTCACTAGCAGGAGGAAACATCAGACAGCACTTGGCTGTCACCAGGCCTGACCCGCCAGAAGAATCTGGAGGGGCCGTCCGTCCCCAGCATGCACTGGGAGTGGTCACTCCTGCTTGTGTGGCTTGTGTCCCCGGCGAGGGCCAGTAACCTGGCTCGGCAAAGAGATAGAAAAAGACAGAGTTGCCCCGGTCCTCAGTCTTGGTGAGCTGGGTGTGCACAGCCTGAAAAAAAGCGGGAATGATATTTTGAGTATCTCCGGGGAAACGGGGTCACACATACACTCCCAGAGGACCGCCTGCCCAGACTGGTGCTGACTGGCAGCCGGACAGCCCCAACGTGTGCAGACAGAACTTCAGCTACGTCCAGCCCAGGACAAGCAGGGAGGGGACCCAGTGGCCGTCCTGTGTGGGCCTTCTGGGGCATCTGTCCAGCTCTGGTATCACTCACAACCTGAGTCTGCTCAGCCTGTGACGCTGGGGAGGTTTTTTCCTGTTTGCACAACTTAGAACTTAAATGTTTGGGTTTCGTTTTTCCAAAAGAAAACTATCCCTTTTAGAAGGAAATTGTGGGTTTTTAATATGATATCCTTCTATCAAGAAATTAAATCGTGATTGTTACTTTGCTCACCAACCCTCGTTGAATCACATATCCGTCCCCTCAGGAAAAACCTTAACAATGCAGTGGATTAGTCTCTTGTTGGTTTCGGGGCAGGGAATTTTGCCCTGTGGCCTAAGCCAGACAATAGCCACCACACAGAACATCAGTTATCTCCTGTTTTATAACAAATACCTGGAACTATTTTAACAAAGCAAGTTAGCATTTGTCATTTTTATTTTTATTTTTTTTTAATTTTTTTTTAACGTTTTATTTATTTTTGAGACAGAGAGAGACAGAGCATGAACAGGGGAGGGTCAGCGAGAGGGAGACACAGAATCTGAAACAGGCTCCAGGCTCTGAGCTGTCAGCACAGAGCCCGACGCGGGGCTCGAACTCACGGACCGCGAGATAGTGACCTGAGTTGAAGTTGGCCGCTTAACCGACTGAGCCACCCAGGCGCCCCTGTAGTTGTTTTTTTAACGTGGCAAAATGTTTTGAAAGTCTTTCTATATCAGCCCAAATGGAGCACCCCATTCTTTTTGTTCCTGTTGTTAGCTTTATGGGCCTCCAGTGTTTATGATGTTCTATAATTTATTTTACCCGTCCCCCATCAGTGGACATTTGCCATTAGAAACGTTGTGGATCGAGGACATTCGGCGCTGCGTTATTTAAGACTGAGAGCCACACAGTGGGTTGCTGTGGGAATTGCCAGGTGGAACCATTGAGTTAAACGTTACCTGTTTTGTAAGTTTTGGGAAGATATTGCCCAAAGGCCTTCACGCTCAGGTGGGCGGGTCCTGTTTCGGCATCACCGGTCTACGTCATCTAGTCGTTTTGTCTTGACCACGGTGCTGGACCATAAATGATACCTCGTCGTGGTTTTGATTTGCATTTCTCTTACTGTGAGTGAGGCTGCACATCTTTTCAAGAATGGAGGTTTTTATGTTTGCACCTACTTTAGTGTAAACTTTTTCACAAATTACCTTATTAACCAGGTCGCCTGGGGAAACCACAATTGGGGCTGGTGATGGGTGGGCTTTTGCCGGTGGTGTGGGGGGCGCACCAGGGCCCCCGGAGGCTGCAGGTGAGCTCGAATTTCATACGTGACGCCCAGGCCCGTAGCAACACCACGAGGTAGTTGTCGCCACGCCATGCGACGGCCGAGGCCCTGGGAACTTGCTCAGTCTCGTCCCTCCTTGAGCTTCCCACGTGGACCGGACCTCACTCCACTGGGTGGAGGCGTGGGCTCTGGAATCTGACTTCGTCCTTATCCTTGGAAGAAAGAGACACTCGGAAGGGCTTCTTCCTTCCTCGGGGCCTTTTGGGAACCACTTCTGTCCAGCTTAATGCCTGTGGGCTGTGACTTACGGTGCCAGCGGCAGAAGTGAGGGAAGCTTTGTGCTTCCAGCCGGCTCACGGGGCACCGGTCTGACAGGGTGTGGAAGCGTGTCTACCCGGAGTGGCCTCGCTGGCACGGAAGGACTCTGCCTCTGATGGAAGGGCCTGGCCGCCCCTTTCCTTTCCCTGGCTTCGGCCACACCCGCAGAGGAGACAGGGAGCGTGTGGCCGTGCGTGGACAGCTCACCCGAGCGGCCAGGGTGGTCTCGGGCCCTCGGGCCTCCGGCTCATCTTCGGGGTGTGTGGGGTGCACGGGGGCTGAGCATCGGAGCGCAGAGCCCGGCCTTGAGCAGAACGAGGTGGCCGTCACCCCCTCTGGCAGGCACGTCGTGGGACTCGGAGCCGGGACCGTGGGGTCTGAACCAAAGGGTCCATGGCTTACGTGCTCACAGTGCTGTGAGGGCCGGCGTTTCTTCCCTGTCTGCAACACTCCTGTGTCAGTTGGGGGTGGGGGTGGGGGGGTGGGGAGTTAGTCATATTTGCTTAGAACTCGCAAGCTGCGATGGCTTGACGTTTTCTTAGGAAACTTAAATTTAGCAGCAGGAAAGTGGTTTGACTTCACCCCTGAGAGAGAAGCTCCCCGTCGTCCTGATGGCGCCCTTGTTAGCGGGGCCTGGGTGGCCGTTGACGGAGTCACTCAGTGCTGGGGCCGCCGGCGAGGCTGGTGGGTTGTGCTTTCTGTGGCTCCGTCCTCTAAGGAGACCAGGCCGCCGGGACTCAGGGATGATCCCAGAGAGGCCACCAGCTTGTCTCCTGTCAGCTGCAGGCACTGGGGCACCAGGTGGGCTCTCTTCTGCGGTGGCCCAGGCTCTGATGGGCGGGTGTCCCCTGAGGGGCTTCGCTGTGAGCTTTCTCACTGTCGCTGGGCAGGTTTATGCCATTGAGTGTCCCCCAGATCACAAACACGTTGCTTATTTTGCCCCCTGCTCTGCCTGCGGCGGCGTAGAGGGGGAGCCCGGCGCTCGGAAGACCCCGGGGTTGAGTCTCAGCTCCTCAGCCGTCCAGCGGTAACTGTGGGGGCATCACCCCGCCCCTGCGTCTGCTGGTTCCTTTTGGAGACACGGCAGCTTCTGGGTGCCCTTTCCCAGGGGACCCGGGAGGATTTGGAACCAACGCCGGTCCCTCCCTGTCTCCTTCCACCTGTCCTTCCCGAGCCCTGGAGCTCCAGCTTTCACAGCCAGAGCCTCCGGCCCCGGACCAGGGTTCTGGACGGAGGGGAGGCTACGGTGAGATGTGGGGTGCCCGGGGCACTGACCTCTCCTGCTCATCCCTCTCCTGCTCCCCGTCCCTCCTCTGTGCACCTGTGATAGCTTCCTGGGCTGTTACAAGAAATTAGCACTGACTAGGTGGCTTGTCAGGGTTTGTTCGCACCCGGCTGTGGGGACCGGAAACCTGAACTCACGGTGTCCTCGGGCCTCGCTGCCTCTGCGGACTCCAGGAATCCGTCTGCCCCTACTGGCTGCTGCGTCACCCCATCCCTGCCTTGGCTTCACGTCCCTGCTTTGTCTCTGTGTCCCCTGTCCCTCTTGTGTCAAATATCTCTCTTATAAAGAGACCCGCCATTGGGTTTAGGCTCTCAGCCCAGGGTGATATCCTTGACATCCTTGTTTTAAAAAAAAATTTTTTTAACATTTATTTGAGAGAGAGACACAGAATGTGAGCGGGGGAGGGGCAGAGAGAGAGAGAGGGAGTCACAGAATCCGAAGCGGGCTCCAGGCTCCGAGCTGTCAGCATAGAGCCCGACGTGGGGCTCGAACTCATAAACTGGGAGCCGAAGCCGGACGCTTAACCAACTGAGCCACCCAGGCACCTCTGTGTCCTTAATATCCTTAACTTGCATCTGCAAAGGATTTTTTTCTCAAACAAGTTCACATTCATAGGTTGCCAGAGCTTAGAATGTGAACACAGTTCGGGAGCGGGGACCCCACTACTCGGTCCCTCTGGGCAGCTATTGTGGAACCTGAGCCCGTCCTCGGTCAGGGAACCGCGGAAGGTGAGGATGACCCCAGGGCGGTCTCAGGAAGGTGGGTGCTTTGCTTGTGAGCAGGGGAGGAAGGTGAGCTGACATCCGAGCGCCCTCGCCGCACAGAAGCCCCACGCCGCGGAGGATGGCCCTTGGACTCTGTTGTTGTGTGCGCGGGCTCGGTGATCAGGTGACAGTCACGGTACAGAATAGGGGTGCCTCCCAAAAGTTCATTAGATTCTGGATTTCTTTCTCTTTTTCAAAATGAAAATTGCTTTATCGATTACATTTTAAAATTAAGCCACGAAGGAAATAATAGATGCTCACTTTTCAGTTTTCAGACAAGTTAAAGGGTGAAAAGATACAGGTAAACGTTGCACCCCCTGTTGATACCTGTGGTTGGCAGTTGTGGCCTTCCAGCCGTCCTCGGGGGCGTGTCAAGGTGGGCGTCCCTCTGTACCGATTTTCACATCCATTCGGCACCTGGAGACCGTGCGAGCCACCCGTCGCGGCTGCTGGGGCTTCGGGGCACGGCTGACCTCTTGGGTTCGCGCGTGCTCTGTGTTTCGGGCGTCAGGCGGTCTCCGGCTTCAGTGTCACGAGCCAGGAGCGCGTGGTGTCTGTCTTTTAGGCAG
This sequence comes from Panthera tigris, assembly GCF_018350195.1. NCBI lineage: Eukaryota > Metazoa > Chordata > Mammalia > Carnivora > Felidae > Panthera > Panthera tigris. Next base: position 212,815,309 of record NC_056667.1, on the reverse strand, counting down.
AGGCGCGCTGGCCGTCGGCGTGCGGAAGTCCTTGCTCCCTGCGGCCTCGTGCACACAGGCCTGCGTCTCGCTGGGAGCGGGGTAGACGCCCTCCTGCGAGGTGAGGCCCGGGACGTGACCACCGGCTCTCCTCCTCCGTGTTTGCCCCGACGCAGGCCATGTTCGAGCTGGTCACTTCCGAGGCCTCGTACTACAAAAGCCTGAGCCTGCTCGTGTCTCACTTCATGGAGAATGAGCGTCTGAAGAAGACCCTGCACCCGTCTGAGGCGCACATCCTCTTCTCCAACGTCCTGGACGTCATGGCCGTCAGTGAGCGGTGAGCCACCGGCTCGGGTCCTTGTGGGGCCTGGCTTCCGGAACCTTCTCCTCAGCCAGGGCCCAGCTGAAACCTGTGGTGCCCTGGCTTCTCTGCTTGTGTGTGTTTGGGATGACCTATAGTAAGATATAAATGAATACGTAAACCCAGCCCTCTGCCACCTGAACGGTGCCACGGCAGGTCACGTCCCCCTGAACGGGGCTGCGGGCTCCTTCCCGTCAGCACAAGTGTCCATGAGCCCCCACAGTCAGGCAGGTCTGCGCCGGGTGTCCTGACCAGGTCCGGGGTGTCCGTGTGAGCTGCTCTTCATCCTGACTCCGGAAACCCTGGCTCGCGGGGCCCCGGGGCCCTCTGAGGGCCAGCGCAGAGCCTGGCCCTGGACTTAGGCTTTCTCTCCCCAGTTAGATGGCATTTCCAGTAATTTTTGGAACTGTGCTTACGTTTTGCCTATTTGAAGGGTGGGAGGAACTTTACTGGAGGAGGAATAAACAACCACTAATTGGTTCTTGCAAAAAAGAAAAGCATGCCAGTCGTACCATTGGGGTAGAGGATCCAGTGACCATTTTCCCTGGAGGCCACGGAGCCTGCAGCCCAAAGCGCAAAACTCGGCTTCTGGATGAGCTGATCCAGCCGTGCACGTTCAGACGTGAAGCTAAGGTGTGGCAGGAGGGGCTCCTCCAACCCCTGGGGCGCCCCGGGCGCTGCTGGCCCCCTGTGCGCCCCTGGGTGGGTCCCCCCTCCGCACTGACACCCACCTCCCGGGGGCAGCCCCACCCAGTGGGCTTGGGCACATGGTTGCCGAGAGACTTCTTGGCCTTTGCCCCCTGACCCCGTTGGGAAAGGGGTGTCTTTTTACATATGTACTGACTTCCGTTTTACCGTGGAAAATTCCAATCATGCAGAAGTAGAGACACCAGTATAACGAGCCCATCCCTAGCCCAGCATCTAGGTTTGCCTGCGTCCCCACCCCACGCCTTCCCACCACCCACAGGATCCTTCCGAAGCAAATCCCTGTGGTCACCTCATCCGTGAACACATCAGTATGTATGCAAAACATAAAGTCTCTTGCTGTCTCTTTAAAAAATAGCCCTAGTGCTGTTACGCACCTAAAAACACTGAACGTAGAATTCCTCGACGTGGCCGAACATGCCGTCGGCGCAGGGATCGCGGCCCGTCGCGTTTGTTGGTTTGTCAGAGCCAGGCCCGGTGGTGGAGACGTGTCCTGAGTGTCGCCATCCAGGCGCCCTTAACCCCAGCCACCGCCCCCCTGCAGGTTTCTCCTGGAGCTGGAGCGCCGGATGGAGGAGAACATCGTCATCTCGGACGTGTGCGACATCGTGTACCATTACGCGGCCAACCACTTCTCAGTCTACATCACCTACGTCAGCAACCAGACCTACCAGGAGAGGACCTACAAGCAGCTGCTGTGAGTGCGCCCGGCAGTGGGGCCGTGGCTCCTCCCGTGGTGCCACCGCGCTCAGTCCTTGCACCTCTGCTTTCCCGGGATGGTGCCCAAGCCTGGCACGTGTCGGGGGTTCCGGGGTCACTAGAGAAATGTCGACCCCAAGACAGTCAGCCGTGGCACCCGCTGGGCCTGTGTCCACAACGGCTGGGCTGAGTTCTGTGAGGTTTAGAGAAGAGGGTCTGAGGCCCAGAGGCCCCCTTGGGGCCCAAGAGGTCAGGAAAATGGTTTGAACCAGAGACAAAGGCAAGGACGGGGCAGGAGGAAGTCTTTGGTGGTGAGTTCATTACTAATCTGCCCCATTTTTTTTTTTAATTTTTTTTTTCTTTTTTTGAGAGAGAGAGGTCACAAGTTAGCAAGGGGCAGAGAGAATGGGAGACAAGTAGGGCACGAGCTCACCCGATGCGGGACTCGAACTCATGAACTGTGAGATCGTGACCTGAGCTGAAGTCAGATGCTTAACCGGCTGAGCCCCTCAGGCGTCCCTGATCTGCGCCCTTGTAAACTCGCCTGGGGTTTCCATTGATGAGATAACTTCTCAGTCAACTAGCCTCTTCTGAAGTGTCCACACTTCTGCGCCACGTGTCAGTGACCGTCACCAGTGATGTGTCCCTACCTGGACTCAGGAGCACGGAAGGTCTCTCTGAGAAGTAACATCCGAACGTTACGCTGCCCTGGGCCTTGCTGTCAAGCCTTGTGGCTAACTGTGGATGTTTTAAAACTTGAGCATTCGGGGGTTTGGAGGTCTTACATTTGGGGGTTGAAAATTGGGACTTGAGGGAATCAGGATGCCCGTTTTGAGGACAAATCTGGGGGAGACGAGCATACAGGGGAACAGGACGTAGGCGTTGCCGTGTTGAGGGTGTGCTGGTGTGCACCCCGTGTACCTGAGATAGAGGCAGAGCGGCCCTGCAGGTCCCCGGAACCCTTGTCGCCCCTCCCACCCCCCCACCCCCCCGCTGAGCCACCTGCACACAGGCCATCTCTGCTGGCAGGTACAGCACAGCTTTCCTCTGGCAGCCGCCCCCAGCCCGCCGCTGTCCCCGTCACTACGTGGGTTCACCTCGCCACGGTTCCCTGCAGGGTAAACCACCAACTTGTGCGTCTGAGTCACAGACTTGGCCACACGAGGAATCCTTGCCTTCCCACACACAGCACACTTTGCTAAGTTTTCAGGGGCCAGGCACGTGAAGCCCCTGTTGTTATTTGACTTGTACACGAACAGTTTCTTTTCCACGAAAAGGAAAGAAGGAAAGACATCAACACGTATCCTGTGCCCGTGGGCCGTCTGGCTCCCACGAGGCCCCCCGTGCTCTTCTGATTCACGCCTCCTGCGAGCCGGAGACCGACTCTCGTGTCTGTGTCCCCAGCCAGGAGAAGGCGGCCTTTCGGGAGCTGATTGCGCAGCTGGAGCTGGACCCCAAGTGCAGGGGGCTGCCCTTGTCCTCCTTCCTCATCCTGCCTTTCCAGAGGATCACGCGCCTCAAGCTGTTGGTGCAGGTACCGGCCTCCCCGACCCGGCACGCGGACTGGACTTGCCCAGGCTTCTCCGGCTGCAGAGGGCTTCCTGGGGTCATCCCAGGTCCCTGCTAGCTTTCTGGGAAGTTCACTTGTTCCGCAAATCCTCGTGAAGCTCCTACTGCGTGCTGAGCAGTGGGGACTCAGCCCCTGTTCCCCTGTCCCCACAATCTGGGGGAGAGACAGACAAGCCCGCACAACTGGGAAGTGGTCGCGGCTGGAAGGACGGTGAAATAGGGTGACACGATAGGGGGTGACCGCCTGGTCAGTGCCAGTTCAGGGGGTCAAGAAAGACTCTCAGACGAGTGGCATTTGAGCCGAGACTTGGCCGACAGGGAGGAGCCATTCAGGTGCCAAGGAACTGCTTGCACAAAGGCCCTGGGGTGGCCGAGTTCACAGCCAGGAAGGCCAGTGGTGAACTGAGGGAACTTGACGGGAGTGAGTGCAGAGATGGGGAGAGAGGCCAGTTGGGGCCCTAAGGGACCAGGTAAGACGCTGGGGTCATTCTTCAGCATGTCGGGGAGTCCCCTGATCTAACTGCCTTCTGCGAGAGCACACAGGCTGCCCGTGCAGAGTGATGGGCAGGAGAGCAGGAGGGAAATGGGAGAAGGGGTTAGGAAGCCACTGGAGAAAGAAGCTTAGCCTGGGGGAGAGGTGGGGGAGGGGAGAGGGGAGATGTTGGAGGGAAACCCGAATTGAGATGAACTGAGACGTCTACTTGCTGCTTCGGGTCAGAGGGAAGAGAGTGTGGGCTTGAGCAGTGGGCGTGATGGCGCAGTCTGCCCCGAGGCCGGGAGCCGGTGGGAAGACAGCGGGACTCAGTGTGGACTAGCTGAGCTTGTGGTGACTGAGCAGTCAAATCTCCAAGTTCAGAGTTAGGGAGAAGTCTGAGCAGGGCCTGTGGGCATCGAGGTGGCATTTAGTGAAAGGAGGCTGGCCAGGAAGGAGAGAAAGGGGTCCCGAGGCCCGGCTGTGGGACACAGTGGCCAAGAAGGAACAGTGGTGAGGAAGGAAGACCAGGAGGGCTGCCGGGAGGGGGTGACACTTCCTGAAAGGGGGTCTCCAGCAGGGCAGAGACGTGCTGTGCCTGGCACACGCTCCTGGGCTGCTGGGAGTCCACCAGTCACACGGAGGGGATGGTGTGGATCCGGCCGTGGCTCTAGGGGCACGGGCTGAGACGATGACCCAGGAGCCACAGTTAGGGGAGACAGGCAGACAGGAGGCCAAAGACCTGGGGCAGCTGGCTAGCTCCACGGTGGCAGTAGTAAGGCGGGGAGGTCACAGCCCTCGGCGGGGGGAGGGGGACCAGGGCTCAAGGCCCAGGACCACCGAGATGGGGTGTCAGAGGAGGTGCCCCCTGCGCCCCCAGGATGGCAGGAGAGAGCTCTGGCAGAGAAGGAGTGCAAGCCTAAGTCACAGGACACCAGTGGGGGGGGGGGGGGGGGCTACGTGTGAATTTTTTTTTTCACTTGGAAAAACTGAAACAGAAAAACGGAGAAATTTTTAAGAAATTTTATAGGAAATAAAAGAGATTTTGTAGGAAAAGAGCATGTGTGGATATATAAAAAAACTAATTTTTGTACGATGAAAACCAACAAAACTAAGATCAAGACCCATCTTGCTGTGGTCTCGAGGAAGCAGAGGGGCCAGGGGATGGCCGGTGGAGCCGTCAGGGAAGCGTTCCCAGGAAGCACGCTCAAGGCAGAGGGAAAGTAAGCAAGACGTTAACTCAAGAAAATCAAACAGTTGGAAAAGAGACGTTTTCATCAATAAGAACAGTTAACAAAGCCTCGGGGTTCTTGCGACTTGATCGCAGGGGAAAGGGTGGGGAAGGCCCCGGTGCCCACCGTGAGCCTAGGGCTCCCTCCCCGGTGCCCACTGTGAGCCTAGGGCTCCCTCCCCGGTGCCCACCGTGAGCCTAGGGCTCCCACGGGGACAGGGCCATCCCGAGCATGCCTCTCCCCCCAATGCTGGGTCCAGCCCGCCAGCGTGGGGTCACCTGCTTTGCTGTGGTCTCCTGGTGAGCCCCACGGGATCCTGGGATGTAGCCTGGCCTCCATAGTTAATCCTCTCGGGAGACTGCCTTGGGGTCATCATTTTAGAGCTGGGCCCGGCTGTGGGTGGGGATGCCCGGTCCTGGGCCAGCCGTGGTCAGGATTCGGGATGCCCGGTCCTGGGCCCGGTCATAGGTTCTCCTGCCAGTCGGGCTCTTCGATGTGCTGCTGCTCGTGGGGGCGGGGAGGGGAGGAAAGGCCACAGGTGGTCGTATTAATGCAGATTTTCCCGTGCTCAGAACATTCTGAAGAGAGTGGAAGAGAGATCTGAGCGTGAGTGCACTGCCCTGGACGCCCACAAAGAACTGGAGATGGTGAGTCCCGCTTTCTCTTTCTCTCTCCCAACAAACCGTTGTCCTTGTCTGGACACCCACCTTCTGGCCCTGCTTCCTCCTATGTTGGTGGGTCTTTGGAAACTGCAAGTTCATTTTAGTATCGAAAGAAAGTCTTTGAGGGGCACCTGGCTGGCTCGGGCAGGTAGAGCACCCGACTCTTGATCTCGGGGTCCCGGGTTCAAGCCCCACGCTTGTCTTTGCCTGTCTCCGGGGTCTTCCCTCCCGTGACAGGCGAGGAGGCTGGGTCTGGCTCTTCTTGTGCCCCGACATAGCTCTGCCCTGTGCCTTCTCCCCCCCGCCTCTCCCTCTCCCCACGCTGCTCCCCTCCCTCCTATGTCTGCGAGACGACTCACTGGCCCTGCCGAGTCCTGGGCTGTTCCTGCCCGAGAGGGAGGAGAGCACGTCCATTCCTCGTCCTCGGAGAAGCGGCTCCTCCTGGGGTGGCCAGCAGAGTCGGGGCTGTGCCGGAGGAGTGACACACGATGTCCGTTCTCCAGCGCTCGGGTCACGCGGGTCCTCCCTTCCCTCTCCCGGCGCTGGCTCGTGTGCTCGGCTCCTGGTGTTGCTGGAGCTGCAGGCCAGCTCTTGGAAGCGGCACGGGGGCCACTCTGTCGTGCCAGCGACTGTAGTGGACAAGAGCCTAGCGTGTGGTCCTTTCCATTTCTTGTCCCAGAGGCAGCAGCTCTGGGACAAGTAAAAGGACTGGCCTCCGTGGGCACCTGATGACAGTTCTAAGCCACTTGGGGCCCCAAGGGCTCCATTTCACAGTGGTCCTCTCCCGGCCGCTCCTTTTGTCCCTTACCGGTTGGCCACCTGGCAGGCTGGTCAGGGAGGGTCAGTGCCCCGGGCGGCATCTTTCAGGGCCCTCTGCCCTCCCCTGGAACTCCCGCACCTGATTGGGTCGGGGGTTCGTCCTGGGACCCACTGGGCCACCTAAGGTGAGTCCAGTGACCGCCTCAGCCTGGGAGGGGTCCCGCATGCCGGGAGCCAGGACAGCGCTCTCTGTTTCTAAAGGTCTCTGCTACCATCTCCTTTCCCTTCTAACAAAAGCCATACTTGCTTCTCGTGGTTTACCTTTTCTTTATAAAGGTGGGTTTTGTTTCTAATGTGTAAAAATGATGTTCGATACAAAAAAAAATTCAGCAAGTGCTCATGAGCACACAGAAGGTGGTAAGGTCACCAGGTGTCCCACACGTCCCAGCTGACATGTGGGCTCTTGCCCTTGCAAACAGACACCTGCACACACAACTAATTTTTGCAAAACAGGGATTGTGGTTTCGAAGCTGGCTTCCTTTGCTCTCCGTTTTAGCGCATGTAAAGTTATTGCCATTTTTAACGATTTCGTGGTACAGGGTGAGGTGCATATAAATGTTAATCAGTCCCAGTCAGTGGACATTTAGGTTGACGACAGTTTTTCTCGTTTGAAACAACAGCGCAGGGAACGTTGTGGGCACATACTGGGAGCGTGCTGGATGCCAGGCTCCATTCTAAACACCAGCGATCCATCGTGGAATACTGTTTCTGCAGACTGAGTCCCTGGAAATCCCAGGAAGTGTGGTTTTGTTAGGCTTCTTGGTATCTGGGTGGCCTCCCAGGAAGGTGGGGGGAATCTGCACCCCCTCCCCCCACCCCGTCCCACAGTGTGTGACAGATCCCGTCTCCCCACACCCTGGCGAACCCGGAGGTGACCAGTCTAACTTTTCCAGTCTGGCAGATGAGAATGGGCACCTTGCTGTTTTGTTTTCTTAGGTGACATGACAGGTCAGGCATCATTTTATTTATCATTTTATGCTCTGGAGTGTCCTTTCTAGCAGGGCCAAGACGCTAACTTTCTCCCCCAGAACCGAGAGCCGCAGCCACAGCCACAGCCTGACGGGCTTTCCCGCTGGCCTTTGCTGCAGGAGGTGCTGGCCAGCCAGTCTCCGCTGCAGGCAGCGTGTGCTCACCCTCGGGGGCCTGAGCGGGCCAAAGGCAGTGGCGGGGGAGCAGCTGGCTGCAGGTGGCCTCACGTGTCCCCCTTCTTCTGCCAGGTGGTAAAAGCATGCAACGAGGGTGTCAGGAAAATGAGCCGCACGGAGCAGATGATCAGCATTCAGAAGAAGATGGAGTTTAAGATCAAGGTGAACCTGTGCCCGTCCGTGTGTCCCCACCCAGCCGGGCCGGGCTGGCCTGGTCGAACTCAGTGATTGGCCACCCTTGGGTCTCAGTTCGGTGTCACCTTCACTGAGGTCTCTTGACACCCCTAGCTGGCCCTAAGAGCCCCCTGTGACCAGGCCATCACATTGGCCTGCGCTTACCTTCTGAGAGATGGCGTGCAAGGACCCTGGAGCCACCTGCTCTCATTTCTTGTCTGTGTGACCCGGAGCAGTTAGTTGACATGAAGCACGTGACAGGGACCATTCCAAGGATTCTTAAATCGGGGGAAACTGAAAATCTGACAGCAGTTACCAACCTCCCCCAACTTTACGTAAAGCTTCAGCCATTAGTGTGCCCTAAGGGTCCCAGGGGCCCGGGTTTCTGGTGACGTGGTCACATGAGCACACACTGAGGGTCCCTGAGGTCATGCCATGTTTAGGAGGTGAGCCCCAGGTGAGGACGCAGACGTGGCCTTCTGGGCTCCTGCCATATCTCCACCTGCTAGGCCGACCACCGCCGGAACCCGTCCCCGAGCCATGCAGTGGGGACCTGCAGACCTGGCCTCCTTGCCCCACGGGACCCAGTTCTCCTCTCCCCTGTGACCTTGGCTCCCCTTCTGATTCCGCATCACACGGGCTGAGCCTGGTAGGGAACGACGACCCTCACACAGGTGCCCACATGTACACACACACAGGTACAGACACAAGTCCCCATAGACACAAGCACATATACACACAAGCACACACAGACACATGCACAACAGACAAATGCACAGCTACACACAGGCACAGATACACATACACAGCCACATACGTGTCCATGGGAGCGTGCACCCTTGTGCACGTGCACACACATACACACACACACACACACACACACACACACGCTGCCCTTCCTACATTTGCCCAGGACTGCTCCTTTCCGTCAACCCCCCAGTGCAGCGCCCCCAAGCTGTCCCTCGGGTTAGGACTCCAGCGAGGCCCAGGGGGCCCCTGGGGAGTACAGGGCGGGGTGGGGGGGCACAGCTGTTCTGACGCTACCCCCCACCCACCCAGTCGGTGCCCATCATCTCCCACTCCCGCTGGCTGCTGAAGCAGGGCGAGCTGCGGCAGATGGCGGGCCCCAAGACATCCCGAACCCTGCGGACCAAGAAACTCTTCCGGGAAATTTACCTCTTCCTCTTCAACGACCTGCTGGTGATCTGCCGGCAGATTCCTGGGTAAGCAGTGAGGTTGCTGCCTCTGCGGAGCAGGAGCAGCGAGGATGAGGCTTAACTGGCCTGGGGGCCGCGGCGGGGCGGTGGGAGGAGGAAGTCTCGGGGTGAGAGGGACCCGTGTTGAAGTCCGGGGCTTCCAGAATGAGGTGAGGCGTGGCCAAACGGTGGGGCCAGCAGGACTGGCAGGGTGGTTCCCTGGGACCCTGGGGCCTCCTGGGGGCCGGCACCCTCAACCCTGCCCCCCTCGGTCCCCAGAGACAAGTACCAAGTGTTTGACTCGGCCCCGAGAGGCCTCCTCCGCGTGGAGGAGCTGGAGGACCAGGGCCAGACGCTGGCCAACGTGTTCATCCTGCGGCTGCTGGAGAATGCCGACGACCGGGAGGCCACCTACATGCTGAAGGCGACCTCGCAGTGAGTGCCCAGCACCGCCGGCCCCGGCCCCGGCCCCGCGGCACCTCCGCGCCTCCTTCCCTGGCGGACCAGGGCTCTGGTTCAGCACATGCCTCGTGGCCCCCTGGCCGCCCAGGCCCCAAGGGCAGGGCTTCTGTCGGGGGTGCGTGTGTGTGCCCTCTGGGGCCCGGACCCTGGAAGGGCCTTTTCTGATGAGACGTAGAAGCCTCGGGTCAGGCTGACCAGTGCACCACATCCCTGGACAGCCCCGGGGCCATCTCATCATCCCGGCGCTTGTCCCCGCCAGAGCTCACAGGCCATCCCCACCCCATCTCCGTCCAGCTCCCACCATCCGGACGGGGACAACGACATGTCTGAGAGCTTGCGGTTTCCAGGGTGCCTTTGGGGGTGTCTGGGAGGGCTCTCCCTCACCAGCTGACATTCAGGTGTGTCGGGGAGAGTCTACAGGACTCCCCCGTGCCTCTGCCCAGATTCTGCGCCCACCCCCCCCCCCGCCCCGAGCTGTCCTGCTGTGGCCTCGTGGGATGCTTGGGCACCAAGCTCCCTTGGGGGGGGGGGTGGTTGGGGGGGAAGGGCGGTCGCTCTGTGTTTCCGGCAGTCGTCCTCTGTGTCCCAGGAGTGAGATGAAGCGTTGGATGACCTCGCTGGCCCCCAACCGGAGAACCAAGTTTGTTTCCTTCACTTCTCGGCTGCTGGGTGAGTGCCCTCAGGGAGGAGGCTGCCTGCTGGGTGGGGCAGGCAAGGGCAGGTGAGGACGGATGAGGGCAGGTGAGAGGCAGGCATTCTCCACATTCCTGGTGGGGCAGTGCTTACCAGCCCCCAGAGGCCAGCTCAGCTTCCCCGGCCCAGAGGGCCTGTGTGTGAGCTGCGAGCTTAGTACCCTCATGGTGGCCATCGGGCTGCCTGAGCTTTGCAAACGTTTGTGTGCTTAGTGAAGAAATAAGTCCCTGAGTCTTAAGTGACAGGTACCGCCAGGAAACGAAAGGAATCTGGGCCCAGAAGACAAATGCCAGTGATCTTTTTGGGGCTGCCCGCTCTCTGAAAACCTTATAAAATATCAAAGGGTGCCAGTGCACCTGCCTCACAGAGCAGCTCCTAGCCCTGCCTGTGCTCGCCGAGTCCGGGCCTCCCAAACTGCGGCCAGCACGTCAGGTCCAGGGAGTGCCTTCTCAAGTCCAAAATCAGACCCCCTCCCAGCCCGTCCAGCCCTTTACCCATATACTGTTTTTCTCCAGAGCCCCTGGCTATCTTAGTCACGTTTTCTCTGCAGCCAAACTCTCCTCTCCCTCAAACAGACCCTTTCCGGGTGCTCTGTTACAGGCAGGCCTGCCCTGCTGCCGACAGGGGGTGTCCGGGGTTTGCTGGGTCCTGAGCAGGGCGGGTGACGCGGTGACGAGGACGTGCCACCTCCCCGTCCTCCCCTCAGACTGCCCTCAGGTCCAGTGTGTGCACCCGTATGTGGCCCAGCAGCCAGACGAGCTGACCCTGGAGTTGGCCGACATCCTGAACATCCTGGAAAAGACGGAAGACGGTGAGGGCTGGGGGTCTGGGTGCATCTCCCACTCGTGCCGCCCCCACCCCCGGGACTCTGCACCAGCCTGAGGGATAAGGTGGGGGTGTCTACACCCCGTGTGCAGAAGCAGATGTCATGAGGCCGGGGCTCAGAGACAGGCTGCCCAACAGAGTGATGGTGGCATTCCAGACGCCAGGTGGTCAGCTTAGGTACCTCTCCCTTTGGGGGGCGTCCCTGGGGTCTCCTGGCCTCACATTGGGCAGCCGACAGTTGCTGAGGGCTCGGGAATGGGTGCCAAAGTCAATATATTTGGGACACCCCGTGGCACCCTAGGACCACGTTCCCCAGGAGGGGGTCGGGGCAGTGCTCTCCCAGCTTATGGGGAGACAGACCCAAACTCCGTGTCTCCGGCAGGGGTTCGTCGAGCAGCTGTCCTCTGGAGGGGCCAGCCAGACTGAGGGCTCAGCCCTCAGCGCTCACCCCCACAAGAGCTGCTTACCCTCCCCGACCCCTCTCTACACAGGGTGGATCTTTGGCGAGCGTCTGCATGACCAGGAGAGAGGCTGGTTCCCCAGCTCCATGACTGAGGAGATCCTGAATCCCAAGATCCGGTCCCAGAACCTCAAAGAATGTTTCCGTGTCCACAAGATGGACGACCCTCAGCGCAGCCAGAATAAGGACCGCAGGAAGCTGGGCAGTCGAAATCGGCAGTGACCCCCGGCCCCCCCGGTCGCCAGCCTGGGGGAAGGACGTGGGCGGTCTGGAGCAGCGCCGCGGGGCAGGCAGCCCCCGACAGATGGTGGAGGGCTCTGGGGACGGCAAGCGCCTCGCGCGGGAGTCACCCCGCCCCTCCCCCTGCCACGTGCGTCTCGGCCCCCTTGCTTGCAAACGGGAGAAGGGGTGCCTACGTCCTTCCTCGGCTGCATTTGTAAACGAGAAAGTGTATTTTCAACAGTATTATGCCACCTGTCCCTCTTGTCTCTCAGAGGGGGTGGAGGTGCGTCGGCGCCTCCCCAGGCGCTGGAGGAAGCCCCAGACCGGGGGTGTCCCTGGCCGAGGGCAGGGTGGAAGGACTGTCGTGACCGCCCGCACATGTCCTTCTCTCCCCTGGAAGCCATCGGAATCCTCTGTGCGTGCGTGCAGATGGCCCGCCCTTTGCCTGAGCTTGCTGAGCAGCCCTTGGTCTCCAGTTCAAAGGACCAAGAGACCAAATGCCTCTGTCCTCCCCTCCCCAAGCCTCCGCCAGCCTCTGGCTGCACGGCCAGGCCCTGCTTCACAGCAGGCCTACCAGAGCTTGGCCGAGGGCCCACGCCACCTCTGGCTCCCTGACAAGCTGGATGTAACTTGTGTCTTCTGGCCCCTTCAGGAGCCCAGGTGTTGTAAGGAATGAATTGGTCACTGCATCCTGTATCGGTTTTGGTTCCGAGAAAAGCAAATATCATTTTTGGCTGCATTAAAAGAAGCATCATGTATAAAATAAAGGAGGTGAAGGTCTACTCTTTATTGCCTTGCCGCACACGGGAATGAGGTGTTTGGGTCTGGGCAGGGAGAGAAGAAGTCCTTTCAAGGCTAATGGAGGAGGCAGGTCCTGAAGGAAGGGATTGAGATGGCTTCCAGGATAAGGAAAAGCAGCCAGGGTTAGGATCTCAGAATGGACGGAGATTTGGGGCTCCACCAGTGGATTCCAGAAACGGAAGAGGCAATTTGAGGGAGTCGGGGACACCCTTCTGCCGCAGTGGAAGCGAGAACTCGTGTTTGGAAAACCACAGTGGGACTGAGGTATCGGTGGGTGGTGGTCCCACAGGATGTCTAACACCAGGCATGGGGCTGGGGCTTCATACCTCGGGCACTGCTTCCCACGACTTTTGGTGCTAGCAAGTTCCCCCGAAGGCTGCAGCTCCTCCCCCAGCCCAGGTAACCCTCACAGATACCCCAGCCCCACTCCTGGTTCTGTCCCAGAGTGTGGCGGGCCTGGAATCTGACCCTGCCCAGCGCTACCTGGGACCACACTCTTTCTGCCGGGATGCACTCTGCTCCGTGCCAGAACAGGCCTTTCGTTAGAAGCCCGGGATTTGGGTCAAGTGGGACTTCGTAGCCTTTTTCCCACAGGCCACAGCACGGCTCTTGGCATTCTTGAGACCTCAGACCCTTTGAGAATTGGATGGATTTCTGAGGATGCAGACGTGCAACACTCTGGCTCAGTGACGGACTGATGCTCGTGGGGCCTCTGCTACACCCCCAGGGGGAAGACCCCCACTCAAGGCCCCCAAGAGTGGGCAGAGGGGGAGAGGGGCCGTTCCTGAGCCCTGTGCTGCTCTTGGGGGCGGGGACCTTAGGGCAAAGGGGAGGGAGTGACCTTTGGTTCTGGCCCTTGTCCAGTTTATCTTTTTGAAGCATGCTGATTTGGATCATCTGTGCCGACTAGGGCTTTGGTTACGAGGTTGTGTGCGATGAAGTCATGTAAACCGCTGCATGAAAGCTGGTCGGGTTTACAACAGTCCTTTATAATAGCAGAAACTTTTAACCCTTCGTGTGTTTTGAGCGAGTGCTCTTCTGGAGTATCGAGGAGGGGGAGGACACTGGTCTTAGCTGGAGCAGGCGTGGTCGGGAGCTCAGGGAAGCCAATGAAGACAAAAGAGTTGCTACAAAGAGCAGAGAAAGAAGAGGACGAACAGCTTCCCTCCACCGGCACCACGCACGGGCCGCCCAGGGCCCTGGCTATCAAACCATCCCGGGGTGCGCAGACGGCCCCTCCTCCGGGCCTCCAGTCTTCTATTTCACTCCAAAGGGACGCAGTTCTGGCTTCTTCCCTGCTGTGCTCCGAGCAGCTCAGCCTCTATTTTAAATCTCCTTCTAAATTATAAAAGCTAGGTTTCCCAGGAAGCACGGAAAACAAAAGACGTGACCAAGAACTGAGGGCAGGGGCCAAGCTGCTGGGAGGAGGGAGGCAGCCTGGGGCTGCGGTCGGTCTGGGAACCGGGTTGCTCCTGCGGCTCCCTGGGGCGGAGGGGTTCCTGGGGACGATGGCGGGGCGGGTCTGGAGCTCCGGCTGGCCAGATCGGGCCCCAAAATAATCCAGCCTTGGGCTGGGAGCCCCGACGGCCCGGCCCCTCTCCTGCGCCCGCGGCCACGCTTGAGTCCGAGCGGGAGCGCAGGCGGGCGGGCCCCGGGCACTTCTCGGGACAGGGGCTGGGACGGGGAGGGGGTGTGGGGACCGGGGCTGTGCTGGGGGGCGGGGGACCCCACGCGAGCACTCGCGGTTCCTGCTGGCGGCCCCGCGCGCACGTGGTGCGAGTCGTCGCCCGCCCCGCTCGCCCCCACGCGGACGCGCGGACACACTCGAGACACCGGGGCGCCACCGAGGGTAGAGCCGAGTCGCGCCGCGGCGGGGGCGCGGCCCCTTTATTCGCTTCAGGAGGCGGAAAACTTTCTCAGCGCGACGACCACGAGCGCCAGCACCACGCAGGTGGCCAGCAGGGCGGCGATGACGATGGCCGCGATGGCGCCGGGCCCCAGCGAGCCTGCGGAGGACGGAGGGCGGCAGGTCAGCCCCGCGGCCCCCGCCGCGCCCGCGCCCCCGACCCCGCCCGCCCGGCCCGCGCGTACCGCCACCCTGGTCCAGACGCTCCCGCGCCGTGCTGTCCTCGGGGCTCGGCGCGGCGGTGGGGGCCGGGGGCCCGGTGGCCTCGGGCTCCCGGGCGGGGCTGGTGCTCTCCACGGGGTCTTCTCCCGACGGCAGCTCGGCGGGCTCGTTCCACAGGGTGGGCGCGGGCTCCTGCGGGCCCTCGGCTGCAAGGCCAAGGACAGGCGCTGAGGCCCTGGGGCGCTGGGGCGCAGGCGGCGGGGCCGACGGGGACGTGGCCCCGCGCGGTTAACCGGCCGCGGAGGTGGCGCTGTGTGCGGGACTGTGGGGTGGGCGCTGCACTGGCCCTCCCGGAGGGCTTACTGCGGCCGGGCTGCAGTGAAGACAGACCGGGAGGTGGAGGAGGGCACCAACGGGTTCTCTCGGCAGACGGCCGTGAGGAGCCTGAGCCCGCAGCAGGGGCACCTCACCTCTCCCAGCACAGACTGCGGTCCCCCATCTGAACTGCAGGGCCCTGTAGGCCTGGGTGAGATGACACTGGCGAGGGGCCCCCTTCCCGTGCGAGGCAGGCAGGGGTCCGCCTTCGCCCTGGAGAAGAGGCCGGGGAGATAGGCAACTCTCCTTGCGGGAACCAGGGTCCCTGCCTCCCCAGAGCCCCAAGAGGCTACTGTTGCAGGAGGTGGGGAGGGGAGGCAAACTCCACAGCCCAGGAGCAGTCAGACCTGCGCCCCCTCCCTTGTCCTCACCGGGGCAGAGCCACGCAGCCGGCAGGCCACGGGCCCGGCGCCCACACATACCCCGTGTCCCAAGGGTGAAACCCCAAGGGGGCTCTAGATCTTGAGAAACTGTGATGCCAGCATATCGCTGCTTCCAGAGAGAACAGGGCCAGAGGGGTGCGCAGGGGTGTCTGTGGTCAGGGTAAGGGAAGCCCCGAGAAAAGGGAGCTGCTCCCCTGTCCCCACACAAGCTGGGGCTCAGTCAGCACATCAATCCCTGTGCCGTGTTTTCTGCAGGAGCCTTTCTCTGCTCGTGGGGTGGGAGTTAGCAAGGTGTGGAGGACCTGGGAGGCCCAGGGAGCAGGGCGGGCTGAGACTCAGAGGCCTGGGTGCTAGCCCCAGCCCCATATCCCCACCTCCGCCCTGCCAATTGCGCTCCCCTCCCCACCAAGGGTCCTGGTCTGAGGAGCCCCACGGCACTTCCCGAACCCTGGGCCCACATCCGTCCATCCCCGACAGGAGGCCCCAGCGCCCAGTGTAACGGTCAAGACCAGAATGGCCGGCAGTCTCCACGCCTTCCCACCCCAGCCCTGGGGGGGCTTTGGCAGGGTCAGGGCTCGCCAGCGCCTAATCTCGATTGTGACCCAGGGATGCCCAGCCCCCACATCGTCCTTAGGGTAGTGCGGGCAGCACGGCACCACCTCGCGGACTCCAGCTGCTCCGTGGCCGGGAACGGTCGTATCCCTGCTTCAGAGCTGAGGAAACCCAGGCTCAGGCGGGCACTGCGCGGGGTGCTGCCGGGAGCGGGAAGCCCCCCCGGAGGATGCAACAACAGGATGCAATTCCCAGGGGTAAGCCAGGGAGGTTGTGGAGTTAACGCGGCCCCAGCCACCCACCCGCAGGCCCCTGGGGCACCGTTTCCTCCACAGGCGTCACCCCTGAGAACTCCCTCTGGCACAGACGGGCCAGAGCCAAGCTGCTTACAGACTCGCCGGCTTCCAGAGGGGGGCTGCTCTGGGTCTTTCCTGCTAACAGTGCCCACCTGGGGCAAATCGCAAGGAGACATCCGCCAAGCCCAAATTCAGGGCCAGTCTTAAATTAACTGTGCTTTCTAAAACATCCAGGTCAGGAAAGACAAAGAAAGGTTGAGGAACTGTTCCAAGTAAGAGACTAAGGATGTGAGAATGCAGCACGTATTCCTGGATAAGGGCACCCCGGGCTCCACTGGGGAAGTGTGAGTATGTAGCTTAGATAACAGTGCTGTATCGATGTCCGTGTCTCATGTTGGGTAACTGACCGGTTATGTGAGAAAATATCCTTGTTCTTAGAAGCATTTTGGGGCAGAAAGGCATGACATCTACAACTTACTCTGGACTGGTCAGCATGCAGATTGGGGGTGGGGGCGGGGTCAGACAGAGACAGGAAGAGCAACTATGGCAAAAGTGAATCCAAGCAGAGTGTACCAGAGCTCACTGGATTATCCTTGCAAGTTTGCTGTCAACTTAAAATCTTTCCCCCAACTGTACAAGACTCCCCAAGACCCCCTGTCCCTGCAGCCTCTCCCAGGCCTGGGCTGGGTCAGTTCTGAGGCTCAGCCTGCAGACCGGGACCACTGTCCTATTCCCCAGGGGTTACCCCAGCCAGCATCCCTGTTCAGAAAACAGCCCTGGCAAGGAGCCCGCCTGGGGGCAGAAGGTCCCTGGCACCCAGTGTAGGGGAAGCTTCCCACCCGAAGGACCTGAGGCTGAACCACAGTGCCCATGTCTGGGGGCCCCCCTGGCCTCCCACCAGCTGCAAAGACCACGCTGTGCGGAGTGGGGAAGCAACCCTGTCGGGCGTCCTCTGTTACTGCCTGGGAGGGCAGGGGTCTGCAAGCCTCTTAGCTGCTATGGAAAGTGCCAGGCCCCCGGACACGCTTGCCTCAGGCTCCCGGGGGCTAGGCCAAAGAAAAATGCCCACCCCTTAGGCCCTGAAGTGTGGGGCTCACAGAATGCCTACCTTCCCAGATAAACAGACAAACCACTGGCCCTCACTTGCTCTCCATACACCGGCAACAGGGAAGCCACCACAGGGCTACTGGGGACCAGGCCCAGCCAACCTGGGTGGCATCTGAGGATTCAGCTGCCTGGAGTAGGCCCAGGTAAGCATCTACTTCTGCCCTCTGCCAGAGCTCAGAAGCCATCTCTGGAGGAGAGTGGGCCCTCAGAGCAGGGCAGTTGGGGACACACCCAGGCCTTCTCCCCTTCAGCTCCCAGTAACCCAGCCCTACTCTGTGGCTCCCCACAGAAGCCTGGATTCTCCTTGCCAGACACACTGGCCCAGGCCGCCTCATCCCTGCTGTGTGTACCCCCCTCCAACCCCTCCTCCGACACTCAACCAGTCCCTGAAGCTTTAGGGGGTTTGGAACCCATGGGTTTCCAAATCAAGAGGGCTGGGTCCATCACGTCGTCACCCCGGGACCCCAGCAGGCTGACTCTGCTCCCCTCTCCCCGACTTCACTTCCCAGTCTGTGAAATGGGGATTGGGCCATGCCTCTCGTGGCCTCCACAAGTTGTAACTGTGCTGTCATTGCCATCACCAGCTGCCGCCTTGGCCCCCGGCGCCCTCCGGCCGGACACGGGCCGGGCAGATCTGTGTGCTGTCCATTTGCCGCAGCTGACCATCGTGGGAGACCCCCAAAGGCTGGCCCAGGGCTCACCTGCACCCAAATATCCAGCGTCCCAAAGGCCTGCCAGCTCCCTGCAAGCCCAGGGGGGTGGCCCAGCAGCATACACAGCCCAGAACTGCAACCTGGACTCGGCCACCAGCCTTCCGGCGAAGGCAGTACAGCCGCCAGGAAGGGGCCAAAGCGTTTTCTTACGCGCACCTACCTGTCTCTGTATTTTCTCAACTTGCTGTAGTAAAAGGGAAAAACAACGTTTAAAGGCAATAACCCCCTTTGCCCCCAAATCTATGTTGGGGGAGCCATAAACAGAAGAAATTGTCAGGGAGTTTGCCAGCAGGAGGCCCCGTCTGCAGACAAGCGAAGATGAGGGAAAGCAAGACGGGCAGAGGGCCCTGCGTGAACAAAGACATGAGCCCACGGGCACGGAAGGTGAGCTGAGAACCCCACGGGGGACCTGCGAGGACATCTAAGCTCCAAAGGCCAGAGTTAGCAACGTCCTGCGACTGTGACCAAGGAAACCAGGACAAGTAAGGGGCCTGGGGACACCGCCAAGGGCACCGCCTCCACCGCCCTGCCTTTCGGTAAATAGGTTTGTTTAACACTCACTCTGACCACTGGGCCCCGAGGCCAGGCACCCGTGCTCACAGACAGCCTTTGTGCCAGCCATGAAGGGCCTTTTCATCCCTGGCCTGGCCTCCCGCCTGCTCAACCTGGCCTGCTCCCCCTACCCAGTAGCGGCAGCCACAGGCAACCAACACGGAGGACGGAGGACGGAGGACGGCAGGCGGGGCCCGCAGCTCAGCCACGGGGCCACTCCTTCCCTGCCTGCCTGCCTGCCTGCCTGCCTGCCACAGGACCCCAGCCCACCGAGCAAAGGGCAGGGGGCCTGCTGGGCCCTATACACACCTGCTCAGAGCTTCTGGCCCAAAGTGGGGTAGCCGAGAGGCTCCCAAACATCCTCCCTCCCCAAACGGCAGGAAGAATGACAGCCGGCCAAAACCCCAAAGACTCCGGGGTGGAGCTGGCCTGCCTGTTCTCGGTAGGACACGTGGAGGGAGGTGAGGCCGGGTGAGGCCCCAGAGATGCCAAACACGTCCCCAAACATTCCTGTGGCAGTGGACAAAGCCCACCCACCCAGGCTGTGCATGCAGTCTGATCCAGGGCCTCTGGCCAGCATCCTGGGCTGGGAGAGCTGGCTACCCAGGGAACAAGAAACTGGACAGGAGCTCCCCAGATGGTCCCAGAGCCTGGGCAGGCAGGCGCCAGCACCTTCACCTCTACCCACTTTGACCACCAGGCAGGGCTGGGGTGGGGTGTGGGGGATCTGCAAGGACCAGTCCCAAGGACCAGAGGTTCTTCCTAGGACGTCTAGAGGGGCCTGCATGCCCACAGGCAATTTGCCATCACCCTCTTCTTCCTGGCGTGTGTGCCTGAGTGTGGCTGTCCCACCGGGCCTCACGTCCCCCAGTAACTCTCCCCAGGGCCATGCTCGTGTGGCTGGCATCCAGCTGCCACTCCTATAGATCCACAGACATTCTCCCCAAAGTCGGTGCTGCAGAGAAGGTCTCCAGGGGTCTCTCCTCCCACTCATTCCTCTAGCCCCAGGACCACCCCCAACAAGGGCCCTGAAATGTTTCTCCTGTGGCCCACCTCACAGCCAACAGAGAAAGACCATCCATGAACTACCTGGGCTTTTTCTCTCTCGGGCTTTGAAGCTGGCCTGGGACAGCCCTTCCCAGCAGAGGGCCCTAGAGCCATGCCCAGGACCGGGCCTGAGGTCCAGCCAGCCTGCCACCCTGAGCCTGGTGGGACCTTCCTTCTCACTGAATCCCACACCCAGCCGTTTTGACCTAAGTACAGAGCCCAAGTCCAGTGTCCTCATCATGGTTTTGCCAAGGAGTCTCAGGCTCTGTGCTCTTTCTGGAATTTTTTCCGGGCTGAGACTTGTACCTGGGTCTTCACTCTTGAAAGGACATTTCAGAAAGCCAGCAGAGAAGGGCTTGCAGGGTTGAAACGTAAAACGGCAGGGCTCTGTGGTTTTCTGCCTAGGAGCCTGGGGCCTCTGGTCCCTCAGCTGCTTGCCCTGTGCCTAGTGCCCTTTCTTGACTGGAAGCCTTCAGATTTTAGCATGCTGGGGTACCCCCATGTCCCCCCCAGGCAGCTAACGTCCCTGGCCCTGCTGCTTAAATTGGCCTCCTGCTTCGGGGGCCATGGTCCCCACGGCTAACAAGTCCCAGGACATCAACGCGGCTCCTGGCGGCCCGTCTCCTAGGAGCCTTCCAAAGAAGCACCCCAAATGGCGGTTCCACCTTCTGTGAGGGAAGGGCTTCTTCTGCCCGGTGGGCCGTGGAGAATCCGGCTCTAGGTGCTTCTTGGCCCTGGGTGGCTGGTGGCAGCAGAGTCGAGGGAGCACCCTTACCTGTGAGTACGGCAGGGGCCAGGACCCCGGACAGGAGCAGCAGCACCATGCGTAGGGCCAGACAGAATCCCATCCTGGCCCGTGAGCGAGTGCCGCTGGTGCAGCTGGAGAGCCGGATGCAGGAGGACGGAGCTGGTTAACTTCAGAGCGGCGGGAAAGAGGTACCAAAGGGCTGGGAAGGGTTTTCATCAATGCAAACTCTGTCCTCCTGGGACACCGTGCCCGCCCCCCACACATGAGCGTGTACGCGCACGCGCACACACACACACACACACACACACACACACACACACAGCAAAGCTTACAGAACTGACTGCTTTCCTGAACTCCAGAGTAGCCCCACCCTCAGAGAGGGAAAGAAAGAGGAAATTGCTCTCTTTCCCTCTCTCCTCTCTCTCCCCCACCTTGCCCCCCCCCCCCTCTCTCTCTCTCTCTCTCTCACATACACACACACACACACACTCCTCGGCCACTGGAAGTAAGAGATTCTCAAACACAGTATGCAAAAAGACTCACCCAGGGAACTTGGAAAATGCAGATGCCTCCAGCACTCCGCATCAGAAGGTCACAGGTGGGCCCTGGGATCTGCACTTCAGTGCCTGCGGCTCTGGCTCTGGACACGGAAGCCCAGGCAGTCTGCTCACCTTGGGGCGCTCAGTGCCTGGTGGGGAGAGCACTCAAGAGAGCTTGTTAAAGAAGCACTTTTAGAACAGTCTCAATCCAAACCCTCAGCAGTTCGAGTCTCTTTCCAGAAAACCTCATGTCATCAAACACCCTGTGTTCCTTCTTGCTGTCTGTTCCCCCAGGTGCCTGAAGCTGGAAATGCCACCTGTGTGCTCCAGACATGAGTGCCTAGCCTGGGGCTGGCGCACAACTTCAGCCCCACCACCCACTGCCTCCCCCAACAACTCCAGGGATATTAAAAAGTAGGTCCACTTTAAAGGGTCCAAACCAACCCTGACTCCACTGCCTCCCCAGTCCTGCTGTCAGTGGAACCCCAGCGTCCGGCCTTCCAGATGTCCCAGCCACAGAATTAAAAGTCATCAAAGGTTTCTCTCTCCCTTACTCCTGAGAAAGTATACCCAGCACCCCTTATCTCATACCCTTCATGCTTTCCACTCACTCTTAAAAAAGCCACCCTAAATAAAGGCTTGCTTTGGCCCTGCTTACAGTGTTCCAGTCCATTGGCCTTGACTATGTTCCTCCAACACAGCAAACGTGGTCCTGCCTCAGGGCCTTTGCACTTGCTGTCCCTCTCACGGGAAGTCCCTCCGCTCATTATGTGGCTACCTCCTCATTGCCATTCAGGCCTCAGCTCTGGTCAGTCAACCTCCCATCTACCCATCACATCGCTTAATTCCTTCTTAGCACTTACATTTACATGACACTCTCAGTTCTTTTGCTTTTTTTTGTTGGTAATTTTCTAAGGAATAACATACATACTGTGAAATGCACAAATCTTAGGTTTACAGCTTGTGGAGCTTTTATTCATATATACACCAGTGGAAACACCGTCCAAATCAATACAGAACATTTCGAGCACACCAGCAGGATCCTTCCTGCCTCTACCCCCTCAATACCACCAAAGCACGATTCTGTCTTCTATCACCAAAGATGAGTTTTGTCTACTCTCGAACTTCAAATAAATGGGATATAAACTCTTATATCTGGCTTTTTTTGTTGAACATTCTGTGAGTTTCATCCATACATTGCTGCATGTAGCAGCAGCTCACTCGCTTTTATTGAATAGTATTCAATTATCTAAATATGTCACAACTTTTTCATTTTAAATGTTTATATTTGAGAGAGAGAGAGCACGAGCAGGGGAGGGGCAGAGAGAGAGGGAGACACAGGATCCGAAACAGGCTCCAGGCTCCGAGCCGTCAGCACAGAGCCTGACGTGGGGCTCGAACTCCAAACTGCGAGATCATGACTCGAGCTGAAGTCGGACACCAAACTAAGCCACCCAGGTGTCCCAATATGTCACAACTTTTAACCTTTCTTTTATCCATGTGGCCATTTAGGTGATTTCCAGGTCTGAACTTTCACGAATACAGCTCCTATGGATAGTCTTACACATGTCTTTTCATGAACATATACTTGAACTTCTCTTGGTTGTAAATCTAACCATAGAATTGCCAGGTCAGAGGGTAGGTATAACGTTTAGCTTCTGTAGATGTTTCTGACCAGGATTCCAAAGTGTTCGTTCCAATGGACCATATCCTTGTTCTACACTTTGCCACACCTGGTGGTGTTGCCAGCCTTTTTTTTTTTTTTTTTTTTTTTAATTTCTAGCCAAGCTGTAGGTATGTAGTGTTGTTTCATTGAGATTGCATTTCCATGACTGACACAGTTGAGCACCCTTTCGTATTTATTGACCAAAGGAATATCCTCTTTTGTGAACGGTCTGCTCGATTTTCTTTGACCATTTATTAGGGTGGTCTATCTTTCTACATTTATTTTTGTTTTGTGTGTTGTGTATCAAGATAAAAATTCTTTGTCAGATATAGGTAATGGTGCCTTTAGATGAAGTGCTTATTGGCTGTCTATCCCTACCCTGTGACTGTAAATCCCAGGACAGCAGGGACTGTGTTTTGTTCCCCGATGCATTTCCAAAGCCTAGCACCACCATGCCCAGCATGCAACAGGAGCTCAGTATTTGGATTCAACCGGTTGGGATTTCTGGGATAGAGTTAACTTTGAGCATCTTCTCATTTGTTTATTCATTTGTTTGTGTTGCTGTTTTGCTCCCAGTCTCCTATCTTCAACTTTCTGTGCCTGAAATGTAACATAACAACATAATGTAGTCAGATCCCCAAATTACATTCTGAGACTTCCTTACTAAGCAGACTTCCATTTAGCATCTACCAATGGGAGGCACTGCTATGAGATGCAAGCTGGGTGAGGAAAAATGATTCTTTCTGTTCAGGTTTTTTTTTAAATGTTTACTATTTGGGGTAGGGGGGCAGAGAGGGAGAGAGAGAATCCCAAGCAGGCTCTGTGCTGACAGCACAGAGTTTGATCCCACCACCCCAGGATCATGACCTGAGCCAAAATCAAGAATCAGACACTCAACCGACAGCCACCCAGGCACCCCTGTTCAGATTTCTGACAGCGACCCTGGCTATAGCAGCAGCATTGGCTGTAAGAACATCAGGGACTAAGGGTCAGGTGGTGGGGGCTTCAGGGGCAGCCACATGAAGTTGGACGTACAGGCTCTGGGTCCTTGCCAGGTAGCTGAAATCCAGCCCCAGCAATGTGTTGTGGCCTCTGAGTAATCTCTCTCCAGCCCTGGCTGATGTCAGTTGCCTAGCTGCAGTTGTCTGTTTATAAGTAACCTTCCCTTCTCTCTTTTGCTCCTTCAGTCCTTTAGACATCCTTATAACATATCCCTGCATTAAATCTCTTCTGTTTGAAATACCTAGAGTGAACTCTGTTTCCAAGTCGGACACTGACCAGTACAAAGCTTTGCACCTGGAGTGGTCCTGAGAAACAGGCCCTCAAAGATGTGTTTCTGCATTTAGTTCACCACCATGTTTGAGCTTGAATTCAGGAAAGACCTCACTGCCAGTAGAAAATTAGATCTGGTAACATATGCCATGCCGTATGTTAAGATTTGTAGTTGTTTTGGGGCACCTGGGTGGCTCAGCCAGTTGAACGTCTGGCTTCGGCTCAGGTCATGATCTCACAGTTCCTCAGTTAGAGCCCCACACAGGGCTCGCTGCTGTCAGCGTGGAGCCCGCTTGGGATCTTCTGCCCACCTCTCTCTGCCCCTCCCCCGCGCAAGCTCTCTCTCTCTCAAACACTAACAAAACAGAACAAAAAAGACTTACAGTTGTTTTGCATGAAGTGTCTATTGAAGACAAGGCTCAAAAGACCAAGTTTAGATGCTACACTTGATGTTTATAATGGTGATGATGATCAACAGGAGAGTGAAATGAATTGGCTACTTTTTACTATATTGTGTACTCACAGAAAACAACAAGTTCAGGCCTTAACTTTGAAAGCCAAGTCATGATCAGAGAACTAGAGCACTTCTATGGCAGTCTTAAAAAAATATCTCAATTCGTGGAGATACAGGGCATAACTGGCTACAAATCAGGCCCCAAATTTCATGAGTTGCAGAATTACGATCTAAAATTCACAGCCATGCCAGTTCTCTTAGGTGAAACCTATGCACTGATTGAAAAGGAGTGAGACCTTGAGATTTGAAATGGGGATATTTGGGTAGACTCAAACAAATCTGAGTCTCTTCCACTCACAAACCCTCAGGCCTCCCTTGCAGAAACAGCAGACTCCTTAGAGAAAATGGCTCATTCCAAATCTGGGAAAGGAAATGTAGGTGATGAGCCTAAAACATCTCATGCCAAAGAAAGTACTCAAAAAATGATGGGGATACAGCAAAGGGACCCAAAAGCCAACTTGGAAGGGCACCAAATGGACAATCTGCATGAAAAAAATAGTATCAGATTATAATCTATAGTGTGTGCACATGCCGTGTGTGTGTGTGTGTGTGTGTGTGTGTGTGCACGCAAAACTCTTCCTTTTGGCAGAGTGCTAATAAATATAAAAGTAAAGCTTGGGAAGTATTAATTGTTCATGTAAGAATCAATGGCTGGTAAAACTAGTCGATAAAAGTTTGAGAGGAAATGGGTATTTACAAAGTCTCAAAGTATCTCCCATTAAAAAAAAAAAAGTCCAGAACGCCTGGGTGGCACAGTTGGTTGGGCATCCGACTTCAGCTCAGGTCACAGTCTCATGGTTTGTGAGTTCAGGCCCCACATCGGGCTCTTCACTGACAGGTCAGAGCCTGGAGCCTGCTTCAGATTCTGTGTCTCCCTCTCTCTCTGCTCCTCCCCCACCCCTCAAAAATAAATAAACATTAAAAAAAATCCTATGGTGGAGAAACCTCGCAGACACCACCTTAATCAAGTGATTAAAATTAAATCACCAGTAATGGCTGAAACCAACATCATGGTACTCATGATAGGATACATCGAGGACGTAACATCAACTTCTGTATTATTCCTAACTGCACAATCTCAATCAAATCCTGAGGAAACACCAGACAAACACAAATTGAGGACATTCTACAAAACAATTGTACTGCACCTTTGTGTTAAGATATGAAAGACAAAGACAGACAGAGGAACCGTCACTCAAGAACATGACCACTAAACACAAAAGTGATCATGGATGGCATCCTGTACCTTTTTATTTTTTCTTTATAAAAGACATTAGCAGAACAATTGGAAAATATGATCTGGATATTAATAATA
This sequence comes from Panthera tigris, assembly GCF_018350195.1. Classification (NCBI taxonomy): domain Eukaryota; kingdom Metazoa; phylum Chordata; class Mammalia; order Carnivora; family Felidae; genus Panthera; species Panthera tigris. The sequence goes on along the minus strand of NC_056667.1, from coordinate 212,789,686 downwards.
TATCATTTATCTCCTAATTTTAATTAGACTGTGGTTACAAAAGAAAATGTCCTGGGGTGCCTGGGTGGCTCAGTTGGTTAAGCACTTGACTCTTGATTTAGGCTCAGGTCATAATCTCATGGGTTCATGAGATCAAGCCCCGCATCAGGCTCTGCGCTGACAGTGCAGGGCCTGCTTAGGATTCTTTCTCTCCCTCTGTCTCTGCCCCTCTGCTCATGTACATGCTCTAAAACTAAATAAGTAAACTTAAAAAAAAATTATTTAAAAAGAAAAAAAAAAAGTCCTTGTTTCAAGGAAGCATGCCCTGAAACGGGTAAGAGGTAAAGGGACATAACGCCTGCAGTTTACTTCCAAATGGTTCGTAAAATAAGTTACTGACAGTCATTATTGACTCTAGTTATCAAGAAAAACTGGTAAAGGAGATGTGATGTTAACAGTTGAGAGTGAAAGTCATGCTGGAGTTCTTTCTAGTGGTCTTGCAAGTTTATAAATCTGAAATTATTCAAAATAAAGTCCCCCTTCCCCCCCAAAGTCACTATTTATCAATGACAAATGCAATAATAGGACCTAGACAATGACCACTGAGGAATGTTAAAACTGCTACGTGAATGGTCAATATAATGGGTCAACTTGGCAGCAGCGGAATCAACTGAATTTCGACATGAGAAAAATGGAAAACCAGACACTGGTACCAGCCTATGTGACTGATAAGATGCCACCAACGTACACCCTGTCAACAACTCAGTATTCTGGGGTGGGGGGGACCTGAATGTAGTCAAGCCTCTCGATTGGACTACTAATTTACAGAAAATATGACAGATGAACAGATTGACACTATAAAGAGGCTCCTTAATGAATCCAAAATATGAGATGTTCTATGGATAAATGATCCAGTTTCTTTAACTTTTTTTTTTTTAATGGATATAGGATATTTTTTTCGTTTCATTTTTTTCATTTCATTTATTCCAGTAAGTAGTCAGTAATCAAGATGTTCTTTTTTTTTTTTTTTAAATTTTTTTAACGTTTATTTATTTTTGAGACAGAGAGACAGAGCATGAACGGGGGAGCGTCAGAGAGAGAGGGAGACACAGAATCTGAAACAGGCTCCAGGCTCTGAGCTGTCAGCACAGAGCCCAACATGGGGCTTGAACTCACGGACCGCGAGATCATGACCTGAGCCTAAGTCGGACGCTTAACCGACTGAGCCACCCAGGCGCCCCAGTAATCAAGACATTCTTAAGTTTAAGATTAGTTCACAGTGCAAACCCCAAAACATAGATAAAAACAGCAGTTTTTATTCTGATTACAAGTACAACATTCTCTATAGATAATTTGAAAAATAAAAATCAACTGAAATCCTATCATCTCAAGATAACCTTTATTGGTATTCCTTTCCTGTTTTTTATTTTATACAGTTCCTTTTAACTTATGTAATTATATAATGTGTATATTTAAAATTGCTTATATATCTATTTTAACTTAAAATTGCCAATGACTATTCTACTGAAAAAAAAAATTCAATGAGTTAAAATGTGTATTATATTGAATACATAGTATCTTTTCCTGCTTTCTCATTTAATATTATATTGTCATCATTTAGGTAAATATTAAAATATTTTAATTTTTTAAAATTTTAGTTTACATCCAAATTAGTTAGTATATAGTACATCAATGACTTCGGGAGTAGATTCCTTAGTGCCCCTTACCCACTTAGCCCATCCCCCCTCCCGTACCCCCTCCTGTAACCCTCTGTGTTTTCCATATTTATGAGTCTCTTGTTTTGTCCCCTCCCTGTTTTTATATTTTTGTTTCCCTTATGTTTATCTGTTTTGTCTCTTAAAGTCCTCATATGAATGAAATCATATGATACTTGTCTTTCTCTAACTTTGCTTAGCATAATACCCTCTGGTACCATCCACATAGTTGCAAATGGCAAGATTTCATTCTTTTTGATTGCTGAGTAATACTCCATTGTGTATGTATGCATATGTGTGTGTGTGTGTGTGTGTGTGTGTGTGTGTGTGTATGTATGTATATATGTATGTATATACACCACATCTTCTTTATCCGTTCATCCATCGATGGACATTTGGGCTCTTTCCATACTTTGGCTATTGTTGATAGTGCTGCTATAAGCACGGGGGTGCATGTGTCCCTTTGAAACAGCACAGCTGTATCCCTTGGATAAATGCCTAGTAGTGCAATTGCTGGGTCATAGGGTAGTTCTATTTTTAGTTTTCTGAGGAACCTCCATACTTTTTTCCACAGTGGCTGCACCAGCATGCATTCCCACCAACTTCTTATTTTCAGGAGGAACTGGATTGCAACCTCATTTTGATTTTGATTCAAACTTTTGTTAAAACACACCTTTAAGACAATCTGAGAAAATCACATATGGACTGGGTTTGGATATTTTATCAACATTGCTAACATGATAATTGCATGTAGTCTGGTTTTTTTTTTTTTTAAGGCATCCTTATCTGTTACCGTGCACACTAAAATGTTTGAGTGACATGTCTAGAATTTGTCTTAAAATAGTCTAAGGAAAAAAACAGGTGAAATAATTAAAACAAAATTGGCAAAATATCAATTGTTGAAGCTGGGTTATGTTAGGTAGGAGTCTGTTACACTAGTTGCTATAACCGTGTCCCCCAAGATTCACATGTTGAAGCCCTAACCCTCTAGTGATGGTGCTTGGAAATGGGGCTTTTGGGGAGTGATTCGGGTTAGAGTAGGTCATGAGGGTGGGGCCCTGATAATGGAAAAGAAAGATGATTTTTAAAAGATCAAAAGATGATAAAGGGTTAGTATCCAAAATGCATAAAGAACTGATATGCAGAAGACACGAACAGACATTTCTCTAAAGATGACATCCAGATGGCCAAAAGACACATGAAACGATGCTCAACATCACTCAGCATTAGGGAAATGAGAATCACCTCACACCTATCAGAATGGCTAAAATCAACAACACAAGAAACAGCAGGTGTTGGTGAGGATGTGGAGAAAACACTCATGCACGGTTGGTGGGATTGCAAACTGGTGCAGCCACTATGGCAAAGGGTATGGAGTTTCCTCAAAAAGTTAAAAATAGAACTATCCTATGATCCAGGAATTGCAGTACTGGGTATTTAGCCAAAGAACACAAAAGAACTAATTCAAAGGTATACATGAACCCCTATATTTACAGCAGCATTATCTAGCCAAATTATAAAAGCATCCCAAGTGTCCATCAACAAATGGATGGATAAAGGAGATACGCACACGCACACAACCTTCTTTATGCAAAAGAACGAAATCTTGCCATCTGCAATTACATGGATGGAGCTAGAGAGCATAACGCTAAGGGAAGTAAGTCAGAGAAAGACAAATACCATATGATTTCACTTAAATGTAGAATTTAAGAAACAAAACAAAAAAGAAACAGAACAAATGAGCCAAGAAAAAAAGAGAGACACAAACCAAGAAACAGACTCTTAACTAGAGAACTGATGGTCACCAGAAGGGAGATGGATAGGGGGGGATGAGTGAAGTAGGTGAAGGGAATTAAGAGCACGCTTACCAGGATGAGCACTGAGTAATGTATGGAATTGTTAAATCACTATATTGTCCACCTGAAATTAATACAACACTGCATGTTAGCTATACTGGAATTAGAGTAAAAATCTTAAAAAATTCTTCTTTATATACATGAAACATCTAAAGATGGATAAAAGAAAAAAAAGAGACAGGAAATGTCTCTGCCACCCAAGGACACAGCAAGAAGATGCCTGTCTGCAAACCAGGAAAAGGGCCCTCACTAGACACAGAATCTGCTGGCACTCAGATCGTGGGCCTTCCCAGACACTTCTAAGACACGAGTCTACTTCTATGTATGTTTGAAATTTCATTAAAAAGAAAACCTGAACTTGGGGGGGGAAAGCTAATCAAAGACAAAAGTTGCAATGACCTCTGGACTATTAAGGACTCAAACCCCTCAGGAATGAAGGTTCAGGTCACCCCACCAGCTGAGGGGCTGGTGGAGGGCAAAAGGAACATAGAACAGGTAGGAAGGAAAGAAGTTGTATAAATATCAGCCACCGTCTCATGAGCTGGTACAGAAACAAGAACTGTAGCAGCTATGCATATTTTATTCCTTACTTTTTGTAGGTGGGATTACCCTCTTCTCAAGATGGTTTACTTTTTTTTTTTTTTTTTTTTACAAGATCTTATTTTTAAGTAACCTCTACACCTAATGTGGGGCTTGAACTCACAACCCCAAGACCAAGAGTCATGTGCTCCACCAACTGAGCCAGTTAGGTGCCCCCTCCTAGCTTCTTTTACATATATGTTTGTAGATATAAGCCAATTTTTCTATTTTTCCATATTCGCTCTCACACGTGCGCACGCACGCACACACACGATCCAGGTGAGATCGTAAGTGGAGAGGCATTGGTATCACCTACAAATGGACAGAATGACTGATGGGATCACTGGATACTGTGTTAAGGGTTTCCCTACAAATTACCGGTTTTTCAGTAACCTTACCTTTTCCCATTTTTGCTACCAACCTTTTCAACTCCAGGTTGTTTTTTTTTCCTCATTTTTTTTGATTGAATAGTTAAGGTGGTTTCTATTTCATAATGGGACCCTAACCTGCTTAAGGCTTAATTTCATATTACTAAAGACAGAAAATCAGTTAAGTGTGCCCTATATGAGGCTTACCACACTTGCATTTCAACTTGGGTCTGCTTCAGGAAAACTGTAAAGGGTGCTTATCATGCTTCATCCAGGACCCACACTGAAACACAAGTGCTAAATCAGAAAATACCCTGGGTCAGCAGTATGCTGCAAGGCAAGCATGTACAGATGTACACACAGATCATACATACTCCAGAGATTGGAGATGAGTGAAACCTCAGCTAAGCAATGGTCTCCAAACTTCCCATTCAGAACTTAAAAACAGGGGTGCCTGTGTGGCTCAGTCAGTTAAGCATCCAATTTCGGCTCAGGTCATAATCTCGCAATTCATGATTTCGAGCCCCGCGTCGGGCTCTGTGTTGACAGCCCAGAGCATGGATCGTGCTTCAAGTTCTGTGTCTCCCTCTCTCTCTTCCCCTCCTCTGCTCACACTCTGTCTCTCTCTTAAAAATAAATAAATACTCAAAAAAAAAAAAAAAAAAAAAAAAAAAAAAGGAAGGAAGAAGAACTTAAAAAAATAATTTCCAATGCTGGGTCCCACTCCAAACTAGAAACTCTGGGTTCATGGAACTCAAGGACCGATTTTTGCTTCCAAGTTCCACAGATAACCTGGTGCCAGCTAATATACAGCCCCCTAGAACCCATGACACATTGCCTCCTTGAAGGCTTCTTTGCACTAATTTTACGATATCCAAAAAAAGTGGATATCCCATGCCCCCTACTTGATAAGCTTTACTGAACCTACATGAGCCCACAAACTCCCTTCTCCCTTGCAAAATGGCCCACAAATGGTAGTCATCCAGCATTTATGCACTGGGCACCGTAATACGCTCTTGCATTGTAACTTATTAGTCCCAACTACTTGATAGTTCCCATTTCACGGATAGTGGGGGGGGGGGGGGGGGGGGGAACCTTGCCCAAAGTAGGTGGTGGTAGGACCAACATTCAAATCTGACAGCTCGACTCTACAACCTCCATTCTTGAAACTACTTGCAGGTTCATTCCACAGAGTACCTTTAAAAAAACCCACCCAAAACGCAGACTCTGGGTAGGACTGGGAGATTCTGGACACAACAAGGCTGGGCCTTTGGAAACTGCTCTGGGTTCCCAGCTCTGCACAAGAATGGAAACCAGAGCCTGTTCTGAGCCCGCTCAGAACTGAGCCATCTCAGTTACTAAGATTCCTTTCCCATGGTCTATGTGCACCAACTACCCCAAACTTGTACACAACTTCAAAAGAGAACACTAGAGAATATTACTGTCAGAGACTGCTAACCGCCAATGCAATATCCAGTCTCCCCAGGGCTTAGAAACGGAACTCCAGTGGCACTTCGGGTGGCAGCACACTCAACTAAAAGCCCCAAATTTCCAGCCTTTCTTGCAACTAACTTTAGTCATGTGTTTACATTCCTGACAGGTTAAGATTTTTAAAAAGCTCCTTATTGGGGGCTAGAAGCAGGGAGGTGTGCTTCTTTTGCTTCAACTCACTCCTTTCCTCCTGCCTGGAATATGGGCTTGATGACTGGTGCTCTAGCAGTCACCTTGGACCACGAGTGACTGTTGAGTATGTAAGCCACAATCAGGATGGTGAAACAAAAGAACCCAGGTCCCTGAGCAACATGCCAGCCTTGGATTGATGACCTCCAGATTTCACTTGAGAAACCATCTTGTTTCACTTTGCTTTTTGTCTCCTCTTATATGCAACCAAACTTCATACTGACCCACTGACAATTTTCAGGACTGCTTCTCCGAGAAACTCAAAAGAAAAAGTAACTTTCGGTCAAGGAATGCTATTCTACCACCGTACTCAAGTGAACAATCTTTGAGAAATGATGGCTCTGCTTAATACCCCCTGAACTGAACTCAGTGTTGGTGCTATTTTGAGTCTTGTCCTCACGAGGTCATCACTTTGCCAGCAATGACAGGGGGGAAGTGACAGATTTTAGGCCGCAGAGGAGTAATGAAGGAAAGAGCCCACTTCTCTTCCCTTGCTTCCAGCAGCTATGTGCTGTTCCTCCCATACAGTGAACCATAGCTATGCTGTTTTAGTTGCAAAACATTCCCACTGATGAATCCCTGGAGGGAAACTCTCCTCCCAAAGGTTCCCGGTCTAGAACTGGGAACTACTAGAACTACCACAAGCTGTACGGGTTCATCATTCCCAGGACATCCGGTGACACCCTTCAAATAAACCCCACACATGTGGCTGCTTCAAGGTCCCAGGCTCCCTACGATCTCAGCAGGCACTGCAGTTTCCTCACCAGGAACTGCCCGCACTCAAGCAGGGCCAAATCCATCTCCAGAGCTGGGCTATTTCTTTTCGCTCCAAGAAACCCATCAACTGGGAGGCCAACTTCCATCTGGAATGTGCTCTTGGTCGTAAGTTACAGCCTATTTGGAATGTGCACGCCTGAGGCTCTTGTGAGGGAATTCTACTTTCCACACTGGAAGCACAAGAGAGAAACGGGTTCATTCCACAGAAGCATTTCTGTCATACAGATTTTTTATTTTTATTAGTAACACAGAGAGGGCATTTTGTATAAACTTCAATTTCTTAATCTGATCAGTTTAAAGAAAGTGTATAAAAGGACACACACACCACTGTTACATATTTATACAATTTGCCTAAAAGAAAGGTGACGGAGATAAAGCCAGTACTGCTATTACCTATCCTAAAATTAAAAAGTAATCCCCCAACTTAGAGCTAAGGAAGAGTTCAAATTCCTTGATGTAGAAGCAGAACTCATCTTATGCCGAAAACTCTCCCAAATGGCAACGTCTCCCACCCCACGTGCTCTCCTACGATGTGACCTTACCACATCGCCCAACAAGGATGGGGAGAGTCCCGTGTTCCCAGCCCGCTGAATCTGGATGGGTGTGCACGGGCTTTGCCAGAATAAAAGCACCACAGGAGCGACATTACGGAACTTCTGAGTTTAGGTCAGAAAAGGTGATGCAGCCCCTGCTTGGTTCTCCTCGGGGTGGGTGGGAGCCAGGTGCCACCTAAGCCCACCCAGCCTGAGGATACCGTGACAAGGAATACATGGTTCCTCCAGCCGTGAACCCAGCTGAGCTCCCAGCCAACAACCAGAAGCAACTGCCAGCCACACTGAGTGATCCGTCTTGGCCTGCCAACCTAATCGAAGCTCCCGAAGATTGTCCCGGCTGACATCTTACCGCGATCAGAGGAGACCCCATGCGAGAACTGCCCAGCTAAGCCCTTCCCCCAAATTGTGACTCTTAAAATTGCCAACAAAATGAGGGGGTTGTGGTAAATAAGTCTGAGGTAAGTTGTTATGCAGCAACAGTAACGAGAACACCAACTATCTGGGGGGAAAGTCTCCATAATAAAACTGTCTTGTCTGGGTATGTTTTTCAAACATCCAAATTAAAATAAGTAAAAGCAAACCACGCACAAAACAAATACTTTAAAACTCAGAAAGAGTTACGTTAATTTGCAAATAAGTTTACAGGAAGGGATATAATGTGGTGGTTGGAAGGGAGTGAACAGATGAGAATGTGAAAAGGAGCAGGACTGAAACAGAAGAACATTTCTGGGGAAGAGTGGCTTGTTTCCACTAAGTGGGAAATTCCTCAAGTAGAAGCAAGGTTCTTGGTTAAATGGAATGTTCCATGATGAAAATGACTTTGCTCCCCCAAATGTACCTACCCCACCCCAAATGTTTGTGTTCTATTTATTTTTATTTTCTCTCAACAAGCACACGGTGGAGTCTAGTTTGGAAGGTGTGGGCAGGCTCTGGAAGGCACATTCAGGGGTGTGTGTCTGTGGTGTGAGGGCAGGAGACGACCCACAAGTCAGCAGAAAGGGACAGTGAAAGGGAGTAAAGACATTTGGTCAAACTTACCCGTGTTTATCGTGACCTCTACGTTCGCAAATACAGAACCAGCCAGTGTTCCATAACCTGGCAGGAAAAGTCAGGGCTGCTTCGGTGTCTCGGGTGCTCACGCGCCTGGAGCTTCTCCACGGTGCCAAGAAAACAGTTTAGCGCAAAACTGAGCCTTGACAAAGGTGAGTACACGAGGTGTGCTCAGACAGAATACCACCACGTTTTATTTAAGTTCTTTTTTATTTTCCTCCACACTGGCAAAAGTTCCGAGGGAGCTTAAAGTTTTGTAAACATTTTAACTATCCCTCTTCCCCACCCCCCACTTTTGAATTTACAAAGCAAAGGAGAGCAGGAGTCCCAAGTTTCAATGGTTCCCCATCTCCTCATGCTATTTGATCCAAAAACTATATACAAGTTTGTAGCAGTCTCTGTATAGTTATTGTACATGTTTGGGAGGGAGGGAGGAAGGCAAGAAGGGATAGGGAGAATGGTGACCCAAAAGAATAAAAATAGAAACCAAATATAATCAGCCAAAACCAAACTGCTCTCAGAGCAACTCCAGCCTTCTTCAGGCAATGATGACAGAAAGAAAAGGTGCTCGACTAGGAGCCACCGAACCACAGCACTTCTCACACAGGGACGGACGGTCCAATGGCTCCAGACCAAAGTGTGATTGGCAATTCCAGGTGATGTTCTGTGGGGGGCTGAGGGAGGCAGGAAGAGTACTTGTTTATAAATAGGGCTTGAATACGTCTGTAACTGAAGTGAAGGGGTATTAGGAGGCCATGATCAGAAGCCAAAGCCAGGCTTCTCTCCCCCATTCTCTCCCATCCCCTCCACCCCACTGCATTCTCCTGTGTAGTGGTTTCCATGGATGAAGGTCTTAAAGATGGTCAGGTTTTGTATGTTTTCTTTTCGGAAAAGGCAAGCAACTTGCCATTCCAGAATCTTTAAACAGAACCTTTTGGGGCCACAGCAAGACACACACGCAATGCTCTGAGGAACCAGATGAAATTCCGGGCTTTTATCAGAAGCAAAAGTTTATCCCTATCCAAAATGAAATTATACAAATTCATACATATGGTAAAGATCCTAGCTGCCTCTTAAACGAGACAAATTTTCAGCAGAAAGGCCCAAAACAAACTGGTCCTAGTCCTCTGAAGTAAAAATATTTATGGGAAAAAATCAGTTTTTGTAAGAAAGGAAAAATTAAGAATAAGTTCTTCTCCCAGGCCATAGAGTTTCCTTTGTCCAATCAGGTTGGAGTATGCCAAGGGAGAAGTCAGCTTGCTTGGAAGTCACTACCTAATGAAGAAAAACATGAATCCTTTCTCCGAAAGGATGCTCAGAAAGAACAGGCGAGGGGTGTGCAACATCAAACCAATCCAATCTAAACTCCACCCCACTCAGGGCCTCTTTGATGCAATCCCAGAGTTAACAGTGGCAATGCAACCTTCAGACTGGGGGTGCTCTGACTGTCTTGTTGGACACTCAAGTCACAGTTCATGGCATTGTGTGGCTGGTCAATGTCTGTTACCATTAACTCTCTTCACGATTGCACCAGTTAGACCCCTTGCTCTTACGGGGAGTTAAAAAGAAGAAAAAGAAAATAGGAGGGAAAAAAGTGACATAAGAAAGTAAATAGCTATTGGCAGATCCCAACACACTTTCTGGGACACAGTAGATGAAATCACGGCACAGTAAACAGGTGCTGCCCAAAATCAGCCTTGTTGGGGAGGAATCCCCACTGCCACCCCCAAGACACAGGGTCCAGTCCACTTATCTAGTCTGAGATGCTCACCAACAAAAACAATTTAAAGAATCTTGGACACAAAGGGCTAGAAGAAAAAGCCTGAGATGATCGGTTCTGTGACTTGTTGCAGAGTGATAAAGAGTAAATGGTGAGTAAGTGTTGTGTCCAAAGGTGGAGAATCCATGGTCAGCAGAGAGGAGAAGGAAGGCCAGTCCACTGGCAGGTGCTCAGTAGTCATCCAAAGTCTCGATTTCACCCATATTGAGTCGCTCTGATGAAGCATTGACTGAAAACCCTGCCGGAAAAAATTGGCAATGAGTGACCACACCCGAACAACCATGGGGCTTGAATTCCCATCAGTGGGCTGGAAGAGAAGTCTCTCGTGTTTTAGCTTGCCATAGGGATACTAAAGAAAGGAAGGAGAAAGAAGAATGAAGGTCGGAGAGTGGTATTCTGCCCTTGCAGTGAGAGATTCTTTCTTTTTATTTACTCCTCAGGGTTCTGGTATAATTTAATTAGGGAGGGAAAAAATGAATTACGAACTAGTGCCTTAGCGATTCCTGAGAACAATCTGGCTGTAAGCATGTGTTAAGGTCAAGTCAGGGGGGCTGGCGGGGAAAGTTCATTCAGGATGGGCACTTTAATAGAGATGTGGGCAGAGGGGACAGAGAGAATAACATATGCCAAATACTTTGTAACTACCTGACCAGAAGACTGTGAATTCTAAGTGGGATAGATATTACTTCAGTCCCACTGGCTATTGGGAATACTTTTTCCCCCTCAATGGGTCAAAAACTTTTTCAAAGTTTTGGCCAAGAGCTTTTGCCATTCGAGGATAGGAGGCTTCAGGCAAGATCCACTACATGATCCTGTGAGCCCTGAGAGTAGAGAGCACAAAAAGATGACAGTGCTTGCAAAGGAAGGGATTTCAGTTAGCCATATGGATTAACCAAAATGGAATCTGGTTTAGAGAAAGTAATATTAGTACCACCATCGAAGGCAACGATCAGTACTCACAAACACTACCAACGTTTGAAAACCTAATCCCTTCAGCCACACATATGTAATTTTTCTATAAACTTCATAACCAGAGATAGACAAAGTATTATTAACAGGGCTTCTTTGAAACAAGGGACTCCCAAAAAGCTTTCAGTTCATCTACCCTAAATGAAATCTGTTCAATCTGTTTCAGCTCTTATTTGAGTATCAAAAAGTAAACTCTCCTATGTGAAAGCAGTTAGTTGTTAACATTACTTGAGTGTTCTGCCCCCTTTTTTCTTTAATGTTCAAGTTTTCAAACAAAGACACATTTTATTTATTTTTCTAATGTTTGTTTGTTTATGACAGAGAGAGACAGAACCCGAGTGGGGGAGGGAGCGGGAGACAGAGAGAGCGGGAGACACAGGATCCGAAGCAGGTTCCAGCCTCTGAGCTGTCAGCACAGAGCCTGATGAGGGGCTCCGACCCACGAACCGCAAGATCACGACCTGAGCTGAAGTCCGACGCTTAACCAACTGCACCATAACAGTGCCCCAAACAAAGACACATTTTAAATGTATGGATAATAGGGGCACCAGGGTAGCACTGTCACGTAAGCGTCCGACTTTGGATCAGGTCATGATCTCACGGTTCATAGGTCTGAGCCCCACATCAGGCTCTGTGCTGACAGTGTAGAGCCTGCTTGGGATATTCTCTGTCTCTCTCTGTCTCTGTCTCTGTCTCTCTCTGCCCTTCCCCACTCACACTCTCTCTCTCTCAAAACAAATTAACTTTTAAAAAAAATAATAAAAAAGGCTCACATAATAAAAATAGCTTAATTACACTATATTCTTGACTCAAAATATCAAGATTTGATATTCCTCAAGAGGAAGAGACAGAGAGGGAGAGCAAGAGGGAGAGTGAGTGAGGAAGCTGTGGTACAAGCTGCTTACAAGGCCTAAGACTACAAGGGGTTAGGGCTCCAAACCCCAACTGTAGTTCTACCCATCAACTGTGTTCCCACAGCCCACAAGACTTTTGTCTTGAAAATAACAAAAGGCTTAGTGTCCCTATTTGAAAGTAACAGTTTAATTAGGTAACTATAAAAACTTAAAGACCAAACAGCTTATGAAATGAGCTATGACTCTATTCTGAAGCAGGTTTTTGACTTCACATGTATCTCAAGAACAGATGAACCGTGATAAAAACAATGAGCTACATGCGATAAAAGTGGAAACGTAATAAAAACACAAACTAAACTAATTTTAATCATGTGAAGACGGAAAAAAAGTGGGCCAAAAAAAAGTTCCTTATCCATGTCAGTACTTATTAATCGACAATATGTCAATTACTGGGCTAAGTTTTTAGCAGACATGGTTTCATTTACTGGTCACAAAACCCAGCACAATGGGCAATACAAAGGAGGATGTAAGCCCACTATGCCTAGTTCTAAAGACTACACTCTGTTAGGATCAGAACAAATGACTACCTCTCACTCACATGACTTCTTTAAGGTCTGAGAGATCTTTTTCTTTTTTTTTTTTTTTTTAATGTTTATTTTTGAGAGAGAGAGTGTGTGTGAGAGCAGGAAAGGGACAGAGAGGGAGGGAGACAGAGGATCCGAAGCAGGCTCTATACTGACAGCAGAGAGCCCAATGTGGGGCTCAAACTCACAAATGCTGAAATCATGACCTGAGCAGAAGTCGGATGCATAACCTACTGAGCCACCCAGGCACCCCTGAGCGACTGTTCTTATAAGGGAAGTATGACTGGGGGGAAATGCTGTTGTGTGTGAAACTTATCATATCCAAATAATGGATACTGGTTCACAAGGGCACCCTTCTATTTTAGAAGCAAAGTTCTCTTTTGATCAGTGACTACTTTCTCAATGGATAATTCTGGACCAAATTAGAACCTGTCTATTCTGTGCGTGGGTTACTGTGACTGATGGACATTTATTAATCTTTCTCAATCTGTAAACCAATTAAGACATGTATCAATTAAAATAGTAATAAATAGAAATGAGAAGGTAAGGGACAGAAATTAGTAATTATCAGAAGCATTTTCAGAGAGAAATTTAAATGAGCAGAAATTTTCATTAAAAGGTACAAGCCCACACAAATGAGTCTTCTCAATACTCTGTTGAACGTTTTATTTCCCTTATATATATTTTTTCTTCCCCTTCAAGATAAATCGATTCCTTAAACTCTATTCCTAAAATAATCTCTCATTCTCCTGAAGGGAGTTTTAAGTCCCTTTTTTCTGGGGTCTGTAAGAGGGATGGGGTCAGACTGAATATTTAATTCAAAGAGCTTTACCTCCTTTTCAGAAGAACCTTTTCTCTGACAGCCTACCCTTCGAGAGCCACAGCTAAAGAGCAATAAATAAGGTCTCCTTAGGTAGAGCCCACATCCAGAATTTCAGGAACACTTTTAAATCTATATTCACCCACTTCTGTCAAAACTGGATGAGATGTGAGACTGTTCCATCCATTCTTAACATAAATTTCTGAGACAGGCAGAAGAAAACAGCGTTTCACCAGACCTCTCTGTTTCCAAGCCAGCTTTCAGGCCTCAGTTCCAAAGGACAATCCACAAAGGTAGGTTTTTATTACTGACATTTTGTTTTTCTCCAGGGCAGGAAACTGCGCAGGGAAGGCAGGGACCCTGAGGGCAGAGGAGGATGGCAATCCACCGCTCACTGTGTTTGCGGCTCACAGGGGCATCACCACCTGATGTCACCCTGGACCCGCCCAACACACTTCAACAACCACATCCTTACTCCATAAGCCTGCTCCATTTTCCAGGGCTCATCCTTTCAGCAAATGGCAACACTACCCATCCTGCTGCCCAAACCCTTCCATTCCCCTTGTCCAGCCAATTCTGTCCCCTAAGTTTCTGAAATCCATCGAACTCCTCTCCATCTACTGCCAAGACCCTATTCCAGGCCACCAGGACCTTTCACCTGGTCTATAGTGCAGCCTAATTAGTCTGTCTCCTGCCTGGGCCAACATCCCAACCTGCTATCTTTGCCAATATAATCATTCTATTCCAGAAAGCATGGTTTTTAATAGCCTATTTTACATTCATTAAAAAAAAAGAGAGAGAGAGAATCATCTTAATTTCATCATAGCCTGTGAGGGTGTTAGGCCTATTTAAGAAACACAAGGGGCCTGCATCAACTTTGTCTAGATGGTTATTATTCCAGAAACACTAATGCCTGTCCTTCCTGCCAGTCTTTCAAAGCCCCAGTTCTGGTGTCACCATTCCCATGAAGCTGTCCTAGCAAGAAGATTCTGGTTCTCAATGCTAGACAAGAATAGTTGTGGCCAACGGAAGAGTGGGAAGGAAACAGGCCTCCTGTGAAATCCCAGCCCTACTGCTGAACAGCTATGTGACTTTAGAAAATGTTCTAAATCCTCTGGGCCTTGATTTACTCACCGGTAAACTGGAAACATGACCTGGGAAGGCAGAATGACTCTGAAAATTGGATATACATACATACATAATGGATATCGACAAATACTAGTTGTTTGAATACCTGATTGGATTTATGGTCAGCTTCTTACAAATCAGCATTTAAATTTTTACAACTTTTACTTTTCTCCATTAGCATTATCTTCCAACTAAATTAAAAGGTCTTTTAGGAAAATTCATATTAAATATGAAATTTAAGGCTCCAAAGTTTACAGCACCAGACAATGTAAGTAAATACTTTTCATATTCCCTAGAGCACGCAAGGCGTAGCTCTTACACTGATGTGCCGAGTAAATATTACTTAATTTAAGCCGGTTTAAAAAATTAATTTTATATAAGAAATATTTCCCTTTATGAAAAACATTCCATCATGGGACTCAATGATACTGCTATAACCTGCACACCCCAACACCCAGCTGAGACTTTAGGCCTTTGCTCACCTAATAAACTGGGATCTGCTCGGACCATCTTCTGCTTTTTCTTCTTCTTGCCACTTTGTACGGCCTCAAAATTGGATTGTTGGTTGTTGCTTTGATTGGTCTGAAATACTGAATGGAGTGCACTGTGATTCATTCCCCACACAGAGTCCTGTGAAACAAGATGTCACGACTGAGGTTACACAGTGGACACAAGTGTGGTCCCCTCTAAGAAAATGGTTGATTTGCCCTTACCTTATCAGGTACGAGACTAAAAACAGAAAGCCTATCATGGATTCTGGTAATAGGGAAACCAAGAGGAATTCACTGGGCCACTCTTTCCCTTCACTTAGATTCAGACATCCCAAAAGGCCTGTCCTGGTAACTCCGGGTATCCACCCCACCGTGACAACATGTCCGTCAAAACGTCTCTGGTATACGAGGAGTCTGTACCATCCACCAGGAAACCAAATACACGGCAAATAATCAAACAGACTTCTGTACTCCAGCAATTTACAGCACAGTATAAGGTCCCTTTGTCTCTGAGCCCCAGGACAGCGAGGACAGGCTGCAGGCTAGCTGGCAGCATGTTACCAAACAAAATTAGTATCATGTATTTTATTCCCATTGGCAATCCTAGAAGAGATCTGGTCCCCAAATGTTATCCATACACTTTCTACCAACTAGTTAAACTGTGAAACAGTCTATAAGCCATTCACACTTCCCTGTTGCTCTTACTAGAGCAATTCCATTTTAAACTGGGATCTGATTCAATGAGCTAGTGGAAGGCACAGGTGGCGGCAGTGGCAGGGGAAGAGTGGAGAGAGTGCGGTGAAAGGACAAGCCCGGCTATGTGCACATGTGCACGCACAAGGGGCCTCCACCTTCCAATTTAGGCACACGGCGACGCCATCTCACAAATGCAAAGAGCGGTCTGTATTGCTACACAACATCTTCCCTTCTGATTCCTCATTTTTCCGTGTGTTGTTCATGTTTATACCTCTCACTTTCCTTCACTTGATCCCCGTTAGCCCATCTACCCAAATGGATTGTAAACGCCTTGTACTTCACTGTTATCTTTTATACAGTGAATATATGTAATGACTGATACGAAATGACCGATAACAAACATAATCTCTAACACAATCACAGGACTAAAGAACACGAATATTCTCAAGCTCTCCACGAGCCTTGCCAGCTCATCTTTCATAAAACTTGTATAACTGATCCTCATTATTCACAGATTCCAGATTTGCAAATTCACTCACTGGCTATAGTTTATTTGTAACCCCAAAATCAAAACTTGCAATGCTTTTATGGTTATTCTGAATATGCAAATGTACAGAGCAGTGAAAACTCTGCCTTGCCTGAGGAACACATTTCCAGCTGAGGTGGAACAGGGCAGTAAGCTGCCTTCTTGTCTTAGCTCCCATACTGTGAACAAGTATCTTTTTCAGCCTATTTAGTGTCATGATTTTCACATTTTTATGCTTGTTGGTGCTTTATGCTGTCACTGTTTGCAATGACCCCACGTTTAAGGTGCTGTCTGGTGTTCCTCAGTGCAAGAAGGCTGTGCCACACCTTATGGAGAAAATACACTTGTTAGATAAGCGTTATTCAGGCATGAGCTCTTATGCTGCTGGCCATGAGTGCAATGTTAAGGAATTAACAATATATTAAATAAGGCATCTTTAAACAGAAACACGCATAAAACAAGGTTACATATTGATCGGCTGACAAAAATGTTGTGACCAGAGGTTCACAGAAACCTAACTGGGTGTTTCCCCTGGAGCAACAGGTTCACTCTCCGCTAATTCAGTGTGAGTGGCGATCTACAAAACAGAACTACCACGAATAATGAGAACTGACTGTACTTTTACATCCCCATCAACAACACACGAACGCCTGACATGCTACAGTAGTGTCAATATTGGGTCCAGTGGATCCTGCGCACTGGAGATTTAACATTTGTAGGTGTTAACTATTCAAAAAATTTATGGGTCTATGACAAATTGGAATCTGCAATTTGAGGAAGATGTACGCACCACAGAGAATGGAATCGAGAACGATTATATGTGCTATTTGGGAAATTTGCAAAAAGTCTCTGGATATGTAATTTGAAATTATCAAGTCTACCACATTTCTTCTTAAGTGTATTTATTTAATCGAGAGACAGAGAGACAGAGAGACAGAGAGACAGAGAGACAGAGAGAGAGAGAGAGAGAGAGAGAGAGAAAGAAAGAGAAAGGGAATGAACAGGGGTGGGGCAGAGAGAGAAAGAATCCCAAGTAGGCTCTGTGCTGCCAGGGAGGAGCCCAACGTGGGGCTCGATCCCATGAAGCACAAGATCATGACCTGAGCCGAAATCCAGAGTCAGACGATGGACCCAGGTGCCCCAAATCTACCACATTTTAAAAAGCTACGGTATAAAAATGGTATCTTTTGGGGCACCTAGGTAGCTCAGTCAGTTAAGTGTTTGACTTCGGCTCAGGTCACGGTGTCACAGTTCGTGAGTTGGAGCCCACACCGGACTCTCTGCTATCAGTGCAGAGCCCACTTTGGATCCTCTGTCTCCCCTCTCTCTCTGCCCCTCCTCCGCTTGCATGCATGCTCGCTCTCTCTCTCAAAATAAACATTTTTTAAAAATGGTAGCTTTGGGGCACCTGGGTGGCTTGGTCAGTCAAGCGTCCAACTTCGGCTCAGCTCATGATCTCACAGCTCGTGAGTTCAAGCCCCGCGTCGGGCCATGTGCTGACAGCTTGGAGCCTGGAGCCCGTTTCGGATTCTGTGTCTCCCTCTCTCTCTGCCCCTCACCCACTCGCATTCCGCCTCTGTCTCTCTCAAAAATAAACAAACATTAAAACAAAAAATTTTTCACTCACTCTCAGGAGCACCATACAAACTACTGCCTCATTCATACCTGCTGCTGCTGCTGCTGCTGCTGCTGCTGCTGCTGCTGCTGCTGCCGTTGGTTGGCTTTCTGTTTGGCACGGCGCTCGAGGAACTGCTTGGCAAACTCCTTGGCCTCAGATGTATCTCCTAGATAGGCCCTAATATAATCATGGACCTCATAAGGAGATTCTACTTCTTTCAGGAAAGAAACAAATGTGGGAACTGCAACATGAGAGGGGAGAAGACATAAAAAGTAACAATGAAATATCACATGCAAGAAATCAGTTTGTTTTTAATATACTGTCACACCTACGACCAACTCAATCATGTAAACTTGAAAGGTAAGCAGCTACTGTGTTAAATATTCTTTCATCTACTGAGGAAAAAAAAAAAAAAAGCCCACTGTCATTGCAATGACCAAAATTATCTCAAATAGCATCAAGTCCAACAAAGACACATCATGCATGCTTAGTTTCACTAAATGTTACTTTAGTAAAAACTAAATGTTATATTGATTGAAAAAACTGCTTGCCTAAGAAGTCACCCGGAAATTCATTTTTTCTTTCCTTAAATCCAATCAATTATTTATTAAGTGCTATGATGTGTGTCGGGCACCGTGACAGATAACTAAAAATACAACCACACCCCCCGGGAACTTTCACTTCACGGAGATACCATTTGTTTAGAAAGGAATCAAATGGGGCGTTGCAAGCAGTGTGGTGCAGGAGAAAAAGCACAAGTGTCAGAATTAGACAGACATGGGTTGAAAACCTGACTCTGAAATTTGCTCGCTGTGTGACCTTGATGAATTACTTAACCATTCTGAGCCTCTGTTTCCTAATTTATAAAATGGGGATAATATCACCTACATTGTAAAGGTACCTTATGAAATTATTGCAAAAATTAAATAACTGGAATAACATATGTTAACTGCTAGAAAGTGCCTAGCACATGACAGGTGCTTAATGAATGGTAGCCATTACTATTATTTACTATTGTTTTCCCTGGTTCTTTCAGACCATTAGATATTGTTAACGATGATGCAAAGGAACGCTTCCGTTCCTTTACTGTTCTGTTTTTAAAACATCCTTGGTTTTAGTAGTTAAGATACTGGAGATAGACTAGTTCAACGTAGCCTATCAGTTACAGGAATCCCTTCCACACCAAGCTGGTCTCTGGTTCAAACAATTGAGGGTAGGGGCAAGGACTCATTTCCATCTAAGGCAGATGATTCTCTTCTGTGATCAACTAACACTTAGAAAGTTTTCTTCAAATTGCCCTCAAACCTTTTCACTTCCACTCACTGGTCCTAGTTTCATCCAGCACAAAATGAGTCTACTCGCTCTGTCACACAATTCCCACCCCTGCCGCCAAAGGCAGGAAGGGAAAGTTCTCACATCACTTCAGGCTTTTCTCGCCCAGGATAACCTTTGTCTCCACCATGAGTTACGCTCCTATGGACGTGGACTGGCTGGCATGTCCCCCACAAAATGACCCATATGGAACCGTGACCTTCTCTGTCCTGTACATCGTAAGACAGCCTGACAATAGTACTTATTTTTTGGCAACCACTGATAACCTATTTGAGCACAGTATTACAGGACTTTTCTCGCAAGTAGTGTTTACAATACTATGAAAGAGTCACGTTCTTACGGTAGGTACAGGATCTGACCTCCATTACCTTTCACCTCCTGAGTTTTGGCCCATTATTCCAATTTGCAAACCTTTTTTGGGGCTCCTACGCTGCCATTCCACATGCTGGGTTTCCCTCCCCAATTCTTACCATCCAAGTTATTTGCCGTATTAAGGGCATGAAGCATCTGTTCACACCACTGGGTAAATCCATCTTGGGCTTTATTTACTCCCTGAAAGAGCTTCAGCAACTTTTCTTCTTCTTCTACTTTCTTATTCTGCCGGTTAGACACACCTACAGATTTACTAAAGCAAAACAATAGGGCGATATTATATTCCCAGAAACTGTTACTATATGATTATACTACAACACCATAAATAATGTCTTGGCAACACTGGATGGCTGTCCAGTAATCCAACGCTTGGCTCCAAAAACGAAGAAAAACATAAAACAAAAAAACCCCATACTTCAAATGGATTGGGGGCCAGGGGGACTCAATACCTGCTTACAACCTAGCCTCAGCTAATACATTCTGATTTGTGAATATAGGGCGCCTTGCCACAAAAATGGTTAAATTATTCCTATGTGTCTTTTGGTAAGTTTTTAAATTTTGCTAAGCCTCAGTTTACTCATCTGTAAAATGGTACTAATACTTCTTTGGATTATAAGGAAAAAAGATATTGTATGTCAAGACCTAGAGCACAGTGCCTGGCAAAGATGCTCAATAAACTGACAGTTGTTTAGAGTCCTAGTCTTAATATGTGAGACCCTCAAACGAGAAGAGACAATCTGACAACACTACCATTTATTAAGTAGTCACTATGTGCCAGGCACTTCACTAACTACTTCGTGTGCATTCATTTAATCTGTACAACCACGCCCATGAAATCGTTATTATCATCTTCATTTTACAGATGAGGGAACTGAGGCTCAAAGAGGTTCCCTCTTGCCCAAGGTCACACAGCTAATAAGTGGTAGTGCTGGGATTTGATTCATGTATTTATCATTAAAACCCATGCTCATCCAAGAACACCGTATACTGAGGAAAGAAAGACAAAGGTGAAATGTCATTAATTTACCATAAAAATAAATAGGTTTAAGGTCATTAGAGAGGTGTTTATAATACTCCCTACAGTCTAACTAACTTAAAAATATACATTTAGGAAAAAATGCTAAGATCTAGAGAGTATCTTGGAGAAATGTTCAACGACAACAAAAAATACTCTATTCCTCGGGATGTCTGGGTGGCTCAGTCAGTTGAGTGTCCGACTTTGGCTCGGGTCATGATCTCACAGTTTGTGAGATCAATTCCCATATCGGGCTCTTCACTGACAGTGTGGAGCCTGCTTGGGATTCTTTCTCTCTCTTTGCCCCTCACTGACTAATACTTTCTCTCTCTCTCTCAAAACAAATAAACTTTATATATATACTACTCCTAATATTTATTAAGTGGTTACCAAGTGACAGGCAATGGACTAAGTGCCCAGCAATACAAAGAGCCCCTAGACATAACACAGATATGTTTCCATGGGGAAGAAAGCAGTCACCAAACTACAGCCTTCCATGCTTGGACATGGATGAAAACAAGCAAAAACTGAAGAGCTACCTTTTCACGCCCACCCAATATCCCCACTCCACACACGCCCTTCCCCATCCCCCAACCCTCCGAAGAGCATAGGTGTGATCATTTTGAGCCCTACCTGAGACTGGCGTTGTTTTTATTTTTATTTGTAGAATTCCTAGGTCCCACCTCTTTCACTGCATCATCCCAGAATCCCATGTTGGAGTTTTTAGTGTCTGCATTACTCCAGATACTACTGACTAGGTCAGACGCCCACTGATTAGGGGGACCAGTATTTATAGAGCCCCAAACAGAATTCCCAATGCTGGTGTGCAAGTTGGAATGCTGTTAAGGAAGAAGAGACAAATGATGTGGTTAACAATACTAAAAAGATAAAAAGAGAGTCCACAAACGTTCGAAAAGGTCACTTCTAACGCCAATCCACACCACGCGTGCTCAGGAAGCCGGACCCACCGTATTGTTCCGGGCTCTGTTTGGTTGCTGGTGCTGCTGCTGCTGCTGTTGCTTCTGCATCTGCCTGGCTTCTTCCTGCTGTATCTCTAGAAGAGACTTCGCAGTACCTGCAGGTTTGCTGACATTCCCCCAACCTGAGAGTTTTTGCTGCTGCTGCTGCTGCTGCTGCTGGAGAGCTTTCATCAATTCCCTCTGCTGCCGCCTTTGCTGTTGCACAAAGATAGGAGCTAGCTTAAGACTCTGGATTTTAAAATACTAGTTACAAATATCCAGTGTGGTAAATGGAATGCAAATACATAACAGCTGTACAAAATTAAGCGCCTGACAGGGTTAACTACTTTGCTTCAAATAAAGATGTAAGCTACCAGAGGTACTGAAAGGAGAATAAAAAGATCGAATGCAGAATTCCTTCTTAAAAATTAAGTAGGACTTTTGGTTAAGTATAGAAATGAAAATCATATGAACTTCCTAAAGCCCTACCAAAATGACAGGAAAAAAATAATAAAATACACAGATACATACACATACATACGTATATGTGTGTGTATATATATGTATGTATGTATGCACATATACATATATGTATACAGATGCTTTCAAAAAGCATAAACCCATAAGGACAAAAACAACAAAACAGATTTTACAAGCTGAAAAGCAGGGGTGCCCGTCCCTCTCTCTGCTCCCCACCCCCCGACATGAGTGTGCATGCACTCTCTCTCTCAAAATAAATAAATAAACTTTAAAAAAAAAAAAAAAGGAAAGAAAAAAACTCGCAGGTCTTTAAAAAAAGAAAGAAAGAAAAAAGAAAAGCAAATAATGACACCCAATGTAACAGACCCAGTAAACTGAAACCTAAGTAAATGAAGCTCAGAAACAGGCTAATTCATCTAGAAAGCTCAGGAATTAAAAGTGTGGGTAACAGAGGAAAACCTGCCTGAAAATCTGTAAAAAGTAGCAGTTAAGATCCCAGCTGCCTCTGCAATGCGATGTAAGTGGGCAGCTCTCAGAAAACGGAAAAGTTCCTCTTTCGAGAGGCTGAGCCAGATTGGTAGGTTATTCTGTGGGGAAGCTGACCTAGCACAAAAGGATACACCTATAAAATACAAATAGATGGGAGGACTCCCCCAACAGAACAGCCCTGCGAGAGATCACTGCGGCAAAGCCCACCGAAGTCTTGTGTATGCCAGAATCTCTAATCCTAAATATAAATAAACAGCTCAGGACCGATTTGACATAAGCTTCTAAAATGAAAGCCAAAGATCAAATTAAAAAAAAGAAAAGAAAAAAAAAAGAAATTCAGTGGAAACACAAACAAGGGAAAATGGGCACAAGCTAGCTTTTTTAAAAGGTATCAGTAAGTAATTTTAGAAAGGTAAGAAGTAAATTCAATGAAAAAAAAAGAGGCTATAAAAAGAAACACTTTCAGAACAAAATACTCAGGGAAATTTGAAATAAGATCACATACATTACAGCTCAACAGAAGGACTGAAACGGAAGATAAAGGAAATGCTCCCATCAAAAAAGATAAAAAGACAGGTTAAAAATGAGAGAGAAATTATGAGAAAAAAAAAAACCAGTCCAGGAGGGCAACATACAAATGGTAAGAATTTGAGAAAGAAAATAGAACAAGCTGTGCAGCAAACCAAGAGCACCCAGATTTGAACAGGATGGCGGGGGGGAGGCATGCAAAGGGTACCTCCAGGAAAGAATGAAATACAATTATCCTAGGTTTACCTACATGAGAAATATCTACTGAGTAGCATTTTATACCTCTTGAAGAGTGTGAAAAATAACAGTTCAAAGAGAATTAATCAAATGAAAACACAAATAAGGCAACCATTAACTTCTGACTGACTGAATGATGAACGAGTCCCAGGATTCCAACTCTGATGACCACTATTATTTTTTCATTCAGCAGAGACCAAAGATACTGGAACAGTTTCTAGTCTTAAAGAGAGTAGATCTATTCTGCTCTGCATCTACTTGTTGGTAACTTTTTAGAAAATAAATTATTTTACAGGAAGTGGTCCTTCTTTTTTTACAGGGTGGGAAAGAAGGTAATTTTTAAGATGAAGTAAGTTTCACCTACTGGATAAGGTCAAGCACTCTACATGGTGAGTATGTATAGACAACTCCCCCTTCTCTGTGTACCCATGGCCTTCAGTGAACCACACCCCCCAGATCCAAAAATGACGACTGCTCTGCCTCAAGTCATATCCACGAAAAGCACTTTCTTCAAGACTCTGCTACTCCTGCCATCTTTTCAGAGGCCTCCCTAGATCACATGACCTAAAACGAGGCACTCAATTGCTACCACCACCAATTTTTCTCCATCTCCCTTCAACCCGAAGGCAAGCTTTATAAAAGCAGAGAATTTTGTCTGTTTTAGAGTCAGCTAAACTCACCTACAACTGAGTAGGTGTCAGCAAATATGTGATGGATAAACGGACGAATGGATGGGTGAACGGATGAATTAATACGGTACCTAATAGCATGCTGAACCAAACCATTTTCTTATTCATTTTCTCTTCTGTCAAGAACTGTATTCTTCCCTTTCCTCCCTTTCCTTCACTCTTTTGTATCCGTCTTATCCTAATGATGAACTATAGGATATAGACTCACAAGTAGAGAGACTTTATTTCTGACATATTTAAATTTTTCTAGGCTAGTCAGAAAACCCAGTATCCTTAAAGAGATGTATTCTGCATTCTAAAAATCTAATTTGTAAGAAACATATCTATATAAAACTCACCCATAATTATGAAAACTCCATGTACTTTTATTTATGAGCTACTTCCTCAAGAACATTCGCATTACCTAATCTTTTTTAAATGCTTATTTATTTTAAGAGAGCAAGTGAGCATGAGCAGGGGAGGGGTGTAGAAAGAGAATCCCAAGCAGGCTCCGCACTGTCAGAGCAGAGCCCGCCTCAGAGCTCGATCCCATGAACTGTGAGATCACGATCTGAGCCAAAATCAAGAGTCGGACGCTTAACCAACTGAGCCACCCAGGTGCCCCTCATGTTACCTAATCTCAATGTTATTCCTATCAGCAACTTCACAGTTGCCGGAGTCACCAAATTCTAGACTAGCTAAAGAGCTTAATGATGAACATCCAATTCAGACACACGGCGACTATGACAATAATCATGATCTTTACTAACCACTCACCCATAATGCACCCCAGCTATTCTGGAACACTGACTAGAGCACTTTTACTTTTAAAACGTACCTCTTCTCGAAGCTGCCGTTCTCGTTCCTCTTCTAGTTTTTGGATTTCAGCCAATGACAGCGTTGCCTGGGACTGACATGCTGTTGTATTGGACTGCTGGCCCCACGTGGAAGAAGAGGGAAGCTAACAAAAAGGAAGGCAGAAGAGTTCATGAGGAAATGTGGACAGGAAACAAAGAGGCAAGACTGCATTATATACAGGCAGGGAATTCATGTTTCCTTCAACTCCACTTAAACATTTAACTCAAAATTCCATCCTGCAATCCTTGTGCATATTAGAATTCTCCCAGTTTGCTTTTGAAACTTTTGTCACTACTCTAAACCTCAGATTATTTTAGAACTTAAAATATACATGGTACACTTTTATCTACCATTTCGGACTGCAAATTTGTTACACCTGGCACTAATATATATATACAACAATATACAGATATAACGAGTAAGGAGTAAAACAAAACAACCACTACATTTTTAATCCAAGGGGGCAATGAAGGACATGATATGCTACTTTTAGTGAAAAGCTGAAAGACAATATTTCTGAAGAAAAAGCTGAGGTGGGGAGCTCACAGAAGATGCCAGGCACAGTTCTTAATCAGTATTTTATAAAAGTGAATCACTGTTAACCAGGCTGTAGCTTCTAGTCATGAGCCCTAGGCTGTTTTTAATAAATAATTCTATTTTTCCTATCCTTTAAAATCACTGACTAAAATAGAGTGTAAATATTTTTTGGGTCCAGAAGACTTTAATGTTCTCAAATGCTTGATTATTTTAAGGGAATCTCTTGGTTGTCTGGGCCAAAAAAACACACACTTTAATTTTGAGACATCTTGTGGCTCTTAACAAACAAACAAAAATAACAAAAACCAAATCTAACTAGACTTGAAATATGTTTAATAAAAATCATACAAACAAAATGCCCAAAAAGCCCAAAGAAGAATGGCTCTATAGCAGAAGTCTCTGCAACCTGGAGCTGGTGGAATAAGGACGCAGTTTAAGCTGTCACTGATATTGCCAAACAGCTCTCGGAAGGAGTACCTTCAGCACTACAGAATACCACCGGTCCTGAACGTTTACGTCTGGGGCTGATAGAGGAGGTAGCAGGGGCATTTCTCTCAAAATACACCCCTGCTGTAACGGGGGAGAAGCGAGGAGGGAAGCTAAGAGAGAAAGACTGGGGACTAGGTGGGCAACATTAAGCACAAACGAACTCGTGTTACCCACAGGAAATGACATATTGGAAGGCACTATCAAGATCAAATGAGGCAGCAGATCTCAAACACAACAGCAGCATTCGGGAGGGCCTGTGAAAATGCAGATGCCCTGGCCCCACATTCGATGAATCAGAAGATCCAAAGGTGAGGCCAGAGAATTTATATGTTTTGAATTCTGATGCATTCAGCCAGTAACCCCCAAAGCTATCTCAAATCCCAGATGTGTCACCCCAGCGTACCCTAGGAACCAATCCCCAGCCCTCTTCAGAGCCTCAGTCAGCACGGGAAGAGATGCACTCTCCCTCCACAAGATGGCCTGTTCCCCCTTCCGGCACCTCCGAGTTCCTTCCCACCGCTGCGCCAAAATACGCTTCACTGTACTCTATGCTCCTGACTCACAGGTCTGCTCTGTGGACTAATGGAGAACAAAGCCGTCTTCTTCACATGACGGACAAATGTCTGCAGATCCCTATCATTTTCTTTAAGTCTTATTTGCGCATAGGAAATGATATCCCATCGCTCCGTCAACACTGCCTCAGGTCATTTTCCAACTCAACCAATGTCCTGTACTGCCCACTCAGAGAACTACAGTTTATCAATCATACTTTTCAGAACAACTCACTCCCAAATCAGAAACAACTAATAGGGAGTTCAGCACATTCTTTATCACCTGAATGCCTCGTATCTTTCACTGAGGTAAGAAAATTTACTATTTTTTTCTGCCATGATATTGCTACCTTACTTTCCATCACTGTACTTTATTTTGAAAAATAACCATTACACCTCTGCTAGGATAGTACAAAGTGCTCTGCAGACCCTCTCCCCAGCAAAATGGGTGAAAGTTCCTTCTCAAAAAATTACTTAAAGCCTCTGGAAGTGAACATACAGGAATACGAAGAAACAGGTCTTCAAGAAAACCTGGTAAAACTCGGTAAGAACTGAGAGTCTGCGGTACTTGCACCGAGATCCGTCCACTCTCTCCTGACTCCCAGCTCAGCCAGACAGAAGCGCCACTCCAGATGAGCGTAGCTCAGAACACAGGCCCCCTGTCCCTGTCAAGCCCAGTTGGTGGGCCAGCTTCTTACAAAGAGCACAACACCAGCATGTCCCCTCCTGGCTACAGCTACCTGCTGCAAAGGTGAAGGCACCGGCAAGGACAGCTGGGGGGGGGGGGGGGGGGGCTTCTTATGCCCAGCCCCCAACTTGTGGAATGGAAACTCCCTTGAGTACAGTGCCACCAGGGCTACTAGGGTCCTGAGTGCCACTGCCCTGACTCAAAAGGCTACCATACCACCGGCAGAGCCAAGCCAAGCAAAATCGAGGCCGCTGTCCCTCCCCCAAGGGTTCAATTCCTAAGCAGAGTACCACTTAGAAAAGCACACCACTGTCACCAGCGCCAGAGCTGTGACTCATACTTTTGCCTTGGGGTGGAGGTGAGAGGAACAGATGGGAATATGCAGAGTTCCGGACCTCTTCCTAAAGGAATGGACTTTATTCGTAACAGACTGCGGAGAATGAGAAGTCCAAGCCAAAGGGCGCTTTTAAGAACAGTGGAGGCTGGGTGAAAGGCAACCGGGAGGAGATCAGTAGATTTACTGGACATGCACAGGTTAAACTGCGCGCCCCTACTCTGTCTCAGGGAACCAAGGAAATTGCCGAAAGAGGTTCTCCTGGGGTCAGAAACAATCTCAAAAATAGACCTCAGGAAGTGTCTCTTCAAAGAAGCCTGAATTTCACTGGATCAGTTGGTGAAGCAATCTACGCCCCAGGGCACTTCTGAGAACAGGAAAGCAATGCAGGTAGCAATCAGTGGAGGTTAACAGTTAGACAAAGCTACAGACAAAGCTAGAAAAAGATAATCAAAGAGTCCTGCCAAAACCAGGGATCCCAGAGTGACCATGGGCATGCCTGAGGAGCAGCAGCAGATTTCCATCCACCCTGTTGGGGAGGCAGTGAGAGACTGGGACGTCACTAAATTAATTCAGTCAGGCACAAAACAATGATGGGGCTTGCAGGACCAGTAACCAGAGTTCCTACAACATATTATCAAAAACAAGTCCAGTTTCCAACAAAATAATATGAGAACTGTAAAGCGACAAGAAAGAATGGCCTATACGCCAGGAAAGAAGCTGGCAACCACCTACAAAAGTGACCAGATGTCAGATTTAACAAAAACATCCAAGTTTTATAAATACGTTCAGAGAACTAAACAAAACCTTGACTGAAGTGGTAAAGGAAGGCATGATGACAATGTCAAAACAAAGAATAGCAATAAAGTGATAAAGATTATTTCTAGACCAGAAGGAAATCCTGGAGTTTGAAAGCCGGGTAACTAAAATGAGAAATCGCTAGAGGAACTAAAAGTATATCTGAACTGGTCAAAGAAATTAATGAAACTTGCAGATCAACAGAGATCACACAATCCAAAAAACCGACTGAAAGAAAGAATGAAGAGAAACGAAGACAGCCTGAGAGAAATGGGAAACATCACTGAGCACACCAACATGTGCACAATACAAGTAGCAGGAGAGGAGAGAAAGGAGCAGAAAAAATATCTGAAGAAACCATGGCTGAAATTTATTTTAAAACATTAATTTATACATCCAGGAAGCTTAACTATAACAAGATAAACACAGAGATCCATAATTAGACATTACTATGGTAAAAATGCTGAAAGCCAAAAAGGAGAAAATCTTAGGGGGTCTGGGTGGCTCAGTCAGTTGAGCATCGACTCTAGATTTTGGTTCAGTCGTGGGATCGAGCCTTGCACTGCTTCCCCCCCCCCCTCCGCCCCCAAGCTGTGTGTGGAGCTTGCTTGGAATTCTCTCTCTCCCTCTCTCTGTCTGGCCCTCCCCTGCTCACTCACACGTGTGAGTTATTTAAAAACATAGAATAGAATAGAATAGAATAGAATAGAATAGAATAGAATAGAATAGGGATGCCTCTGCCTTTAAAAAATAAAGACATCATTACTTCAATATTCCACTTTCAAAAACAGACCAATTAGGTGGAGATCAACAAGCAACTAGGTGACACTATAATAACCAATTGGACCTGAAAGACATCTATATATAACACCCGAGCCAGCAACAGTAGAATATACATTCTTCTCAAAGAAAGATCTCCAGGATACATCTAATGAAGGTAAAACCTAAGACATAATATCAACTTCAATAATTCATTTAAAGGGAAAAACAGCCGTGCCTGGCTGGCTCAGTCAGTAGAGTGACTCTTGATCTCAGGGTCATGAGTTCAAGCCCCACATTGGGTATGGAGCCTACTTAAAATACAAACATAAAGTAAAATAAAATAAAAATAAAAACATAAAGTACGTTCTCTGATCACAATGAATGAGAAATAAGTAACAAAAAAGAAATTCTGGAAACTCACAAATCAGTAGAAATTAAACAAAACACTTCTACATAACCAATGAGTCCCAGAACAAATCAAAACTTAGGGGTAGCACCTAAACCATACTTAGAGGGAAATTTCTAACTGCAAATGACCATCTGAACAAGATGTCACATCAATAAACTAACCTGCTACACCTTAAAATACTAGAAAAAGAGAGGAAATTAAACTTAAAGCAAGCAGAAAAAAATAATAAAATTAGAGAAGTTAAACAGATATAATAGGAACAGGTCAGTAGAATCAAAGGCTGGTTCTTTAAAAAGATCAACAAAATTAACTTAGCTCGACTGTCCAAGAAAAGAGAGAAGACTCAAATTATTACAATCAGGAAAGAAAGAAGGACCTCACTGCTGATCTTAAAGAAACAAAAAGGGATATAAAGGAATACCAACACCAGCTGTCTGCCACTCAGATAACCCAGATGAAGATGACAGATTCCTATAAAACTATAAACTATGGGGCTGCCCAGGTGGCTCAGTCAATTAAGTGTCAACTCGATTTCGGCTCAGGTTGTGATCTTACAGTTTGTGAGTTCAAGCCCCACGTCCAGCTCTGCACTGACAGCACAGAGCCTGCTGGGGATTCTCTCTCTTTCCCTCTCTCTCTCTCTCTCTGCCCACTCCTACCCCCCACCCCACTTGCACTGTCTTTCTCTCTTTCTCAGAATAAACTTAAATAAAAAGATTGTAAAGATGCAAACTACCAAAAACTTACTCGAGAAGAAACAGACAAGCTAAATAGACCTGTTAAGAAGCAAATATATAGAATTAGTAATCAAACAACTATCCACAAAAAAAAACCTAGGCCAAATGGTTTAACTGCCCAATTCTACAGAACATTTAAAGAAGTAATACCACTTCTTCACAAACTCTCCCAGAGTACAGAAGAGGAAACATTTCTCAACTCATTTTTCAGGGCCAGTATTGCTCGACATCATTAGTCATCAGAGAAATGCAAACCAAAACCACAATGAGATACCATGTCACACCTACAAGAATGGCTATAATCAAAAAGTCAGATAATAAGGATTAATGAGGATGTGGAGATATGTGAATCCCCATATACTGCTGGTGGTAATGGAAAATGGTGCAGCCACTTTGGAAAATAGTCTGGTAGTTCCACAAACCATCAAATCTAGTTCTCTTATGACCCAGCAATTCCACTCCTAGGTATATACAACTACATAAAAGCTCGCCCGTGAATATTGATTTATAGCAGCAATACTCACAACAGCCAAAAGATAGAAACCTCTCAAATGTCCATCAACTGATGAATACAAATGCAGGATGTCCATACCATGGAATATTATTCAACCATAAAAAGGAATGAAGTACTGAGCCGTACTACAGTGTAAGTGAACCTTGAAACCATTACGCTAATTGAATGAAGTCAGTCACAAAAGAACGTAGATTATATGATTCCATGTATTTCAAATGTCTAGAACAGGCAAACCTATAAAGAGAGAAAGTAAGTTAGGGGTAACTTTGGGCTGGGAGAATAGGGAGTAGGGTGTGACCGCCAAAGGATTTTTGGAGGAGGGGCCTAGGGTGGTATTGAAAATGTTAAAGTCCACTGTGGTAATGGTTGCACTTATCTGTGAATATACTAAAACTACTGAATTGTATACTTTGGTTTAATCATGCGGTATGTGAGCTGTATCTCAATAAAACCATCTTTAAAAAACCTTTTTCAGGAGAGCCTTTAGCCATTCCTCATAACTGAATCTCAAATTCTTTATCTTCGTGCAGAATGTTGATCTATAAAATATTGGAAGATAGCAAGCCAAAGCCAGACACACAACAGATACAGTCAGAGAAGTCAGAGATCTGGAGGTTACCCGTGACTTTTCTTCCCCCTCAGCCCCACCTTCTTATCAGTCACCATATTCTATGACGTGGCCTCCAGGCCCTGAAGACACAGACATATGGGTTCTAATACAGGGCTCTGCTCTCGCTCCTGAACATTTTTACTCTGGTAAAACACAGGTATCCACACCTAAGCTTTTAAGCGTGGCTGTGAAGATGAAATGATGTCACGTACGGAAAGCTGGCGTCCAGTGCTTGACACAAAGCAAGCACTCGATAATCGGTGCTATCTTCAATTCCTCCCTTCCAATCCCATTATCGCCGCCTTCTCCTTCCGCACTGCTCCATCAGCCCCTTGCAATCACTCTGCTGACCTCGTTTTGCTCCTTCCAAATTCATCTTCCACTTAGATTTGCTCCTGCACATCTGACGGTGCTATTTCCTAGCTGAAAACACTCGAGTGGCCCACTCGGTTTTACACGCCTTTAAGTCCCAGTTCTCTAATAGAGCATATACGAGCCACGGTGACCGGGACCCTGCCCACGCTTCCCTCACACCTCACTCTCCAACAACAGTAACCACTTTCTAAATTCCCCCCGAAGTACCACAGTGTTTCTGAACTTCATTCCTCTGCTCACCCCAGGTCTTCTCGCTCAAAAACCCCCTCCATTCTCCAAACTGCCTGTTGGGCTTTTTCTTTTTTTTTTTTTTTTTTTAATTTTCCCTCCCTAATACCTCAGTTTAAAAGTTATCATTTTCTAGCAAGTCTTTCCCAACTTCCCATGTGGACAGTGGCTCTCACATTTTAGTAAGCATCAGAACTCCTGGAGGCTTTGTTTGAACATAGATTGCTGCATCCCACCCCAAGAGGTTCTGGAGTGGGTCTCCTGAGTATCTGCATTCCTAACAAATTCCCAGGGGCTCATACTCTGAGAACCGCTGCCTGATGCCATCTCTCTCATTACGCTCACCACTCTGTACTCGAGTGTCCCATTCCTATGTCTTTCTCCTGTGAACCCCTGAAGACAGAACACACTAAACCACACTGCTAACCACAGACCCCGTGTAAAGTTATGTGGGCCCTGCCACAAAGCTGTCCCTCTCTCCCAATTACTCTCACTCCATCACTCGTGCCACAACTTTATGGTCACCAAAGGCTTCCTCTCTAGGAGCCTCCCCAGATCTCCCTCTGTGCCTCATTTCCAGAAGGTCACCAAGTCTTGCTGGCTGCTATTAAGAGGGAGAGGGGGAGGGGGAGGGGGAGGGGGAGGGGGAGGGGGAGGGGGAGGGGGAGGGGGAGGGGGAGGGGGAGGGGGAGGGGGAGGGGGAGGGGGAGGGGGGGGGAGAGGAGATGGGAAGAGAATCCTAAGCAGTATCCATGCTCAGCACAGAGCCTGACATAGGGCTTGATCCTACGACCCTGAAATCATGACCTGAGCCGAAATCAAGAGTTAGACGCTCAACCAACTGAGCCACCAAGGCGCCCCTAGAGCATGTGACTTTTGATCTTGGGGTGGCGAGTTCAGGCCCCACACTGGGCATGAAGCTTCCTTAGGGGAAAAACAAAGGAAGCCACAGTGGTAACATTCAGAGTAAAGAAAGCACACTGCGCCACTGCTCCTGCCGCTGCTGGCATCCACCTCCGAACACCGGCGAGCAGCGTGTGTGGTGGGCGTCCGGGCTTCACCTTCATTTGCGCCAGCTGCTGCTGCTGCTGCTGCTGCTGCAGCCTCCGGAGGGCCTCTTGCTGCTGCTGCCTCTGGCGCATTAACTCCTTCTGCCGCTGCAGCTCCAGCTCCTTCCTCTTCCGCTCCTCCTCTTCGTGCCGGAGTCGGGCCGCCTCCTCTTCCATTCTCAGCCGGTTCTCCTCTAATCGACGCTGGGCTTCTTCTTCTTCCCGGGCCCATTTTGCAGCCTCCTCCTCCTTCCCAGAAAGAAAAATAAAAGAGAATACAATTTGTTTAAAAAAAAAAAAAAAAAAAAAGTCCGAATCACTTTTAAAGGCTTTTGTCAAAAAGCTATAGATACACCAGAAAAATCAGGAACTTTGTTTATGATGATGTGAGACGGAAGATTTCTTTTAAAATCTATTTACAATAGCCACAAAAGCCTAGAATGCTCACAGGATAAAATTATAATTTATTTGCTAATTTCGTCATAAAAGAAATGTCACTTTGACCATTTGTAGTAAGTACTGATCTAAGAGATCACCCGCCAACTGTAGCAAAGCTTCTGGCGACTGTTCCTCCGTTAAGGCAGAGTTAGCTTTTCAGGATGCCGAGTTTGAAAACCTACCAGGACCTTGCAAGGACAGATTACCAGGAAAGCCTCACCCAGTTGTGGAACCAGAGCAACCTTACAAGATCATTTAAATTCCATCCCTGAGTCACACCTCTGGAGGTCCCACAGGTCCTTTGGAACATCTCTCCTTGACCTATTATCCCTCCCTCTACTACTCTGTCCTGTCCTTGGCTCATTTTCCTTCTGCTTCCCTTCTTCAAAGTCATTCCACTATGCCCTCTGGAACGCTCCTCACCTCCCTCCACAGAGTCTGCTTACTGGGCCTACAGTGCTGTGTTTTTCCTGATAGCACATTCCCCTTCATTTTCCAAAACTGAAGGCAGATGTCAACTACTCTATGAATGACTTCCCTAGTCTTTAGGAGACAGACTTCCCTTCTGCCTTTTTTCTTTCCTTTTTTTTTTTTAAATAGCCTTCACGTCCAGCGTGGAGCCCAAGGCAAGACTTGAACTGACGACTCTGAGATCAAGACCTGAGCTGAGATCAAGACTTAGACACTTAACCAACTGAACCACCCAGACACCTCCCTGCTCCCCCACCTTTTCATGATCTCCAATTATACCCTGTCCTCCTGTTTGCTCCTATCCCACCTGTGTCAACAATTATTTCTACCTATCCAACAACCATTCCTTTTAGGCGTCTTCCTTATAGACAGAGGCTCTATGTCACCTCAGAGGTCCAAAATGCCAGATTTTGCTTCCAATGTAACTAGAATCATGTGATATGATTTAGGCCAAAGGGATGCCTGCTGGAAGGCTTCTAGAGAAGATATTCTTCTGAAACAAAAGCAGCACAAGAGAAGGGCCATTCCCTTACAGGCTTTCCAAGGATATGGTATACAAAACGCCTAATCGGGACATGAAAAATCTAAAGTTAAAAGTCAACCCACCTAAAAAACAAAGCAGAAGTCTGCAAAGGACGTGGATCCTATGTGACACCTCTGAGTTACTCAAGTCGTAACTGCCTTACTTGACATGTGATCTGTTGTTTAAACTATTTTAATGGGTGATGGGCATTGGGGAGGGCACCTGTTGGGATGAGCACTGGGTGTTGTATGGAAACCAATTTGACAACAAATTATATTTAATAATAAAAAAAACAACTATTTTTAGGTGAATACTTTGGTGTTGCAGCTGATGTATCCTAACTGTGGCATTTATTTCTTGTACAATCATCACCAACATAGCCTGTGAACTTCTGAGGACAGAAACAATTTCTTTAAAAGTTTCACACTCTACCAGAGAAACATGCCCAGTAAGCGGCATATAGTACCTCAACCAAACATGTTAACTGTTAAATGAATAAACCAAATGACAAATCAATACACAATCTACCCTTGAGGCTCTCTACCTCTAATTGTATTTAGGTTGTTCAGAGTTTCAATCCAGAATTTAGCCAAAAGCAGGTTATCTCCAGCTTGCGTCAATCTACACCTAGAAGTGTGGATTGCCCATAGTAATTTCCTTCCAGAGAGTACAGTATGTGGGGACAAGAGTAACTTTACAGCAGAGAAAACAAACAAGCATGGCCGCAGCCAGGTGACCAAGGTCTACACCAGTAGTCATTAGTCATGTTGATAATATGCACCCTTGATAGAGGATGATGAAAATGGCACTTTGCCTTTGTGTGATCTACTTTACAAAAGCCATAACCTCAGTTTAATTGTGAGAAAAACGTCAGATAAATTCCAATAGAGGGTTAACCTAATAGTGACCATTAATTATTCCTTAAAACTGTCAAAGTCATCAAAAACAAGGAAAGCCTGAAAAACTGTCACAGTGAAGAAGCAGCTAAGGAGACAACTAAATGTACTATTTTGGATTTGGGATCTGGGAACAGAAAAAGAACATTGGGGGGAAACTGAGGAAATGTGAAAAAACCATAGACTTTAGTTTAAAATAACGGATCAACATTGGTTTACTGTTGACAAATGTACCGTACTAACGTAAGATAATACTAGAAGAAACCATATTATCAACCGAACGTTTTTGAAAATCTAATACTGTTCTAAAAATAAAGTCTCCTAAATTTAAAAAAAAAAACCAAAGTTCTTAAACATTAAAAGGAAATGCTTTAGGGGTTCTGGCTGGCTGCAGAGGCAGAATGGCCTGGCTGGCCTGGGACTGGATAGTGGTGACTGCTCATAGCCTGTGAAAATACCACGCAGCACTGAACAGTGCACTTTAAAAAACTGCAGAGCACCCTCAAGCAGAAGCAGTGAACTTGCAGATCTCACAGCTGGTATTTTAAAGGCCTTTAGATTTCTGTCCAGTATTCTGAGGGTTTCTTGGTTCTTTGAGATTTCATTCAGCTTTTATAATTACATGTGGAACAGTCATTATAAAAGTAGTAAGAGTCAGGTCTCACGGTAATTTTAAGTCAACAGGCCATCCTCACATCCAAACACTTTCTAATCACAAACCCTAGCTTCAAAGAAGCAATGAGAAGAGCAAGCCAGGTGTCACCTGCTTGCGTAACAACTCCTCCTGCTTCCGCCTTTCCTCCTCCTCTCTCCTCCTCTCTTCCAGTCTCCTAAGAGCTTCTTCTTGCTGTTGTCTTTCTTCCTCTTCTCGCTGTCGCCTTAATGCAATTTCTTGCTCCCTTTGACGTCGCAGAGCTTCTTCCTAAATTAAAAAAAAAAAAAAAAAAAAAAAGGTGTGTGGGGTGGGGAGGGAGGACAAGGGAGGGAGGGAGAGAGAGGAAGAGAGAGAAAAACTCTGGATCTCAATATATCCCATTATAATTTGAAAAGAAATAGACTATGTGCTAAGGTTCTTTAACAGTAAATATAAAAAGGATATAATCAGGATCTAGAGTAAAAAGTAAGTATGTGAGTTAGGAGACAGACATATCAACCATTAAAATAATTTGTATTTGAAGTATTAGTAGTTACACAGCACTATAATGAGAGTCTACCCTGGATTCTACATTAGCTACATCATTTACTGATTAACCCCAGAAAGGGCCACATGAGGCCTCACACTTTGGTTTCTCTGCTGGTACCATTAGTCCTCCTTTATCTATCAATCAATCAATCAATCAATCATTCAATCGGGAACCTAGAACACAGATCAAATCACCATAGCAATCCAAAATGCCTGGTGTCGTAGGAATAAGCTCTCTAGTCAGAAGTACTGAGTAAAGCCATGTATTCTAGAACGTATTCTGAAGAACAAAGTCGCAAGTACACAGAAAAGGGTCTCATCGTCAAAATAATTTAGGAAATACTGAGCAACACAGGACTCAACTGATTTCTTTACTGCAATACTTCTTAGAGCCCTTACAAGCTAGTGTAGAATGTAACTCTAAGAAGTATTAGTAGTTCAGATCTAATTTCAGCATGGACCTTTTTGTTTTTCACAGAGTACTTCTTGGGGCCAACAATGGGATGAAATGTGAGATAGCACTGCACTTAGGAGCTATTTCAGAGTGGATTCTTTCAACTGGGATAAGTAAAAAATCCCAACAGAGAAACAGGTCAAGCAAATGAAAAGAGAATTCACAAAAAAAGATACATAAGTGGTTAAAATACATGAAAACCATTCGACACTGGTCATAAATACTTAAGTCGAGCTTCCCATTGAGTGTGGAGCCTGCTTAAGATTTTCTCTCTCTCCCTCTCTCTGCCCCTCTCCCCTGCTCTCTCTCTAATAAGTAAATAAAAAGAAACAAACAAACAAACAAACAAACAAATAAATAAATAAATAAATAAGCAAAGACTTAGTTACTTCTGAAATCTAACTGAAAATATTAAAAAAAAAAAAAAAGCAACTCCAGATCTACCCGGACTGAAACTAGCAGCAGGGGCTGCTAGTGGGTAACAGACATTTATTCTAAAGGAAGTGACTCTCCTAAATTTCTAATCTCGATCCGGCTGTTAACTCCTTCCCAACTTCAAGAGACCGTCTCCGAGAACCATGAAATCTGGTCTAGGGCTAATGCTGGGGTCGGCGCTCTCCAAGGTATACCTGTTTCCTTCGGGCGAGCTCTTCCTCTTCCCGCCTCTTCCTTTCTTCCTCCTGCTGCCTCCGAAGGATTTCCTCCTGTTGTCTCCGAAGTTCTTCTTGCCTCTTTCGCTCCTCCTCCTCCCGCTTTGCCCTCATTTCTGCCTCTCTTCTCTCCTGTTCTAGCTGTGATGACATGAAAATACTCTTAGAAACTTAAAGCCAAGCACAGAAACACTCCAACGTGACTGACCACTGCCATTAAGAGAAACGGGAAGGTGCAGACACTACACCACTCACAGGTGCCTGTACTGCAGCTGAGTGATGAAACCAGCTCTGTAAGAACTAAGCTCTGGGGGCACCTGGGTGGCCCAGTTGATTAAGCGTCTGACTCTTGATCTTGGCTAAGGTCATGATCTCATGGCTTCATGAGTTTGAGCCCCACAGCGGGCTCTGTGCTGACAGCACAGAGCCTGCTTAGGATAGTCTCATTCTCATATTCTCTCTCTCTCTCTCTCGTCCCCCTCTCCCACTCGTGCGCTCGCTCTCTCTCTCTCTCTCTCTCTCTCAAAAAATAAACTTCAAAAAAGAAAAACGAGAACCAAGCTCTGATATGTCCCAATAAGCAGAACAGTGTTCTGCTCTTCCAAATTGAATGCACTCTCCCTGACATTTACCTGCCTCCTCGCTCCACACTACCATACCTGATCTTCTAGGGATGGGTGAAAGTGGCCAATACAAGAGTCACGTCAGAATTCTTTTGGGGCAGCACCTCTTTGCTCATCTCTAACAAAGGATTTTCTGACTGAAGATCTACTGATTTTCTTCACATGTACTGAAGATTTTCTGACTGAAGTGTCTACACTGTTAGGCTTCAACAGCAATGTTATAAAGCTGGTAGCATGAATCACAGAGTTCTTTAAAATTTGAAGAACTACCACTTAACAAATTCTATCATTTACGGTTCTGAGATACCAGCTCAACCCAGGCCCTAGTCTCCAAGCCCAGCCCACGGCCACACGTACATTTCAGGCCTTCACTTCCTTTTTTTTTTTTTTTTTTTTTTAAGAGGCAGTAGGCAAGCACATGCATGAGCAGGGGACAGGGACAGAGGGAGGGAGGAAGGGAGGGAGGGAGGGAGGGAGGGAAAGAGAGAATGAATGAATGAATGAATGAATGAATGAATTAATTAATCTATTTCAAGCAGGATCCTCACTGTCAGCACACAGCCCAATGCAGGGCTTGATCTCATGACCTGAGCCAAAACCAAGAGTCAGATGCTCAACTGACTGAGCCACTCAGGCGCCCCTGAGCCTTCACTCTCTCAACCACATTTCTAAGAGTCCCTTACTTGTCTTCCCAGCATACAGTTTTGCCCACATTCCCCAGCACAACATCTTAAGCTCCACCAAAAAAAAAAAAAAAAAAAAAAAAAAAAAATCACTCCCGGGCTTACATTTAACATCATCCTTCACCTTGAAAATAAATCCTTACTCTCTAACATGACATGTCTAAGGGCGCTCATGACTGGCCTGCCTCATCTTAGCCTTCTCATCATGTATCCCTCAGACACACCATGGCTCCAAGCCAGACCAAATTATTTAGCTGCTTCCTGAACCAGTATGTTCTCAGGCATTTCTGAGCCATTACAGGAATTATTTCTTTCAAGTGGGTTAGATTCTACTATTCTTCAACTGGAAATTAGTGTATGTATTTCTGTCCATCAGCAGTGTCGCCCAATTCATGATGCCCACCTAAGTGGGTGAGAGTAGGTAGTATTTTGTAACTGTGTTACTTGCCTGATTGTCATTGCCCTCGCTCCTTCAACACACATACCCCAGACACAAAAGACTGCAAATTCCTATCCTTTATCCCACGTGTTCCCAGCACAAAGCACTACAGTACTAGAAAACTCTCAAGAATTATTTGAATTATGGTCTCTCACTTGTTTATGGAGACAGACTCTGACCATGAACTCTTTCTACATTCTGGGCACTCTAAGGAGACTGTCACTACTGCAGAGGATAAGAACACATTAAGTATAAAATAGGAACGAGATTTTCCCTGAGGAATGAGAACCCAAAAGTCATTACAATGACATAAGTGTTGATAAGACATCCTCAGCTGGCAAGATTCCTTGCTCCTCCAGAAAATGTGAATGGAACATAGAATCTAATGTTAATGTTGGAACTTTTCAGCCACATGTCTGGAGACACTAAGAAATATAAACTAACATCATTATAAAGATTCGGTGTGGGAATTCAAGCCATAAATCAAGGATCTAATAAGAATGCAGTGTATATTTTCTTAGGTTTTAGTATTTGTAACAGGTGTTTACACCATGAATAATGTAATTAAAGTATCCATATAATCATAATCATAAATGGGTTAACCAACCAATTTTAATTGATTTAATTTAAACTTGCTAATTTTAATTGTTTGAGGTCTTTTCTGGGAGAAAAGGGAATAATAAGGTTAGAATACGAACGTGCTTATAACAGGTAAGTACAGTAAACTAACAGGGCAAAGTCTAAGTGGCCAGAGAGACAGAGATGTCAGTAAACAAATCCCTGTGTCTGACAGCTTGGAAAGCATGCTTCATTACAGAAGAATGAGGTTCAGACCTTTGCAGCTTTGGCCTTCTCCATCTGCTGAAGCTGTTCAAGGGCAGGTCCTGGAGTCGTGGTGTCAAGGGGAAGATCCCATACACTACCACCTTCCCAAACTGTAAGACAACAAGGGTTAAAATGAGGAATATCAGAGCTTATGTACACGGTCACATCTCCACAAGCATAATGAAAAAAGCTATTTCCCTGTCCCTGAATAAGCTCCATCATA
Source organism: Panthera tigris (assembly GCF_018350195.1). Lineage (NCBI taxonomy): Eukaryota > Metazoa > Chordata > Mammalia > Carnivora > Felidae > Panthera > Panthera tigris. Next base: position 212,749,235 of record NC_056667.1, on the reverse strand, counting down.
CAAATCTGGGCTGCTTTTAGGTAGACTGAACTGCATATGGGCTCTGGTTTAAATCAGTATCCTTCAACACATCTGGAAGAAAAGAAATTACCAGGCATGTACTGGGAAACTAATTTCATCCTCAAAAACCCTACTTCTGTTCACACACCCCATTCTTACTGATGAACATGCTAAGGGTTGGGGGTAGTTCTGTAACATTCCCAAGGACACATACCATGCACATGGCCATGCCAGGATTTAAATCCCAGTGCATTAGACCCTAAAGCCCACAGTATTCCCAGTAGCCATACAACCTCTTATCGCAAACCAAGAGGAGTGGGGCCAAGAGAGGTATGTAACTGTGAAACTGGAGAGAACTGAGTAGTTGCATGATACTGTGAATGTGTTCTATGCCACTGAATTGTTCATCTAAAAATGATTAATTTGGGGGCGCCTGGGTGGCTCAGTCTGTTAGGCGTCCAATGTGGGCTCAGGTCATGATCTCGTGGCTCATGAGTTTGAGCCCCACATCAGGCTCTGTCTGATAGCTCAAAGCCTGGAACCTGCTTCAAATTCTGTGTCTCCCTTTCTCTCTGCCCCTCTCCTGCTCATTCTGTCTTTCAAAAATAAATAAGCATTAAAAAATTTTTCTTGGGGCACCAAGGTGGCTCAGTCAGTTGAGCATCCGACTTTGGCTCAGGTCATGATCACTCAGTTTGTGGCTTCAAGCCCTTTGTCGTGTGCTCTGTACCGACAGCTTAGAGCCTAGAGCCTGCTTCGGATTCTGTGTCTCCCCCTCCCCAGCTCATGCTGTCTGCCTATCTGTCTGTCTGTCTGTCTCTCTCTCTCAAAAATAAATAAACATCAAAAAAATTTTTTAATTTTCTTAAATCGTTAATTTTATGTTATATGAATTTCATGCCAAAGAGAAAGAGGTACAGCTGGAGGAGGGGAGGCCTCTGGAAAAGCTGGGCAAGTCTCACAAATCACAATGGGTCCTGCTGACCTGAAAGGCAGCACAGGGTCAAATGCAGAAGTAAACAAATAGATAAAGTCTTCTGAGTCTGCCTTCCTACTGCCAGCAAAAGGTCCACGGACACCACTTTTCAGCAATCTCTATTCCCTACACTCCTATTTCTATACTATAAATTATTGTTTGTATAAAACCAATGGACAATTTTAAAGGGCCTTGACTGTATCATACCCAAAAAGAAACTGTTCAATAAGGTACTTAAAAATACTTCTCCCAACACTGGAGAATATCTTAACATCACAACTATAAATGACTACCAAAAAAAATCAAGTACACAGAGCAGGAAAAGTTGATGATAATCAGTCCTTCTCCTGCTATAATCCCCAAGATCAATGTTAGTAAAAGAACTATAGCCTGAATAGCTCAATGGCTCTAAGAAAAATCCGCCAATCTTGTGAGTTTGAGCCCTGCATCAGGCTCTGTGCTGACAGCTCAGAGCCTAGAGCCTGCTCCAGATTCTATATGTGCGTGTGTCTCTCTCTGCCCTTCCCCACTTGTGCTCTCTTTCTCTAAAAAATAAACATTAAAAAAAGAAAGAAAGAAAAGAAAAATCTACCAATGCCCATGGTTCCTGAGAATTGTCAACATTAACTATAATCTCTTGTAAGGATTTGTCTACGGTTCAAACTACCTACTTCTGCAGGTATCAGACATTAAAAACCAAAAGTGTTCCAGCAATATCAAGGCTTTAAACAACAAAAAAAATCTCAGCCCCAAATTTCCTAATTTGATGTAAAAAGATCAGAGAATGAAATAGGGTGTTCACTTTAAAGCAAGCTTTCCTCGGGGTGCCTGGGTGGCTTCGTCGGTTAAGCGTCCGACTTAGGCTCAGATCATGATCTAATGGTTCGTGATTTTGAGCCCTGCATTGGGCTCTGTGCTAACAGCTCAGAGCCTGAAGCCTGCTTCATATTCTGTGTCTCCCTCTCTCTGTCCCTCCCCTGCTCGCGTGCGCGCTCTCTCTCTCTCAAAATTAAACAAACATCAAAAATTTTTTCAATAAAATAAAGCAGGCTTTTCTCATCCCAAAACTTCTGGGTACCTGGAGTGTTAAGCTATGTATTAACCCTTCACTCAAAAGAAGAGATGTTTTTACTAAAGCTTTTTTTTTTTCACTCTGGCAGAATAAATCTATCAAAATTTAAAACACTTTCCCACACCAATTAGAGCAACACAAAAAAGAGAGGCTAGCTCAAATTCATGAAATTTATCTACTAAAGACTTTTAGCAAATCTTTAACAGTATAGTTTCAACAGTATTTTCAGTCCTTTTCTGGGGTCTAATGAGACTCTTTGTTGAATATTCAATATAAAATGGTTCAAAAATAAATAAAATGGTTCAAAAACGGACACATTTTTTAAAAACTGAATTACAAAGTAAGAGTCTAAATCCTTGGAGCTATACTAAAGGCGAATCTAAATTTTTACCTGTAGGCTGTGAGGTTGTTGGCTGAAGCTCCCAGATAGAACCAGTATCTGGCACTGACACAGACCTAGTTACTGAAGGAATGATGTTCTGATCAGATATTCTGCAAAAAGGAAATAAAAAAATTCACGTGTTCTTGTCATTTGCAAAAAAAAAATAAAATAAAGAGAAATTTCTACATGATTTGTAGGTTTTCCAGGCAATATGGCCAGAAAACTCCTTCACTGTTTTAACTAAAATACAACACTACCAAAAAAGCATTTAGGAGAGGAACAAAGAGGCACATTCATCCCACTTCTGGAGTCAAGGTATTAACAAATGTTGATTTCTAAATAATGAATATACCGACTGTCTTGAAAAAAAAAAAAAAAAAACAAACAAAAAACACCCCAGAATAAAAAGCCAGTAGAAGTCATAGAGACAGCATGTTATAATGAAAACCCACAGACCTTAAGTCGAAAGGCTTCATTTTTTTCTATCTCTGAAGTTTTCTGTGTATTATGTCAACCAAGTCCTTCAGACTCCCAGGGTCTAAACTGGTACCTTACCACCTACCTAACCTGCTTTCCCCACAAGATGGGTTATGACTCAAAAGAGAAATGTGAAAGGCTTTGGTTAAATTGGACAGTAAGGTTTTTAGGACAGTCAGCGATACACTTGAAGGAAATACACTGAATGATAATCTGAAATCTATAATAGAAATTTAAGGCTTCAAGCATAATTTCCTTTTCCTCAGACTTATCTTAAAGGCTTTTGGGTTCTGGAAAATTTTAACTCTGTGTGGCAATGTTCGTATCTCTTTTGACATACCATGGGTGAAATGAGATTAAACTTCTAGACTATAATTTTTTTATTGCTGGTTCTATAAGAATACACTACTTCTCAAATGTTTTCTTTATTCCTTGGTTACTATTCCAAATTTATCCTCTATGAGTAAAGAGACTAAAAATGCTTCATTGACAGATTATTATTTTTAAAAACTATATCCTGTTTTTATACACAATACACAAAAATGTGTTGTGTGTGGGTATTTTGATATCAGAGTTCACACGATACCAAAATTTCCTTTCTTCTCTTTAACACATACACACACACACACACACACACACACACACACACACACACACGTACATGACCCATCATGGAGTGACCACCAACCTCATCTTCAGAGCCTGGAACTGTTGGAGAAGAAGTGCCAACTGTTGCTGCTGCTGCGAAGACAGGGCTGCTTTCTGTTGTTGAGCCAAAACCTGCGCATATTGTTGTCTTCAAAAAGTAAAATAAAGCATAACCTGTCTATCCACATTTAGTGCACTTTACTGAGACACTAAAGACACTAAAAGACACTAAAGACACTAAAAGGCCAGTCCACCACCCCCCAAAAATACCATGAGAAAGAGCTATCAAATATATTTTAACAACGCTTCATGATAATGACAGTTACACAGAAAATTGTCTACTTCATCCTAGAAAGAACTGAACTTATAGACAACATATATATCCTCAGCATGTTGTCTATAAGCGGATAGAAAAAAAAAAAATCACAAAATGTCAAAAACTGGCAAACTCTCTGAAAATAATAGCCTTTCATCAGAAACCAAGTGAAAAATAAACAGATTCAGGGAAACCGGGTGGCTTAGTTGGTTAAGCGTCTGTCTTCAGCTCAGGTCATAATCTTGTGGTTTGTGGGTTTGAGCCCCATGTTGGGCTCTGTGCTGACAGCTCAAGGCCTGGAGCCTGCTTCAGATTCTGTGCCTCTCTCTCTCTGCCCCTCCCCAGCTCATGCTCTGTCTCTCATTCTCTCAAAACTGATTAAATGTTAAAAAAAACTTTTTTAATAAAACAGAGTCAAACTAATAGCTATTTCCAAATGAAGCACCCTTTCCAAAACTAAAATCACTTGTATAAAAATTCTCAAAATTTGTTTCAGCTTGGAAAATCTGGGGTTTTTTTTCCCCCACTAGATCAGAGGTAGACAATTTTTATCTGTAAAGAGCCAGACGGTAAATATTTTAAGTTTGTAGGCCATATGCAACTACTCAACTCTTCTGCTGTAGTGCAAAAGCAGCCACAGACAATATACAAATGGGTGTGGCTATGTTCCATTAAAACTCTGCTCATAAAAACAGGTACCAAGCTGGTTTGCCAATCTTTGCACTAGATGACGGCAAATCTTACTTCCTCTACCAAAGGGACACACAATCTAAGTGATTCTGCTATCATTCCACACCACTACTAACAGTAGAAATCTTTACTTCTTCCTGCCCTCTCATCTATGTTTTTTCTCTGTGACGTTCACAGTTGAGCCAGCCATTTAGGAGGCGTTTGAGTCTTAAAATGCTTGTTGTTTCTTGCTTTAGAAGGCAAAGAGCTTGCAAGATTACAGTTATATGTCATTTTCTGCAAATTTATGGTAGGTAATAAGAAGATAAGACCAAACTCCAAATACATAGTGGTAACATGTCACTAGATGGGTACCTGAAGTATCCTATCAACTCTTAGTTCTCTGCTGTGAAAGGTGCAACTCAGGAAATTCTACCTAAAGGCACTCTGAATTCTGCACTGCCACCTACAGCATTACTGCTCTTACTGTATCAAGAACTGCTGGTACTGAAGGTGCTGCATCTGGTACAAGGCCGTGAGCTCCTGCTGCCTGGTCAGTCGTTCCTGGTCCAACTCTCCCTGGGAGCAAAGGGGTGGGAGAAGAAATACCACTGAATAAATTGCAGAGAGTCTAAAAGCCATTTACTACATATATCTGAGAGCAAACTGAATCTGAGATCTTCACATACACTCCACCTTTCTGCCCCAAACGCTTAACTATTGCAAAAACTCCGCGTCTTTAAAAGCTGAACAGTGCCACCTAGCAGAAGAAGGTGGTATCTGCATTTTAAGAGATTCCCTGTAAGGAATTTCCCATAAGGAAAGGGTCCTTACGTCAGAAGCTGTCCTCCCCTCCTACTTTTGAACCTAAATGTTGTACTGTACGTACCCCACCGTCATTACTGTAACTAAAAAAGGTATAATTTCCCAAAGTTAAAAGTGATTCTTAAATTTGGGAATCCTGTAGAAATTAGAGAAATGGAACAAAACAGAAAGGAGTAAAATTATCTAAAGCTAAAAGGGAAAAAAAAGTTAAAAGGAAATGTTACAGTAGAATATTATAATGGCTCATAATGAACAGAAAAAGCAATACAGAAGTCGGTCTTCTTAAAAACACGGAGAAATTTTTAATTTAAACAAAATACGAAAAATCTTTGAAAACTAATTCTCCACCCCAAAATTAGGTGTTTCTATTGCTATTAATACATCATGAGTTAGAAAAAATAAGCTGTTTTTTAGTTTATATTTCAAATAACATGGCTGGAATTTAAATTTTGCAAAGTTAAAACTCGGAAAAATAAAATGTTATGTAAAATGTTATGTTAAATAAAAGAAATAATAAAAGCATAAGGGTAACACAGACTACGGTAAATCATTAGTGAACAGTTTACATCTTTATTGTGCACAGATCATGGTTTGGAATGAAACATTTGATACACAGTTTCTTGGGGGTAGCGATCGTCTGAAATTCAGGGACATTTGTCTTTTCCACCATACACTGAAGATTGGAAGCTACACTAGGTTAATGTCAAATTTCTACATAAGGGGGCACCTGGCTGGCTCAGTCAGTACAGCATGTTAACTCTTGATCTTGGGGTCAAGAGTTCAAGCCCCACACTGGGTGTAGAGCTTACTTTTATTAAGGGGTGCCTGACTGGCTCAGTTGGTAGAGCATGCGACTCTTGGGGTTGCACGTTTGAGCCCCATGTTGAGTGTAGAGATTACTTAAAAATAGAATCTTTTAAAAAATAAAAATAAAATGTCTACATAAAAACCTACACTTCAAGGTATATTCATCATCCAGGTGAACTCCTATCAGGGCTATTCAGGGATTAGCAATCATAGCTGACAGAGACACAGCTTGCCATGGTTCTTCCTGTCAAGCAGTAATGGAGGCTCAGCCCCTGTAACTGGAAGTCAGGCAATGGGCAAGGGATGAACTTTCAAAAGTTCTGAGACATGCATGATAACTCATCCCAATTTCAGAGAATGGAAATAAAGTTCCAACTTGGTATATAAATTAAATGTTTATACAATAATACATAATACAATTTTCCCTTGTATTTACAACAGAAATGTCAGAAATAATTCCCCTCATCTAGGAATCTTCACTGTTCTCCAAATTACACGAGGTCTCAACCCATCATGGACTGACATCAATTACTGGGTCAAGATCAACATTTACATGTGAAAGAAGAGGAGGGGAGGGGAGGGAAGGGGAGGAGGGGAGAGAAGGGGGGGAGGGGAGGTGAGGAACCGGAAAAGGAAAAGGAAAAGGAAAAGGAGGGAGGGAAAGGAAAGAAGAGAAAGGAAAGGGAATAGAGAGGGAGAGAAGGAGGGAGGAAAGAAAGAAAGAAAGAAAGAAAGAAAGAAAGAAAGAAAGAAAGAAAGAAAGAAAGAGAAAGAAAGAAAGAAAGAAAGAAAGAAAGAAAGAAAGAAAGAAAGAAAGAAAGAAAGAAAGAAGTGCATGGCATAAAATATTATAATGGGTGCCTGGGTGGCTCAGTCAGTTAAGGGTCCAACTCTTGATCTCAGCTCAGGACGTGATCTCACGGTTTCACGAGTTCGAGCTCCACATCGGGCTCTGTGGTAACAGTGCAGAGCCTGCTTGGGATTCTCTCTCTCCTCTCTCTCTGCCCCTCCCCCATATGCACTGTTTCTCTCTGTCTCTCTCTCTCTCAAAATAAACATTAAAAAAAATTTTAAATATTTTGTGAAGCTTGTTGCACAAACATGTGTATGTGTGTACAGTTATGAATATACATACAGTATATATGAATGTACAGAGGAGTGGTGTAAAACTTTTTTTTTTTTTACTATGGGCTATGGCCAAATAAGTTTGACAGCTGCTATTCTCACCTATGAACTCCTCTGACCATAGAAGTTGTGCCCTATTTACCTTCATCTCATAAGAACCTACCACAAGGCCTAGCACAGGCCCTCAATATGCAGTTGATGAATCAATCAATGGTGAATGTTACTGCAGAAATCCAATGTTCACACTAAACGTTTTTAACTGTGGCCACTTCTGACTATGGCAGCCCCCTGACATCCCAACCTGGAGAAGGAGAAGTAAGGCAGATCCACAGCCCTCCCAAACGAACTCTATAGGAAGAGGCCCAGACGCAGCTACAGAGGAGTAGGATCTGCCCTTCAAAGGCCTTCCAGTGCCAGTACACAAGGAAGGTTACATTACGATCCAGTTTTTAGTTAACATACCAGTAACTAACATTAAACAAAGAAAAAGTCTTCAAAATATTCAAAAGCACCGGAATTGTCTATTAGCGACATTTATTTGCTTTAAGGTAAACCTAAGACAGAAAATTTATGATTCTGAAAGCAAGAGGCAAACAGAGAGGCGGGAAGGAAAGGGGAGGAGAGGAGAATGTGCATTCTAACTAGAGGCAGAAAGAAACTCCAAAGAAGTCACCTAACTGAAGCATCTTGGATAAAAGTAAGAGCTCTGGGGGGCGCCTAGAGGGATCAGTTAGTTAAGGGTCCGACTCTGGGTGTCAGCTCAGGTCTTGATCTCTACACTGCCAGCACAGAGCCTGCTTGGGATTCTCTCTCCCCCCTCTCTGCCCCTCCCCAACTTGCGCACGCACGCACACACGCACACGTGAACTCAGTATCTCTCTCTCAAAATAAATAAACTTTAAAAAAAAAAAAAAAAAAAAAAGGTAAAAGCTCTGAAGTGAGCTTAGAAAAGTAAGGAGCCAGAACATGTAGTAGCTGGTAGGCAAGTCAGGATAAGACGTTTTTTATTCTACACCTGCTGGAAAGCTACCGAAGGATTTTGTTTCTTTAGAATTTGGAGACCGGGGGCGGGGGGAGGGAGGAGGACACAGGTACTTGAGTTTTGAAAAGATCATTATGGATAGGTATGCAGTTTCCAATCAGACTGCCCACTGCCATTTCAATTGCTTTCAAAGAACTACAGTTTCTTCCTCATTAGACACAATATCTAGGTTGTGCTTACAAAGAGAAGCAAGCGTTTCTGCATCTAGCATGTGTTCTGAGTGACCTATACGGTACTTACCATATGAGGAGGGGGAGCTGGACCGGGAGAGAAGGGAACCCTTCCCCACATTTTCATGATATCACCAAGAGGTTGGAAGCTTTCATCACACGCTCTCTTCACCAATAAAGACATGGTAAAATAGCCCGCCTGAAACCATTCCGCCATCTCCTGATTATTGAAGGGACCTAGAACAGCACCATTTAAACAGAAGGGCAATAAAAATCCTTGAAGACTGAAGAGGAAAAAAATATTTCCTAAGTCTGATCCTCATCCAGAGGTACAACTTGTTTCAGGTAACACCTGTTAAATACTTGATACAATATTTTAATTCAATTTATCTCCAAAAGTGGTAAACAGGCTTCTAACTAATAAAATACAACAGAAATGATTTTGAAATAAAACTTATGTCTATATATCCCAAATTGTCTGTGGGGTTTTAATTACTTTAAGGAGCATAACTGTCTCCATCTCACTCAACTCTACAAATTCATTTGTCAGAAAAGTATAATAAAACTGAAAAATGTGTTGGTTAGACTTTGTATCACTTATGTATAAAGAATATAAACACGTAGGGCTAAATATGCTTTTTTCTAAATTTCACTTTCTGCCAGATTATTAAAGGTTAGGCAAAGTATAAATAATCAAATTAAATCAAATTATGAGGCGGACTGGTGGCTTAGTCTGTTAAGTGTCTGACTTTGGCTCAGGTCATGATCTTGCAGTTTCTGAGTTCAAGCCCTGCGTCAGGCTCTGTGCTGACAGCTCAGAGCTTGGAGCCTACTTTGGATTCTGTGTCTCAATCTCTGTCTGTCTCTCTGCCCCTCCCTGCCACTCAAAAATAACCGAGCATTAAAAAACATTAAGATAAATTATTTACGTAGGTATGACTAAATCTGGCTTAGGGTGGAGGGAGAGTAACATTCTCTACATGTTTTACAATTAAAAATCAAATATTTTACACATAAAATTAACAGATTCACACTGATCAATAACCATTCATTCATTCATTCATTCACAAATATTTACTGAATACCAATTACATGAGTCTAGGTAATGAGAATACAACAGTTAAATAAAACAAAAGCCTATAATGTCCACTTCCGGGAAGATGGAGTAGATCTACTTTTCCCTGTTCTTCCTGCTAAATACAACTAAAAACCCTAACATTATATATACAAAGGAAACAAAAGAACACTCTGAACAGTAGAGAGAAGGCAGACTGGCCTTGGTGCCTGAGGAACCACATGGAGGTGAATTCCCTGACTTTTCATTTTACTTCATATATTCCAGATTTGGAACAAAGAAACAACAAAAAACATGACCCAATATATACATCTGAAAACATGACCCAAGTATATGCTATCTACAAGAAAGTCATTTCAAATATAACAATATAGGCAGGTTGAAAATAAAAGGATAGGAAAAGGTATATCATGCAAGCATTAATCAAATTTTAAAAAAGCTAGAGTGGCTATATTAGTATTTGATAATGTAGACTTCAGAACAAAGAAAATTACCAGAGACAGAGAAGGATATTACATATTAATAAAGGGTCAATCCACCAGGAAGACACAGCAACGGTAAAAGCGTACGCACTGAACAAACCTGCAAAATATGTGAAGCAAAATCTAATAAAACTGAAAAGACAGAGAAATCTCCAGTAACAGCTGAAGGCTTCAACACCACTCTCTCAACAACTGACAGAACTAGACAGAAAACCAACAAGATTATAGAACTCAACAACACCATCAATAAGGTCCAACTGATATTTACAGAACACTCCAAGACAACAAAGTATACATTCTTTCAAGAACCCACAGAACATACAGCAAAACAAACTATATTCCGAGCCATAAATAAATCTCAATAAAATTTTAAAAGCTGAAATTATATATGATGTGTTTCAACCACAAGAAAATAAAGCTAGAAATCATTAACAGTCAGATAACAGGGAAATCTCCAAACCCTTGGAAACCACATAACACACTTCCAAATAATCCATGAGTAAAAGTGGAGGTCTCTTAGGGCAGCTGGTTGGCTCAGTTGGAGGAGCATACAACTCCTGATCTCGGGGTTGTAGAGATTACTTAAAAATAAATAAATATAGGGGCGCCTGGGTGGCGCAGTCGGTTAAGCGTCCGACTTCAGCCAGGTCACGATCTCACAGTCCGTGAGTTCGAGCCCCGCGTCAGGCTCTGGGCTGATGGTTCAGAGCCTGGAGCCTGCTTCCGATTCTGCGTCTCCCTCTCTCTCTGCCCCTCCCCCGTTCGTGCTCTGTCTCTCTCTGTCTCAAAAATAAATAAACGTTAAAAAAATTAAAAAAAAAAAAAACATATATATCTGAAGTGGAGGTCTCAACAGGAATCACAAAAAAAAAAAATACACTGAACTGAACAGAAATAAAAATACTTGTATCAAAATTTGTGGTACACAGTTAAAGAAGGGCTGAAAGAGAAATTTACAGTTTTTATTATAGCTTACATTGGAAAAGAAAGTCTCAAATCAATAATATAAGCATCCACCTCAAGAACCTAGAAAAAGAAAAGCAAAATAAACCCTAAGGAAAGGAAGGAAATAGTAAAGAGTAGAACTCAATGCAATTGAAAACAAAAAAGTGGGGGGAAAAAAATCAATGAAACAAAGTTAATTCTTTGAAAAGATCGGTAAAATTAAATCTCTAGCAAGACTGACAATGAGAAAAAGAGAAATGAACAAATTACGAACATCAGGAATAAATCACGGCCTATCACTACAGTACCTGCAAACATCAAAAAGATAGTAAGAGAATATTCTAAACAATTCTACACACACAGATTTGACATCTTAGATGAAATGGACCAATTCGTCAAAAAACACAAACCACCAAAAATCGACCCTTACTAAATCAGTAATTTAAATAGCTCTGTAACTATTCGGGATACTGAATTTGTAATTTTAAAATTCCCAAAAAACAGGGCATCTGGCTGGCTCAGTCGGTAGAGCAAGAGACTCTCAATCTCGATGTCCTGAGTTCAAGCACCATATGTTGGGCATGGAGCCTATTTTAGAAAAAAAATAAATAAAATTCCCTAAAAACAGGTACCCAGGTGGTTTCACTGGAGAATTCTCCAAAACATTTAAAGATGAATTAACACCAATTCTAAACAATCTTCCAGAAAATAGAAAAGGGAGTAACTCCCAGCTCATTTTATGAAGCTGATATTATTACCCTGATACTAAAAGCAGACAATGAGAACACCAAAAAAAAAACAAAAAAACAAAAAAACAAAAAAACAAAAAACAAACTACAGAACAACATGTCTCATGAACAGAGACACAAAAATCCTTAACTAAACATTACCAAATAGGATGCAGCAATATATAAAAAGAATTACACACCATGACCAAATGGGGTTTACTCCAAGGATGCAAAGCTGGTTCAATATTCAAAATGCACTCAATTTAATCCACCATCTTAAACTTACTAAAGAAGGAAAATCACAGGACCATAGAAACAAATGCACAAAAAGGATTTGACAAAATCCAATACCCAATCATGATAAAAACTCTCAAACAATAAGGTACTTCCTCAACTTCATAAAGAGCATCGATAAGGGTGCTGAGCCAGTGAGAGGAGCCTGCTGCTCTTGATCTCAGGGTCATGCATTTGAGCCCCATGGTGGTGTAGAAATTACTTAAAAATAAATAAATAAAAAACATCTATAAAAACCAAGCAGTTGGGGCACCTGGGTGGCTCAGCTAGGCGACCGACTTCGGCTCAGGTCATGATCTCGTAGTTTGTGAGTTCGAGCCCCGCATCGGGCTCTGTGCTGACAGCTCGAACCTAGAGCCTACTTCAGATTCTGTTCAGATTCTGTTCTCCCCTTCTCTCTACCCCTCCCCTGCTCATGCTCTGTGTCTCTCTGTCTTTCAATAATAATAAATAAATGTTAAAAAAAATTAAAAAAAAAAAAAAAAGAAAACCAAGCAGCTAACATCATACTTAATTATTAAAGACTAAGTGTTCCCCTAAGATAGGAACATAGGAAAAATAAGGCAAATATGTCTGCTCTCACCCATCATATTCAACACAGTGTTGGAAAATACAATAAGGCAACAAAAGGAAATAAAAGGCATAGATTGGAAATGAAAAATTAAAATGATCCCTGTTTGCAGATAACAATGTCTACAAAGAAAATCCTATGGAACCTACCCAAACAACAACAACAAAAACTCCTAAAACTAAGAAATGAGCTCGGCAGGTCACAGACTAATGACAAAAATCCAAAATCCAATTCTATATAGTAGGAATGAACACAAAGACACTGAAATATAATATAATAAAACTTACAATCACTCAAAAAAAAAATCAAGTAGGTACAAATCTAATAGAACATGTACAGAATCTATGCTGAAAATGACACAAGTTCATAGACTGGAAGAGTCAACATGAAAAAGATGTCAAGTCTTCAAAACAATACAGAGGTTTAACACTGTTCCTATTAAAATCTCAGCAAGATATATAAACATAGATTTCTGAACACATTTATATGGTAAATATAGACAAGACTATTCTGAAATTTATATGGAAAGGCAAAGGGAACTAGAAAAACTAAAAACTACTTTGCTAAAAAATAAACCAGGAGAAAAAAAAAAACTGGAAGAAATCCATCTACTCAATTTCAAAACATATTATATAGCTACAGTAATCAAGACTGTGATATTAGTGGCGAGACAGACACATGGATCCGTGGAATAGAAGAACACAGAAACAGACCAACATAAATATGCCCAACTGAATTTTGAGAAAGGTACAAAAGCAATTCAAAAGAGGAAAAATGGCTTTTCAACAAAAGGTTCCAGAGCAACTGGACATCCATCAGCAAAAAAATAAACTTTGACCTAATTCCCATACGTTATACAAAAATTAACTCAAAATAGATCACAGACTTAAATGAAAAAAACCTAAATTATTCTGGAAAGGAAATTTTGGGATCTGAAGCTAGGCAAAGAGTTCTTCTATTTCTGACTTAATACCAAAAACACAATCCATTAAAGGAAAAAACTAATCAACTGGACTTCATCAAAATCTAAAACTTTTGATCTGTGAAAGACTCTGTTAAGAGGATAAAAAGATTCAGACTGGGAGAAAATATCTGCAAACCACATACCTAACAAAGGGCTATTATCTAGAATATATAAGGAAGCCTCAAAACTCAAAGGTTAAAAAAGCAAATAATGAGAAAACAAGTAAAAAACATGAAGAGATCGTTTACTAAAGAGGATAAACACCAATAAACACATTAAAAGACGTCCAACATCTTTAGCTGTTAAGGAAATGCAAGCCAAAAACTAGAATGAGATACCACTATAACAAGCCCAAATGGTTAAGGTAAAAAATAGCAACATCAAATACTGTCAAGGATGTGGAGAAAATGAATCACTCACAGATTGCTGGCAGAAATACAAAAATAGTACAGCTCCTCCACAAAACAACTTGGCAGTTGCTTAAAAAAACTAAACATGTCATCACCATACAATCTAGCAATTGCACTCCTGGACATTTATGTCTCAGAGGAATGAAGAGTTGTATTAACACAAAAGCCTATCCATAAATGTTTAACAGCTTTATTATAATAGCCAGAAACTGCAACAACCCAGATGCCCTTCATGGATAAACGGTTAAACAACGATACATCTGTATCATGGATGTACTACTCAGTAAATAAAAAGAAGAAATCTACTGATACATGCAACAACCTGTATGAATCTCCAGAGAATTGTGCTGAGTGAAAACAATTTTTTTTCCATTTGATGCAAATGGATTCCATTTCTGCAAAATTCTTGAAATGACAAAATATAGAAATTGGGAAAAGATTAGTGGCTGCCAAGTGTTAAGGAGCAGGAACAGGTGGAAAGGAAATGCATGTGGGCACCCAAGGGCAATAGGAAACGAAAATGTTCTGAATCTTGGGGCACCTGGGTGGCTCAGTTAGGCGTCCGACTCTGGCTCAGGGTCATGATCTAGAGGTTCATGGGTTCAGGCCCCACATTGGGCTGTCTGCTGTCAGCACAGAGCCCGCTTCGAATCCTCTGCCTGTCCCCTCCCCTCCCCGCCTCTCTCCTGCTTGCACGTGTGCATGCTCTCTCTCTCGCTCTCTCTCTCTCTCTCTCTCTCTCTCTCTCTCTCTCTCTCTCACTCTCTGAAAAATAAACATTAAAAAAAAAGAAAAAAAATGTTCTAAATCTTAACTGTATCAAAGTCAATACATTGGCTGGATATGGTACTACAGTTTTGCATGGATTACCACTCACGGCAATTGGGTAAAGAGTACATAAAATCTCTGTAGTATTTGTTACAACTGCATGTAAAGTTGCAATTATCTCAAGTATATTTAATTAAGGCACACATCTATATTTTATTTTTTAATTTTATTTGAGAGAGACAGGGAAAGAGAGAGGAAGAGAGACTCTTAAGCAGACTCCATGCTCAGTGCAAAGCCTGATGTGGGGTTCAATCACACAACCATGGGATCATGACTTGAGCCAAAATCAAGAGTCAGATGCTCCACTGACTGAGCCACCGAGGCACCGTTCCATATATGCTTTAATTAAAACACACAGCCCTGAATTTGGAAGCACATTTTGTCTCTCCATTTGTAAGCCTTAAAATATCAAATAAACACTTTTGATTGCTTTACAAAAAAACAAAGAAAAACAAAACAAAACAAAACAAAACAAAACAAAACATACACACACATGTCCTGCTCCCAAGCACCTTCCATTCTATGGGGGTGTGAACAGGTCATGAACAAATCAGAACCAGGCAGTAATAGATGTTATGCAGGACAATAGAGGGTAAGGGGACTCAGAGTGGAAAGGGAGTTAGTATGTCACAAAGAGATCACAGGGTGTACTTGGTAAAAGAGTATCATGAAACTGACACTAATATTAGTCAATCAATTTCAGGTTATAAACAAAGAATTCAAAAGCGGAAATGAATCAACAAATTTCTTTTACAACATTCTCTACCCATTCTAACTTACCCACCATACAAATCTTTTTTAAGGGATTAGCTTTTAATATGGTACTATCCTTTCTCAGATAGTTCTTTACCATTTATGATATCAATTCCACTTGAGCAAAACATTCAGGTAAGGTCTTCTATGATTGCCATCACCTTTAATGGGAGGTAAACTGAAGTGCAGAGAAGGTAACTCTTACCTGCCCAATTAACCCGCTGGGAAGCCAGAACTAAGGGCGTCCTAAGCATTTTGTCTGCATCCCTGTTATATTTACTATCACATTCCGCCTTGTATTCAAATGATTTTCACTGGACCTCCCTCCCCCCACCACTGAAATTGCAAAGTATTATGGAAGGAACCTTTAAATAAGTAAGTAAGTAAGTAAGTAAGTGTGTGTGTATGTATGTATACACACACACACACACACACACACACACACACACACACACACACACACAAAGAAAAACTGTAAAAATTGACTTTTTCCACTATTATGCAAATTAACATTAAATAATGACCATCTTATAGGAGATAATGGCTTCAAGTAGAATGGAACGAGCTACCTTGAATTTCTCCCTGAGGATCTTTGTAATACCACTTCTGCATTGCTTCGTGCATCAATGGAATTGAGACTCCCTTAGCTCTGTGCTCTTGCAGTTTTGATGCCAATCTCTCATCATCTAGTGCGCTATCTTGGAGATAAGCCACCATCTTCTCAGCTTGCTAACAGAAAAACAAAAAAAAATGGATTGAGGAAACAAATGATCCCAAATTAATACTAGTACACTTAATAAAAATGCCTACCTTTTTTGAACGACTTGATCTGCAAAAGGTAGTACTGTGCAAGAAACACAGCAGGCAACCATTTAATTCTTCCATCAATATCATGAAAATATGTACTATCCCCACTTTATAGAGGGGGAAACTAAGGCTCAGAGAGGTCAAATCTTGCTCAGAGTCTCAAAATTATTAAGCAAAGCAAACTGAAATTAAAACACAAACTGGTAAGGATCAAAGCCCAGGCTTCTTCTAATCAACACATTAATAAGATTACTTTTAAAACCAGTAAGCCATTGGTCAATTCTGAAACGTATAATCTAAACCTGTAAAAACATGGGTGTTAATACAACAAAGGCTCAATTAATACAATTACAAAAGTTTTACAAGTTTTACTAACACACTGCCCACTTTCTTTCTTTCTTCAAGCATTTCCTGCCACCAACCACCACCCCAGAGCAAAGGAAACAGATTCTTCTGTAGAAAGCAAGTCACCATTTACATCCAACAAAGGTATACTTAATCTCAGGGAAATCTAGAGATGTGAATACGATGTTAATATCCTGAGAGTTTAACTATTCCCAGTTACACTTTAGGTAAAAAATACAGAAGACGCTGTGCCCATCCACAGCTGCTTGTATTTGCCATTTTTGGCATTCCATTAATTTCCAAAAAGAAAAAAGAAAAGCAAACAGCCAAGGGCAACCTCAGAAGAGAAAAAATAACCTGACATAATGACTACTACATAGCAGAAACTTAAAAGCATGAAATGATTTGAAAGACAATTACTCATACAAATAAATACTAGATTTAAAACAACTTTTCCAGTACATAAAATCTAATGCACAAAAGTTCCATTTCTGAATTATCTGTTTAATGCTTTTCAATTTTTATGGTGCTTTGAGAGGAGAAAAAAAGAATTACATGATTTTTACCTGCTCCAAATGTTTGAGGCCCTCTTCATCATCTGGTTCTGTGGACACACTGCCCATACCAGGAGCACCTACGACCGGCGTTTCAACTGGCCGCAGGGCAGGACGAGGACTGGGAACAGGGGGTGGAAGTATGAGAAGGGGAGAGGCTGCATCTGAAGGAATCTGGGACAGGGACTGCTGGACATCAGAAACCGTTTCTAGAGGGGAAAAAAACACAGAAACATGAAAAACCTTTAAACTATGGAGGTTCTCATGAAGAATAACTAGCTCTCCATCAAGTTGGGCCACTCACTAAATGGGCTCAACAGAAAGGTGAATGTATCAAACACTGCAGCTTTTTTTTTTTTTTTTTTTTTTTAAATTTGAGAGAGAGACAGGGTGTGGGGGGGGGGGGTGAGTGTGGGTGTGTGCGCATGCGTGCATGTATGAGCTAAGTAGGGGCAGAGAGAGAAAATGAGAATCCCAAGCAGGCTCCGCACTGTCCTCACAGAGCCCAACACAGGTCAGGAGCCCTGAGATCATGACCTGAGCCAGAATCAAGAGTTGGATGCTTAACCGACTGAGCCAACCAGGCACCCCTCACTGCAGCAACTTCTTACGGAGAAGTGTAGTATTTCTCCCTACGATGACAGCAGTTAACTCTACAGAATGACAAAATATAAGGATTAAAAGGTCCTCCTACAGTGCCTGCCTGTGTCACTACAGCATCTGCCCAACAGTGACACATCTACCTCTTGAAAACAAACAGAATCAGACCAATGTTATCTTTATAACGTGTCTCCAAATAGCAGACTGTTAACAAAGGACTGCAAATCTCCTCAAAAAATGTCGTATCTCACTATCAAAACTTTGATTAAACGTATCTGCATTTCTCTTAAATAAGAACCTATTTCAGGTGATAATAAATGTAATGCAATACATTAGTTTTTAGGATAACAAAGAGCTCTTGGGAGTCTACATGTACAGTGCAGACGGTCTTCTCAATAAGAAAAGAGACTACAAAAGAGGTTCTGTTTTGGGTCCTGTTTCTAACCTCTCAGGATGCAGGCTCTTAAAATAAAAAGGGGGATGAAAGTAATTAGATACAATTGCAGCTTCCGCTTTGGAACCTTATTGGTTCAATTACAGATAGCTTCTCCACATTCCCATTCCTCTCAGTCTTTCCTTTCTTTGCCAAACTCCTTAAAAGAACAGTCTATGCACTGCCACCCACACCTGCTACACTGTGACTTCCACTTCCACCCCTCCAACACAGCTTCTCTCCCAAAGAGAAGCAGTGACTCAAAGTCCCCAAATCCAATGGCTGTACCTAGTCCTCATCTTCCGACCTCAGTAGCCTCTGACATTATCTACCCAAGCCTAAACTAAAACCTTCTCCATTCCTTCCTTTCTCTTCACTCTAGTCCACTCTTGTCTCTGAAGATTTTTCTCTGGCTACTCTTTACCTACCCTCTAAAAATGGGAATTTAGCCCTAGATGCCTGATACACATATCCTTTATCTCCCTCACAGATTATCAATCTAGAGTTTTCATCTTTAATGCACATCTATGAAGCTTTCTCAAAATACACACATCCGGACTCCATCCTAGGATCTCCTAGAGTAAGGTCCCAGGAATGTACATTCAAGAGAAAGAACCACAAGTAATTTGGGGGCACATCGTAACTGAAAAATGACTACTACGTATCAAACAGGTCTCAAAATGGACAAGTCGCACAGTGCCTAATAGAGATTCAAATACTCGCTGAATTCACTCACTAAGCTTTGTCCTAGACATTTAACTCTGAAGAGAAATCTTTGGCTTAAGCCCTCAAAATATTAGTCTACTGAGTAAAAAAAATAATAAACAGGTCTTTCTAATACTGTGTTGCTATGTGAGGAACAGTGTCAATTGTTTAAGAAACTAGAGAAGATACCTAACGTGGCTTGGGAACTTCGGATGGGAGAGAGTTTCAGGCACAGAGAACAGCACGTGCTACGGCACACGTGAGGACCTAACAGGCTGTGAGGCTGGGGAACAGAGGAAGGAGACAGAAGTGGCACTCAAACTGTACAGAGGCAGGCGGATGCCACGTTGTGCAAGGTCTCACAGGCCACGTTAAAGTTGTGACTTTTTATGGAGACTCAATCCATTAACCCTTCAACATCAGGAATCACAATGTCAATTTTAAGTGTGTACCAGAAGAAACATGGAAGTAAACATTAATACTACCCACTAAGGCATATGAGGCAAAGTAAAATCAAAACAGTAATACTGGAGAAGGAGATACGTTTTAAGCTTATTCACTAGCAAAGGTGGTAGGAGCTCCACAGCTTCATCCATATTCTTTTTGGCCTCTTTTGAAACAACAGCATTTTAGTGTGCCTTCTGGACATACATCCTGCAGCCACTGGGAAGGCAGCTGTCTGATGTGAGAATCTAATTACTGTGGAGGATCCGAAACCCTGTCTGCTCCGCTGATAACCAAGGTGACCATGTCATAACCTTGTAGAAAGTGAGATTCCCGAGCTCTACCTTCGTTTCCTCTCTGTTTCGGTGAATTTTGGGAAGGACACGTACATGGGAAGCAGAGTTTGACTAAGTTTACTAGTGAAATAATGTGTTTCAGTAATTCACCACTAGAAGCAGCTCCAGGAGGCATAAACGGAAACCCATCTTATCATGATCACTGGCCTGGGCAGAATCCTGTTTTAGCTTATCTACTCTCATAAATACATACCATCCCCTCTGCTGGGCACTTTGGTTGGCAGGCTATTTTCCGTCTGACTCTCCTCCTCAGCTTTTTCTGTTTGCTCAGTCTGGGGTTCCTCTTTCCTCTCAAACTGTGGTGCTTCCTGAGGCTGATGGTCTGAAGGAGTACCTGGTCTAGCAGATGATGATGAGGTCTGGGATGTTTCCTCACTAGCTTCTGTAACATAAAGTAATCTTAAATTAGCACCTTAGGAAGCTTTTGATCTGATGAAAAGAAGAAGGTACAAGACAAAAATGAGCCTTACCAACTCCTACTCTATCTGTCTTCTCTCCCTCTTTCCTATTTGTCTTATCAGGTTCTTTGGCTTCTTCGTTATGGCTGCTCTCAGAATCGGAGCACTCCCCCCCTTCCTCTACAGGCCGGAAGTCCATCTCCTGCTCTTCTGGAATCGGCTCTTTCTGGACCTTCTGTGTCAAGAAAATAAAGCCGAAGGTCAACAGTACATTTGGCTCTGGTGGAAGGTCGGTGTGTGTCATGACATTTAAAACAGATTTCCTACCTTCAGAGAGAGGAACGCTCCGGAGGAGTCAAATGTGCCCATCTCTTCTTCAGCATCCTCTAGGCACCATTCGGGCAAGCTGTCCCGGTCATCGTCCATGCTTCCACTGCCAGAGCGCACCCTTCGGTAACCCCGTTCATCATCCCGATCTCGAAAATCAAACTCAAACCTTCGCCGTCGTTCCATGTGTTCACGCCAGCCTGCAGAACGAGGGCCATCTGGGATGAGGAGGATACAGACCTTAGAAAACTTTCATGACAGTATTTGAAAAAGAAAATCATGAATAGGAAATAAAGGAGAAAACTATGATTAACTGTGAAATCAAATGGATCAATCAACTAAAGAGAAAATTAGGCAAATTAAATCAAGTGAAGAGCTTAGCATACAAACGATACCACTAAGTGACAATAGTGGTTATCTTCAATAAGTACTGAGCCACACAACATACTCTACAGTTTTGAAAGATAAATTTGAAACAAATTACTTTTAAAGGACACTTTACTCAAAGTATACATTTTGGATAAGCTTTGGCTATGTGACCGAAACTTCAGTTAGCCATTCACAGGGCACACTCCTAGCCCAGATCTGTAACACTGACCATGTGACCATAACTGAAGTTCCTGCCTTCCCTTTGGCAGGTCTTACACCTTTTCCTTCTTCTCATGAAAATACCATTCTTTATGGATACGACCAACCCCCTGTGTCAATTCCTAATATCAAACTCATCATGCCAACTTGCTAGTGACAAGATTCCAGTTGGAATTCTGATTCCCAACAAAAAGTCATGGAATTACAGCATTGACAGATGTCAAAGATTTTATATAGCCCACTATCCTAATTTTATAGTTTAAGAAACAAAAATTCTGACAGAAGTAACTTGCATAACGGCAAAGCAGAACTAGAATCGAATTCTGCATCCAATACTGCTTTTTCCACAACAGCATGCTTACTTTCCTTTTCCTTTATTCTCAACTCTTAACTCTCCCCAGGGAGTTTTTATTTCTGTATAATACCCCCAGGGACATTCCTAAATCCACCCTAGCATACTGTTTATTACATCTACTTTCCAACAGAAAAAGACTTCCTAAGAATAAAAGATGTCAGTTAACGTATTAAACACACACACACACACACACACACACACAGGGGAAATCTTGTTAATATCTGACAAAACTGAGTCTAAGAAAGCCTTCAAAAGAGAGACAAGTTTTAACCTATTAAAATTTTCTATCTTTTTGAATGCTTTCTCTGTGGGAGATACAGAAAAGAAATGAGCCAAAGTCAAATGTTCTTACTACTGAGGCTCAATTTGCTAAAACCAGCAGTCTAAAATTCAAACTGAAAATAAGAAGGCAAACATCAGCCCAATAGATGTAGCTACTTGTAAGTCACTCACAAAAAAGATAAGAAACATTATTCCCACACTCCTTTACTTACAACAACTATTGCCTTCTACGAAAACTAAGGAGGTTTATATCCAGTTTGCTTATATGCAAACCTAGAATCATTACTCAAAAGAAGTATTCATGATCCAGTGCTGAATTCCTGAGAACTCTCTCTACTACTATCATTTCTAAACCGTCTGTTAAGTATGCACCATGATAGGAATCTATCCTTCTAGGCATCTGGCTCATGTTTTCCTCTTACTGAGTTTCTTAAGTTCACTTCCCAGAGTGGATGCTTAGCTGTCCCTACCTTAATAGTTGCATCTCCATACGTATCCAATTTTGAGCCCTACTTAAACCAAACATAGCAGATAAGGCACATCTATAGCTTATTAAGACTGATCACTGCTTTTGAAGGCTTTCCAACATACGTCTGCCACAATTTTTATAATATAAAAAATCAGTCAAAACCATTATATTTAAACTTTGAATCAAATCATAAAAGAATAAAGTATAATCTAAGAAATGTTAACAGTAATTTATACAACTGATATAATCAGACTTAACTTTTAATATGCTTGGTTGAAAAAGCAGATAGTGTCCTTTTTAAAAAATGCTATTTCCACTGATTTTTCAGCCCCATGTATCGTTATATACCCCAAACTGTCTTTCAAAAATATACCAATATAAAATTTGGGGAAATTGTTAACTTAATGACAAATAAATTGGACATGAAAATCATGTATCAGGGAGAAAGGCTTAAGAAAAAGACAACATATAGCCAAAATCGAAGTTGCTGGGGTGTGGGGTGAAAAGGGTCAGTGGTAGAATATACACTAAAATTTTACTTTATCTCCTTTATTAAAGGGATTCTATCAAGAATCAACATCAGATGTTTGGGCTCACAAACATTGTTGATCTTCCAAAACATTCACCTTGTTTGTTTTTGATCAGCTGGAATTTTTCTTCTCGCTCAGTCCAGATCCTGTCCATTCTTTCACTGAATGCTTGTTGGGAACATAGTCTACAAATCCTTTTGCTTACAGGCAAGCTCAGCACAAAATGCTGTGATGCCTTGAAGAGAACTACAACATTTGGTTGCCCAGCACACAGACTGATGAGAACTGCCTAGTTAACTGTGATGTAAACAATGCCTACTAATGACAGAAAACTCACCCATGAGGCAGCCATGAGGAGTTGTGATGAAAGCATCAAAACTCTATCCAAAGATCAACTTCATTCTGTTTCTACCTATCTACAAGTACATAAAGCACTCTGAATGTTTGTTATAATGTTTACTCAGACCGAGACTAGTGACTTTGCTAATAATTTGATTTTAAAATGTAAATGCAACCAGTTTACTTATGATTTCTTCTATGAAAAGTAAGCTTCTTTGGCATATGGTTGACAGCTAAAATAATGTTATGCACATGAAATTCAGAAGGCAAATATACACTCTGTAAGCTTCAGTTCTGCATGACCCCACGATTCAAACTACAGTGGCATCTGATTATCATGAGGCATGGAATCAGCACTTTGGTAGGGGATGAACTTTGACACAAAGCACCAGTGTCTTCAATTACCAGCATATCTAATGTCAGGGAAGAACAGTTTGAAGCATTCTTAAGAGTCAAACAGAAGAACTTACAAAACCACTAATCACTACTCTTCTCTCTCCTTTTTCTAAAGTTAGAAGGACAAAAGAATGAACTTGTGATTACGTTTTTGACCTGGGTTTAAAGTTTATTCTTCAAATAAGCTTAAATCACATTTTCAGGACAAAAAACAATTTGAAAGAATAAATCCTTTATTACGCAGGAAAAATACCCATTTTAGTAGGAGCACATATTCCTTAGTGAGCATATAATTATACATTTATAAGTTTTAAAGCAATGCTGAAAAAGATAGATTTAGCATTAGACAAAACCAAATGAAACCCTCTTACATTTTTGCAGTTAAGGGTAGGTGCTTCCCATTAACACTATTTGCTCCAGAAAAATAAAGATGATTTTCATCAAATGAATAGACGTGGGGAACTTTCATGCTGAAAATGTTTTGTTGGGGCACCTGGGTGGCCCAGTCAGTTAAGCGTCCGACTCCGGCTCAGGTCATGATCTCATGTTCCATGAGTTCGAGCCCCATGTTGGGCTCTGTGCTGACAGCTCAGAGATTGGAGCCTGCTTCCGATTCTGTGTCTCCCTCTCTCTCTGACCCTCCCCTGCTCACGCC
Source organism: Panthera tigris (assembly GCF_018350195.1). Lineage (NCBI taxonomy): Eukaryota > Metazoa > Chordata > Mammalia > Carnivora > Felidae > Panthera > Panthera tigris. Next base: position 212,725,093 of record NC_056667.1, on the reverse strand, counting down.
CTGTCTCTCTCACTCTTAAAAATAAATAAACATAAAAAAATTAAAGAAAAGAAAGAAAGAAAATGTTTTGTAGTAATAAGCCTGAATACAATGACATAAAGTAACTGGCGCCTCTTTAGCAGCTTACCTTTCCTGCTTAATCTGTAAACATTTCCTTATTAAATACTCACTTACTTTGGTCCCTGTGCCCTCACTCAGATCTCTTACCAGGACTGTGCGGCCGCCACCTCTCTCCATCCCTTCTTGATCCAGCTAGTCGCCAACCTCCATCTTCATCTTCTCCATTTTGTTCCTCTCTAAAAATGCGCCAATTTTCACTTTCTGATCGTATGAATTCATGCTTTCTTCCCACTGATGTTGGTCCACCTTCCTCAAAATTGGGTCTCCCTGTAATGAAAATAAGTAACCATGTGCCTTGGCCACTGAGGATTCTGAAAACAGACTGGACTGCCCAAATCAAGCTTTTGTGCAAATGTGTCAATTTCAACATTCAGGCAGTGTAAATGAAATAACTGCAGGTATATGCACAGATTACTAGATACATTTCTTAAAGTTTAATGTTCACAGACTGGGCAATTAGTTTTCAGATAATACGTGCATTAAAAAAAAAAAGGGTATGCAATGAAAAGCGAATCAACCTACCTCACCCAGCACGTACCACTTTAAGTCATATAAGATTTTCAATTATATGACATATCTTAATTTAATTTAACTTCTACTGGCGATTCTGCCTAAATAGGGTATCTGTGAAATTCAACTTGTCTTTTATCCTAAAACACACTGTAAACTCAAAGGTAGAGAGTGTGAACTAAAATTTTTCATTCACTCTAACACCTATTACATTATAGACAGACAAATTGCTTTTGAAAAGAATTCAAAGCTAAGCTATGTGTAACCTAATGCAAATTAAGGGTCTATTAATGATGAAAGAGAGACCGGTATACACCAAGCAAACAAAACTCGTATTTTCAAAGGACAAGACAAATCCAAACTGTGCAAATTCTTTAGTCACCACCCTACATGTTCTAACACAATTCGTAACAGATGATATAAAATCTTACATTAGTTGAAAATCCAGAACATACACTGATATCTTCCATTTGTAACAATTAAAGTTACATATACTTCAGTGACAACCTCAATTCTTTTCACTAAACCACAGTGAAAGTGAAAGAATGTTGTACAGTTCCATCTGAAAATGAGGGAATTCTAATGTTTTGTCATTCTCTTATATGCCATTTCATATGTAGTGAGATTCAATATCCTGTCTGCCCAAACAGCTATTAGCTTGTTACTAGCTTATTATTCTCTTGAAGGATAAAATACCTGGAAACAGGGGGAAGGGGAGGGTGCAAGAATTTGCTGGGCAGAATACTATCTGCTTTCTTATGCAGGCAGCCTCGAAGACAGCCCCCAACAAGCCCTGCCTTCTGGCTTTTGTGTAATCCCCTCACCCGAAGCGTGGGCTTCACTTACTGACTTGCTCCCAACAAAGAGAATACAGCACAAAGTGATAAGATGTCATTGCCAATAAATATTAAGTCACAAGCAACTGTGAATTCCCCCTGGGATGCTCTCTCTGAGGCAATCCAGCTGCCATGCTCACACGGCAAAGAACTGAGGCTTGCCAACAGCCACATGAGTGCGCTCGAAAAGAATCCAACCCCAGTCAAGCCTTCAGATGACTGCAGCCCCGGCTAACACCTTGATAGCAGCCTTACAGCCTCATGAAAGACTCGGGTCAAAGCCATCCAGCTATGCTGCTCCTTCCTGAACCACAGAAACTAAGATAATGTTTGCTGCCACTAAGTCTTGAGGTAATTTTGTTACACAGCCATAGATAATAAAAACACTCATTTTTAAGTGTTTTTACACACCACTATTTGAACAGCATGGACAGGATTCAAATATTGATCTTCTGACACATTCAACAAATATTTCTTACACATTAAGTGCCAAGTTTTATGAATTCATGTACAGATATCCCATGTCTGCCTTGGGTTAGAAGGCCTTCCAGGTTCTCTTGCTCAGAAGAAGAGGGGCAACCCATTTTACAGAGTACCACATCTGCTGACATAACTTGATGAAAAATGTAGCTACACTCAAAAAAAGAAACCTAAAGAAATCCCTAACACATAAAAAGAGATAGATAAGAGACACATATAGATACATGATGGGAAATGGCCTTCAACCCACGTAAACAGTCAGTCACAAGCAATATGTGCCAGGTACCATGCAATAATTCGGGAATACAGCAGTAATCACATGATGGATGAGCTACACACTCACTCACTATGTTTCACCTACTTTTACACTAAGCCTTTGAAAAAGTAATGAATGTACCAAAGTAAGCAAAGAGCATGAATGGTAAAATGTTTAACTCATCAAAAACTGGTCACTAATTCTTTCTAACAGACGATACACTGCAAAAAAAGAAAATTAAAAATAAAAATACTAGTAATCCCTCAATCTGAGAAACAGAACTCTATCCGTAGTTAGCTTTTACATAACTTTGTATTTTTATATAGCTGTAATCAGTACACCCACTATTTTATAATCTACTCTTCATGCATAGCAAATATTTCTCTGTGATTCTACACTGTCCTAACAATACAAGTGGGTATATATATATACACTAGGTATACCTTGCTGCTACTGCATAATCTACTACACTTGACATTTACTTTATCATCAATTTTTTGTGAACTATAGATAAAGTAAGAAGTATCTGCTTTTCTGAACTAGGTCTTCTGAAAAAAACCCTCAAAAGAGTGAAATTACTAGTGAAAAGACAGACTTCATCCACTGACACGACTTTATCCCCCTCAAAAAAAAAGGGTCAAATCACCACACCATTTTACATTATGGACACTAAGTGCAGCTATCCTTTTAAAACCTTTACTACTTTAACAGTTATAAAAATGGTATACTAATGTGGCTCAAAGATGAATTTTTCATATCAAAGATTTTTCATAGTTTACTAATCTTACGTCCCTTTATGTTAATTATTTGCATTTTTATTCTAAATTAACAGCTTCTTCACCTTTGTAACTGTGAAGTCCTATATATATTTTTCATATTAGTACCTAGGAATAAGAAAAATATAAAAAACAGGACAGGACAGGGCACCTTTCTGGCTCAGTTGGTAGAGTGTGTGACTCTTGATCTCGGGGTTCTAAGTTTGAGCCCCACGTTGGATGCAGGGATTACTCAAAAATAAAATCTTAAGAGGTGCCTGGGTGGCTCAGTCAGTTGAGCATCAGACTCCGGATTTTGGCTTGTCATGATCCCAGGGTCATGGGAATCAGCCCCACAAAAGCCTCCTCACTGAGCCTGAAGCCTGCTTGGGTTTCTCTCTCTCCCTCTGCCCCTCTCCCCTGCTCTCTCTCTCTCTCGCTCTCTAAAGTAAAAGAAATAATAATTATAAAAATTTTTAAATAAGATATAATCTTTTAAAAAATGGACAGGGTAAAAATAGGGAAAATACAGGAAGAAAAAAATCTGGCTTTTCTACTTACTGAAAATTATGTCATAATTTTCAACCTCATAAAGTTTGAATAACTATGCTACTCCTTGTTCCAAAAGAGGATTTGAGACAGATATTCTGAAGATACAGAAAAGCACAGTCCTGAAGAAAGAATAAACATCTTGTAGTCCCTACACTTGATTTCAAATTTTGGCCCCAATTCTGATCTATATACAGACAGGAAGCAAGGGAAGGGAAGGAAGAAGGAAAGGAAGGGAAGGAAAGGAAGAGGGGGAGGGGGGAGGGGGAGGGAAGGGAATGGAGAGGGAAGGCAAGGGGGAGGGGAGACCATTCCCAATTTGATAGAGGGAGGGTGTGGGTGTGTGTGTGTGTGTGTGTGTGTGTGTGTGTGTGTGTGTGTGTTATGTAAAGCTGCCTGAATTTACAGCCACACTGGCCCATTCTAGGTTAAAAATTCTGTAACAATGGGGTTCAAATTTTGTTACTGGGTGTTTGTTTCCAGAAAACAATTCCTAAAAACTGCAATATACTTTTTGACGTCAAATACTACATAATTAATAACTGCAGTGAACCAAGGAAAGCCAGAATAATGTAATTTTGACATGTCACATACCCCACATGCAAGTGCAAGGTAGGTGGAGCTCTGCCTTCGGGAGTTGTGTCATTTTCACAAGAGAAGGGTGAAACACATTCAAGAACTTTTAAGTGGACTTCACTCCTCCCCTCCCCATCCCTTTGTGAAAACTTATTACTGAAGTATATAACATTCTTGCCAAAAAGTCCGTAAATCACCAATGTACAATTCAAGAGTTTCCATAAAGCAAATATATCCACATAAAAGATTTTATTTTTTTATTTTTGAGAAAGAGAGAGAGTGTGCGCGCGAGTGTGCAGGAGGGGCAGAGAGAGAGGGAGACAGAGAATCTGAAGCTGGCCCTGTGCTGACAGTAGTCACTCAGCCCAACGCGGGGCTCAAACTCAGCAACCGCGAGATCATGGCCTGAGCCGAAGTCACATCCTTAACCAACTGAGCCACCCAGGCACCCCACATAACTAAGGTTTAAAAAAAGAAAATATCAGGAGCTCTCAAAAGTCTTTATGTCCCACCAGTCAATCCTTCCCAAGGTAAGCACTATCTCCGATTCTTATCTCTAAAGACCAGTTTTGCCGATTTTCAACTTTTTGATACAAATGGCTACACATGGAAGATTCATCCACATTAATGCAAAGAACAGTTGCTTGTTCTTTTGCACTGCTGTATATGATCTCACTGTAAGGACAGACCGCAATATATATTATTCTGCTGCTGATTTAAGTTGTTTCTAGTTTTTTGCAATTATGAACTGTGCTGCTATGAACATTCTTGAATATGAAGTTTGGGAAACATATGTTTGCATTTCTGTTGGTATATACCAATTAGTGAAATAAGGTATATTCAACTTTAGTGGTACCAAATATTTTTCCAGGGAAATAGCACTACTTTACCATTTTTTACCTGTTTGTCTTACTCAAACCTCTAGCAAACATTAACGTGACTGCCTCCTGTATGGACAAATACAATTAAAGATGTAGTATCAAAAATAAAGAAGAGACTTAGACACAGCACCTACTCGCCAGGTCCATAGCCCAGGGACACACACGTCCTGATTATTATAGTTGAAAAACTGCATCTAATCCTTGTAATAACAAGAGTTAAGTTAAACATCATCATCTCTATTGTTCTTATGTGGAACGAGATACCTGTAGGGGGTGTCCCAAGGTCACATAGCTGAGTGGTGCCCAAATTAGAAATAAAACATAGGTTGGGAATGCAAGCTGGTGCAGCCACTCTGGAAAACAGGATGGAGCTTCCTCAAAAAACTAAAAATAGAACTACCCTACGACCCAGCCATTGCACTACTAGGCATTTATCCGAGGGATACAGGTGTGCTGTTTCAAAGGGACACATGCACCCCAATGTTCATAGCAGCACTATCAACAATAGCCAAAGTATGGAAAGAGCCCAAATGTCCATCGATGGATGAATGGATAAAGAAGGTGTGGTATAAATAAACGGAGTATTACTCGGCAATCAAAAAGAATGAAATCTTGCCATTTGCAACTATGTGGATGGAACTGGAGGGTATTATGCTAAGTGAAATTAGTCAGTCAGAGAAAGACAAAAATCATATGACTTCACTCATATGAGGATTTTAAGACACAAAACAGATGAACATGAGGGAAGGGAAGCAAAAATAATATAAAAATTGGAAGGGGGACAAAACAGAAGAGACTCCTAAATATGGAGAACAAACTGAGGGTTACTGGAGGGGTTGTGGGAGGGGGGATGGGCTAAATGGGTCAGGGGCACTAAGGAATCTACTCCTGAAATCATTGTTGCACTCTATGCTAATTTGGATGTAAATTTTAAAAAATAAAATAAAAAAAAAAGAAAAGAAAAGAAAAGAAAGAAAACATAGGTTTACTCACTTATGTGAGTAAGTCATAGGTTTAATCCTGGGTTCACTCACAAACTTAACCCATTGGAAGGAGCAAAAAATTCCAGAAAAACTAACACAGAAAGTGGAAGCTCTGGGATCAAAGTGTAACAAACTCTAAAAGGGCAACAGACATACCATGCATGGTACAGCTTGGAGACAAAGACTACCAACATCTCTAAAAAGGGAAGATGGAACTAAATGTGTTAATCTTCTAGCAGAAATGATGTCAAAATGTATACCCTTGAAAAAATGTTAAGACCAATTTCTTCAATATAAATATTTTACTCTAAAAATTATTTTGAAGAGAAAAAAAATGACTTCAAGCACCATCCAATAAACACACATTTCCAGAGCACCTGGCTGGCACCCTTGATCGAGGAGGTTGTGAGCTCAACCCCAATGTTGGGTATGGAGTTTACTTAAAATCTAGGGGCGCCTGGGTGGCTCAGTTGGTTAAACGACTGACTTCAGCTCAGGTCATGATCTCCCAGTTTGTGAGTTCGAGCCCCGCATTGGGCTCTGTGCTGACATCTCAGAGCCTGGAGCCTACTTCAGATTCTTTGCCTCCCTCTCTCTTGCCCCTCCCTCCCCTGCTCATGCTCTATGTCTCTCTGTCCCTCAATAATAAATAAATGTTAAAGAAAAAAATTTAAAGAAAAATAAAATAAAATCTAAAAATAAATTGTATATACAATGCACACACTATTCCAATTACTACTAATACAACTAATAATTACACTGCATGCAAGAACTGCTCTAAAACATTAAAATAATTAATCCTTTACAACCTAAATGATTACAGATTTGTACCTGTGTAGATTTGGGTGGGGAGTGAAAGTATTAAAGGGAATTTCATCTCTATAGTTTGTTTTAAAAAACACATACATTTGTATATTACTGATATAATTTAAAATAAAAGCTAAATATTAAAAGTCATCCCTGGGCAATTTAAAGGATGATATCTAAAGTTCTTTTCGTGTCCACAAATTCCAGAATCCCACAGTGGCCAGTGAGGACACCCACAAGACCCTCCCTAGCATTTCAAACCAAAGACTTCCTCCTTCCATTAACATCAGCATCACAATAAAGCTGAGTAACCACATATTTTGACTTCATCTTAAAATCTTAACAGAGGGGCGCCTGGGTGGCTCGGTCGGTTAAGCCGCCGACTTCAGCTCAGGTCATGATCTCGCGGTCCGTGAGTTCGAGCCCCGCGTCGGGCTCTGTGCTGACAGCTCAGAGCCTGGAGCCTGTTTCAGATTCTGTGTCTCCCTCTCTCTCTGACCCTCCCCCGTTCATGCTCTCTCTCTGTCTCAAAAATAAATGTTAAAAAAAAAAAGTTTAAAAAAAAAAAATCTTAACAGATTAACTTATAAACAAGACTTAGAAGTAAATGTAATTGAATAATTTATAAATTTAATGCCTGACTCAAATATTCCTAACCTATAGTTAATACATGAACGTGGCAGCTATGAATCCCTGAATTAGAAGGAAAAGGGTCTAGGTTTTTTTTTTTTTTTTAAACGTTTATTTACTTTTGAGGCAGAGAGAGAGCATGAATGGGGGAGGGTCAGAGAGAGAGAGGGAGACACAGAATCTGAAACAGGCCCCAGGCTCTGAGCTGTCAGCACAGAGCCCGACGCGGGGCTCGAACTCACGAACCGCGAGATCATGACGTGAGCCGAAGTCAGACGCTTAACCGACTGAGCCACCCAGGCACCCCAGGGTCTAGGTTTTTGTAAGAGTCTTAAAGGTATCTATGACCTCCAAAAGATAAAGAAACACAAATTTAAAATGTATTTTCTTCTAGTCAATGTAGCAAACAGGACTGTTTCACGACCAAACTATACTACCTTTGTAATACATGTTATGTTGTTATGTTCTTATATCAACAGTAACTGGAGATGTATGAAAGGTGCTAAAATGCAAATGTACGACATATATAAACATTTTCTCAATGGCAGTTAATACTTGGTTGTTTCTGACTTAATGTATTAAGTCTAGATAGGACTCTTCTAAGAATAAAATTAAATTAAAATGTAATATTGGTTTTAGTCTGGTCTAATTGAGTAGACTTCCTAAGGAGAAGGAGCAGTAAAAGGGCACCTGTGTGCATGTTTGACTCACAGCCAAAAATGGTGTTTATGGAAAACTTCAGATGGAGCAAAGAGGCACTCAGCCAATAAAATCTACAGCTGTGAGACTTGGAACTTAGAAGTGCCCAAACTCCAAAAGCAAAAATGGAATTATGGGACAGACTTTGAAGCTTGTTTATGTGCAAATTTTTCTAGTAAGAAACTTTGTATTCCTCTATTCAGATATATATTCTCTGATCAACACTAAAAATATTTTCTGATACCAGAGAAAATAGTGAAAGGAAATTCCATCCAAGTGTTGATATCTACTTTTTCCCCCCACAATTAATTGTCAACAAACTCAAGATGGCTGGATGGAGAAGTTTAAATCTCCTATGCAGAGATTTCTAACTTTCTCCCATCCTAACCCCTAAGGGATAACAATCTGCTCCACTCATTAACACTGGTCCTTAAAACACAGCAGTTCCTGGCTAGGAGAGAGACTAGAGGGGCTGCAGCATATCAAAATCTCTTTGAAAAAGTACCTCTTTGATCTGAATATGCCCCATATCCCTACGTCCTTCATGCTCAGTTGTCTGCTGGTATACACCCCAGACACCGCCTCAAACCTCTGGGGAAGACGACGATCAGTAGATGGGCTTGAATGTACAACTGGAAAGGAATGAGGCATCTTCTGAAGAAAGTATACTATGTACGAAAGAACCTAAGAGACTAGGGCTAACATTTTAAAGTTCAGAGATTATCCATGTACACATAGGCAGGGTGCTACATTTCGACTAAAGCTTTTGTTATTCCCAAGTACAAGTTGGTACAACTATGGACTGTATACTGGACTACTTTAGTCAGAAAGAAAATCAAACACCTTTAGGGACAGAGAACTGAATTTAATAAAGAATAACAGGGGCGTTCAGATGGTTCAGTCGGGTAAGCATCCAACTTCAGCTCGGGTCATGATCTTATGGCTCACGGTTTCAAGCCCCACATCGGGCTCTGTGCTGACAGCTGAGACCCTGGAGCCTGCATCAGATGCTGTGTGTCTCCCTCTCTCTCTGCCCCTCCCTGCTTGTGCTCTGTGTCTCAAAAATAAACATTTAAAAAAAAAAAAAGAAGAAGAATGTATCTGTTCTTGGCACCTTGCTTAATCATAATTTTTCATTAAAAAATAAGTCAGTGAATAGATATCTAGCATTTACGTTTACTCACAGAAGAGATGTTTCAGAGCCATCTCCAACTGAAATCAGCAATTCTGTTTAGATGGAAGGCCTGTGTATTTTGGGGTAAAGTTGACATACGATCTATGCAGTATCAGTTTCATCTCAGTTGACCTGGCAACCTCAGCCACAAATGAACTGAACTGCTCAGGACATTATAATGGGAGTACTGTGCTTCTGAGTGGACACTCCAAAGCTGGTCTACAATATCCATACAATTGGCAGTCATGGTCTATCGACCACAGCAAGACTTTCAAATTGTAGAAATTCAGAAAGCAGAATACTTTTTCACTTGAGGTATTTTGCCAAATCATTTTTGCCTTAATAGATTCTGAAACAGTATATTATGGAAAGAGGCTTCTAAGTTTGGTTAAAATCCTTCACCATAATGTTTACTATAATGTGGAGGCAAGACATATGGCACATACACTCCAGTACTTTCTGAAAGGCATTGTTACATTATATTTGCTCTGGCTTTTTCTCCCCCAATCAGTCAACTGTCAATAGATATAAAGAATAATTCCTACCAGTGTGTGCAGGGAACAAGCATCACATCACAAGCCCCTACTTTATGTTTTTACCTTCTCTAGTTCTAAAGGTCAAAGTTTCCAATGCTGTGTCTGAACTTGTAGTGAGATGTTTGGCATTACTAAAACAAAGAAGGAATTAATACTTTTTTTTTAATTGTGGGGGGAGGGGAAGGAATCTACAAAGGCGGATTTCACCTTCTAAGTAGCATTATATTGGTCTACATTAATCATTTTCCCAGCAGGCCTTCCATGATTTTACTTTGAACAATCACAGCCTTTGTTTCTCAGATCCTCTTACATGTGACATTTGATCAAAGTTTTCAAATCAGCAGCTAACAGAGGTGGAGAAAAGTACTGCTCAGTAAAGGCATTACACAAAGCCACCCTACAGCTCTCTCAAGGTTGCTACAAAATTAGATCACAGACATTTTCTACCTAAACACTATTTAGACAATTAAATTTTCTGTACCCTGAATGCTACATTTTACCGAACATTACTATATGCTTCTCAGGAAATCATCCCCTAAACATTACTAAAACATGCCTTAAGAAAATTCTTCAGCTCCTTCTCATAGGTGTGTTTTTTAAAGATAAGTGCCAGGTACCAAACAATTAAGTTTATTCTTATTCAAGATCTCTACACACAGCCTTAAAAAAATGGGGGGGGGGGGGGGGAGGCCTGCCTCCTTGCCCCTCCACCCCCCACCCCAAATTCAGGTAACTAAATTACCTATATTACCCAGTTCTAGAATTAGTGGTAGCCATTCTAGTGAGATGGAATATGCAAAGAAAACTAATAAGATCAATCCATTAATTCATGCCTAAAATTCCTTATCCAAGGAAATCTTCCCCAAAGAAATGGAGGGAAAAAAAAGAATAGTAAAGGAAGTATCTCACACTTCAACATGCTATATAAGGAAAGACGGCTGAAAGGAAACCTTGCAGGGAATTTTATCCCTTTGAACTTTCAAATAAACTCTTAAGTAAGATTATGCAAACTTACTAAAGACCGGTCCTGATTAGAGGGAAAAAATGCACCCCTTCTCCAAGTCAGTTCTGGAGGCTTTCTCCAGAATTGTTAAGGTTTGTGTTGGGTAAAGAAAGACCTCCTAACAAACCAGCATTCTTTTCCACATGATCAGAGCTAATTGGCCCCCCTGCAGACTAAGTGACCAATCACATCAGCTTCAGCTGAAACTAGCCCCCACGACATTATAAACAGAGGAATGTGAACTGTAAACCCAGTCCAAGAAGAGAACCTAAAAGCTAGGCTTGTAGATTAAAATTACCTTACCAAAAAGACAGACTCCACAAGTCTGGTTTTCTCAAGACCTACCTACCTGTGCACACAGGCTGACCCAGCAAAAGAACTGGTGAGTACATGAAATAATATTATTTCTTTCCTTAAGAGGAACAGAGAAAGAAACTGAGTATCTTTACTCTTTAAACAAAGATATTACCTACAGGGTCATACATTAAGGTTCTTTATTCTTTTTCCTTAAATTTTAGAAATGGATAATAGCCCTACTGAAAGCATTACTGGAAATTTTCTTGTTTTATTCAGCGTATACTAACTCTCCATTATAATATAAAAATGAGTAGAAAGGAAAGACCCTAGAAAAAATTCAGTGGCTTTTAAAAATATATATAGATATATTTCTTTTGGAAGTGATTTTAAAAACCCAAAATAAGCCTACAGAAACAAATGACCAAAAAAAAAAATTTTTTAATCCATGAAAAAAGTGATGAATATCTAATTTTCAATGTCTTTTTAAGTTAGTACTGAAATTAGTAGATTCTCCTACAAGTAAGAAATTAAAATATACAAGAATCTCTGAGCTTATATAAGAGTTAGCACACTGCCCTGATTATAGAGGGTAGAAGAGAAAAGATTCTGTACAATCAGTTTTCACACCAGACATAAAAAAAAATACAGAGCAATACTGTGATCATTTAACATTTGTAGTTACAGCCTATTATCTCAACTGTTTAACATGAAGGACACTACTACCTTACAATATGGCAAAAGACATAATTTTGAATGTTACAACAAAGTAAAATGAATCAATAATCCTGACAGCCAGAATGAAGCATCCAAACTATCATTTTTATAAAGTAGTATTTTCCACCAAAGTTTATAAATGGACAAATATTTTACCAGCCCACACATGGAGATACAAACAAACCTTCCAAAGCTTCAATTCTATTGTCTATTGGGATCAGTTAGTGAGAATCACATAAATACAAACCAAGACAAATATATTCAAAGAGTATTTGTACACCTGTAGGGATATGAAAATTACTTGGAAATGTAATAGTATAAACATAATGTCTGCCCATCAGTCACTTTTTTAAATCTGATGGAGAGAAAATCTATATACATCAGGCAACAATTATATAATTTTTAAGCACCATATAAGCAAATGTAAAACCATGAGAGAAAAGAAAAAAAAAATCATCTAAGAAACCTATGTCAGTTGAAAGAAGCAGAAGTAAGTTTAAAAATTCACAGAGTTTTAAGAGACCGTGTTATTTAATTCCCTGTCTTTTTCTGTTTTTAAATAGAAGGAAGCCTGGCCAAGGGGATTGGGTAGCTTGCCCAACTGACACAGCTATGTAACCAACAGAGCCAGAGCATGGTAGGCTAGATTCCCCACCTTGTCTTCATTATGCTAAGCCATACTGTTTACATGAATCCAAAGATGGACGTATTCAGGGTAATCTGTTAAGTGGGGATCAAAATCTTACTTCTCTCAACTACTCCACTTCTCAACACAATCTAAACAAGTTCAAGCAAGGATTTATATATAAAAACCAGAAAACTTCATGGTTTTGATATTAGCCTTTTGACATCCTTGTTCACAGGGTTTTTCATGTATTGATTAATTGCAAGAGAAAAAATGAAATTGTAGAAGTCTGGAGTTAACTGTTATAAAGCTGTAACAAGTAACAACCCCGAAAAAGCCCAAATAATAATAATTTTGTTAGCAACAGTATATATATCTATCTATCTATAGATAGATAGATAGATAGATAGATAGATAGATATAGAAAGTATATATCTATATATATATAGAAAGGCTATCTCCCTAGATAATGAGTTTTAGAATTTAATAAAGTAGGTTGAAAATTAAGAATCATGCAGCTCCTCCCCTCCCCCCCCAAAAAACTACTGTGAAACAGTAAACAATTAGTAGCATTCACCAGGACAGCAGTTCCCTAGGTGGAATAAGCACCAGGGGTACAAGGCCCATGATAGACCTTTATACACAAAGCAGGAAGGAAAATTAAAGGTGAAATTAATATAATGTTACATACCAATTTTACCTCAAAATCAGAAAAAAAATAAAAGAAACCATATAGGACACTGCAGTGGTTCACAACCTTTCTGAAGGCAGCCAACAACTATCCTTTCTTATATCCTCCCTTCTTCCTCTTCGAGTGTCAAAATGCCTTTCTTTTATAAAATTATGATGATATATCCTAAAAATTATTTTCTCCCTGGAAAAATACAAAGTAGGCAATGCTACTAAGAACTCTCCTGTCCACACTTTGTTTTAATTTGTACTGATCTAGTAACATCCAAAAGATGTAATAATTGTATGCAACTATGTAATAATTGTAGCTGTGCAAATCTTCAAATTTTACAAATGTCTTCCTTAACTGAAAATAAATTTCTTGCCTAAAAGTCACAGGGTTGAACCTAAGCATTCCTGAAGACCAAATATTCTGTAATGACTCAAACAAAACTAGTCAAATGGAACATAGTATTACTCACAAAGGCTAACCAGGATTAAAATGTCTATTTTTTAAGCAATATAGTGCTGACTCTGGATTTGGTGTGGGATTCACCAACACTTACTACTTTTGCGATCCTAGGAAATTCATTGCGCCTCAGTTTCTCTATCTGTAAAATGGGAATTATAATGGCACTACTGTGAAAGTTAAGAAGCATTAGTAACAATAATAAAGCAACTAACACTGAAAGGTTACTCTGTGCCAGGCATTGCCTGCTGGCTTCACATGAGTTAACACACATGAAAGTGTTTGGTATGATTCCTGCCACATAATAAACAATATATCCTTACTAATATTATTAATCGTTACTGTCCTAAGAATCATGTATGAAGTTAACAACAGTTTATGATATACTTGAGATAGTTGTAGGGACAGGAAGAACATCTACCAGAAGTGCTAAAAATCTGGCTGTCAAAGACTGCCTTGTGAATACAATGCCAATCACCTTGGGAAAGGTTTTTATTTCACCAAACTTTCAAAACAGCTTCTTGTAGTAAGAAAATTAACTTGTAAAGTTAGTCAGACATGGATAATAACATAAATAATCTAAGGCTCCCACCTGCCTAGTCTGATCCTTGGTGACCTCATCTGAAAAATGGGGTAATAATGTCTACCTTGCTGAGATACCAAAGAATTAAAGATAATGCAATATGAAGACATCTAGCAAAGTGCCTACGAAAATTTTATTATTTCTGTTGTTACTTTCAAAAGGGCAGAGATAAGGTCTCCTAAAACATTTAAAGAATGTAGCAAAATGAGTCATTAAATAGCCATGCTGAGGGGAAAAAATACATTAAATGATAATGACCACTTGTTAGAATAATGAATTATAAAGCATTAATGACCTAAGAGTTTTTTAAAGCTTATAATATGAAACTAAAATGGCTATCCACTCTAAATAAATTTTAACAATTATCTCCGTGTTCCGACAGTAATTCAGATCTGAAGAAAATACAAGAGAATGTCTCTACTATCACCAATAAATGTTACATTAGCCTCGGGAAGGGGGGGGCGGAGAGGGAGGGAAAGTATATATCCAGCTGGCCAATGTGCAATTCCCATAACACAGGAAGGGAGTCTCCACAGACCCCCAAGTCCCTAGATACAAGAAGGATCCAGCAAACCCAAGCAACAATGCCTCTAGTCCCCTTCTTCTTAAGCGTCACTGCCATTCAAAAGGTAGGAAGGGGAAATGCAGTACTCTCAAGGACACCTACTTCTGAAGGAAGCAGCTAGGCAGAGTCAAATGCAAAGCTGCAATTCCCATTCTGTTCCTGGTAGGCTCTACATAAAAGTCTTAAGATGCTTCTGACACATGCAAGAACAGTCACATAGAAAGCATACCTTAGCTTTCTTTTCACCACACAGAGAAAAGCATACCCACTGATTTACAATTTAACTGTTTATAGCTAAAAACTAATTATATTAATTAACTTTTAAAAATTGCCATTTGGTGCCTTAATGGTTATCTTGGTTCATTACACTTGAAGCTTTTTCTTCTGGTTTACCTACTTTCAAAACTAACATTATCTAGTGATCTCTACCTGGAATTTCTTATTTACCAAGAAAATAATTCTCTCATGGCGCCTGAGAATGCTTAGCTGGCTCAGTCAGTTAAGCATCCGACTTCGGCTCAGGTCACGATCTCACAGTCCGTGAGTTCGAGCCCCACGTTGGGCTCTGTGCTGACAGCTCAGAACCTGGAGCCTGCTTCGGATTCTGTGTCTCCCTCTCTCGCTGCCCCTCCCCTACTCATGCTCTGCCTCTGTCTCAAAAATAAATTTAAAAAAAAAATTTTTTTTTTAAGAAAGTAATTCTCTCCCCACCCAACAATCAAATCAAAATCTAGAATATTCAGAGTGCAGCAAGAAGGAAAGAATCCATGAAAATGGTCACAAAGTGACAAAAACAAATAAAGCCTATTCATAAAACTTTCAACAGGCTAATTTAAAAAAAGTATACATTACAACCATAGGTCTCTAAATGCTTAGACCTGTCCCAGCACGAAGTTCGGTTTCCAAATATTTGCAGACAGCTTAACACTACATTTCCAAATGCTTTCTAGTTATTTACACAGAGGAACACATATTTAACTTATTCCTCTTAATTATGAATTACTCGTAACTTTAAATTATTAATTATGAAAAGTAGATAAACACGTAACGTTTAGTCAAATCAACAGCTACTTTTGCCTGGACTCTTGCAAGAGAGGGGGCACTGACAAGCCACAAACCATATCCCCAACTTTCAGGAATCTTAAAATATACTCAAAAGTATTAAAATGCCAATAGTTTAACAGCCATTCAAAAGAAACAATAAGACCCTAAGGCAGCCCCTGATCAGGCAGCATACAAATGGCTTAGTCAGTAAATGCCTCCTTCACGAAGAGGGGAGAGAGAGCTGTCAGACTGGAAAAGCTGGCCCAGTAGCTAGGGAAGCACTCCAAAAACAGGACAAAGTGAATGAAGTCTCAAAATGTATTAATATTAGCTATAGAACAGTTAAGAGCTTACTAACTTATTCTTGGTTTCAGAAAATTACAGACCAAGATGGATGGCAGTAATTGCAAAGCTACTGCTCCTCTCCTAACTCAGAGGTACCGGAGGATGGTCACCAAGGACGGCCACAGCACACTGCAAATGGATGGTGCCCAAAGAGGTCTTGTATATCTTCGAGATGCTTGGGGAATCCTAATGGACATGCGCTGGCGCTGGATGATGTTGGTCTTTTCTGCTTCTTTTGTTGTCCACTGGCTTGTCTTTGCAGTGCTCTGGTATGTTCTAGCGGAGATGAATGGTGATCTGGAACTAGATCATGATGCCCCACCTGAAAACCACACTATCTGTGTGAAGTACATCACCAGTTTCACAGCTGCATTCTCCTTCTCCCTGGAGACACAACTCACAATTGGCTATGGTACCATGTTCCCCAGTGGTGACTGTCCAAGTGCAATCGCCTTGCTTGCCATACAAATGCTACTAGGCCTCATGCTAGAGGCTTTTATCACAGGTAATTGTTTTTGTTTTTAAAAAAAAAAAAAAAAATTATAAGTGTTTTGGAGAGGCGATAGTCAGTTATAAACAACTGTGTTGTAGAATCATTTACTTGCGTTATTAGCAGGTAATTTCTACGATTGAAAAGAAAGTCTGGGGCCAAGTGATAGGTGAAATTATAAGAAACCTGACTCTTAAATTTTACCTATTAGAACCCTATAAGAAAAAAGAAAGGATCATTCTGACACTAACTTGCAAGCAACATCATATACCAAAAAAATATATTAACAGAAGATGTAAAGGGTATTCTTCAGAGAAGCTAAATGCTTTGTTAAATAGGTGAATAAATATGTTCAATGCATATTTTGACAATCATTTTATCTAACAAAGGAATTTGATTTCTTTTTTCCCCCTTTACTGGGTTAGAATTTCCTCCTCTGAGTTCATCTGTTCAACATTTACTCAACATTCACCAGTGAGCCCAGAGCACCATAGTCAGCATATTTAGAGATCAAGTATACACATACTTAACTTGAAATATGGCCACAAAGATTATGAAATTTTACATATAAACCTGATTAACACATAAGACTTTCTTCTGATAAAGTAGGGTTAGCGTCATTTTTATAAGTGATACATACAGTTTAAAACTCAAAAAAAAAAACCCGAAAAGAAAACCTGGCTTTAACACACTACCTAATAATAATCTGAAAAGGTAAGTGATGGGCCATATGAAGGGTGATCTGGAGTCAAGTCCATTGTGCTGCCAACCAACTTTATAACCTGTAACAAATCACTTAACTGCTCTACAAGGGTTTTTTAACTGGGTCAGTCATTAGATAAAATTTAGAGGATCCAAGAACTTAGAAAAAACTTGCATTTTTGTTCACTCACCCCTAACTGAAATTTGCCATTTCTTCCATTATAAATGTAGGCAATAACAACAAAAAAATAGTATCAGCATTTTCGTATCACACTCCGATACTTCAAAAGTACACTATTAAACCCACAACTAAATTTCATTGTTGAATGCATTTTTTCTTGTCGTTGAATGCTTTATTAAAGCACATATAGTACTATAATTTTCTTAAATGTTCAACTGGATTTCAGTACATTTGGTTTCCTGTATATGCATTTTATTTTTATGCATTTAAAGCATAATCTGATAGGAGGTCCGTAGACCACAGACCTCAC
Source organism: Panthera tigris (assembly GCF_018350195.1). Classification (NCBI taxonomy): domain Eukaryota; kingdom Metazoa; phylum Chordata; class Mammalia; order Carnivora; family Felidae; genus Panthera; species Panthera tigris. The sequence continues at coordinate 212,707,304 of NC_056667.1, read as the reverse complement.
CAGCATGCCAACAAGATCTGTGGCACAAAAGTGGTTAAGAAACCCTAACCTATAGCTTGGGGGCACACAGAAGATGCACTCTGAAAGGTGCACTGAAATCACCTTAGGGGCAGACCTTCTAATAAAGGGGGGGGGGGGGAGTTATAGAAGGTTCCACGTTAAATAATTCCTCAGTGTATCCCTCATCCTACTGGTCCCATTCCCCACCCCAAATCATTCTACTCTAAATCTAATTTCTACTTCAACTCGAAATCACAAATGAATTCTAATAACAAGTGAATCTTGTTACTTTTTTTTAAAGTGGGGACAGAAATGTAGGAAACGACCATTTGATTTTATAAGACATGAGAAGACGCAGTTACATTTCTTTGTAACAAAGTGAATTTTGCTTAACCATTCTGAAATCACAGTTTTTAAATAAGGATGTATGTACATTTTGAAAAATACTTCAGGCAAGTAAGACTACCCAAATTAACAATGTGTTCAATTCTTGACTCACTTAGAAGGCATCGCATCAAGGAATGTGTAACTATTTGATATACCCTTCTCATTCAGAAAAGGTATTGATATTTCAAGTGTTCATTCTAAAAAAAATTCAATGGTTTCTAATTTAGGTGCCTTTGTGGCGAAGATTGCCCGGCCGAAAAATCGAGCTTTCTCAATTCGCTTTACAGACTTAGCAGTAGTAGCTCACATAGATGGCAAACCTAATCTAATTTTCCAAGTGGCCAACACTCGACCTAGCCCTCTAACCAGTGTCCGGGTCTCCGCTGTACTCTATCAGGAAAGAGAAAACGGTGAACTCTACCAGACCAGTGTGGACTTCCACCTCGATGGCATCAATTCTGAGGAATGTCCATTCTTTATCTTTCCACTAACCTACTATCACTCCATTATACCATCAAGTCCTCTGGCTACTCTGCTCCAGCATGAAAATCCTCCGCACTTTGAATTAGTTGTATTCCTCTCAGCAATGCAGGAAGGGACTGGAGAAATATGCCAAAGGAGGACATCCTACCTACCCTCCGAAATCATGTTACATCACTGTTTTGCATCTCTGTTGACCCGGGGTTCCAAAGGTGAATACCAAATCAAGATGGAGAATTTTGACAAGACTGTTCCTGAACTTCCCACTCCTGTGGTCTCCAAGAGCCCAAACAGGACTGACCTGGACATCCGTATCAATGGACAAAGCATGGACAATTTTCAGATCTCTGAAACAGGACTGACAGAATAAGATGTATCCACGGCACCCTATTTTTTAATGTATTATGCAGCTACTTTTCCTTCGTTATAACTTTTTTTTCAATGCTGATTACATCTCTCTGATGGTATCATGGTAACAAGCCTATGCCCATAAAAATGGCTGAGCTAATAATACACATTCTGGAAATTTAACATTCTACCTTATAAGTTTGTATCTGTGGTTATCTGCTGAAATCAATGCATCTCAACATGACAGATATTTATATAACAGCAAGTTGGTGAATTTATCATAACGTGGATGATACCACTAATGAAGGGAAAACGGGACAGTAAAGTTTAACTCAGCCGAACTCTAAGATCAACCCCAAATCTCTCATTTTCATCTGCAAGTTGAAGCAACAGTCTAGTTTGAAACCTAGCCCCCTGGGTAGAATGATGATTTCACAACATTTAGCGAACATCCTTTTAAAAGTGTTATTTTTTCAAGACAACAAAGATCATTCCTCTGGTTCTTCATACTACAAAGCTGGAGTAAGTATTACCCCCCCTTAATTTTTAACATCTAAGAACAAAAATTCACAAGAAAAACAATGGAGAGATTTATATGTAGCTCTAAAGGCATTATACCCAAACACATGCACATGTTCACATATTTGTGGCAGAAGTGATGAGATCAAGTGAGAGCTCCAGCCTGAATGGAACCTGTAAGATGGTATTTTTGTAAGGAGATGCAAAATTATATCTACTATCAAACAGTGATTTAAAAATCATAATCAACTATTCATCTGAATGGCTTCTAAGTAAAAACAGCCCCTTCTTACCTATGACCTATTCAATGGTGTAAAACAATGCAACAACTCTAAATAACTCATAAATGCAAAGCTATTTAAGTTTTTGTAGATATAAAGGTTTACTTATACGTAATTCAAATAGGAAAAAAATCTCCAGTAGATAAAGCAAAAAATAATTAGGCAACAAAGTATTTTCAAACCCAAATTCCTGTTTCCAACTTCAAATAGTTTTTTCTATAAACACAAAATGAGTGTTTATTCATCAGTAGGAGGTTGAACTAGATAAACTCTATTATTTCTTACCAAATCTAATACTCCATGAAAATTATACTCTCTCTCTGCTTCAATTTTTATTTAATATATACTTAGATGAACGCTTTCCCTTACCTCCAGTTTAATTTAAAACCATTCCCTCTGCATAGCCTTCATTTTGATTTAAAAAAAAAGAAAAAACTGTCTTCAAAGCAAACAAGAACCAAAAAAGTCGCCCTATCAGATTTCAAGTAGATTTGTGGCTGCTCTTCTTTTCTGTAATTCTCCTTCTTCAAGTTTAGTAGGAAAAGTAAAAGATTAACCCTTCCCACTGGTGATGACCTAGGCAGGAATCAGCCCATGAATAAATACTAGCCTAGTAAAGGCAATCTGGTGTGACAAGCAGGGCAGAGCAGCAGTCACATTTTTCTACTCTTTGACCAAAAGGAAAAGCAAATAAAGAAGAGCTCTGGAGTAGTCAAACCGTGATAACAGAAAAAAAGAAAAAAAAAAAAAAAAGTCAAGGACACAGAAACTTAATTATTGTAAACTTTTGCTGTTTGAAACTTTTAGGCATCCTTAAATGCTAACCAGACCAACAGACTTTTTTTCCAACCCAGGACTGTCATAACCCATATAGACAACAGGAATTCTTATTTCTATAATAAAGTAACAAGATTCACCTAACCTGTGAAAATAAAGTAGTATCAAAGATTTACATGGTATGTTTTTTCCTAAGAGCTCTATATCACTTACACAGATTACAACTCCCAACAGTTAGGTGAAGCTGCCCAAAGATCTGGGATGAGTCTCCCTGCAGACACAGCATGTTCTCCATTCAAGTCAGAGCACTCTCAAAGTACACAATGTACATATAAGCTCTGCCTCTGAAAACTAGATGTGACTTCCCCTACACACACCCCAAAATAACTGTAGGTATACTAATGCTATTTGATAAATGTTTCACAAGTAGACAACTAAGAAATGCAATCAGAAAATCAGAAACTTCTGTCTAGGTGGCTTAAAGCTTCTGAAAGCACTGTTCATGATTCTTTCACTTACTTTCAGTGAATCACAGCTTCTACATTAAGGATTAAGTTTTCCGCCAAGATACCATTCTCCTTGGCAGGAGAAGGGAGTACAAATGGAAAGAGGGGGTGATTACTGGGAGATGGGAACAGCATCTCTAATTCCTGGCTACACAGCTCACTAATCTGGGGCACCTGGGAGCCCAAGGATGATACCTTAGATTCATGACTAAGAAGACCACGTTGGAATTAACTTTAAAAATGATTTAGGAAACTGATACAGATAAGCATGACAATCCCAACAAACTACACAAGCAGTTACCAAAAACATAACATCTAGTTTTGATATATGTACAAGCCCGTAACACCTACTGCAGGCAGCACCTAATAACCAAAAGCTGCTATGTCTACTTCAAAGTATTTTACGCCAAAATGCACTAACTGGTATTACATTAGGCTGAACCTGTTAGTATCAAATGGATCATTTTTTATTTAATGAACTTTCAATTGCATCCTCAGAGAATCATACTACAAGATCATCACCAGAACTGATCTCCCCCTCTCCAACAATAATTCCTACTGAATAGAAATTATAATTCCAGTATCACAGGCCTTTTTCTACCTCCACATTGCCCCATAGATGTGTTCATAGTCGTTATGTACAATTCTTGTCCCAATGTCTATAAATATACCCATTTCTCTCCAATATAAGAAGCAAATACAGGATATAAACCATCTTTAATTTTAAAAACAAGTCATTCTGAAACCTTTAGTACTCAAATTATCTTAATTTGATGTCAGAGAACATCTCACAAGTGACCAATATATCACTCTGCCCCAACAAACTAGTTTAGTACGGCCATTCTTGAAGAGTGGAAGATACAAAAGCAAATTTTTTTGAGAGAGAGAGAGAACAAGTGCACACCACGAGCAGGGAGCAGGGCAGAGAGGAAGGAAAGAGAGAATCCCAAGCAGGATCTGTGCCGACAGCACTGAGCTTGATCAACCAACAGCAGCCAACACTGAGCTTGATCCCACAAACCGTGAGATCATTACCTGAGCTGAAATCAAGAGTCAGATAGACACTCAACCAACTGAGCAACCCAGGCACCTCCAAGAAAAAAAACTTTTTAATCTACAATATTTACAACAAAAGTGGATTACTTATAAAAAGAAAGGCTCAAAATTATTAGCACAGTTAATATACCTAAGTGAGCATCTTATCAAAAAACATTCAATAAAAGCCACTATGATTTATTTGAATATATATATGGAACATGCCCTGATATTTTAGTAGGGAAAACTTTCTTTATACTCTTAATCACTTCACATCAATTTAGTTTTACAGAACTCATCTTTTCAAATATATACCTTTGTATACACATATACAAAGAAAAAAACCTGTATTTTTTAAGTTGTTTTTTTTTTTTTAAGTTTTTTTTGAGAGAGCACAAGTGAAGGAGGGGGCAGAGAAAGAGGGAGACAGAGAATCCCAAGTGGGCTCCACGCTGTGAGCCCAGAGCCTGACACAGGACTCAAACTCACAAAACTGTGAGATGATAACCTGAGCTGAAATCAAGAGTCAGTCGCTTAACTGACAGAGCCACCCAGATGCCCCCAAAACCTGTATTTTTAAAGAGGGTGGTCGGAGAGATTTCTCAGGTTGAATTAATATACTAGTTAAAATATAAGTTGGGCAAATAATGATGAAAAGGAACTTTACACTCTAACCAAACCACGAAAGTATGACTGTGGTGAATAGTTAAAATCGAGCTACTGTCATAACAGAGAACACAGGGCTTTTCCAAAGCAACCCAAGTCATTTTCAGACACCTCTATTAGATCTTTTTCACTGAGACTATGTTGAGTATCTACCACCTTAAACCTACCCTTTAGACTAACACAGATCAAACTTAATTCCTCTTTCTCAATTGTTGAGCAAATATTTGCAGACAGTAATCCTAAAAACACTCCTCCCCACTCTGTCCTGTCCACAGTTTTGTCTGCTGGGTAAACAGCCCCATTTCCGTCAGGCATTCACCATCACAGGGCTGCAAATGCCCCATTCTACTCCAATATATGGATCCCTTCCAGGTGTGGCCAGTACTGCACACAATATTTAAGCTGTCCTGTGTCAACATACGACAGCGGGCGTCCCTATTGCCCGCCTCATGAGGATCCTACAGTTCTAGTAAATGTTACGCTGGTTAACACGGAGGCCACAGTCAGCTAAGAAAGCTGTGCTTTTCCCCAGCAAGTTGCTATTACACCATTATTCCATTATCTTAAATTCTAGAGTTTACGTGAGAGTTAACATTTTCTGCTGTTAAACTTCCATCTGATTAGATCTTGTCTCTTGTTCCATCTTAATTCTGATCTTAAGTCACAGGTGTTCCACTCTATAGCTACCCCTCTAACTACTGAGTAATCTGAAAATCTGATCACACATCAACACTGTCATCCAAAGAAAAGGAATGTTTATACAGCACACAGCACAAGACCTATCATACAAGTCAGAATTCAGTAACTGTTGAACAAATAAAGGAGTCCATATACTCTTATTTAATCCTAAAAATTCTGTAAGGCATTCTCACCTGTATTTATTATGAGACTACTGAATATGAGAGCTTAGATTACCAGTGATCTTCTGATTCAAAACCCTGTACTCTTTAAACTACCCCTCATTATCTCTCTCTAGTCTCTGGCAAAAGTATTAAGTTAGACAAGGATGAGAGCAGAGGTCCCAAAACATCCTCCAAATTATATTTATCCAACAGTCTACAATACAAGTAAAGCCATTCATCTAGCAGTAAGTTATCTACCCAGTCTGTTCCAGATTTCTTGGTGCTACACTCATTTAATGGCTTTTCATTAATATAAATATAATTGATTATTTCCAATGCCATATTAATAAATGAGAAATTTAAATAACTGATATGTTAAAATGAACTGGTGTGAAAACAATGATGCCAAGTTGACTATTTGGTGTTTTAAAAAATCTGCAAATCTTGGGGCCCCTGGGTGGCTCAGTCGGTTAAGCGTCCAACGTCGGCTCGGGTCATGATCTTGCAGTTTGTGGGTTCGAGCCCCACATCGGGCTCTGTGCTGACAGCTCAGACCCTGGAGCCTACTTTGGATTCTGTGTCTCCCTCTGTCTCTGCCCTTCCCCTGCTTATGCTCTGTCTCTCTCTGTCTCTCAAAAATGAATAAATGTTAAAAAAAAAAATTTTTTTTTTAAATCTGCAAATCAGTCTGTGAATGATATTTACATATTTAACATATATTTTTGACAAATGCTTACTATTGTCAGATACAATCATGCCCTGGAGAACTTTTCTGGTACTTCCAGGAATTGGGAAATCACAAGGTAATTTTCATACCTCCAATGCTGGGGGGGTGCCTGGTAGCTCAGTCGGTTAAGTGTCCGACTTCAGCTCAGGTCACGATCTCACAGTTTAAAGGTTTGAGCCCGCATCAGGCTCCATGCTGACAGAGCAGAGCCTGCTTGGGATTCTCTTTCTCCCTCTCTCTGCCCCCTGTCAGTTCCCCACTCACACATGCTTATGTGCGCATTCTCTCTAAATAAATAAATACATAAATACATAAATACATGAATCCAATGTTACTATGAATTGGCATTCCTTTTTTCTCTCAGATCTTAATACCTACTGGCACTTTAGAAGGCAGTACCTTTAATCAGTCAGAAAAGCCCATCTTAACATTATAGGTTCTTTAATATAAACTATAATTAATTCATCACAAACACTGAAACCTTGTTCTCTTACTATGTTCCTTTTAATTCAGTAGCTACCTTAACTATAATTTATTTTGACTCCTCTCATCTCAAAACAAGAAAAAAAACAAAGATTAGGTATCAAAAAGACCAGATCAATAATAAAAGGCTAAAGAAAGAACATTCATAGTTGTAAAATTTGCTCTCTGACACAAAAACAAGCATTCTAGCTTTTTCCCTGTTTCTTTTCATCCTGTGAGAAGTATCTACATTGGAAAAGGAGTTAACAGACTGGTTCCTAACTTAAAATTTCACTTCACAAGATAGACTTAATAAAGAATATATGCCTTGCAAAGAATACATAGACCTAAAAAGTTAAATCAAGTAAATCCTAATGGTTGTGTTCATCACCCCTGGTTTTGTGCAACAGAGCCATCAAATAACCACGGAATTATAAATCCAAGCAATGCTACAACTCCATCTACTGGAGAGGCACAGGTAACTGAGTCAATTTTAAATAAATGGATCCTTACATGTGAGCCTTTTAGGAACTAATATCATGGAAGTTCAGATAAAAATACAGTAAGAAAGCCTTACCTACATCTTTTCGTCCTGGTTTTTCAAAACGTCTGTCACCTCTAGAAAAGATAAAAGAAGTTTCAAACAGGACTTAGGAGTAATATATAGATTTCCTATACCTGACAACCACTGCTGTATCTGTCCTTAATAGCATTGCTTTCCTTTTCAAATTGTAAAAACAAACGGTTAGCGCCCAACATTTGGAAAATATAAGAAAACACAAAGATGAAAACAAAAATATCCACTATCTCACTTACCAAAAGCCAGCTTCTATTGACCCAGAAATGTTTTTTAAAATTAGATAAATTTTAATTAGATAGATGCTTTACTTTAGATACACACTATATATAATTTTATATACTATTTTTGGCACGTGTTTTCCCACATCATTAGATATTTTCAAAATCATCCTAAGTTTTAATGGTTATAGAATATTCTATTGTGTGGATATACCATTACATAAGAAACCATGCTGATATTAAGCTATTTGGCTTGTTTCTAATTATATTATAAATATCATCACAGTGAACATCTTTGTACATACAAGTTTGTGGAACTGCCCTCATTCATCAACAGACTTCACAGAGTCACAAAGAACAGAGAAGATGCTTTGACTGATAGCAACAAAAAATAAAATGTCAATTGTCAATGCCTCCCACTGAACACTAATAAAATAACAAATCTGACTAACTATGAAATATCCATGCTGGCACTAACATATTAACCTATTTATCGCCAATGCTTCTTTCATTAAATAAGGATCATTTAAAACTTTCTAACATACATCTTGATACTCAATAATTAAAAGCATTTTTTAAGTGAAATCTTATAACTATACAAAGAAACGTCTCCTCTGGAGAAAACAGAAAAAAAATTTTTTTACACCAATAAGTCTTTATGCCAAGATTTGGATCTTTTAGTTACCTTTCCTCCCAGCTCTGTGACCTATGCATTTCCCTGCCACCTCCTCGACCAAAGACACCCTCTACTTCATCAAAGCTTCTTTGGTAGAAACCACATTCACCTCTGCCTCTGCCTGAAAATAAGAAAACAGAAAAAATGATACTCAGATGTCAATATCTGACACATATTCAACACCAACGATTAATCTTTGAAGTTCTGCCTCCACACAAAGAGAATGTCTACGTTTAAACATTTGGCAAGGCCTGACGGATCTTTACCTGAGAGACCAATAATGGCACTGAAGAGGCTAGACCACAGGAGGTTGAAAGAAACAAGTTAGAAAACAGCTGTTAAGAGTCCCAGTCCTGAATAAGAAACAGTGTCAACATTAAGTTCTTTAATAAAAAGTTTAACAGTAAAATTCTAAGACGATCGGTAAACTATTACTGCAAATTGGACCTTTTATTGGATTATTTTCAACAAAAATGAAAGATTTAGAGAGCTTCAGAAGAGAGCAGATAAAATATACAAAAGTGAAGCACAAACATTAATATAATTTATCTAACTCCACAGAAAGGATATTTAAGGGGCACCTGGGTGGCTCAGTTGGTTGGGCGTCCAACTTCAACTCAGGTCATGATCTCACAGTTCATGAGTTGGAGCCCCACTTCGGCCTCTGTGCTGACAGCTCAGAGCCTGGGAGCCTGCTTTGGATTCTCTCTCTCTCTCTCTCTCTCTCTCTCTCTCTCTCTCCTCTCTCCTCTCTCCTCTCTCCTCTCTCCTCTCTCCTCTCCCTCTCCCCCTCCTTCACTCATGCTCTCTCTCTGTCTCTCAAAAACAAATCAACATTAAAAAAAACTTTAAAAAAAAAAAAAAAGAAAGGATAATTTAATATGGTCAACTCTATCAATTTTGGGAACTAACTCGGTAAAGGATGTTCTACACCAACAAAAGCACTCTTTCCCCTTTGCTCAAGTCTTCAAGGAAGAAAAACATCAGGACTAAATTTGAACCCGAGCTAGTGAGAATGTGCTGTATGCAGAGACTGAGAGGTTCTAAATGTTCAGATGTAAACTGGTCTTTACTGAAGTCAATTTGGTCAGATCTATCAAAATCTGACTCAACGATTCTAACCACAATTTATCCTAACAGAAATACACAAACATGCAAATACACATATATGCAGATGTTCACTGCAATGTGTAACACCAGAAATAACCTAAATTTTGATAATATTAAATTTTAGTAGAACATTATGAAGCCACAGAAAATAAAACGCTGACATTAAAAGAAATCTACATTATTCTGTTGAATGACAGAATAATACTTATAAAAATAACTCCACTTATATAAATTATATGGCTGTTGGGATCAGGAGGAATATCCATCCAACTGGTGCTCTGGGGGCAGAAAGCAATATGAACGTTTTAGCTTTATACTTTCTGCACAATGTGAGGTTTTCTCAACTAATGAGCACCATTCGTATCCAACACACAGATGAGAAAACTGGAAAAGGGTGGGGAGTTTAGAGCTGTACTTAGATAAAATATTACCCATCATCCGTAGCTCACCATTTTTAACAGTGTAAAAACACCCAAAACAAAATGATGAATTACGAACGAAAGAATGCATTCCAAAGCTAAATACAAGTGAGTTAAATAATTATTTCAAATATCCACATAGGATTTCTACTTTCTGCTTATAATGTATGAAAACCTGACTCAGAATATACTTGTACTTTTATGTAATCTTATTATGAAATGCAGAGAAGGGTACCCCTCATAACTAGTCCAGGTAACCCACATTTCTTCATTTGTAAAATGGAAATGAGACTAGGCTTAAAATATAATAATCTAAAAGTTACTTTCCAGTTTTGTCAATCTAACTTTATATCAACATAAAGTCGACTCCCCAGTTTCCCATTTCAGTACCTCTCTCCTTAGGAAATGTATACATTTTTTAAAAAATAGTATCTGCATTCTATTAATCAAAAAGGTGCACGTTATTTGAAATACAGTATCAAATGTGTATAATAATATAATTTAGTGTTTAGACAATGCCTGATGCACATACAGATTCCCAGTCGTTTATAATAACATAATTACTCATTCAATAATATCCTTATAATAACACGGCTACCAGTGAATATCAACCCACAGGCTAGGAATCCCTGCTTTTGATAAGATACTGCAAATGTATACATTTTATGTAAAATCCTAAAACAGTATAATGCCAAGTGTTATGTAACACTGGCGTGGATCTCCTGCAATGATGATTCTTGGGGTGTAAGAAAGTCCCCTCTTCTGAAGAGGACAATTTTCTCAGTAAACCAACAAGTACCAAGCACCTTGAAAAAGTATTTTATTTTAGAAACCTGAATATGAAAAAAGCCTTCAGGTTGCCAGAAAAACAAGCAAACCACTTGCTTGTTTTCTGCCAAGTTAACTAGCACTGGTACTGGTCCTCCTTATCAGACTAAAGCTTATTATAAGGAGACACATAAAAGGAATCAGATTCTAGAGCTTTCCAATTGTAAGGACCATAATCATCTCTAAATACAGTTCTCATATAAGCAGCAGCAAGTACACATAACATGATGAATCTCTCACACAGCTAAATATTCAAAGGACTGTCCTATTGTCTGAGATTTCACCCGATTCTTTTGGGGGATTAAAATATACTTCCTTTAAATGATGATAAAGACAAGTGGCTGACAGCTGTGTGGATCTGCTGTACTCTTAAACACCTTAACCAGGTAAAATAGAAAGATGACATTTTACACTGTTTCCCCACCCATTTGTTTAAATTTTACTAGTTCCCGATATTTAGAAGTCTAGAAGTCAGTTGGTTCTCACATCAAAATCTCCTCACGTTTGGGGCACCTGGGTGGCTCAGTCGGTTAAACATCCAACTTAGGCTAAGGTCATGATCTCGTGATTCATGAGTTCAAGCCCCGCGTCGGGCTCTGTGCTGACAGCTCAGAGCCTGGAGCCTCCATTGGATTCTGTGTCTCCCTCTCTCACTGCCCCTCTCCTGCTCACACTCTGTGTGTGTATGTGTGAGTGTGTGTGTCTCTCTCAAAAATAAATAAAATATTTTAATTAAAAAAAAAAATCACAAGTTAAAAAGAGCCAAAATAACCATCTAACGTTAGCTTTGCCCATGGGGGGGAGCCATAATAATCATCACTTAACCAACAAGTTAAAATTAAGTACTAACTAAAGAAAACAAAACCAGATTAATGATCTCATGAAATCATCGGAAAAGAAATCCCATTTTGGACAATGATGCTAAAAATGTTTTTTACAAAGTGAATTCATTCATTTGACCAGTTTCATACCATTTGTTCACATCAATGTTAATTAAGTCACTGCTTTTCTCACAGTATCTATCTTTTTGCACATGCCCAGTTTAAATTCTGAATGTAGGACACTATGCGATAACCCCCCACTTGAAAGAATCAGAAAGCAGGGAGAAATTTACCAATCCTTTTGTTTGTTTCTCAATATGGAGTTTTTTTAAGACTGTTTAGAGAGACTGGTGTGTATTTACAGCACACAAAGTTGGTGATCACTTGAGGCTCACAGAAGCGCTGGCTTGTGGGCCACCCTTCTTGAATAATCATCTCTGTACAACTTACCCTAAAAAGCACTGGAGGCAAAGCCACCTGAGTGCAACCTCCCCCTGTTGCCAGCCTACCAAAGAAAATCACAGGCAACACCCAAGCAGTAGCCCAGAGCCATCTCCACATCACCACTGCACCACACCACCAAGACACAAAGACCTCAGGTGAATTCTGGACCAACGGAACCTCACTGCACGTGAGAATCTGAATGGCATGGGGAGCTTTTGAAGCACACACATGCCTAAATCTCACCACCCAGGATCCGACTGCAGAAGTACTTCTAACAAATCCCCAGGTTAAAAACTCCGTTCTGGAAACTGACAAATTCAGAAGGAAAAACCACGTATACCTTGCTAACAGTACGTGGCCTACAAGCGGAGAGCTTTAGCTGCCCCATCATTATTCGCCACCCCGGCGCTCCCACATGCTACATTTTTTTTTTAAGTTTACTTATTTATTTTGAGAGAGAAAGACAGAGAGAGTGCACAAGCGAGGAAAGGGCAGAAAGAAGGAGAGACAGAATCCCAAGCAGGCTCTACGCAGAGCCTGACGTGGGGCTCAAACTCACGAACCGTGAGATCATGACCTGAGCCGAAATCCGAAGCCAGACACTTAACCGACTGTGCCACCCAGGCGCCCTGCATTCCCACATTCGGAATGGACAACCGAAAGTGTCCTCTTCACAGGAGTGCAGAACTTAATATGGCCTCTATAAAGGCTGAGTATAAATTATTCTATTCATAAGGCACAACTTTAAGAAAAAGAGAATCCAGATATTCCACACCCTTGATCACACCAACCTGGGTGGTGTGGTATGTGGAGACAGTGGCCTCTGGCTCTGCAGATACCCAACTCTTCCACTTCTGAAGCACTTCTTCAAAAATTACAAGAGATGTCTAGACTACTGCGATGAGTTAACCAACTCAAGAGGTAAATGCTGAATATTTATATTGAAAACATCCAGAATGGCCTCATGTTGCAGAAAATCAATGAATACAAAACAAGGAACAGACAGCAAAAAAACAAGTAATATCAACAAAATAATTCTTCTGAGACACAAATCTATAAAACCATAGGTTAAGTAAGTTGACTGATACATAATTATTTTTTGCTCTACCCTCTAAAAGAGCCCTGGCGCTGATGAGACAGAGGGCTTTTACTAAAGCCTCTCTCTGGCTGGGGACACTCCTCGCACACGGCCTTATACAGAAAGGGTGTGTCACCAAGGCCTGCGGACTCAGCTGCTGCCTCAGCAGCCGAGGCACTTCCCAGAGCTATGGCAAAGGGCAAGGCTCCCTGGGGATGAGGAATATGGATGGGGATTTGCCAAAGTTAACGAGGAACCCTCACGCTCAAGAATTACCCTCTTCTGCTCCAAATCAGGAGGTGTGGAGCTGATACACCGAGAAATGATTCAGAAAACAAATATTCAGACACTTAACACAGAGTGAATGTCAAAAGCAGTTTTTTAAAAATCAAGTATTATATGTTTAAAGTGACTTCTCTCTCCTCTTCCTCCATTATTACATTTGCCACATGGAAGCTCACCTCGCCCTCTTGAAGAACTTCGACCTCTAGGAGCCCCCACCACTGTTCCTCCTCCTCCTCGTCCTGTCAATCGCAGGACAGCAGCACTATTAACAGACATGGAAAAGTTTCTCTGTTGAAAACAAAAACAAAAACGAAAAAAAAAGAAAGAAAAAAAGGATAAAACAGATAAAACTGCATGTTGCTTCTCCCCATCTCCCGTTCCAACTATAAAATGGCATCTAATTACTACAAACAATGGGAAACCATAACTACACCGCATGCTAAGATGATCCAAAACCTAATTTTACCTGAAAAATCTCAAATTAACATTTCAGATCAACAAACACTGACAACCAATGCCTTATATCTTATTAGGTTCTGTGAGGAAATATTAAATAAACTCTAATCACTGTATATATCCAGAAGCAGACGGGATAAATATGCACCATAATGAACTTGGTAGAAGAAATCCTGTTTGGAAAGATACTTTATTATTTTATTAAAAATTTTTTTTCATGGTTTTTTTTTTGATTTATTTAAATTTAACTTAGTTAACATACAATGTAGTATTGATTTCAGGAGCAGAACCCACTGATTTGGCACCTACATATGACACCCAGTGTTCATCCCCAACAAGTGCCCTCCTTAATGCCCATCACCCATCTAGCCCATCCCTTCCCCATCCACCTCCCCTCCAGCAACCCTCAGTTTATTCTCTGTATTTTAAGAGTCTCTTATGGTTTGCCTCCCTGTTTTTATCTTATTTTTCTTCCCTTTCCCTATGTTCATCTGTTGTTTCTTAAATTCCACTTGAGTGAAATTATATGGTATTTACCGTTCTCTGACTTATTTCATATGGCATAATACCCTCCAGTTCCATCCACACTGTTGCAAATGGCAAGATTTCGTTCTTTTTTTGTTGCTGAGTAATACTCCATAGTGTGTGTGTGTGTGCGCGCGCGCGCCACATCTTCTTTATCCATTCATCCATCGATGGACATTTGGGCCCTTTCCATACTTTGGCTATTGTTGACAACACTGCTATAAACATTGGGGTGCATGTGCCCCTTCAAAGCACTTCCTGTATCCTCTGAATTAATACCTAGTGTTGCAATTGCTGGGTCGTAGGGTAGTTCTATTTTTAATTTTTTGAGGAACCTCCATACTGTTTTCCAGAGTGGCTGCACCAGTTTGCATTCCCACTAACAATGCAAAAGGGTTCCCCTTTCTCCACATCCTCACCAACATCTATTGTTACCCAACTTGTTAATTTTAGCCATTCTCACCAGTGTGACATGGCATCTCATTGTGCTTTTGATTTGTATTTCTCTGATGCTGAGTGATGCTGAGCATCTTTTCATGTGTCTGTTAGCCATCTGGATGTCTTCTTTGGAAAAGTGTCTATTCATGTCTTCCACCCATTTCTTCACTGGATTATACTCTACATAGAAAACCTGAAAGACTCCACCAGAAAGCCGCTAGAGCTAATATGTGAATTCAGTAAAGTCAAAGGATATAAAATCAACGTACAGAAATCGGTTGCATGTCTATACACTAATAATGAACCAGCAGAAAGAGAAATCAAGGAAATCAACCCCATTTACAATAGCACCAAAAACCATAAAATATAGGAATAAACCTAACCAAGGAGGTAAAAGATCTGTACGCTGAAAACTATAGAAAAAATGGAAATGTTTATTTATTTATTTTGAGAGAGAGAAAGAGACAGAGCACAAGCAGGGAAGAGGCACAGAGAAGAAGAGAGAAAATCCCAAGAAGGCTCCCCACTATCAGCACAGAGCCTGGCTCGGGGCTCAATCTCATGAACCACGAGATCACAACCTGAGCCAAAATCAAGAAATGGATTCTTAACCAACTGAACCACCCAGATGCCCCTGAAAGGATTCTTTAACTAGTGAAAGGTAGAAACAAGAGATGGTCACCAAAAAGTCTGAATCAAGAGTAGCATGATAAAAAGAAAAAATGATCATTTTTGCCTCATTCTGTTCACCAATGTGAATTAGTAGCACCAAGTATTATTTAATAGAATGACAAGAATCATAAATAAAAGGGAAGGGCCAAGAATCTACATAAACAAGATCAACCATCTTAATGGGGAGGGGAAGAGCATGCTTGAAAAAACCAAAATCCCAATTAGTCATTAGCCTGTATTTGCAACCACACCCAATTTGGATAGGGTCAAAAACAATGGGATAGTAGTGAGTGGGAATCCTTCAAACAGGAAAGGGGAAGATAAAGGAACACTGGAAGCCTAGGAGCCAAAAAATATGTTTAGTTGACACTTCTGGATAAATGCAATACGTAGGCCTTAGGAAACAGTAAAACAAGAAGCAATTTTTAAAATCTTGAAAATGATCTATAAAATATAAAATTCCTGGGCATTTGAAGGAGAATTTTGCAAGGGAGTTTTAAACTCAGAAAATGTTGGAATATATATTCTTACAGGAATACCTTCTGTATACTTAGAACCTAACAGACATTTATGCAAACACGCAGAGGTATGGCACAATGAAGAAAATGTAACTTGTGCATGGCTGCAGCTAAGGACCCTGCTGGTGGAAGGACAAGGAACAAGGCTTAAGAGTTTGGTTGAAGAGAATCTTGTGATTCAACTAATAATTAAAATCCAAATTGTGTTTCCACTGTGAAGTCCCCATCTGCAGTTTCAATTCAAAATCAACTGAAATGTGATTCTATACCTCTTCTAAGGAAATCAACATGCAACTGGTTAAAAAACTTCTTTCATTACTGAATTTTTTAATTCTTTAATTTATTTTTGAGAGAGACAGAGACAGAACGTGAGCAGGCAGGGGCAAACAGAGGGGGAGACACAGAAGCCAAAGCAGGCTCCAGGCCCTGAGCTGTCAGCACAGAGCCCAACGCAGGGCTCGAACTCACAAACTGTTGAGATCACGACCTGAGCCGAAGTCAGACGCTTAACCGACTGAGCCATCCAGGCGCCCCCATTACTGAATTTTTTTGTTTTTTAATTTATGGGTCATTTTCTCATTACCTTCTTCATTAGTTATCTTTCTCAGAATTTTATTTATTACAATTTGTTCTGATAAATTTTAGAAATTTATAATGTAAGTTTTTTTTCCTTTGAGTTTCATAGGTATATAAGCGTATAATCAAGTAACTTCAAAACTCAAGATTTAAGGTCTAATCAGTAACTAAAATTTACAGGATGATACCCAACACTTATTTCAAGCTGTATGTTAAAAAACGTACCTAATAATAATTTTTAAAAAACCGGCTGAAACAAATGTGTCAACTTACCTTATAGCACAGAGCAACCGGGGGAAGAAGTGCCTCTGGGAACACAATTAAGCAAAGCTATGACGTCCCAAAATCTAGATTAATATAATCTAATACTGGAATAACAGAGCTCTGGGGCACCTGGGTGGCTCAGTCAGTTAAGCCTCTAACTTCGGCTAAGGTCATGATCTCACAGTTCATGAGTTCAAGCGCCATGTTGGGCTCTGTGCTGACAGCTCAGAGCTGGAGCCTGCTTCAGATTCTGTCTCCCTCTCTCTCTCTCTCTCTCTGCCTGTCCCATGCTCATGCTCTGTCTCTGTCTCTCTCAAAAATAAACATTAAAAAAAATTTTTTTTTTTTTAAAACAGAGCTCAGAGCTAACTTCACTAATTAATGCCAGGATCCCATGCAGGTGAACACATTACCAAACATGTATACAACTCAAATGTACCCATCAATAGAGTGCAGAGAAACTTGCATATACTTTCCTACACCCTCACACACTGCAGCTGAAAATGCAAACTTCTATCCTCTCTGGAAAGCAATTTCTGGAAGTTCTATATTTAAATGTCTATACCCTTTGGGGTGCCTGCGTGGCTCAGTCAGTTAAGCATCCGACTTCATGATTTTAGTTTGTGGGTTCGAGCCCTGTTTCAGGCTCTGTGCTGACAGCTCAGAGCCTGGATCCTGCTATGGATTCTGTGTCTCCCTCTCTCTCTCTGCCCCTCCCTGCTCACACTCTATGGCTCTCTCTCTCTCTCTCCCTCTCAAATAAATAAACATTAAAAAAAATTTTTTTTTGATGTCTATACGCTCTGACAGAATTCCTCTTGTAACACATGCGAAAACTCCCATAAGCAAAAAGATCTTTAACTGCAGTACTGTTGTAAAATTGAATTGGGGACCTCCTAAGTATCAACCAATGGGAGCAATTTAAAAATCATGAGAGGTGCCTGGCTGGCTCAGTCAGTAAGAGCATGAGGCTCCTGATCTTGGGATCATGTGTTCAAGCCCCACGTTAAGCACAGAGCTTTTAAAAAGAATTAAAAAAGTCACGGCCATCTTCATGTGAAATTCTATGCAGTTGTTTTAAAAACTGAGGCAACTCTATTAGGTTGATCCATATGAAATTGCTAATATTCAACCACTTCTGACCCACAAAAACTGCAATTTCATATGATCAACTGAATGTATAAAAATAAAAGCACAGCTGTAGTAAAGAGCATGGAAAGGCCAGATTGCCTGAGACTGACTATTCCTTTAACCCACTTCTCAGAACCTCCTTTTACTCATCTAGATAAAGTAGACAGGAACCATATTTACATCTACCTCCTGGGCCGCTGCCAGCACTTAACCCATTACATGACAAGTGCTTAAAACAGTGTCGGACACATTAAAAGCTAAAGAAGTATTTGCTCTCATCTCAACAGACCCAAAGGTGAAAATAATGAAGTACAGAACTATGTGCATAGCATGCTGCATTTAGGTTTATGTGTTTTTTTTTACAGGAACAGATATTTAAGTAGGTGCAGATATATTAACCACCACTGAGAGGAAACACAAAATGGAAACAGTGGCTACTTCTGAGGAACAATGTAAGTAGGCAGAATTAGGGTGACTCATAGAATAATTGCTTCCCACTATATGTGCTTTTTGAATTTTTTACATAAATACATGTTATTATCTATTCAAAAATGCATACATAATTTCCTTTGACATCACATAAATAAAATACAACAATGTATGGGGCGCCTGGGTGGCTCAGTCGCTAAAGCGGCAGACTTCGGCTCAGGTCATGATCTCGCGGTCTGTGAGTTCGAGCCCCATGTCGGGACTCTGTGCTGACAGCTCAGAGCCTGGAGCCTGCTTCAGATTCTGTGTCTCCCTCTCTCTCTCTCTGACCCTCCCCCACTCGCCCACTCCCAAAAATAAACAAACATTAAAAAAATAAACAAATAAAATACAACAATGTAAATTAGGTAGCAGCTATGTAAAAAGTCCCGCTTCTCAAACTGATAAATGTTTTCAAGGGAGATGCCAAACCAAAATAGTGACCAGATTTCTGAGCATCAATTTTGGGCTTTTTGTGTGTTTTTCTTAATAAATATTTTTAATGTTGATTTTTGAGAGAGAGAAAGAGAGAGAAAGAAAGAGAGAGAGAGAGAGAAACAGCAAGCAGGGGAGGGGCAGAGAGACAGGGAGACATCATGACACAGTGTCATGACCCGAGCCCAAGTCAGACGCTTAAACAACTGAGCCACCCAGGTGCCCCTCAATTTTGTTTTAAGAAAATGTCATTCCAGGGCGCCTGGGTGGCCCAGTCAGTTAAGTGTCCAACTCTTGATTTTGGCTCAGTTCATGATCTCATGGTTCGTGAGTTCAAGCCCTACATGAGGCTCTGCACTGACAGCATGGAGCCTGCTTGGGATTCATTCTCTCTCTCTCTCTCTCTCTCTCTCTCTCTCTCTCTCTCTCTCTCTCTCTCTTTCTCTCTCTCTTCTCTCTGTCCTTTCTCATTCGTTCTCTCTCAAAATACATCTGTCCTTTCTCACTCGTTCTCTCTCAAAATACATAAGTAAACTTAAAAAAAATTTTTTCCAAGTTGTGTTTTAGACCTACATGCATCCATTCATTAATACAAAAAGAGAATGCACAAAACTAACTTGCATTTTAAAGACATAAAATACCTATTTCAGGTAACTTCAAGAAATTTAACATATGCAACAAAAAGCTATTGTAGGTTATTAGAACTAATCACCTCCCCTATGAGGGTATGGGTAAAAAAACAATATGCAAAATTCTAGTCTTCAAAGATCTAAACAATCCCTGAAGGGAGTGCCTAACCATCAAAAGGACAACATCAAAATGCTAGTGAATCTTTTGCCTGCTTTAAGCACTGTCCTACTCCAGCATACTTTATAGACAAAGGATTCAAGTAAGTTAAGTGTCAGGAATCCAAAATGATGTGTTTTAACTGAGTCCGGAAATGGACTCTGATGATCTTCTGTGGTTATCGTAATTATAATACCCAGACCATAGCACCTTAAGATAAACTTTTCCATTACAAAAGCAAAAGAAGATTTACTCCATTCGTCATTCCAGACATACTTTTGTCGTGTAGGTGTAGTGCAAACCTTACTTTACTCTTTTTCAAATTGTTAACCAACAGTTCCCAATAGCATTTTGTTGAATAATCTTTGATTTTTCAAATGATTTATTGGGCACTTACTAAATACTGATTTCTTAGAAGTGTTACAGGGTGTTTCTAGATGATTCAATTACTTATTCTATTGATTAAAAGTCTATCATGTTTTGGTAAACAGAAACAAGTCCTCCTCCCTACTTCTTTTTTTCTTTTTAATTTTTTTTAACGTTTATTTATTTTTGAGACAGAGAGAGACAGAGCATGAAGGGGGGAGGGTCAGAGAGAGGGAGACACAGAATCTGAAACAGGCTCCAGGCTCTAAGCTGTCAGCACAGAGCCCCAACATGGGGCTCGAACTCACGGACCGCGAGATCATGACCTGAGCCGAAGTCTGCCGTTTTAGCGACTGAGCCACCCAGGCGCCCCCCTCCCTACTTCTTAAAAAGCTTTTCTGGCCCATTTACATTTAGCCTGTAAGAAATCTAGGAAATTATTATAAGAAAAATAAAAATAAAATATTAAAAGTATGTATAAATACATTCAAAAATTGGAAGATAATCACAGAAGATTAAAACTGGTATACTAAGGCATTAAGTGCAATTTTTAAATTTTTAAAATTGAAAAATTAAAAATTAAAATTAAAAAAATTAAAATTTACAAAATTTAACAGGCAGGATTAGGGTGAGCTCACATAAGTAGTTACTAGAAAAAGACTACTATCCATAGAAAAATTGGCAAAGACAAGAACAAAACATTATATATGAACACGAACATTCAAAAAACTCTTCACTATACTGGGGAAAGATACACAAACTAAAACAATGGAAGAACATTTTTGCCGATTGTGCAGTGAATTTTTCAGTAAAAATACTCAATGTCTGAAGTGCAGAACAATGCATAGTGTAGACCATTACGTGTATAAAAGGGGGAAGACATTTAAAAAAAAAATTTTTTAATGATTGTTTATTTTTGAGACAGAGAAAGACAAAGTATGAGCAGAGGAGGGACAGAGAGACAGGGAGACACAGAATCTGAAGCAGGCTCCAAGATGTCAGCACAGAGTCCAACGTGGGGCTCAAACCCATGAGCTGTGACATCATGACCTGAGCCAAAGTCGGACATTTAACAGACAGAGCCGGGGCACCTGGGTGGCTTGGTCGGTTAAGCGTCCGACTTCGGCTCAGGTCATGATCTCACACTCCGTGAGTTCGAGCCCCGAGTCGGGCTCTGTGCTGACAGCTCAGAGCCTGGAGCCTGTTTCAGATTCTGTGTCTCCCTCTCTCTCTGCCCCTCCCCTGCTCATGCTCTGTCTCTCTCTGTCTTAAAAATAAATAAACGTTAAAAAAAATTTTTTTTTTTTAAATAATAATAAATAAATAAATAACAGACAGAGCCATCCAGGTGCCCAGGGGGAAGACATATTTAATATTTACTTGGAAAAATATAAAACGAACTGCTAACACTTGCTGCTTTTGGGAAAGAGATGCTGGTGGCTGAGGGAAGTGATGGGAAAGCGATTTCCTATTACATGCTATTCAGTAGATTTTTATTTTGAAACCATGTGACTTATGACTTATTCTTTATTCAAACAATAAATAAGTAAATAAATCCGAAAAAAATAAAAATACTGAACATGGCAAAAGTACTAGAAAAATGCTATAGCTATGGCATCAGCGAAACAAGAAAGATCCTCATACAAAGCTTCTTAAAAGCAACTCAGCATATGGAACAATCTGGTGTTATTTCTGGACTTCTATTCCACTGACCTGTAGGTCTATCCTTATACCACAGTTGTGATCCCTGTAGTTTTGTAGTAAAGTTCTGAAATCGGGGAGTATGAATCTTCCAACTTTGATCTTTCTCAAAACTATTTTGACTATTTAGGGTCCCTTGCAATTCTGTATGAATTGTAGGACCAGCCTGTCAATTTCTACCCCAAAACCCCTGTGATTTTGATGGAGACTGCACCGAGAGTAGATTGACTGGCAATATTAAGTCTTCCAAGGCTGAATGAACACTGATGGCTTCCCACTTATTTAGATCTTTTTTAATTTCTTTCATCAGTATTTTGTAGTTTTATGTAAAAGTCTTACATCCCCTTGGTTAAATCTGTAACTATGTACTTTATTGTTTTTGATGCTATTGTAAATGAAACTGTTTTCATAATTCCCTTTGCAGATTATGTCAATCCTGACCCCTACAACTGTGCTGAATTCATTTATTAGTGCTAATAGTTTTTTGTATGTGGATTCTTCAAGATATTCTACATGTAGGATCATGTCACCTGAAAATAGACATAGTTTTACTTCTTCTCTTCCTTCTTATTTTTTTAATTTTTTTTTTAATGTTTGTTTATTTTTGAGAGAGAGCACAAGCAGGGCAGGGACAGAGAGAGGGAGACAGGATCTAAAGCAGGCTGTGCAATGATAACAGTGAGCCTGATGTGGGGCTCGAAATCGCAAACTGCGAGATCATGATCTGAGCTGAAGTTGGATGTTCAACTGACTGAGCCACCCAGGTGCCCCTTTACTCTTCCTTTTTAGAGGTCTCTTATGTCTTTTTCTAGCCTAAATGCTCTGGCACAATGTTGGATATCAGTAGTAAAAGCAGGTAACCTTGTCTTGTTCCCAATTTTAGGGGAAAAGCTTTCAGTCTTCCACAGCTGGGAATGAGGTTAGCTGTGGGTTTTTCATAAATGCCTTTAATCATGTGGAAGGTCCCTTCTATTACCTTCGCTGACAGTTTTATCAAGAAAAGTGATTAATTTTGTCAAACACTTTTTCTG
Organism: Panthera tigris; assembly: GCF_018350195.1. NCBI lineage: Eukaryota > Metazoa > Chordata > Mammalia > Carnivora > Felidae > Panthera > Panthera tigris. The sequence goes on along the minus strand of NC_056667.1, from coordinate 212,684,448 downwards.
TGCCAACTGAGATGATCAAGTGGTTTTTCCTTGGTTCGATTAATGTGGTACATTACATTGATTTTCCTTATGTTGCACCACGTTTGCATTCTGAGGATAAATTCCACTCAGTCATGGTGTATAATCCTTTTAATATGCTGTTGGATTCAGTCTGTATCGGTATATTTTGACAACTAAAGATATACAAAGAAAACAAACTGCAATAAAACATACTAAACGTTAACAGTAATTATCATGTAATTATCTCTACATGATGAGTTTATGGGGGAGATTCTCTCCTTTATACTTTTCTGTATTTTCTACAATGAATATGAGTACCTTTTATTTTAAAACACGTTAAGATTTTATTGATACAGAGTATATAAATAAATTGTAAAATCACCATGAAAGACAAACCGAGTAAAACAATGGACAAATAACACAGGCAAATCAAAAACCATAATGACCATGAGCACATGAAAAGATGATCCAGCTACTAGTTACTAGTGAGATACAAATTAAAAACAACTATCACAGCCAATGTTTTGGCCAAAATGTAAAAAACAAAAGCTGGGGGTTTGCATAAAAATGAGTCCTCTGGGGCGCCTGGGTGGCTCAGTCGGTTAAGCCGGCCGACTTCGGCTCAGGTCATGATCTCACGGTCCGTGAGTTCAAGCCCCGCGTCGGGCTCTGTGCTGACAGCTCAGAGCCTGGAGCCTGTTTCAGATTCTGTGTCTCCCTCTCTCTGACCCTCTCCCATTCATGCTCTGTCTCTCTCTGTCTCAAAAATAAATAAACGTTAAAAAAAAAAAAATTTTTTTTTAAAAATGAGTCCTCTCGGGACGCCTGGGTGGCTCAGTCGGTTGGGTGTCCGACTTCGGCTCAGGTCATGACCTCACAGTCTGTGAGTTCGAGCCCCGCGTCAGGCTCTGTGCTGACAGCTCAGAGCCTGGAGCCTGCTTCGGATTCTGTGTCTCCCTCTCTCTCTGACCCTCCCCCGTTCATGCTCTGTCTCTGTCTCAAAAATAAATAAACATTAAAAAAAAAAAAAATTAAAAAAAAATGAGTCCTCTCATTTGCTGCAGGTAAGAGTGCAAAAGGGCTTAAAACACTACAGAAACAAATGTAGCAACACATACATTACATTATCCACTTCTGTGCATTTAAAAAAATGTAAAGAACCATGCACCAAAAACCAAAGAGGTGAAAAATCTGTACACTGAAAACTACAGAAAGCTTATGAAAGAAATTGAAGAAGACACAAAAAAATGGAAAAATATTCCACGTTCTTGGATAGGGAGAACAAATATTGTTAAAATGTCAATACTACCCAAAGCATTCTACATAGTCAATGCAATACCTATCAAAATAACACCAACATTCTTCACAGAGCTAGAACAAACAATCCTAAAATTTGTACAGAACCAGAAAAGGTCCCGAATAGCCAAAGCAATCTTGAAAAAGAAAACCAAAGCTGAAGGCATCACAATCCTAGACTTCAAGCTGTATTACAAAGCTGAACTCATCAAGACAATATGGTACTGGCACAAAAACAGACACTCAGATCAATGGAACAGAATAGAGAACCCACAAATGGACCCACAAACATACGGCCAACTAATCTTTGACAAAGCAGGAAAGAATATCCAATGGAATAAAGACAGTCTCTTCAGCAAGTGGTGCTGGGGAAACTGGACAGCGACATGCAGAAGAATGAACCTGGACCACTTTCCTACACCATACACAAAAATGAACTCAAAACGGATCAAAGACCTAAACATTAAGACAGGAAGCCATCAAAATCCTAAAGAAGGAGGCAAAAAACTCTTTGACCTCGGCTGCATCAACTTCTCACTCAACATGTCTCTGGAAGCAAGGAAAACAAAAGCAAAAATGAACTATTGGGACCACGTCAAAATAAAAAGCTTCTGCACAGCAGAGGAAACAATCGGCAAAACTAAAGGGCAACCAACAGAATGGGAGAAGATTTTGCAAGCGACCTAACAGATAAAGGGTTAGTATCCAAAATCTATAAAAAACTTATCAAACTCAACACCCAAAAAACAAATAATCCAGTGAAGAAATGGGCAAAAGACATGAATAGACACTTCTCCAAAGAAGACATCCAGATGGCCAACCAACACATGAAAAGATGCTCAACATCACTCATCATCAGGGAAATACAAATTAAAACCACAATGAGATACCACCTCACACCTGTCAGGATGGCTAACATTAACAACTCAGGCAACAACAGATGTTGGAGAGGATGTGGAGAAAGAGGATCTCTTTTGCACTGCTGGGGGGAATGCAAATTGTTGCAGCCACTCTGGAAAACAGGATGGAGCTTCCTCAAAAAATTAAAAATAGAACTACCCTACGACCTAGGCATTTATCCACGGGATACAGCTGTGCTGTTTTGAAGGGGCACATGCACCCTAATGTTTATAGCAGTACTATCGACAATAGCCAAAGTAAGGAAAGAGCCCAAATGTCCATTGATGGATGAATGGATAAAGAAGATGTGGTGTATGTGTGTGTGTATATATATATATATATATATATATATATACATACATATACATACACACACACATATATACAATGGAGTATTATTCGGCAATCAAAAAGAATGAAATCTTGCCATTGGCAACTACATGGATAGAACTGGAGGGTATTATGCTAAGTGAAATTAGTCAGCCAGAGAAAGATGAATATCATATGACTTCATTCCTATGAGGAATTTAAGACACAGAACAGATAACATAAGGGAAGGGAAGCAAAACTAATATAAAAACAGGGAGGGGGACAAAACATAAGAGACTCTTAAATATAGAGAACAAACAGAGGGATGCTGGAGGGATTGTGGGAGGGGAGATGGGCTAAATGGGTAAGGGGCATTAAAGAATCTACTCCTGAAATCATTGTTGCACTAAATGCTAACTAACCTGGATATAAATTTTTAAAAAAGAAATATTTAAATATTTAAAAAAACACAAAGAAACAAAAAAATAATAATAATAATAATTTTAAAAAATACAGAACCAAATCCAGCAATTCCAATTTTACAACACATGTTCTAAGAATGATTACTTTAGCATAATTTGCAACAGCAAAGTTTGAAAACAACCTAAGTATCTAACCAAAAGAGACTGGAAAAACTCTGGATTTTCTCACTTAAGAAATACTAGGCAAGAGAGATGAACAAACTAAAGCTATGTGTATCAACATAGATAAATCTAAAATCATTACTGAAAAAAAAAAAAGCAAGCTGCAGAATAAAAACTACAGTACGCTACCTTCAATATAAAATTCATAACCCTATAGGGGCACCCAGCTGGGTCAGTCAGTAGAGCACACAAGTCTTGATCTCAGGGTTGTGAGTTCAAGTCCCATGTTGAATGCAGCGATTACTTAAAAACAAACTCTAGGGGCACCTGGCTGGCTCAGTACATACAGCGTGTGACTCTCAATCTCAAGGCAGTGGCCCCACAATAAGTGCAGACATTACTTTCAAAGATATTTTTAAAATAATAATAAAAATTTTTTTTTAAATTTTATAGCCCTATAAAATGAAACTTTTATGGCAAGAGAATACACAAGCATGTAATGAAAATAATAAAACATGAATGAGAAAAATAATCCAATTCAAAGTAATCCCTGGGAAAGAAGGGGTACAGTATACCCCAGGCAGTCTCAAATGAGAAATCTTATTTTTTAAAACAAAAACACAAATATGTAATGATTTTAAGATTTATATATCTGAATTGTAAATGTATCGTTATTTGTAGTAATACTTTCAAATTTGTCTGTTTCAAATACTTTATAGTAGGAATATTTTTAAGAAAAACTAAACCAAAATATAGCCAAATGTCAAATCTATGTGAAAAGGAAATTGGCCAGTTTTGAAAAGGAAATTTCCAGCCATCACTGGAGACAGAACCCTTTCTTGTGTACTCCTTATAGCAATAAACACCTTTTGGTCAATGAAAATATCTGATGATTCTAGATGAAATTACATTTCAGGAATAAAGACAGAACTAGCCTAATTCAGAAGAAATCATAAAACAAAAACTGCTTATGACACTATGGTGATGAAAATCACCAAAGATTAATAATATCACACCTGTTTTAGAACTTAACACGGTTGTGACAGAGGTCTTCTAACAAGTTGTGTTTTTTTTGTTTTTTTTTTTTAATGTTTGTTTATTTTTGAGAGAGAGAGCACAAACAGGGAAGGGGCAGAGAGGTGAAGGGGGACAGAGGACCCAAAGTGGCCTCTGCACTGACAGCAGGGAGCCGATGAGGGGCTTGAACTCACGAATCATGAGATCATGACCTGAGCCAGTCAGACACTCAACCGACTGAGCCACCCAGGCGCCACAGCTTCTCTTTCTTAATGGTGATATCTTCATACAAAATATGGCCAGAGTGTAAACGAAATAGCCAGAGTTATCACAAAAAATAATGATGAAATGTTCTGGAATTAAACAGTGGTTTACAACTCTGTGAATATATTAAAACCCACCGAATTGCATACTTTAAAAGAGTGAACATAGGCACAGCTGGGTGGCTCAGTCAGTTACGCGTCCGACTCTTGATTTTGGCTCAGTCATAATCACACGATTCAGGAGTTCAAATCCCGCAACAGTCTCTGTGCTGACAGTACAAAGCCTGCTTGGGATTCTCTCTCCTTCTCTCTCTGTCCCTCCCCGACTATCTCTCTCCCTCCTTCTCACACTCTCTCTCACTCTCAAAATAAATAAACGTAAAGAGTGACTGTTATGACATATGAACTATGTCTCAAGAAAGCTGTTTTTAAAATTAAAAAAGCAAAAAAACAGTGATGATTCATTTACAGTGGCATTCCAACATTCCAACAAAGCTCCTTTTTTTCCATTTACTGCAATTACCATAAGTTCCATAAAATCAAAAACTCTTATTTATCTTTGGAAAGAGCACACTATAAATAAAGACAACACAAAATCTACTTTCCAGCCTAAAAATCTAACTTTCTCGCAATGTCATAAACAAAAATCTGTGATAGAACTACACATTTTAAAGCATATTTTGAGCTGAAAATCTACATTTTCCTTTAGTGGCAGAATGCTCTGGTGAGAAATCAGGTTGCCAATTACTTCTGACAACTACATTTTTCTGAAAAGAAGGCCCTACCTCCCCCCCAAAACTACCTCTACTCAAGTAAATTATAAGGGATGGCTCCTATCATCCATAAGGAAATAGAAACATTTCCTCACCTCTACAGAATACTCAAAGCTTCAGAACTAAAGCAGAATCTCATCTACCAAGATAGGCATTCACATATCAAGAAAACAGAAAGCAGGTGGCAGACCTGTGGGGATGTTGGGGCCTTAGAGCCTAAGTGGTAACTTCCTGTTTTCATAACTCAGTGGAAAGGAACAAGGGTTTGACCTAAGGCTCAAAGTTAGACACAAACCTGTTCTTCTTCTGTAAAGGGTACAAGAGCCAACGGAGGCAGGGGCTCCTCCTGTAGGATAGGCAGAAATTCTTTATCCAGAAGGTCTGAAGGTATCTGTATGACCAAACACATGACCATGAAATTAATGCTATCCCTCCAATTAACAAAAATTATAAAAAAAGAAAAAAATACTCTTCTGTTTATCTCTTGGTGATTGTTACAAATATGGAATAAAGCTTATTCAACCACAATTACCTCCAGTAGTACTTACATATTCTGAGAAGGTTAAATATTAACAACCCCAGTCCCGTTCCTCTTCCTCCCGTCAGACCACCACTTTAGATTTGATATACAGCATTAACTCTGGCATTCCAGAGTGCACAGCGGAAGGGTAAATATCCTCACATTTAACTCAAGGCACAAGGCAGTAAAGAGTTTCATAAGCAATTTTATCTGTCCTCAGCAGCCATCATTAAAATGTGACATCCCCAACCCATTAATAAAAGCAAAAACAAAGTATATCGTTAAAACAGAAAATATTATCTCTCACTAGTCAGATAGTTAAGTGTACTTTACACTGTTTGGGTTTTGACCATTTATAGGAAACACAAATGTGGTAACATATTTTAAGATATTCTCTCTGCTAAAAATCGTATATTTAACACAAGAAGGGGAAAAAAGCAGCAACTCCTCTTCTCACTCGTAACTTCTAACTGAAAAGAGGTACAATAAGAAATTCCTCCTTTCTCAGACGTCAAACTGGGATAGAAATGGACATGAAGGAGACATTGAGAGGAAATCAGACAAAGTATTAAGTGCTGAATATTCTGTTTCCATGAAGTTTTCTATTCCTATAATGAAATCTTAGGTCCTCAGTAAAAAACACGGGCTCCTTACACTTAGAAGATTCTCTGTCAATTACTACAGGTTTCAAAGCAGGAAAAAAGAGAAAAACCATGAGTCCATCATCTATCAATGTATCACTGTACATACCCTGAAATCTCATTCCTAATTCTGAAGTCTTTCCTTTTTCCTTACCTTGTTATCTTTAAGGAAAAGTGCTAACATTTCTTCTCTACCGTAACGATAGTCTGCTAACTTATACTTCGGCAAAGCTGGAGAAAGAGGAGGGGACGTGATACTCCCACCACTGGACAGAGCTCGGAGCCTAGGAGAGACATAAAACACAAAAATGAAGGGTCAAATATTCTGGCACCAAGGACTTTTGTTTTTATGTGCTATAAAAATGTTCACTGTAGGTCTTTAAAAGAACAGAAAGAAATCCCATTATCTCAAGATTTTAGCTTTCATATAACCATTGTCACAACACGTTGAGAGCAGTTCACTGAGAAACAGACAACCATGTGGTAATTCCCTAACTTAAAGAGGTATCATGATATATCCCTGAGAAATCTGGAGTGAAAAGGTGACACTGTTTCAAACTTGTAATATCTTAAGCAGGCTTCACACCCAGCACAGAGCCCAATGTGGAGCTTACATTCTTTTTTTTTTTAGTGTCTGTATTTATTTTTGAGACAGAGGGAGACAGAGCATTGAGCAGAGGAGGGGCAGAGAGAGGGAGACAGAATCTGAAACAGGCTCCAGGCCCCGAGCTGTCAGCACACAGTCCTACGCGGGGCTCGAACTCTCAACCACGAGATCATGATCTGAGCCGAAGTCAGATGCTCATCCAACTGAGCCATCCAGGCGCCCCCCAATGTGGAGCTTAAACTCACCACCCTGAGATCAAGACCTGAGCTGAGATCAAGAGTTGGACACTCAACCAACTGAGCCAGGCAGGTACCCCTTGAAATTATAAAGGTAACCTGATTAAAGTACGGGGTACTTGGCTGGCTCAGTCAGAACATGCGACTCTTGATCTTGGAGCTGTGAACTCGGCCCCTACGTTGGGTATGGACATTACCTAAAAATAAAATCTTCTTAAAAAAGAAGTGAAATATCACCTTCTACCTGTTAGATTAATAAGAATTAATAAATCTGACAATACCAATGAATAAATCTGGAGTATCAGTTGCTAGTAAGTATCAAAACCAATGGAAATTCTCAAGTAGTAACTGTGGGACTGTAATGGAACAACCACTTCAAAGAATAATCTGCTAATGTTTAATAAAATATTTAGTAAAGTATACTACACGAAAGAAAAAGCAAAACACAGAAGGTTAGGAGCGCCTGGGTGGCTTAGTCAGTTGAGCATCCAACTGCTGATCTCTGCTCAGGTCATGATCTCACGGTATGTGGGACTGAGCCCCACACTGGGCTCCGCACTGGAAGTGTGACCCTGCTTGGGATTCTTGCTCTCTCTCAAAATAAATAAACTTAAAAAAAAAAAACACAACACAGCTTACAAAAAAGAGATACACGTAAACCTGTAAATAAGTTTATACTGTTTAAGAACCATACAAAATGTAGCAAAAGTATAGACGCAAACATGAACTGACAAAAAACTCAACATAAGATTCTATGTGCAAAGGGAAAGACAGCATCAAGGGAGTTTTAATTATACCTGCAATGTTTTATTTTCTTAGCTTGGCACTGGGTACATGGATATTTGCTACAATTTATACTTTTATATGCCTGTAATATTTCATGATTCATTTTTAATAAAAGCAATCAATGATCAATGTAGAGAAATTCAAAATGCAGTGAAGAATGAAAATACAAAAAAAAGAAAAATTTAAGCCATATTTACTGTTAGGCAGAAAAAATATATAACCCTAAAAGGAATGGAACTGGGGAAAGAGGAACATTTTTTTAATTTTATAAGATGCTTTTATTTTAAAAAGGTGGGGAAACCTCAGCAAAAAATGGCAAGAGTAAGATCCCACTGCAGCACTGTGTCAAAGAGCAAGTGGCAAAACTATCAGCAGCAACTCATTGTCTGGGGGCTGCCTGAAGTTCTATACAGTAGTAAGTACCAAGGGTAAAAGGGGCCAGTGTACTTTAGCCTAAATGAAAATTCAACAGAGGCATTAAAATACATCCCCAAATTGCTAACTTCATTCACATTAGCAAAAAAGAAGAGAATAATCTACACAGTAAAAAAAAAAAAAGAAATCAGAGCATTGTAATACCAATAAAAGGAGGGAGAAAAAAAAAGGAATGTATTAGTAAATTCAATGGTAGAGTCTTTTCTCAATGTTTCTATCTTCTCTTTTGCACTTTTTTTAACATTCATGGGCAATTTTGAACATTTATAAAAGTCCAAGAATTACAGAACAAACTCTCATGTACCACTCACCCAGCCCTCAGCTCAATAACCCATGGCCAACCCTGCTCCTTCCACCACCCCATCTAACCCTTCTTTAATAGCGTTTTGAAGGAAATCCTACGCTTTCAAAGCTTTTTTGAAGGGAATTATTTTCAAGATTTTTTGAGGAAATTTTTGAAGGGAAGTTATTTCATTTGTAAATACTTTAGAATGTTCTAAAAGATAAGGATTTTTTTCTAGTCTGGATTTTGCTGATCTTATTCCGGTGATACAGGTTTACCACGTTTCGCTGTTCTCTGCATTTCCAGTACACTGGTGACTGCAAGTGAAGGGTACTTCGATGTGGCGGTGTGTAATGCCATCAGGAGGCAGTCCCTGGTTTTATGGGTCTAGCAATCCCTGAACCAATGCCTTCATAGGTCCCTAAGTTCACTAAGGTTACAAAGTGATTTTATTTTATCATTCTTTATTAGCGGGAGTATTTCTACAAGGAGAAACTTCTCTCTTAACACTATTTGGTGTTGTTACTCAGTAGGAAATAGGTTGTTCCCGTAAGAACTCATGTTGTTCTTACAGGAAAGTTAGAAAAAAAGCCTTCTTAGTTTTCAAAATAAGGACTTAGTTCACTAGCATTCTCCAATGGTAACAAATTATTTTTTATTAAAGTATTTCAATTCAACGCACTTCACAACGTCCAAATTGTCTCATCCTTTTTTGCTTTTTAAGTAGGTTCCCCACCCAAGGTGGGGCCTGAACTCCCAACCCCGAGATCAAGAGTCATATGCTCCACCGACTGACCCAGTCAGGCGCCCCTCAAATTGTCTCCTCTTTGACCGTGGGAGATTCTTCAGGTTGGCTCCTAATTCTGACACAACCCTAGCAGTCTTTAACAGCTTCTTTTCTATCTGGTGTGTCAAAATGTTCCCGGCACAGCTTATCATTTCTTGCCTCGGCCCTAGAATCAACCATTTCTCCAGGGAGCCTGATTCTCTTTGGTGCATATTAAGAGCACAATTTAGGGGCCAAGAGTACTCACTGCTGCCAGGTTGATCTTTTGTTTTCTTTCCGATTATTCTTGGACTTTGAGGTCATTTAGTCCAACTCCTGTAAGACAGGTTGGAACAACCAGGAAAGACAACATGCCCACAAAGAAGTGATCCAACCTCTGTTGAAGGGCCTTCCAGGAAACTGCTTTCCATCAAATTCATGTAAAGCTGGATTCTTTCCTGACGAAGTGGACTTAATACCCCCTCAGAGCTGAGGCTGGGAATTTTACATACGCACTACCTCGTTTCATTTCATTTCAGCTCTGCAACAACCCCGGTAACAAACAAGGGTTACACAACTTGCCCACACAGAGCAAAGATGCAAACATAGGTTTTCATGACTAAAAAGATCAAAATCCTTCCAGCAATACATCTCAAAATTTTATTTAAAATAGCCAGGGTTTATTCTGCCACACGTTCATTTTAAAATAGATGTCTTTTATTAGAAATTATTTTAACGTATCTTTCTTATACTGAGCCGATATGCTCGCCAATCGTTTCTACCACTAGAGGGCATATCTAGGTGCTCTTTCGAGTGAAAATCGTTCCCAAAGTGGCAAACAGTCACAATGCCTCAAGAGACTTTCCTTCTCATGGCCCAACATCCCTAATCTGTTCATCAGCTCCTGACAAGTGGCTTCAAATCCACTCACCACCCCGGTTCCCTTGCAGTGGATCCCCATCACCCATGCCCAAGAGCTCCTCCAGCGTCCAGGACTGAATACTTCTTACAGGCACCACATCGATTAAGAGTAACGTAACCAGAGCGCATTCTCAAGAGATTCCTCCAGCTACTGTGAAGAGAACAGCCAAACAAACGGAGAGTAATTCAAACAAAGACGGTGGCCTGAATAAGGATAATTGTGCTCTACCTAATAATCGACAAATCCTATTCCAAGTCCCTCTTCACCTGCAGACATTTGGAAAAGCTAACTCATACCTGGGTAATAAATATCCCTAAAACCCCACCAGTGACCTTTAACCTCTCTTGGATCTTGCTCCATACAAGCCTCTCTTCTAGAAATTTAATCCCTATCTGCTTTCCCCTTAGTCTCGAAGTATACCTAAAAGTGATGTGTTTAGGGGCTCCTGGGTGGCTCAGGCAGTTGAGTGTCCGACTTCAGCTCAGGTCATGATCTCATGGTTCATGAGTTCGAGCCCCAAGTCAGGCTCACTGCAGTCAGTGTAGAGTCCGCTTCAGATCCGCCGTCCCCCTCTCTCTGTGTCCCTCCCCCACTCACGTGGTCTCAAAAATAAACATTAAAAAAAAAAAAAGTTGGGGCTCCTGAGTGCCTCAGTCACTTAAGTGTCCAACTTCAGCTCAGGTGATGATCTCGCAGTTCACGAGTTCAAGTCCTGAGTCAGGCTCTGTGCTGACAGTCAGAGCCTGGAGCCTCTTTCAGATTCTGTGTCCCCCTCTCTCTCTACCCATCTCCCACTTGCGCTCTCTCTCTCAAAAATAAAAATTAAAAAAAAAAGTCCCCTCTCTCTCTGCCTTCCCTTGCTTGCGCTCTCTCTCTCTCTCAAAAATAAATTTTAAAAAAATTTTCTATAAAATACAATTGTTAGGGGTGCCTGGGTGGCTCAGTCGGTTAAGCATCCGACTTCGGCTCAGGTCATGATCTCATAGTCCATGAGTTCGAGCCCTGCGTCAGGCTCTGTGCTGACAGCTCAGAGCCTGGAGCCTGCTTCAGATTGTGTCTCCCTCTCTCTCTGCCCCTCCCCTGCTCATGCTCTGTCTCTGTCTCAAAAATAAAAACATTAAAAAAAATTTTGTAGTAAAATTTTTTAAAATTTAAAGCTGGAAATAATTTTTAAAAATAAAAAATAAGTAACAGTGATTTGTTTAAAACCCCTTTAATGCAGCATCCCCCCCAGCTATGCACCACTGCATGCACCCCCAAACTATGCACCACATTCCCCCAGTTATGTACCTCTTCCATTCAGAAATATCCCCAACAACCTCAATTACGGGTCACTTCAAAACCCAGAGCAATCTGGATTCTCCCCTTCAATTCCACTACTCCAGTAGAGTTCACAAATAACATCACCAAATCCAAGGGACAATTTCCTATCTTTGTCATCATCTTCCTGGCCATACTGAGATCTGTTTAACACAAGAGGCCCACTTCTATTGTAAGTAGTAGCAACTAACAGGTAGCAGTAGCAGGGCCTCCTAAAACCCATGATACCCCCAAAATCTTCACTTATTATTGTCCCAAATCCTAATTTCAGCTTACGAAAGCAATATGAAGTGTCAATATAGATGTGTGAAGTCAAAAAACATTTCTGGGTAAGCTTCTGATTCTCAACTCTGGCTCTGACCTCTCCCCTAGAGAACAAGGCTTTCATATGCAATCACTTACAGCCTCTCCACTTTAGCCCCAAACCCTACTCATCAGCTTATTCATTCCAACCCCCTTCATCACCATATTCCCAAAGGCAGATAAGGACACCACCATCTAAACCACTGGATTACCAGTCAGGGAATCACGCTTTACTCATTCTACCATTGCCCATACCTAATTACCAGATCCTACCAGTTTTAAATCCTACATCTTGGGGTGCCTGGGGGCTCAGGTGGTTAAGCATCCAACTTCAGCTCAGGTCATGATCCCACAGTCCACGAGTTTGAGCCCTGCGTCGAGCTCTGTGCTGACAGCTCAGAGCCTGGAGCCTGCTTTGGATTCTCTGTCTCCCTCTCTGTCTCTCAAAAATAAACAAACATTAAATCCTAAATCTCTCAAGCCATCCCATGGATCAACTAACCCATTATTGTCCACACTTTCATTTCTTACCTGGACTGCTGCAACAGCATCCTAACTGATATACCCAGTCATCTTCCGTCTCCCACAGAACTATACGTATATTCCCAATGCAAACCTGAATAAAATGTCCCCTGATTAACAACTGTTGACTGACACACGATGATCAAATAAAACCCAGAGCTTCTTAACACAGAAGGGCTGCCTCCAAGCTCATCTCTCCCACACTTCACACTATAATAAACACAATGTCTCAGAGTTCCTCTCTCAAACTTGCTGTTTCTTGCCCCCTTGTCTTTACACATGCCTTTTCTGCTATCAGGAATATATTCCCAAACCATTTTCACTTGGGCTCCTAGGAGGAGAGGTTAAGTGAAAGGAAGGGAAAAAAGAGTCGAGTCAGAATGAGGAGGATGAGGGGTTGGAAAGAGAATTGTAGAGGGAAAGGAAGAGAGGTCGAAATCCTTAAGACCTTGGCTAGACAAAAGTACCTGCTCAACCTTCACGGATCTAACTGGCTAGTGGAAGAAAAAAACTAACAAATGGTCATACAAATACACATACAGCTATTGAAGGATTCTGGAGAAAAACTTGACCCAAGTTATATCTTAAGATTATTCTGGATGCTGTAGGGAGAACCATAAGAAGAATGAAAGCCCGAAAACATCAGGCCACTGCTGCAATGGTTTATGTCAGAGATGGTGGTGGCTTATACTGGGGTGATGGCAATAAACAGAAATGAACAGATTTCAAGAGATATGTTGGAGGCGAAATTGACACAACACTGTGATGAACTAGATGTAGAGATACAGAAGTAAAAGAAACCGAATATCCAGAAAACTCCAAGACTTCCGGCTTGAGCAAATGGGCACACAGTAGTATTTAAGATTAAAAGAAATAAGTAATCCAAAAGTAGGTACCATGTCCTTTCATCTTTGTTGCGTCAGCACCTAATCCAAGGCACAGAATATAGGAGGCAGGTGAGAAATGTTTTCTAAACAAATCTTAACATTCTCTTCTAAAATACACCCCTGGATAACATCGAATTACTATCCCTTCAGACTGCATAGATGTCTTTTACTCTTTTTGAAAACTGGGATGATTAATGCATCCCATCCTCCAGAATTTCTCTCATCCCCCACAAAGATGATGGCTAATAACCCAGCAACCTCAGGTTTCCCTTCTTTGCCTCCATTTCTCCCCACCCCCTTGAGACTTGAATGCCTTCATCCAACATTTACTAAGTGCCTATGTCCAGTAAGCTAGGCTAAACATGTGCTTACCAAAACTGAGAAATACAGTGCCGTTCTTCTGTTCTCTTCTGAGTAAGGAAAACACATAGAAACACAACACAAAGTCGTAACTATTTCAACACAGTTATAAACAAAGTGCTTCAGGGGAAACAAATACCTCACTTTCTTGCAAGGTAACACTTGGGAAAACTTCCTTAAGACCATGTAATGAGATACAAGAAAACTTTAAGGCAATTCCTTGGCTCCTTCCCCATAAAGACGACTAACTATCTGCAATCATTCCCCCTATGATAAATTCCTTAATCATCTACATTTATCTATTTTCAATCCAATATATGTATTTATATATATAAGCATATATATATATATATATATATATATAAAACAAGTATAATGAATTTGGGGTTTTTTTTAAATGTCTTTAAGTATACATAACAAAATTTTGCCAAAAAAAAAAAGAAGAAGAAGAATGGGAGGAAGCAAACCAAATGTTAGCGATGGTTCTTTGGATGGCAGGATTAAGGATAACTTGGATCTTTTCTTTTTCTTTTTGTACTACTGTTTCCTCCAAGGTTTTCTGGAACAAGCGTGAATTACCTTGTTACTGAAACTAACAAAAAATTTCAAAAAACCTAAACCTACCAGATTTAAAACCAAAAAAAAATGTTTTTCTTAAGGTAGTACTTAGTGTTTGGTCAAGGGTAAAGCAAAGAGGCAGGGGATGGGAACTAAACTAACACAACCTTTCTGGTGGTCAATCTGTCCGTACATCATCCAAAGCCTTAAAAATGAAACTGATTTAATAACTCTACTTCCAGGGAATTATTCCAAAATAAATAAGCAGCAACACAAACAAAACTGTTGAAGGCTGTATACACATATTTATAATAGAAAAACATTAAAAACAACTTCACTTTCCAACAATTCATTCACTCATTTAACAAATATTTATTGTGTACCTATTATTTGCAGGCACTGGATACAGCAGTGAACAAAGTATACAAAAATTGAGACCAAAGTACTTGCCCTCAGTGGAGCTCACAGTCTAGTGGGAGCTGGAGAATGGAATATAAATAATAAAGAGAATAAGTGAATAAAATGTTTACCATGTTCTATTTGGATATAGGTCATGAAGAAAAAAATAAGCAGAGAAGATAGGGAATAAGAGGAAGACATTATATATAGATAGTCAGGAGAGGTCTAAGGTGGCAACATCTGAGTAAAAACAATGGTTTTATTCCTAAAAACAATGTGCTCCTCCATTAAATCTATCACACCCTTTTGAACTGCTTTGGTGACTATATAATACATACCTTTATCCCAAATACAGAGATAAGCTAAGACCTAATGACTCCACAGACCTACCTTAACGAGTCCATGTATACAGTCACCCGTAGTCTGTTTCCACCACAACTGTCAACACTCTCCCATCGTCACTACTATCCCAAGTACACCTCTTCATTTTCTCCGTCTTTCATTGAACATTTATATTTTACATCGTAATAAAAATTATGATCTTAGGAAATAAAGTATAACTAAATGTTTCTGTATGGTTCAGAGTTACACACTGACTAAATGCAATCACTCTAAACTTTGATTCTAAAGTATTCTGGACCCAGCTCCTTGCCTCAAGTTTCACAACCAATGTAATGTTACATGCAGAAAAGCACAGTAGCAGCTTCTACTTATACTGCAGCTTTCTAGTTCAGAGTTACCAGAGTTCCTTAAGGTTCTCATATATTCCCTTTGTCAAAAGGAATTTTCTTTTTTTTTTTTTTTAATGTTTATTTATTTTTGAGACAGACAGAGCATGAGCGGGGGAGGGGCAGAGAGAGAGGGAGACACAGAATCCAAAGCAGCTCCAGGCTCTGAGCTGTCAGCACAGAGCCCGACACGGGGCTCGAACTCACAGACCGTGAGATCATGACCTGAGCCGAAGTCGCTCAACCGACTGAGTCACCCAGGCGCCCCAGCCAAAAGGAATTTTCATAGCTGGTAAAACAAAAAAAAAGGCAGTGTGCCTACTTAGACCCCCACTCCTCAGTTTATATGCATTTCATATGACTAAGGGAAGGCTCCTAGGCTCTAATAATGATGCCTGAAGGGTGACAATTAGGTAAAGCTACTGTTTAAGCAGGAGACTGGTAACTGTCTTCTACTAAAGTTACTTCAATTCAAATTTGGTATAAAGCACTGGGCTGATCAAACAAAACACCATCAAACATGACTTCTGAGCATCACTGAAAAAATGTGTACCATGCTGTTGATGGACTGGGTCACTGACTGATGGACTGACACACTGAAATGACTTTAGGAACCCATGATTTAGGGCAGGGGCCAGAAAACTTTTCTCTGTAGAAGGCCAGAGAATAAATAAACTTTTTGAGTCAGATGGCCCCTCTTGTAACCACTCAACCTTGCCACCGTAGTATGAAAACAGCCTGATAATATGGAAACAAACAGGTGTATCTGTGTTCCAATAAAATTTTATTCAAAAAAACTTTATTTATACTTCCACGGGCCATAGTTTGTCAACCCATGGTATACAGCATCCAGCTAAATGTGTACTGACTCTAGAACATCTCCAGTAGTTTTTTTCTTTTGTTTAGGCTAAATTCCTGGTGTTGTCTCTTTTTCTTAATAGATGATGGGACAGAGGGGGTAGGGGACAACTTCCTTAAATTAGCTGACAATTTTAATCATGTTTTTACAATGAAAGAAACACGTGTAAATACAAAAGAGAAGCAGTTACAAATTCTAGATAAAGGCAGAAGAGTCACACACAAAATGGTTTACAAAATGAGCTATATGGATTTAAATCCACCATATAAAGGAAGTTAATAAAATGTGAATAAAGATGTAACTATGAGAATGTTCATCAAAAATATTTTTGTAATAATGGAAAACTGAGAATGGCCTATGTACGCTACATCTACAAGTCTAGTTAAATAAACGATGGTACATCATACAATGCAACCATTTAAGATGATAGAAAACATTTATTGAAAAAAAAGATACTTTTGATGTGGTTATTTTTTAAAAGCAGGTTACAAAGTTGAATGTACAGTATGATCCCATTTTCATGAAAATAAATGTACACACACACAAATAAGCATACACAGAACCACCTGGAGAGATAAACCTATTTACAGTGGTTATCATGGATGGTAAAATTGTATCTTCCTCTGGCTTACTTGTAATTTCTAATTTCTTTAGAAACATATTGATTCAATAATAAGAAACTTGTTTTTTAAATATAAACTAAAAACTAAAACAGGTACAGCATTACTTAGGTCAACATTTCCAAAATAAATTATCAAAGTATAGAACTTGCATCAGTTTTTAGAATTTCAAGTAGAGATTTCTCCTCAGTCTCCAAATGCTGACTAAAAAGGGCCGAGAAAATTTAGGAATTACATATAAAAAGAAATGCATAAAATAAGTTAATATGTGTCCTCAAATAGGGAGTTACTACAGAAGTCTGCATCACTTTTCAAACCACCACCACCTAAACAATCAAGAATATTTAAAACACTATTCCAATTTATCTACTATATACTGCCTCTGGTTCAAGGTTTGAAAAGAAAAAGCAACTATTCATGCCACTGACGAGAGGATCTTCAATCACCAACACTGGGGGGAAAGGAAGAAGAGGGGGAAAAAGTCACACTACAATGTGATGGATCTCAAAATTCCATAAGAATTCCATTCAGGGTCCAAACACATCTGTAAGAGACTCAAAGGTCAATTAATTGTTATTATGGCAAATGCTATCCCAATCTTAGATGGGCTACAGTTAATAACCAGTATAATTCTGGACCACCTGCCTAGCCCATCAATAAAAAAAATTCAAACAGTAATTCAATAAAAGTATGTTTTCAAAGAAGTCTAGGAGTAGCACTTACAAAACAGTATTGTAGCAGAAAACATACAGATAAAAATATGACAATTATATGTAAAATTTTATATGTACCTAGACAAGGGCTGAAACAAAAAGCAAGTAATTTGCTAGGGTGGTGGGACTGCAGGGAGTCCATTATCATTACAAAACCAGACCAAGAAAATTTCATTATCATTACCTAGCCAGACCTAGAAAAGTTTTTTAAATATAGAATGCAGTCATTGACCAAACAGAATTTATTCCTAGACAAGCTACACTGTTTTCAACTAGGCACATAAATCAAAATCTCAAAAACATGTACATTTATAAACCACCCAACATCTGTAAAAATACCTTACTACTGTACTAGTAGTACATCCAATATCAAGCAGGACGAGATTCTGAAAACTCACCATTCAGGCCCAAAGTTCAGTGTCTGCGTTTCCGCTGCCATTATTTTCCGTATTTTTACAATAGATTTTTATATGTGGAGAAACCTGTTAAAGAGAAAAATATCTCCATACAGTTAGTCAAGAGCAAATGCAGAATTCCAGCCCAGAAAGTCTAACTAGGGTGTTTCATTCATTCCCGGGGCAGCTATCAGAATGGGTTTTAATCCGTGTTTACAACAATCTAGCAGGCAATGTGAAATTAACAAATCTACCTCACATTTCAATTCACATCTTCTTATGTGGGAAAAGGAGACGCGGTATAAGGTGAAGCCCATGAGATGGGTGGATGCAGACCACACAGGGCACCAGGGACCAAATTAAGGACTTTCTCCTTCAGCCACTGAGCAATAGGGAGTGAATGAAAGGTAACAGATTTACATTTTAATTTATATTAATTACTCCTTTGCAATGACTCTCCCATAACCAACCATGAGCTATATTCAAGATTCTTAAAATAAGCACCCCCCCTTTCCTATCTCACAGCTTCCACTACAACTCTCCCCCACTTTCTGCTTAGCACTTTACACGCTAGTGATTATTTTAAAACACTGTCTTGAACCATCAATTTCATGAGTGACCTTTCAAAAGCCATTTTAAAATATCAGAGCTTAAAGTGAAGTAAGTCAAACAGGGAAAGCCAAATGCTGTAGGGTACTTCTTGTGTATGGAATCTAAAAGTGCCAATGAGTACTCAGAGAAACCAAGAGTGAGTGGTGGTCACCAGGAGCTGGGCGGTGGGGGAAACGGGGAGATATCTGGTCAAAGGGTACAAAGTTCTAAGTTACAGCATTAACAAGTTCTGGGGACCTAATGCACAGCAAGGTGACTATAGCTAATAATACCATATTATATACTTGAAAGATACTAAGAGATTAGACCTTAAATGTTCTCACTACAAAAAAGAAATAGCCATTACGTGCTGGAATGAGGTGTTAGCTTGATGCAATGGTGGTAATCATTTTGCAATATATAAATGTATCAAATCAACACACTATATACTTTAAACTTACACAATGCTATATGTCAACTACATCTCAAATATGGGGTGGGGGGTGGAGGATATCAGAGCTTAAAAATGGAAAATACTGTAAATATTGTAAATATACTGTAAATATCTCCAAGATAAATTCACATCACCCTGACTTTTGTTTATGTTTAGAAGATCTAAAAAAAAAGTTAACTGGAAAAATATGCCTCAGGACACCTGTTGGTAGAGCATTCAACTTTGATCTTGGAGTTACAGGTTCAAGTCCCATGTTGAGTGAGAGATGGCTTAAAAATATTAACCAGAAATTGGTCAAAAATGCAAAAAAGGCAAAGTAAAAGTACGTTAATGTCTATAATCGGCCATTAATTTATCTGCCCTGTGGGAAAAAAATAAAAGGAAAGAAAAAAAGGGAAGAAGCTCAGTGGGTGGGGAAAAAAATAAAATTAAAAAAAAAAAAAAAGGGGCATCTGGATGGCTCAGTCAACTGAGCAGCCGACTCTTGATTTTGGCTCAGGTCATGATCTCACGCTTCATGAGAACCTGCTTGAGATTCTCTCTCTCTGCCCCTCCTCCTACTTGTGCGCGTTCTCAAATTAACATTTAAAAAATAAAAATAATAAATAAATAATAACTTATCTGCCCTCCTCCTGGAAGGTATTTCCAGCCCGATTTCAACCCTGAGGGTTCCAAGATGTCCATATTCTAACTTAATTTAACCCTGTTCCCTGCTACCTGACCAGGCAAGCTTATACACCAGACTTAAGCTGAGGTCAACTTAGAGCCCGCCCCACCTCTTAAGCAACTAGTGATTCAAGAATACAATACATAAGGGGTAACTGAGTGGCTTAGTCAGTTAAGCGACCAACTCTTGATTTTGGCTCAGACCATGATCTCACAGGTTCCTGAGATCGAGCCCCAAGTCAAGCTCTACACTGACAGCACAGAGCCTTCTTGGGATTCTCTCTCTCTCTCTCTCTCTCTCTCTCTCTCTGCCCCCTCCCGCTCACCTCGCACGCACTCTCTCTCAAAAAGTAAACAAACTTTAAAAAAAATTTTTTTTTAATGTAAAATAAGGGGCTCCTCAGTGGCTTAGTTAGGCGTCCAACTCCTGATTTCAGTTAAGGTCATGATCCCAAGGTTGTGGGATGGAGACCCACATCGGGCTCCGTGCTGACACTCTCTCCCTCTCTCTCTCTCTACCTCTCCCCCTATCCTTCTTTCCCTCTCCCTTAAAAGAAACATTTATTTTTAATGTAAAATAAAAAGGGGTGCCTGGGTGATGCAGTAAGTCAAGCACCTGATTCTTGATGTGCTGATGGCACAGAGCCTGTGTGGGATTCTGTCTCTCCTTGTCAGCCTCTTCCCCACTTGTGCACTCTCTCTAAATAAGTAAATTAAAAAAAATTTTTTTTTTTTTTAATGTAAGAGAGCTCATGATCTGAGCCAAAATCAAGAGCTGGTCACTTAACCGACTGAGCCACCCAGGCGCCCCTCGCAGACCACTGAAGGGAAAAAAATGTAAAATACAAATTTTAAGTAATTAAAAAACTCTAGCAGAGTTTACTTCACAGGATGATTTCTTCCTTAGTAATACATAAAATAAAGAATCTCCCAACTGATACATGTTAGATTCCATTAGATTCCATTAGATTCCATTCCAACTGAAATGACTTGTCAAGGTTATGATGATCAGACCCCAAGTAAGGTGCCCACTGTAAATTAATACAGATATGCTGCTTACAAATCATCCCTGTGACCATACTTGGCATAAATCAATCAGTGTGCCTTTAAAAACTATGTGGACCTACTTGACTAATAAACAGACGTGCAGAGACTACATCAACTATAAGACTTTACTGTAATAAAAAACATCTTGAAGGAGTGTTTTTACTACCATTTTAAACCCCATCCAGCCAATTGTTTTATCCTCAAACCCCTGGGGCACCTTGACCATCAGAAAACAGCTCTTAATTTATAAAGCAAGTCAAGATTTGAACCAGACTGGGGGAATGCAAGCTGGTGCAGCCACTCTGGAAAACAGGATGGAGCTTCCTCAAAAAACCAAAAATAGAACTACCCTACGACCCAGCAACTGCACTACTAGGCATTTATCCACAGGATACAGGTGTGCTGTTTCGAAGGGACACATGCACCCCCATGTTTATAGCAGCACTATCAACAATAGCCAAGTATGGAAAGAGCCCAAATGTCCAATGATGGATAAATGGATAAAGAAGATGCGGTGTATATACACACACACACATATAGACACATACACAGTGGAGTATAACTCGGCAATCAAAAAGAATGAAACCTTGCCACTGGCAACTACGTGGGTGGAACTGGAGGGTATTTTGCTAAGTGAGATTAGTCAGTCAGAGAAAAACAAGTATCATATGACTTCATTCATATGAGGACTTTAAGAGACAAAACAGATGAACATAAGGGAAGGGAAGCAAAAATAATATAAAAACAGGGAGGGGGACAAAACAGAAGAGACTCATAAATATGGAGAACAAACTGAGGGTTACCAGAGGGGGTGTGGGAGGAAGGATGGGCTAAATGGGTAAGGGGCATTAAGGAATCTACTCCTGAAGTCATTGTTACACAATATGCTAATTTGGATGTAAATTAAAAAAATAAATTAAATTTAAAAAAAGAACAAACAGGGGCGCCTGGGTGGCTCACTCGGTTGGGCGTCTGACTTCGGCTCAGGTCATGATCTCACGGTTCATGAGTTCGACCCCACATCGGGCTCTGTGCTGACAGCTCAGAGCCTGGAGCCTGCTTCGGTTTCTGTGTCTCCCTCTCTCTCTGCCCTCCCCTGCTTGTGCTCTGTCTCTTTCTCTCTCTCTAAAAAATAAATAAACATTAAAAAAATTTTTTTAATAAAAAAATTAAAATTAAACAAAGAATAAAAAAAGATTTGAACCAGGCTGAATTTATAAGGCAAATGACTCTCAATTAAAAACTGAATTATTTGACAGCTATGCAAATATTAAAATCATTTAGAGATTTAAATCCCCCCCCCCCTTAAATTACTACCTTAAGGCCACACAGGTCTTGGAAGCACAAAACTCCAAGGATACCATCACAGCAAAGGATGCAAATGGAGGCCCTGGAGTTGAACGCATAACCTGTATAACTGCCGGGAGCAGTCTTGAATTCCAGGACGAAACCCAGGAGCAGGCAAGGAAATCCTGTTCCAGTCCCCTTTATCATTCTACCTACAAACCTTTCAGGTAGTGCCCAACTACCAAACTACACAAACATTAAAAACTTAGTTTCTTTAACACCCTGAGCTGGAAACCTAATTACCGATTTATAACATGGTTTCCATACAAAGATTACTTCCCAATGTAAAGATTTCTGAAGAATTCTTAAGAACCTAAGAATAATCATCCAAGTGATTTAATTATCAGCTAAAGAGATCTACATTACTCAGAATGATACTCTACTCAGGCTCTCTTTTATGAATTGAAGCAGGAAATCTAAGAGCCATGTCTGTTGAAGAAATCTCATTTAAATTCTTACAGTACTGTAATCTCTAATTCTCAAGTCCCCACCTCAAATTGCTCCTTCCAAAATCGATTTAAATGAGCTCAGTCCTAATTTTTTATGTATCTAACAGAGAGACTCTCTTACCCAATGCCCCTGAATTATATATTAGAATGGAAACTGAGCCTATTTCTCAACTGTCCTTTCTAAGATGCAGTGAGGTACTGAAATGACACAGGTTTCGCCGTGAGCTAAATGTTGTCAATGCAAAGCTCCAGGCTTGCGATCCTTAGAAAACAGCTCTGAATTTTTAGAGCAAGTCAAGATTTGGACCAGACTCTGGATGCTGTGCTCCCACCATGTTCTTCTGTCTCTCTAGACTGCGTTTTCTTGAAACTATCCCCTCTTCTTTCCTCCATGACCAGCGCTGTACTGGTACTGCTTTCCTATCTTCATTTCCTTCCTATTTAGCTGCCATTCCCCCAAAGCTTCTAACTTCCCTGAGCATACCCATGGTTTATTTAACTACAAACTGTATAGGTATTGCCTTGAACCTTCTGTTGTCTACAGTGGTGTTCTCTACTAGCACTTAGGGTAGAACTCTACTAAATCACAGGGTTAGCAAGGAACACACAGGGAGGGGGGGTGTGGGGGGGGGTGACTGTAAAAAGAGCAATAAAAACTTCTCCCACAAATTTCCAAACTGCTTCCCTTGGGAAGGGTCCCAGCCCTGCTGTGAATAACAGATTTTTTTTTTCACCCATGACCTATATGGCATTTCCAGCTGCCTGCTCCTCCTATATATCTACCTCAACAACAGATCAACAAGATACCATTTTTTTTCACAGTCCAATAGTCAGCCAGACTCAAAAACCCAGAATCATCTGCAGCTCCTTCTTCCTCACTGCCTGTCTCAAATTCAATCAGTTCCTCCTTCAAGATTCTTCTTGCATTCTCCTCTCATTATAATTAAACCTTTGTTAACTCATGTTTGGATTATTACAATAAAATTTCCAACTTGCTTCCCTGAATCACCCTCTAACTACTGACATCTAACAACATCAATCTTCCTAAAGCACAACTCTGGTCATGCCTACCCCTCTGTAAAACAGTCAATTAAACCTACCATGTAGGGTCAAAACTGGTATTTCAGGTCACCACCAACCTGATCATCTATACCCCTCTCCTCAACTCAACCTCCTATGGTTTCACCTCCAAACTCAAGGCCAAATGAGAACTTTCTATTCTCCACTGCATTGTCCTTCTGTGCTTCTCTGTTCATGCCATTCCTTTGCCCCAGAAGGACTGCCTTGCTCTACCTCCCTTACAGTGGCCTGCATAAAACCAAGGATCCATTCAAGTATCTACTCCATTTCCTAAGTAGAAGCAGCACTGCTCTCTCTGGAAAGGAAAATGTAAACATAAGATGCAGAAATGGGGGCACCTGGGTGGCTCAGTTGGTTAAGCATCTGACTCTTGGTACCAGCTCATATAATGATCTCACAGTCGTAGGATCGCCTGGTGTCAAGTCTCTGCACTGCGCGTGGAGCCTACTTGGGATTCTCCCCCTCCCTCCCTGCCCCTCTGCCACTCACGCACTCTCTCAAAAATAAATTAACTCAAAAAAAACAAAAAAAGATGCAGAAATGGAATGGAACCTATAGGATTCAATACTGAGATGGCAGTGCTTTTTGAATCAGTATATAGAACTTGAAAGCAAAAAGAAAATGGAAAAGAAAACTTGGGAGCAAAGACTTATAGTTTTGATCAAAATGAATGCACCTAAGGAAACACCCCAAAAGACCGTTAATATGAACCTTGAACTCTAGTGTAGAGTCAAGATGGGGATGAGAAAACAGATTTGGAAGTAAATCTACACAACTGCAACCAAAATTGAATGAAACTATCCCAAAGCAGAAATCAAACAGGAACAAGCTCAAGGGACAAGAACAAAGCCCAGCAAACACCATGCGGGAGGATACTGGCAGGAAGAGAAAGACTGCGCAGTTAAAAATCTCTAACACTAACCTTTCACCCTATCATGGACCCTCACTTTCTCCACATTCACTGTATCTATAACAGAAAGGAGAAAGAGCCAGGATCTTTGGGGAAGATTACTCATTTGTTCAATAAGGCTAAAAACTAAAATGAAGATTGGTAAAATAGTGCCCATATCATAGAAGACTTTGTATTTTATATCCCAAGGGCAATGAAAGGCTATAAAAAGATCAGGGCAAGAAAATGTCTAGAATGAAATCTGCACTTCAGGAAGATCATTCAAGATGCCAGGAGGAGAATGAATTAGCAAGAGCTAACGTAAGGATGCCTGGGTGGCTCAGTTGGTTGGGCATCTGGCTCTTGGTTTTGGCTCAGATCATTATCTCATGAGATCAAGCCCTGCACCCGGCTCTGCACTGGCAGCATGGAGTCTGCTTGGGATTCTCTCCCCACCCCCCCCCCACCCCCCCAATTCTCTGCCTCTCTAAAAAAAAAAAAAAGCTAAAAGGTAAGGAGAGGTGTTAGAAATTCAGCAGATATTGTGGAAGCCAGACCTATATACCTATAGAGAAAGAGATAATGATAATAAATAATAACTACATTCACAGACATAAAAGAGGTCACCAACATATTAAATGTTTAAGGCAGGTTACAGAGCACAGAGAATCATTACATTCAACACATTTTAAAATATATTCTTAGTGAGTATACATAAATATGCCCCACGTTATTAATATTTACTTCTGAATGGTAGAATTATGGACAATCCTTTTCCTATTAAGTTTCTAACTTATGTATACAACAAAGATAGTACAGGCACAATTTTTTTTAATGGAAAAACTCAAAAGTTTCAAACACTGAAGTCAAAAAAGGTAAAGATTGAAAAGTCTTCACTGGCTTCCACAATGAAGTCACTAGTGACCTGAAAAGCAGTTATAGAAATGTGAGGGGGATACCTGACTGGCTCAGTTGGTAGAGCATGTGACTCTTGATATCAAGGTCATGAGTTTGAGCCCCACACTGGGGGTAGGGTTTATATACATACACACCAGAAAATAGTATCTGCAAGCGGTGTATAAATTATTGCACAGAGACAACAGAAGCAAACCAGGTTGAATGGTCACCCTAGTCAAGGAACAGAACAGGCCATAAATGGAAGAAGATAAAATGATAAAATCCCTGATTCTGCCTACCAACGACCAACATACCTACAACCATACAGGGAAATGTTCTGGTAACCTCAGAGGGCTAAAGAGAAGGTAAAATTATCAGGGCACAATAGACTTCAGTTACCTTAATAATGCCGAAAAACATCCTATGAACAATTTAACATATGAAAAGGTTTAACACACAAAAATTATAGAGACCCCAGTAATAGTTCTTGAAATAGAACCAGGAGACTGGGTCAACAGTAAAAGAAACTCCATGGTTATGAAGATGATACAACAAAAGGATGAATAAACAGAGGGATCCTCATTCATCTCATGACCAAGGATGACAGTAACACACAGCACAGTGGAGAATTCTGGGAACGAGTCCTGGTCCGAGTCCTGGTCCTAGCATCTCTGAAATATAAAAGCACCCAAATCTTGCAGGAAGGATTCAGAAAAGGACATAAAATGGATATAATGCCATAAAGTGCTTCTTATGGAATATGTGCAAAATACTGTTAGTTCAGAGACCACCCTATAAGCCTATCGTTCTCGTGCCGAAAGCAACTATGACAGCACAGATAGATGGTAAGGCTCTAGCGGTTTCTCTCCTTTGGCTACTCCAATTCTGAGATAAGGAACTCAGACATCGGCCTACCCTCAAATTTTCAGAGCTGACTTAAAAACAGCTGATAGGGGCGCCTGGGTGGCGCAGTCGGTTGAGCGTCCGACTTCAGCCAGGTCACGATCTCGCGGTCCGTGAGTTCGAGCCCCGCGTCAGGCTCTGGGCTGATGGCTCGGAGCCTGGAGCCTGTTTCCGATTCTGTGTCTCCCTCTCTCTCTGCCCCTCCCCCGTTCATGCTCTGTCTCTCTCTGTCCCAAAAATAAATAAAAAAAATAAAAAATAAAAAAAAAAAAATAAAAAAAAACAGCTGATAAAACACTCCTATATAACCAAAATTTCAGACCTTGCCCATTAATCAAAATTCCTTACAAGTGAATTCAAGTAATATATTCCTTCTAATACTAGGAAATCGGTCTTGTTTGATAAACTGCAATCTATATTTGACAATGAATGCAAAATAATCTGGCCTTTTTGTCAACATCCTAAAAACTCTGTGCTAGCGTCACCTGCGTGGCTTAGTAGGTTAAACATCCAACTCCAGCTCAGGTCATGATCTCGTGGTTTGTGAATTTGAGCCCCGTGTGGAGCTCTGTACGTACTGACAGCTCAGAACCTGGAGCCTGCTTCAGTTTCTGTGTCTCCCTCTCTCTCTGCCCCTCCTCCACTCACACACTCACTCACTCTCTCTCTCTCTCTCTCAAAAATAAACACTAAACGAAAATTAAAAAACAAAAAAACAAAAAACACTCTGTGCTAAATTAGCCCCCACTGGCAATTATCTTATCTCTGATTACTAGTATAAATATTTTCTCTATGTATTTTTTTGTTTTCCTGGGTTCCTTACCTCCTCTTTGGGACCGCATCAATCACTCTGTGGGCATGTGACTGCATGTTCAAGAGAGGAGAGAGAAGAAATCAACCCAGCTCTATATTACCATTGGATGTGCAACAAAGAAAAGGGAGACCCTGGTCCCTCAGCTCTAAGTCTACCATTTTCTCACAACCTGGCACAATGTCAAGAAGCCAGATGACTTCTGGGCATAGTCACTGTCAACATGAAGGAGCTGCAGATCTATGTAAATAAGTTCTAACTAGAGAAACACAGCAAGGAGAAGCAAAAGCAGAATCAGAATCCGGCACAGCAGCGGAGAGTTCAACTGATACTGCTTCCAGAAGTCTTGACAGACCAATTAGTTACAGCTACTAATAATTCAAAACGTATACTCCTTTAAAACCTCCTGAATTTTTCTTATAAGTATCATCTGCTGATGCAAACCTCCATCTCCTGGATATGTAAAAGTTACCCAGAAAAAACTATGGCAAATCTGGAATGAACTCCAGCCAGTACTACAGATAGTCTGACAAAGACTAACAGAATGAACACCAAGGAACTGAATCTGCCCCCACACTTCTTTAATACCATTTTCCCAAGAGTAGAAAAAAGAGCTACTCTTCTAGCACTCCTCACGTACACAGTCCCAAATAAATGATTAGTTCTGTCCCCATTCCAACAGCAAGCTATTTTTATCTTAGCCAGATGTGGATTAAGATAACACAAGATTAATAACTCCATTAGTGCAAATTAGTTCAACCACTTCAAAAATAGTTGGGCAATATCTATCGAATCTAAATATATGCCTACCCCATGATCCCATAATCCACTGCTAGACATATATGCAAGGGAAATTTCTACCAAAAGACAAAGACAAGATATTCAAAGTAGCTTTATTCATAATTACCAAAAACTGACATTTGGCTACTGTGTTCATCACCACAAACAGATGAATGGGTAAACAAACTGTAGTGGAGCTTCAAGGAGAGGGTGGTATGCCAGACAGAGCACTGAAGCTCTTCCCTTCCTCACAGCTCCCTTGCCCTATGCATCTCTTCCCTCTGGCTATGCTACTAAGAAAGGTAACATCATTAATAATGAGACAAACAGGGGCACCTGGGTGGCTCAGTCAGTTAAGCGTCCAACTCTTGATTCCAGCTCAGGTCAAGATCTCAGTCAGTCCTGAGATCAAGCCCTGCGTCAGGCTCCAGGCTGGGCATGGAACCTGCTTAAGATTATCTCTCTCTCTCTCTCTCCCTCCCCTGCTCTGGGGCACATACATGCTCTGCCTCCCTCTCTCTCTCTCTCTCTCTCTCTCAAAAATAATGAGACAAACAGACACCATGTGCCTCCTGATGTGCTGCACTGAGAAGGACACAGCATTATTTATGTTTACATTCCTGACAATAATGCATAAACTGAAACTAATCTTGAAAAAACATCAGATCTACCCGAACTGATAGACATAAAACCAATCAACTGTAGTCTCCAAAAATACCAATGTCATAAGACACCAAAAACAAAAAAAAAACCAGCTGAAGATTCATCCCAGATTAAGGGAGACTTAGAGATATAAAGACCAGGTGCCTGTATGATTCTTAATTTCATCCTAAACCAGCTATAAGAGATATTAAAGAGGAGCACCTGGGTGGCTCAACTGGTTAAGCATGGACTCTTGATACCAGTTCAGGTCATGATCTCACAGTTCGTGAGTTAGAGCCCCTCATCAGGCTCTGTGCTGATGGTATGAAGCCTGCTTGGGATTCTGTCTCTCCTTCTCTGTCCCTCCCCTACTTGTGAGTGCACACAAGCTCGCTCTCTCCCAAAACAAGTGAACTTTTAAAAAAAAGAGAGACATTAAAGAGACAACCGTAATAATCTGAATAGAAGTT
This sequence comes from Panthera tigris, assembly GCF_018350195.1. Classification (NCBI taxonomy): domain Eukaryota; kingdom Metazoa; phylum Chordata; class Mammalia; order Carnivora; family Felidae; genus Panthera; species Panthera tigris. The sequence goes on along the minus strand of NC_056667.1, from coordinate 212,655,420 downwards.
AAGGAGTTAGGTAGTAGCACCATATCAATGTTAATTATGACTGAAATTTTTACTGTGATTATGTAGGAGAATGCTCTTATTCTTAGAAAATAACACTGAAGGGGTGCTGCTGGCTCAGTCAGTGCAGCATGGGACTCTTGATGTCAGGGTCATGAATTCAAACCCTATGATGGATACAGAGCTTACTTAAAAAACAACAATAATAATAGTAACAATAATAATAAATTAGGCGCGCCTGAGTGACTCAGTCTGTTAAGCATCGGACTTTAGCTCAGGTCACAATCTCACAGTTCGTGAGTTGGAGTCCCAGATCGGGCTCTCTGCTGTCAGTACTGAGCCTGCTTCAGATTCTATGTCTCCCTCTCTCTCTGCCCCTCTCCCGCTCACACTCTCTCTCTAAAACCTAAACATTTTAAAAATAATAAATTTAAAAAAAATATATTGGAATGTTTATGGGAAAAGGAGCATGAGGTCTGTATCAAACTCTCAAATGGAATGGAAAACTTTTTTTTTAATGTTTATTTATTTTGAAAGAGTATACACAAGCAGGAAAGGGGCAAAAAAAGAGGGAGAGAGAGAATCCCAAGCAGCCTCTGCGCTGTCAGCAAAGAGCTGACACCAGGCACAAACTCATGAACCATGAGATCATGGCCCTGAGATGATGACTGGAGCCAAAATCAAGAGTCAGACGCTTAACTGACTGAGCCACCCAGATGCCCCTGGAATGGAAAAAACATATATAAAATGCTATATGTTACAAATTATGTGAAGAATTATATACATACGTACATGCATATACAAGAAAGAAAAAGAGAAAGAAATGAATAAAATAAATACAGAAAATGTTAAAAACTAGTGACAACAAACTACATGAAGGGCATACTAAAAAATCTTAGTAATTTTTGGCAACTTTTCTGTAAGTTTGAAATTATTTCAAAATAAGTTAAATTGTAGTATATTCCTACAAGGAAACATTCATCAATAAAAAAGAAAAGAACCCATTACTGATACAACAAAGAACCCAGCTACCAAAGAATATATACTGTGTGACTCCTTTGAAAAGAAGTTCAATAAGTAATCAAAAGGGGACACATGTCAGAAATGTGCTCATCAGGAAAGTAGAACTCGTGAGGAGGAAGGAGAAGCAGCCTTCTGGGGAGCTGGAAATGTCCACTATTGCAATCTAACCGGTGATTACGTAAGTATATAATATGTAAAACTTCTTCCAACTATACACTTCAGATTTGTGCACCTATTTACTATATTTTATACCTCAATATAAAAAACGATGAAATAGGGGGCACCTGGCTGGCTCAGTCAGTGGAACACGTATCTCTTGATGTCAGGGTTGTGAGTTTGAGCCCCATGTTGGCTGTAGACATTACTTAAAAATAAAAGGTAAATAAATAAGTAAATAAATAAATAAGGTTAAAATAAACCGTAAGATAGTTTCACTAAAAAAAAAGTCCAATTAAAAATATTTTAGGGGCACCTGATGGTTCAGTTGGTTGAACGTCCAAATTTTGATCTTAGCTCAGGTCATGATCTCATGGTTCCTTATATTTGAGCTCAGCATTGGGCTCTGCACTAACAGCGTGAAGTCGCTTGGGATTGTCTCTCCCTCTGTCTGCCCCTTCCACGCTTGCTCTCTCTCAAAATAAATAAACTTTAAAATATATTTTTTTTAGTGGACATGAAGCTCAGCTATTTTATTTTTTTAAATAAGCTCTATGCCCAACATGGGGCTTGAACTCACAACCCCAAATCAAGAGTTGCGTGCTCTACCAACTGAGCCAGCCAGGCACCCTTAAGATGGCTTTTTTTTTTTTTTTTTTTTTAAGTAATTTCCACACCCAACGTGGGACTCTTTAACAACCCTGAGAGATCAGGAGTTGGATGCTCTAACAACTAAGCCACCCAGGAACCCCGAAGCAAAGCTATTTTAGATACAAATCATCTGGGGCGCCTGGGTGGTTTAGTCGGTTAAGTGTTCAAAACTCTTGATTTTGACTCAGGTCATGATCTCACGATTGTGAGATGGAGCCCCATGTCGGGCTCTGTACAGACAGTGTGGAGCCTACTTGGGATTCTCTCTCTCTGCCCCACCCCCGTGCTCACTCTCTCTCTCAAATAAATTAAACATTTAAAAAATAAATAAAGGCCAATCTTCGGATAACAAATACTAAATTTATTCCCTACTTAAACTTTTGATTAAAAAAACTTATACCGCTATACTGATATAATAATCTACACATCTATTATTTGCTTAAGACCAAAAACAAGTCTACATTAAAATGAAGCAAGACTAGGAGCACCTGCCTCAGTCAGTAGAGCATGCAACTCTTTTTTTTTTTTTTTTTTTTTTTAAACTTTTTTTTTTAACGTTTATTTATTTTTGAGACAGAGAGAGACAGAGCATGAATGGGGGAGGGTCAGAGAGAGGGAGACACAGAATCTGAAACAGGCTCCAGGCTCCGAGCTGTCAGCACAGAGCCCGACGCGGGGCTTGAACTCACGGACCGTGAGATCATGACCTGAGCCGAAGTCGGCCGCTCAACCGACTGAGCCACCCAGGCGCCCCTGCAACTCTTGATCTCGGGTCATCACTTTGAGCCCCATGTTGGGGGCAAAGATTACTTTAAAAGTTTAAAAAATGGGGCGCCTGAGTGGCTCAGTCGGTTGGGCGGCCGACTTCGGCTCAGGTCATGATCTCGCTGTCCGTGAGTTCGAGCCCCGCGTCGGGCTCTGTGCTGACAGCTCAGAGCCTGGAGCCTGTTTCGGATTCTGTGTCTCCCTCTCTCTCTGACCCTCCCCCGTTCATGCTCTGTCTCTCTCTCTCTGTCTCAAAAATAAATAAACGTTAAAAAAAAAAAAAATTAAAAAAAAAAAAGTTTAAAAAATAAAATAAAATAAGGCAAGACTCAACCACTAAGCTAAAATATGTAAGTCTCAGAATGCATATTTTTCCCAAACTTCAGAAAAAAGCTAAAGCTAAGTAAAACAATGAAAAGGAAACATGAGGAGAGAACCACATACACCACATCACTTATCTTCATAAAAGACAGGAAGCAATCTTATGAAAGCAGCACATTCACACAACATAATATAGGTACAATGAGGTTTGCACACAAGAGTATAATTACTCATATGTCATTAAAAGACAAAAAGAACACAGAAATGAAGAAAAATTAGTGAGATGAGAGTAAGGATTTTATCCCTATTTTCCTAATTTACAATAATCTTCAATTACTTTTATGACAAAATATATTTTAATTCTCACAGGAAGTGTTTGCCTGGTTTCTATGAAATATTTTCCCAACCCCAACATAAATGTCATAGAAAGTTAATATTCTCTTGAACATTAACTCAGTTTAAAAAATAATTTTAAAAGGGTGCCTGGCTGGCTCAGTCAGTAGAGTGTGACTCTTGATCTTGGGATTGTGAGTTCAAGGCTTACATTGGATACAGAGATTACTAAAACACACACACACACACACACACACACACACACACACACACATTTTAAGGTAAAAAAATAAAAGGAAACTCTTCTCTCAACTATTATAGCAGAAAACACTATTCCCTTTGCACCCATCTGATCTTCAGTTTTAAGCAGGCAAACATTTTTTTTAAGGTTTTAAGTAATCTCTACACCCAACATGGGGCTCAAACTTACAACCCTGAGATCAAGAGTCCCATGCTCTACTGACTGAGCCAGCCAGCACCCCGAAACAAGCAAATGTTTTTGAATAATTTTGAAGACATGATCTATTAACACATTTACTGAGGACAAAACTTCATAAAGCAAAATTAGGCTTCAATTATTTACTTTATTACTAAACAGTTAATCCTAGGAAAAGGAACAAAGAACTTTTTTCCCAGAAAATTACCAAAGACCAAAAGAATTATGCACATCTATCTGGACCACGTATTATATATGAAACCTTGCAAAATACTGTTTATTTCCATGTTAATTACCCTTTTGTGGCATACCTTTAAAAAAATTATAGATGCTTTGCTGACTTTTCTCCTCATCCTAAAAGAAATTTCAATCCCTAATTTACAGTGTCGTGATAAGCACTGTAATCCAGCACAATCTGAATCACTACCCACGCCATAAAAGGTCAGCTTTATTCCTAACAGCCCCAAAGCAAAAACAACCCAAATGTTCAAAGTTGAATGGATAAACAAATACTATAATAGTCATACCCAATATTCTCAGCACTAAAAAAACTAATGACTGATACCTGCAGCAACATGAATGAATGAAATCAGACACTGAACTGAGCCAAAGAAGCCAGACCAAAAAAGAAAATATACTGAATAATTCCATTTACGCAAAACCCTAGAAGAGGCAAAATTAATCTATAGTCACAGAAACTAATTCAGTGGGGGAGGAAAAATGACTGCAAAATGTAGAAGGAAACTTCTACAGGTGATGAAAATGTTACACATTTTGATTGTGATAATGGTTATACAAGTACATACATTTGTCAAAACACATCAAAATGTACATTTAATATGGGTGTACTTAATATCTTCATTTTATTCTATGTAAATTATACTTCAAAAAAAAGGTGAATTTTAAAAAGACTGAGCTTACTAAAAATAGACTGGCTCCCTCAAAGAGCAATGCATTCCAAGACGAACATTTTATATTCCTTTTATATTAAATAATCTCTCTTTATACATTTTTTTAAAGTTTTTATTTTTAGGGGCACCTGGGTGACTCTGTCAGTTGAGTGTCTAACTTCAGCTCAGGTCATGATCTCACAGCTCATGAGTTCGAGCCCCACATCAGGCTCTGTGCTGACAGCTCGGAGCCTGAAGCCTGCTTCGGATTCTGTGTCCCTCTCTCTACCCCGCCCCTGCTTATGCTCTGTCTCTCTCTGTCTCAAAAATAAATAAACGTTAAAAAAAAAAAAAAAAAAAGAAAGAAAAGAAAAAACATTTTATTTTTAAGTAATCTCTACACCTAACGTGGGGCTTGAACTCACAACCCTGAGATTAAGAGTTACATGCTCCACCAACTGAGCCAGCCAGGCACCCGTAAGTCATCTTTCTTTAAATCTATTAAAATAAATATTAGGGGTGCCTGGCTGCTTCAGTCAGTAGAACATGCAGTAGAACCCTTTTGATCTCAGGGTTGTGAGTTCAAGCCCCATGTTGCATGTAGAGATTACTTAAAAATAAATCTTAAAAAAAAAAAAAAATGTTAAAGTTTTAGATAAAACCAAGGAACACTGTCTAAAACTGTTCTGTCTTATATAACAGTACCCATTAGCCACACGTGGCTGTATCAAGTTAAATTAAGTAAAAATCAACTAAAATTTAATTTAGGTCCTCAACGGGGAAAGAGTGACTTTACAGTGGACAAACCTGACAAGGAATCAAAGTCAACCATATATCAAGTATATCTAGGTCAGCATTAACAATGATAAAGCACACTGATAGTGTATGTGCTCTTAATATAATCTGATAAAAATGGCAATTTACCTCTGAGGTCTTCCTCCCCAAAACCCTTAACCCCACTCTAATCGTGAGAAAAACATCTGATTAATCCCAACAGAGAGGCATTCTACAAAAACACTTAGCCAGTAACTCCTCAAAATTGCCAAGACTGTTAAAAACAGGGAAGTCTGAGGGGCGCCTAGGTGGCTCAGTCGGTTGAGCGTCAGACTTCGGCTCAGGTCATGATCTCTCGGTCCGTGAGTTCAAGCCCCGCGTCGGGCTCTGTGCTGACAGCTCAGAGCCTGTTTCAGATTCTGTGTCTCCCTCTCTCTGACCCTCACCCGTTCATGCTCTCTCTCTGTCTCAAAAATAAATAAACGTTAAAAAAAAAAAAAAAATTAAAAAAAAAAAAAAAAAAAAAAACAGGGAAGTCTGAGAAACTATCACAGCCAAGAGGACCCTGTAAGATATGTGACCAAATGTGGTATCCTAGATGGATCCTGGAACAGAAAAACTAAGGATATCTGAATAAACTATGGACTTTAGCTAATAATGATGTATCAGGATTGGTTTATTAATTACAACAAATACATCACAGCAAGGGGCATCTGGGTGGCCGAGTCAGTTGAGCATCAGACTTCAGCTCAGGTCATTATTTCTTGGTTCATGAGTTCAAGCCGCACAACAGGCTTGCTGCTGTCAACACAAGAGCAGCTTCAGATCCTCTGTCCCCCCTGTCTGCCCCTCCCCCACTTGTGCTCTATCAAAAATAAACATTAGGGGCGCCTGGGTGGCTCAGTCAGTTGGGTGTCCACCTTCAGCTCAGGTCATGATCCCACAGTTCGTGAGTTCAAGCCCCCAGTCGGGTTCTGTGCTGACAGCTCAGAGCCCAGAGTCTGCTTCAGACTCTGTGTCTCCCTCTCTCTATGCCCCTCTCTGCCTCCCTACCCTCCCCCCCCCCCACAAAAACCAAACAAACATTAAATATATATACCACAGTAACATAAAACATTAATAATAGGGGAAACTGGGTGTGGTATATATGGGAGATCTCTGTACCATCTTCTGTTTCTCTGTAAATCTAAAACTGTTCTTAAAAATGAAGACTACTATATGGGCACCTGGGGGACTCAGCCGGTTGGGAATCCAACTTCAGCTCAGGTCAAGATCTTGCGGCTAGTGAGTTGGAGCCCCACATCGATCTCTGTGCTGACAGCTCAGAGCCTCAAACCTGCTTAGGATTCTGTGTCTCCCTCTCTCTCTTCCCCTCCCCTGCTCGTGCTCTGTCTCCATCTCTGTCTCTGTCTCTCTCTCTCTCAAAAAATGAACAAGAAAAAAATAAACTTTTTTTTTAAATAAATAAATAAGGGAATCTGAAGGGCACCTGGGTGGCTCAGTTGGTTAAGCATCAGATTCTCGGTTTCAGCTTAGGTCATGACCTCACAGTTCACAGGAGTGAGCCCTGTATCAGGCTCTGTGCTGACAGCATGGAGACTGCTTGGGATTCTCTCTCCCTCTCTGCCCCTCCCCAACTTACAAGCGCACTCGAGTGCTCTCTTTCAAAATAAACTTTAAAAAAGTCTTAAAAAGAGAAGGCTATTTTATCACTAATCACAACTTAAGAACCAATGCTCTCTCTCCCTCAAAATAAACTTTTAAAAAAAAGTCTTAAAAGCAGAAGGCTACTTTATAACCATAACGTATGAACAAATCTTTATCTACCCAGCACTAAAAACCCTCAATGAAATCTAAAAGACCTCAGGGTTTATTTCAATTTCTATTTCAAATCATTACTTATTTTTTAATGCTTTAAAAAACAAACAAAAAAACTACATATCATATGTGAATAGAACATTGAAAACTGTTCCACTCCCCATAGTAGCAATTCTCAAAGTAACATCTTCTGAAATTCTTTCAAGGTAGCCATGATGTCAAAACTATTATTACAGTAACACTAAGATATTACACTTTTCAGTATTGGCGCTGCACTAATCATGCAGTGAAAGAGTAACCAATACACAGACCTGGGTATTTAGCAGACATCTTTTCAAAAATGATCGAAGTGTGGGGGGGTCTGGGGGGGCTCAGTTAAGCATCTGATTCTGGATTTCAGCTTGAGTCACGATCTCACGGTTCATGAGTTCAAGCCCTACATCAGGCTCCATGCTGACAGTGTGGAGCCTGCTTGAGATTCTTTCCTTCTCTCTCTCTCCTCCCCCTTCAGTCTGCCCCTCCCCCGCTCCTGATAAACTTTAAAAGAAAAATGAACAAAGGACAAGAACCATATGATCCTCTCAAAAGATGCAGAGAAAGCATTTGACAAAATACAGCATCCTTTCTTGATAAAAACCCTCAAGAAAGTAGGGATAGAAGGAGCATACCTCGAGATCATAAAAGCCATATATGAACGACCCAATGCTAATATCATCCTCAATGGGGAGAAACTGAGAGCTTTCCCCCTAAGGTCAGATACGAGACAGGGATGTCCACTCTCACCACTGTTATTCAACACAGTATTGGAAGTCTTAGCCTCTGCAATCAGACAACACAAAGAAATAAAAGGCATCCAAATCGACCAGGAGGAGGTCAAACTTTCACTCTTCGCAGATGACATGATACTCTATATGGAAAACCTTAAAGATTCCACCAAAAAACTGCTAGAACTGCTCCATGAATTCAGCCAAGTTGCAGGATGTAAAATCAATGCCCAGAAATCAGTTGAATTCATATACACCAGCAATGAAGCAACAGAAAGAGAAATCGAGGAATCCCATTTACAGTTGCACAAAAAAACCATAAAATACCTAGGAATAAATCTAACCAAAGAGGTGAAACTATACACCTGTATATACATACAGTGAAAACTATAGAAAGCTTATGAAAGAAACTGAAGACACAAAAAAAATGGAAAATGCTCCTGGATAGGAAGAACAAATACTGTTAAAATGTCGATACTCGGGGCGCCTGGGTGGCTCAGTCGGTTAAGCGTCCGACTTCAGCTCGGGTCACAATCTCGCGGTCCGTGAGTTCGAGCCCCGCGTCGGGCTCTGGGCTGATGGCTCAGAGCCTAGAGCCTGCTTCCGATTCTGTGTCTCCCTCTCTCTCTGCCCCTTCCCCATTCATGCTCTGTCTCTCTCTGTCTCAAGAATAAACAAACGTTAAAAAAAAATTTTGGGGGGGCGCCTGGGTGGCTCAGTCGGTTGAGCATCCAACTTCGGCTCGGGTCATGATCTGAGTCTGTGAGTTCGAGCCCCGCATCGGGCTCCGTGCTGACAGCTCAGAGCCTGGAGCCTATTTCGGATTCTGTGTCTCCCTCTCTCTCTGACCCTCCCCCATTCATGCTCTGTCTCTCTCTGTCTCAAAAATAAATAAACGTTAATAAAAAAAAAAATTTTTTTTAAAAATGTCGATACTACCCAAAGCAATCTACATATTCAATGCAATCCCTATCAAAGTAACACCAGCATTCTTCACAGAACTAGAAGAAATAATCCTAACAAAAAAATGAACAAAATGACACTATCACTTCAAAAACAAAAAACTTGGCAGTACTTGTGGCCAATAATAAAATTTGAACTTTCAAGCAAAATTCGAATTTTGGAAAACTTCTATTCGCCATGCGCTTGCTGGGTTTTCCAGTACTTCAGACTTTCCCAATTCTTCAAGGCTTTCCTGATGAGTACTAACATTAATAAATGCAATTTTTTAAGTTTATTTTTATTTATTTTGAGAGAGATCGAGAGCAAGCTAGGGAGGGGGAGAGAGAGAGAGGGACAGAATACTAAGCAGGCCCCCACTGTCAACACAGAGAACAACGCAGAGCTAGAGCAGAGCCAGAACTCACACACCATGCCATCATGACCTGAGCCAAAATCTAGAGTTAAACGCTTAATCGACAAAGCCACACAAGCACCCCTGAATGCAAGTTTTTGGTACTATGTCGTTTAAGGTAGCCATTTAAGGTACAAGACAGACCAATGGATTTTAATGTTACAGAATATAAAAAGTGCACTGACATAATTCAGATTTCATATTGCAACTAACCTTTAAAAACTACTACTTGGGGTGCCTGGTTGGTTCAGTCAGTTAAGCGTCTGACTCCGGCTCAGGTCATGATCTCGCAGTTCATGGGTTCGAGCCCCACGTAGAGCTCTGTGCTGACAGCTCAAACAGAGTCTAGAGCCTGCTTCAGATTTTGTGTTTTCCTCTCTCTCTGCCCCTCCCTCACTCATGCTCGTACTCTCTCTCTCAAAAACAAACATTAAAAAAAAGATTAAAAATAAGATAAAATAAAAAATAAAAACTACTACTTGTCGGGCACCTGGGTGGCTCAGTCAATTAAGCTAAGTCGATTAAGTCGAACCAGCTCCTGGTTCATGAGTTCGAGTCAGGTCAGGCTGTGCCCTGCCAGCCTGGAGCCTGCTTCAGATTCTGTCTCCCTCTCTTCTCTGCCCCTCCCCCAAGCACGTGCTGTCTGTCTGTCTCTCTCTCTCTCTCTCTCTCTCTCTCTCTAAGATAAACATTAAAGAAAAATTAAAGGGGTGCCTGGGTGGCTCAATCAGTTAAGTGTCCGACTCTTAGTTTCAGCTCAGGTCATGATCTCATGGTTTAATGGGTTTAAATCCCACGTCAGCTCTGCACTGACAGTGCAGAGCCTGTTCTCTCTCTCCCTCTCTCTCTCTCTGCCTCTCCCCCACTCACGATGTCTCTGTCTCTCCCCAAAAAATGAATAAATTTTTAAAAAATTTAAAAAGCTACTACTTGTTGAATTTTGGTGTACTATACCAAAGAATAATCTGCAATTATCTGAAAAAACTCTTAAAATATTGCTCCCTTTTCCAACTACATACATATCTCTGTGAGGGTTAATTTCCTTCATATACTTCAACCAAAGCAATAAAGAGCAACTGACTGAACACAGAAGCAGATATGTGAATCCAGCTGCCTTCCACAAAACAAGACATAAAAAGCAATTTGCAAAAAGATAAAACACTGTCACTCTTCTCACCAAATTTTTTTGAAATGTTTTAGAAAATGGGTGTTCTTCATTAAAAATATATTCATGTTAATATATAATGAGACTTCTTTTTAAACTAATAAATCATTTTAAATTTCTCACTATAATATAGACACATAGAACTAAGAGGCCTAAAAGTTCTTTGGGGGTCCTCTAACTTTTAAAGAATAAAGGAGTCCTGAGGCACCTGGCTGACTCAGTCAGAAGAACACATCTGACTCCTGATCTCAGGGCTGTGAGTTCAAGGCCCATGATGGGTGTAGAGATTACAAAAAAATAAATAAATGAACTTTAAAAAAAAAAAAAAAAAAAAAAAGGATAAAGGAGTCCTAAGATCAAAAAGTTGAGAAGTGTTGGGGCATCTGGATGGCTCAGTTGGTTGAGCATCCAACTCTCATTTCAGCTCAGGTTATAATCCCACAGGTCATAGAATTGAGCCCCACATAGGGCTCTGTGCTGACAGCAGAAGGCCTGCTTGGGATTCTCTCTCTCCCTCCCTCCCTCTCTCTGTCTCAAAATAAACAAACATTAAAAAAAATTTTTTTTTTTTTAGTTGAGATGTGTCTCAGAGAAAAAGGGAAAAATGACAAACAAAAGGAATACATAAATTAACTTACAACAAACATACGTAGCCTGGAAAGCTAATCAAAAGGCATAAAACATCATTGACAACAAGAACACCAAGATCCAAAATGTGACACTTAAGTATCTAGGTCTTAAAAATGTATCTTTTCCAAGGACAGAGAGTCTTCTCACATTTTGAAATTTACTTATATGATTTTTAATGTTTATTTTTGAAAGAGAAAGAGAGAGAGAGAGAGAAGAGAGAGAAAAGGTGAGTGGGGGAGGGGCAAAGAGAGAGGGAGACACACAATCCAAACCAGGCTCAGGCTCCAAGCTGTCAGCACAGAGCCCGAAGCAGGGCCTGAACTCAGGAAAGGCAAGATCAAGACCTGAGCCAAAGTCAGACGCTTAACCAACTGAGCCAACCAGGCACCCCTACTTATATGATTTTTTGGTTGCCTCTGCCATTAGGCTATAAACCCTATGAAGATAGTTCCTTATGTGTTTTGCTCACCACTGTGTCTAGCCCAGCACTCGGCACAAAGCAGCTATTCAAGTATTGCTGGACTGAGAACAAAACAACACTTGCTAACAGAACTCAATGATGTCTCATTCAAATTATAAAGATGAAATTTTACAATCAAAATTTACCTATTTACATTGTAATAACAATCATAAAAGCTACCATTTACTGAAGTCCCATTTACTGTGCACCAGGCATTACACTGGCATTTTATTTTTTTTTAATGTTTATTTATTTTTGAGACAGAGAGAGACAGAGCATGAACAGGGGAGGGGCAGAGAGAGAGGGAGACACAGAATCTGAAACGGGCTCCAGGCTCTGAGCTGTCAGCACAGAGGCCGATATGGGGCTCGAACTCATGGACTGTGAGATCATGACCTGAGCCGAAGTCGGTCGCTTAATCGACTGAGCCACCCAGGCGCCCCATGGCATTTTAGATTGTTAATTCCCACAACCACTATGGGATATACTTTACAGGTGAAGGAAATAAGGCTACCAGCAGTTAACTTTTTATCTCAAGTTACATGTAATTAAGTAACAGAAAATTAAACCCACATTTCTCTGCTTTAAAAGGCCACAAACTTTTCACTACATAATGATACAATGCTCTACAATGCTCGATACTCCTTGGTTACCCTTTTCTTTCTTCTCCATTCCCTTGCAGTTTTCAGAGGAATTCATTTGGTGGAAGTCACTTTTTCTCCTCTTCCCAATCTTCCACTCTGCTCCACTATCCTTTAACTTCTACTCCTCTGCATCACTCAGTTAAGCAATATACTAAGCCCTCAGGGTAGGGAAGAGAATAGACTCAGGATCCAAACACACTAAGAAGAAATTTCTCCTAACACACTACAAAGAAATTTCATTAACAATGGTGGAAGCAGTATAAAAGGCTAAAGAGTGTCAGATTCCAAAACATAAACTAAGGCTCTCTGACACTGATCTTGCAGGATGGCTTCACATCCAGCCCTTCAACTGGCCATGGCTTGAGCAATATCACCTCAATTCTCAAGGACCTAACCACGAGAGCCCCTCGATATGGCCATGTCTTCAAGGCCTGAGTCATGATTTACCAATTAGAAAGTACCAAGCCAGTACCTCTGCCAATTCCTGCCAGGATCTGCAACCAAAGAACCAATACTGAAGAGACCAGAGTTCCCAAGACTTCCTCCAGGCCCAGGACAATTTGAATAAAAGGAGCTTTGTTCCCAAAGAACATACTGGCCACAATATCACTGTAAGAAGAAATGCTATTACTGTCATTCTCCCCACTGTTTCTGAACAATATGTAAACATTTCTATTTTCCTCCCTTTTGGTAAAGAAGAACAAAATTAGGAATCAATGAACTATTCTAGGAAAAATCACAAGGCCATAAACATTACGTCATTTGATAATCTCACCACAAGCCAATGTTTTCCAGAAAGGGAACCCCAGAGCCTGTGAAGTTTTACACAGATTATGTGGAAATCTTTTTAAAACCTCACAAAGCCTTAACTCAGTAAGCCTGAATATACCTCACCTCAAAATTCAGATTAAAGAGAACATACAATATGAGAGAGGGCTATTCTACCTTAAAAATGAATTCAGCTAAGGGGTGTCTGGGTGGCTCAACTGATTAAGTGGCCAACTTCAGCAACAGGTCATGATCTCACAGTCTGTGGCTTCGAGCCCCGCATCAGGCTCCATGCTGACAGCTCAGACCCTGGAGCTGCTTCAGATTCTGTGTCTGCCTCTCTCTCTGTCCCTCCCCTGCTCACACTCTGTCTCTGTCTCTCTTTCTCTCTCTCAAAAATGAATAAACATTAAAAAAAATTTTTTTTAATAAATTCAGCTAAGAAAAAAAAAAAGAATTCAGCTGCAATCTGCTAAAGTAAACCTTGTCTGAAAAAAAGCATCAGAGGAAGTCACATCTGTGGCCTGTCATTGAATACATCACTCTACAACAGATGACTTTTATTAGTAATCCCTAGGCTCTGCATTAAAAATCTTGGTATACAAGGGGCACCAGGCTGGCTCAGTCAGTAGAGCATGTGACTCTTGATCTTGGGGTTCTAAGTTCAAGCCCCATGTTGGATGTAGAGATTACATAAAAATAAAATCTTTAAAAAAATAATCTCAATATACTAAGAATATTTAAGCAATAAAAAATTACTTAAGTAATCAGATATCACCAAATACATACAAGCTATAAACAAAAATAAACAGGGCTTCAAAATGGTCCATTAAAAATGTTTTTCTTCAGTATTACCTAATAATTCTAGAATACAAGATGTTAATACAAAAGTTTATATATACTGTCTAACTGATCCTTTCCCAACAGTGAAAATTCCTGCTACCACTCAAATAATGTGAATATATGTTCACATGTAGAACTTCCACCCTTCATATTCTCCATGGCTTCCTAATACTCAAGTGTTGCTTAACACTGTAAAAAGTACCCAGAAATTAAAACTTACAAAAGTAATCAATGAAAAATAAATAACCAATGATTTTTCCACAAACCAAGTCTCTCATTTGCTAACCTTTACCACAGACACTCCTCTGAACCTTCTAAACCAAGAACTTTTGTTAAAACGCCACGGAGGGGGGCCGACCTGGTGGCTCAGTCGGTTATGTGTCTGACTCTTGATTTTGGCTCAGGTCATGACAAGCTCCACTGTCAGCAAGGAATCTACTTGGGATTTTCTCTCTGCCTCTCCCCCATGCACTTGCCCGTACGCTCTCTCTCAAAATAAACAAACAAACAAACAAAAACAAAAAACACTGCACTATGAAGTTCAAACAAGGATGCTTGGTGAAACCTACCGGGCCTCACTGACCAGTAGATAAACCTATATTTTAATTCTTCAGGACATATAAACTGAAACTGCCAAGCTACCTATAAGAAATTTTTCTATGAAAGGAAAATGTTCAGAAGCTTCTGCAGGTTTCTGCCTAGAAGAGCCAACACTACACCTTCTCTGAGACCTGCCCCCACTCTTAAAGTGGAATCTTTCAATTATGTTTGCACTTCTAGACTACAGTCCTATGGCCCTACTAATTAGACCAATAATGGAGAACTGGACAAACTTCAACCAATCAAATTTCCCCTCCCAGGAATTTAAAATGTAGACAATGAGCTAGTAACAGTTGCAGTGGCACTAGAATTTAAGTTCATATGTGGCACCAGGAATGAAAGTGGTGATTTTCTTCCATGTGTTTTTAAAGCAGGAAAGGCCAGACTGTGAAAAGACAACTAAAGCAGGATAAAAAGAGACAAGAGAGGACACTGACAGCCAGCAGGGAGGGAAGTGCTATCTGTACTGCCTTAGCTCCCGAACGCTTCCCAGTTTCTGGTTCGTGTCCTTCATGAAAGCCAACTGCTCCCAGGTTCTTTACGTATCTCCTTACTTCTGCTCCCAAAGAATTCCTCTTCCTATTTCACACCATCAGAAAATCATGACAACAGTTTAAGACACAAATTCACAATAGGAACAGTGTAGAAAGGGTATGATTATTCTTGTGGTTCATAAGGAATCTGAGCAGTAGCTAAGAAGTTGTTTCTATCACTATCTATAACTTCAGGAGGGGAAAAAAAAAAAAGGCAAAAAAACCCTGAAACCTTTAAAGCAAAAATCATCTGTTTGCCTAAGTCCTCAGCTCTGTGCTTCCCTTCAACACTCACCTGTTCAAAAGTTCTGCTGGTTCACAGCAGGAGGTGCAAGCAGACTTTGTTCAGGTCCTTTTAACACTGTAAATAACAAAAGTATTAAAGTAATTGACCCAACAATCAATCTCTTAGGAAACTTTTAAAAACATAATCTCTTATAATGAATAGTTTTACAGGAAATGGTTCCAAACCTGGTTAAAATATTAGAATCATCTTGGGATTCTCTCCCTGTCTCTTAGAAACTAGCTTAGAAACTAACTTCCATTTTCCTAACATTTAAAGAGTTTCTCAGTAGCTCTGGAGGGGGACTAAAAAAATACATATATTTAACAGAAGTTCTAAGTGATTCTGATAAAGACAAATGAGCACCAATACAGGGTTTAGGAAAGTGATTACTTGGGGCTTTCATTCAAACTACATTGCAGGGATGTGATACCAATTTTTAAACGTATCTGATAGAAGAATGACAGCCACCAACACAGCAATACAGTATGTATCCTATGCAAATAATCAGTGAGCCCAAGAAATATAACCACTGCCAAAATGCCCAAGGAGCAAAACTCCAGGTGTGCTTTCAGTTGCAAAATCACAACCTTCATTTAATGCTCTAATGAGACAGCATCTTAAAAATCCACAGGATGGTGACATCTCAACTGACTAGGAGTAGACTGAATGAAACACAACAGCTTCAAGTGGTTTCTTAGCTAAAATCAAATAATGCTTTGAATGCTGTTATGTGTCAAAAAAACAATAATTGCAAATTAAAGTTGATTTTATTAACATCAAAAAAGTAACTTGGGAAAGCGACTTCTGCCTTTTGACCTTAATTTTGCAAAAACATAGCCGTGTTATTTTAATACCCAAAAGGTCATTCAACTTTATGCACTGCAGTCTAGTTTAGTTTTATAAGGGCATGCAAAACGAAAAGAGGGGACAACTAGGTAATAAAGTCTTCTCTGGGCCTAACTCAAAAAAACAAGCTCTAAAGTATCTCTTATTCCAAGTATAATTAAGTTCAAGTCCTCTGTAGTTAATGAAACTCTGCAGTTAACAAGAAAATATAAAATCGTATACTTTAATTACTTGAAGTAGGTAGGTACATAATACTTTGAAAATATTTTTATAAAACTAATTGTAACCACTTAAGGGAGTATTCTTTCGTTTTTCAAACCTCCCCCTATTCCTCCCCCTCAACTTCACACAAAATTATGGGCAATTCAGGGCGCCTGGCTGGCTCAGTCAGTACAATTTGATCTCAGGGTTGTGAGTTCAAGCCCCACATTAGGTGTAGAGCTTACTTAAAAAAAAAAAAAATTTTTTTTTTAAATTACCAGCAATTCAACAAAAGTATCATTTTGCATTCCCATATAATTAATCTACTGTATTTCTCAGTCATCTGAGAGCATAAAAAAACAAAACAAAAAAAAAGCCAATTGGGTTAAGAAATACTAGGATTCCAACTATCAGTAAGCCTTCGTATGGAGTAAAAATCTACTTATATATTTAAAAATATGTAACTTTTCAGGGCATTAAAAATGAATGGAAATCCTAGAACTTTATTACCATAAAAATCCTAGCAGAGGGTGAATAGGGAAAAAAGGCTTGGGTTCAGAGTTTTACAATGATGACCAAATGATGTTAAGGCAATTCAAATTGCTGAAGGAAAATGGACATTTAACTTGCCTCTAAGATACCCGGATTAACACCAACAGAGGCTTGTAGATTCAACCTAATGAGACTGGTCCCACTACAATCTATAAGAAATAGAATAAAACAGAAAGTACTGAAAATTTAATCAGCAGGGGATAATGGAGAACTGCAAATGAAGTCAGTCTTTGAAAAAGGCACAAATCAAAGATCCTTTAGAATGGCAAGGGTAAAAGGGTCAGCAATAATCTTTTCACCCAAAAGGTTCTCCCAGACAGCAATCTCTATCAGTAGTGTCATCTCCCAGTGTGAAAGTCAACAAAAAGAGAACAGACATACGGAGTATTAAAATGCAGAGTCATGAGAACAAATGAGATGATATGACATCAAAGACATAATATGAAAACGTCATTTCAAAAATTCAACAAAAGAACAAGAGGGGAAAAATTCGTTAAAACACCACCTCATCACTATCACTGCTATGTCTCCTTTTAGCCAAGGAGCTCCACTCATACCCTGAAGTTGTAAATTCCTCTCTTCTCATGAGCTTCAGGCAAGCTATGACAAATTATTTTTCATATATGCAACTCAACTCACCAGCAAAGGCACTTCAAAACCAAAATATTAAATTCCTCAGGTGAATTAAATGCAAGAAGACATTTATGAAAGCTCAGTAATAAGCATATGGAGATAAGCTAGAAGGAAATCAGAAAAAAAATTTTTTTTCCAAAGAAAAAAGCCTATGAAGTATCAAATCAATTGGTGAACTTGTCAGCTAGTCTGAAAGGCAAAAGGGGAAAAATAAAACACTCAGCACAAAAAGTTCTACACATGTAAAATGCTATAAAAGACATACAAACAAACTAGCGGAAGAGACCCTGAGGAATCTAAAAGTAGGATGGACAGAACAGAGATAATTAAGAATTCTTAATTCTTACCAATCAGATTAAGAATAACATAAATTAATATGCTGATTCTACCATTCCCCCAGGTTATATTTCTTAATGATGTGTCTAAACCTCACAGGAAATTAATTTCCCTACATTTTCAAATATCCGTAAGTGTTCCAAAGATCCCCTCCCTCGAAAGCAATTCCAGATCTTTTAGGCGGTCTATCATCCATCTCATTTAAACACTTTTAAGAAAGATTTTTCAAGACAATTTCCTGAAATATGTTACATGAGCATCCTGGATTTTTCCAAACTCGGGTGGGGCGTGTGTCATACACAGAGGGAAGGGGGTCTGGGCATACTGGCCCCAATTTCCAGAATCTGGTCTCCCCTTGCAACAGTCACAAGAGATGTGGAAAAAATTTCTACGTCACTGAATAACCCCTCTTGGCACCAATGAGCAGGGTGCACATTTTCCACTAGCCTCCGTCTTCTTGGGTCCCTCTGGCTAAACTAGCCTCCATACTTTTCCCAACACCTGACCTGCACCCACTTCAGCCTTTGCCTCGGTTTCCCTGCCCTGGCTCGCCTAGCCTGGAGCATTCCTTCTCCAGACAGCTACGGGAATTGCTCCACTCCGTCAGGTCCTTCCTCAAACATGAGCTTCTCCGTGCAGCCTTCTCAGGGCACACAATTTATTTTTTATTTATTTATTTTTTTTCAATATATGAAATTTATTGTCAAATCGGTTTCCATACAACACCCAGTTCAGGGCACACAATTTAAAATTAACCCCTAAATCTCGGTCATCCGATTTCTGCCTCATTTTTTTCCCCCGCATCATGTACCACAACACGATGTATTTTACCTGAGTTTTTATTTGTGTGTCTAGAAATGAGCTCCCCAGAGAAGGGATTTTTGGTCTGTTTTGGCCCCAGCACCAAACAGTGCAGTAGAGTCTCAATCTTTGTCGAATGAATGAATGCGTGAATGAAGGAAGGGATGCACGTAGTCCCTTCTGCCTTCTCAGCGCAAAATCCTGAAATGCTTCGTCAAGTACAGAAAAGGTGTAGAGCCCTTTCTTTGCCAATGAATCAGTGCCATTACCAGGGTTTTCCTTGGTGTCAAATGTAAAGGAACAAGTGTGTGACATCTCTCCAGATACATGCCACTTTGAAGGTTTTTTCCCAGCATCCTCTACTGATGTCAACATGTGATGTAACAGAAAAGTACATATTCCATCTAGTCTGAGCACTCCAAAACCTGCTACGCTAATGAGTAAGACACAGGAAATCATCAATGAGTGAGAGAACACATTTGTGATCTAACCGAAATGGACAAACTCCGTAGGGTCAGGGCTGCAAATATCAGACGGGTGGAAGTTAACGTACAGAAAGGGCTGGTATGGGAGGGAAAAAAAAAAAAAAAAAAAAACAAAACTGTTTTAAATCTAAGAAGCGATTCGATTCTAAAAAGGAAATACTACGGAAGGACAAAATATCTTCCCTGCACACCACACCGGGAATCAAAACTGCCTATAATCCGAGACGCACAACACGGGATGAAAGGCTGTTCACAGCTTCCGGCCCCATCCTCAATTTCTTCTAAGTGTAATTGGAATACTCACCTTCCTTTACAGAGAAAACTAGGTGTGCTTACGTGCTTTGACTTTCAGGGAAAGGAAAAAAACAAAACAAAACAAAACAAAACGCAGTGCCATATAAATGCGAAGCAACGTTGTTGCTTCCCAAACAGGCTCGTGCAACCTGCTTCTTTCATAGACCATTCTGTGGCCGGAAGTACCAATCTGATTTAGGCTTCAGCCACAAAACTCAAGTATTCCAAGTGCTTCGTGGGAAACTGCTGACACTGAAAAGACTAATACCCATCTCCATCTGACAAGAGTGTTCAGGTCCCAAAGCTGCCTCGGGCTCGACTTTCCCAACCTCCGTCCCAGGTTCAGATCATGGCTCCACCTTGCCTCAGGCCTGGTCCAGACCCGTCCTCTCGCCACGGAAGGAGTCTCCACAGTGCAGATGCTCGGTGAGGAAGGCAAAGGCGCACCTCCCGGAGGCCAGGTGTGGGGAGGAGGGCCGGCAGGAGCAGCTGTCTGGCCGAGGCAGCTGTTACCCCGAGCACCCCAGCCTGGGCGGGTGGCTGGCCCGGGGAGCAGGTAGCAGAAGGCGAACCCTCTGGCCCTGAACAAATCGGCCTGACACTGCCCACCCCACCACCCTCTTCCCTTCCTCGGCTCCCCCCCCCTCACCCCCCGCGATGCCACCGGGCCCCGGAGGTGGGGGCTCCCCGGCTCGGCGGTCGAGACGCGCCCGGGCCCGGCGTGCCGCCTCGCGGGGTAGGAGGCTCCCTCCGGCCCAGCACCTGACCTGTCCCCTCCCCTGACGCCCTAGCCGGCCGTGGCCGCTGCCGGGGCGGCCTGTGGGTTGTCCATGCGGCTGGGCCGGGTCGGACCGGAGCGGCGGGGACGCGACCGCGGGCAGGAGTCCCGGGCGGCTCCATGGAAGGGGGTGATGGGAGACAGCGGAGTCGGGGCGCGGAGCGGAGCCGGGCAGGGGAGTGAGACGGAGTCGCTGGTTACCTGCGGTCCGGGACAGGGAGTCTCTCAGAATCCAAGTCAGTCTTCAGCCTCAACAACACAAGATGGCCGACACGTCGCCACGCACGTCACGTGACAGCGCGCTCCTTCCGCCACGCCCCTTGCTCCTCCCCCGCCCCGCCTCACCTCCCTTACCCGCTGATCCAGCCTCCCACGACGTCCTTCTTTTCCGCTGCCTCCCGCCCCTCTTCCCCGAACACGCCCCTGCCCGAGCCCCGGATGTCAGGCTGGAAGAGGGCGGGGCCGCGGCAAGGCGCAGGCGCCTGCGGGTCCCTGGGATGGGGCTCCCTGCCTGCCCTTGAGTTGAGTAGAGTTGGTGTTCAGAGTTGGACCCCGGCCAGGCGCTGTGTGACTCACCGTCCTATGCACCCAATCCAGAGCCAGTTCGCAGTTCAAAAAGCTCTTCATCATTTACGAGCTGATTTTCAACACTAGAACTTTTCCACAGCTTTTAACCCAGCATTTTCCTGCCCGTTTGCCATCCTGTAGAAAACGGGGAAACGACAAAAGCCGAAATTCAAAGCAGTTTCTCTACTTGTTAACGGTTCTGGTAGAACTGGGAATTCATTCTAGAGTGTTGAAATGTGACAGCTCAGAAGGACTAGAGAGCTTGGACCCCCTTCTGGTGCGTCAAGGGCTATAACCCTTTTGCCAAAAAATCTAACATCTGGGGGCTGCCAAATAAAATACAGGACGCCCAGAAATATTGGGAATATATTTACACTAAAGAGTTACTTGTTGTTTTTAAAAGATCGGATTTAACTGGGTGCCCTGTATTTAAAAAAAAAAAAAAAATTTTTTTTTAATGTTTTTATTTATTTTTGAGAAAGAGAGAGACAGAGCATGAGCAGGGGAGGGGCAGAGAGAGACGGAGACACAGAATCCAAAGCAGGCTCCAGGCTCTGAGCCGTCAGCACAGAGCCCGACGTGAGGCTTGAACTCACGGACTATGAGATCATGACCTGAGCCGAAGTCAGATGCTTAACCAACTGAGCCACCCAGGCGCCCCTGGGTGCCCTGTATTTTTATTGCTCTGACAACTCAACCCTTCTCAGGTCATCCTATTCTTTCTTGTACATCCAAGCTTTTTTTTTTTTTTTTAACAGGGTCCTTCTGAACAGCTTTTTAATTTTTTTTTTAATGTTTATTTTTGAGAGAGAGGGGAACGGGGGATCCGAAGTAGGCTCGGCACTGACAGCAGAGAACCTGATGTGGGGCTTGAACTCAAGAACCACGAGCTCATCCCCTGAGTGGAAGTCCCACAATTTGCTGACTGAGCCACCCTTAACAGTGTTTTAAAATACTCAAATGTTGGAGCCCATTGCTGGTTCAGATGGTGGAACATGTGACTCTTGATCTCAGGGTTGTGAGTTCAAGCTCCATGTTGGGCATTTAGCCTTTTAAAAAGTAAAAAATAAGGCACCTGAGTGTTCGAGTTTGGCTCGTCATGATCTTGATCTTGGGGTCCAAGAGTTAGCCCGGCATCCAGCTCTGTGCTGACAGCTCAGAGCCTGGAGCCTGCTTTAGATTCTGTTATCTCCCTCTCTCTGCCCCTCCCCCACTCATGCTGGCTCTCTCTCAAAAATTAATAAGTATTTTTTAAAAAAGTAAAAAATAAAATACTTGAATGTCTTCCATCTCAAAAGTTAATGGTAAAAACTACAATTCCACCTCCCTACCTCTCTGTTTCAAGGCCAAACTGCACATAAGAGTTGTTTATACTCACTTTCCCAATTTCCATACCTGGCAAGCAAGCAATTGTCAACCACTCCAATGTGGCTTCTATTCTGACTCATCCACCTAATGCTTGTCCTTAGACACCTCAACCTACAGGTTGGTAAGTGGAGTTTTTCAGTCCCAATCTTGATTTAGTGCTTTTCCATCTTCAATACGATTGACCACTCCCTATTTTCTGCAATACTTTATTGCCTTGATCTTTATGTCCTTGCTGCTCAAAGTGTGGTCAATGAACCAGCAACAATAGCATCACTTGGAAGCTTGTTAGAAATGCAGAATCTCAGGGGCGTGTGGGTGGCTCCTTTGGTTTAGCACCCAACTCTTGATTTCAGCTCAGGTCTTGATCTCAGAGTTGTGATTTCAAGCCCCTTGTTGGGCTTGAAAACAAAACAAAGCAAACATGCAAAACCTCAAATGGGCCCTTCACAATTCCATGCTGTTGAACTCTAGACCCTTTATAATCCGCATTGTCCCCCTCCCCCTCCTCTTTCCCCTGAATTTATTGTTCCGGATATGCCCATGTTTGAGGGTCCTCAAATATGCCACTCTGTTTTAGCCTTTGCCCATTCTGTTCCCTCTTGTTACAATGTCATTCCCAACACTTACCCCACTTCCGCCAACCTGTGTAACTCCTGCTCATCTTTAAAAGCCTAATCATATGTTAGTGCCTCTGTGAAGCTTTTTTTAATCTCCTCCCTTAGACCAAAGATCTTATCCCTTGAACTGTTATTTTTAAGAAAAAAGGTAATACTATGTTTGTTATATGCTAACCACGTCATTAAGTGCTTCACTTTCATTCTCTCTCTCTCCTGGTGAGAGCACTTTGAAGCACTAAGAAAACCAACCAGGCACCTGAAAGATCTGCTTACTTTCTCCTAATCTCAGCCAGGACTTTGTAGCCCAGGCTGACTGACTGCTGAGCCCATGTCCCTAACTGCCTCTCTGATGCTGTGTCATCTGCACCTGTAATTTTATAGAGAGATAATATAATGTATGTAATTGATCTAGAGACTATATAATTTAAATATATATAATTAAGGTATAATTAATATATATTAAAATTTAGCATTTTTAGCGGCCGTTCTGCAACTTTTGACAAATGCATACACAGGTGTGTTCAATACCACTAAAATTAAAGTACAAAATAGTCCCATTATGCACTAGAGTTCTCTCAACAACCCTTTGTAGTTAGCACTAACCTCCACTCTTGGCCCCTGAAACAACTGTTATGTTTTCTGTCCTTATAGTTTTGTCTTATAACATCATATAAATAAAACCATAGAGTATGGAACCTTTTGCAGCTGGCTTCTTTCACTTAGTATAATGTACTTGAAATTTGTCCATATACCGTTGCATGTTTAAATACTTCCTTCTCCTTCTCCTCCTTCCCCTCCTCTTGCCCTCTCCTCCCCCTCCCTTCCCCTTCTTCCTCCTCCTCGTCCTCCTCCTCTTCTTCTCCTTCTTCTTCTCTCATTCATGAGTAGTATTTAATTGTATGTATTTGCTTATCCATTCCCCAACTGAGGGACATTTGGATTCTTTCCAGTTTGGGGATATTATTAATAAAGCTATTATGAATATTCACAAGCAGTTATTTGTGTGAATACAGGTTTTAATTTCACTTGGGTAAATACCTCAAAGTGGGATTGGTGGCTATGTGGTGTTTTTAACTTTATCAGAAATTGTGAAACTGTTTTTCAGAGTGCCTTAGCCACATTTTTAGCTCCAAAGTGTAGGCTTCCAGAGAGCAGGAACCAAATCTAAGAGAAGAGAAGGAGGAGGAAAAGGAGGAAGAAAGAAGTATTTGACTTTGCACCCTCAGCAGCTGGCATTGTCCTGTCACAGGGTAGAAACTAAGTAAATATCTAATCAATTCTTGATCATCTCCTTCTCAGGAGGGGTGCCTTCAGTGTCTCCAAATGTTTCATTAAATAGTGGTTTTAAAGTTACAACAGTAGACTGATGCCTACTCTAGGGAGGGATAATAACAAAGTTTCACCTTTATTGTATCATTGATAGAAACAGAGAAGTTGATAATAATAGATCACAAGTGGGGGAGGAGGGATTAAGGAGTTTAGCCAGAAACAATCCTTGCCACCACCCTTTCCCTAGAGGTAGAGACTAATTCCCCTTCCCTGGGGCCCTTGTAACTGATAGAACATGGCAGAAGTGAAAGAAGTGATTTCCAATGCAAGGGTTATAGAGCTTCCACCTTATTTGCTAAAACAGTCTCTTTTGAAGCAAGAGCTGCCTGATGGTAAATGCAAGGGCTCTGAGGCCGCCATTCTGTGAGGAAACCCAGACTGCAGGGAGAGGCCCATGTAGCTGCCTCCAGCAACAGCCCCAGCTAAAATTTTGGGGGTCTGAGCTACAGATCTGAGAATCATCCATACAAAGAAGATCTTTGAAATCGTGGAGAATCACCCACACCCAGCAATTGCAGAAGGGGAAAGTATGAAGGTAGGCTCTTGGGAAGAAAACGCATGGTTGGCAGGCAGAGACAAGCGACAGATAGGACCAGGTTAGAAGCAGGAGCCAGTCTCAGAACGGAGGCAGGAAGAAATTGATTGGCAATTCCAAATCTACAGAATTGCCAAGGAGTCTGGGGCTGGGGAGCCTGCCGTTGAATTGGTGACTGGAATTGTGTACAGAGCAGGAAGAACAGAGGGTTAGGCAAGAGTAGGTGACAAGGAAGGAAGGAGGCATGGGACGCCTGGGTGGCTTAGTCGGTTAAATGGCCGACTTTGGCTGAGGTTATGATCTCAGAGCTCATGGGTTCAAACCCTGCATTGGGCTCTGTGCTTTGCAAACTCTGCATTGGGCCTGCTTGGGATTCTGTGTCTCCCTCTCCCTCTGCCCCTCCCCCACTCATGCTCTGTCAAAAATAAATAAACATTAAAACAATTTTTATTTTTTAAGGAAGGAGGTAGAAGCTTGAAAGCAGACGAAAAGGGCACATGGATTTGTTAGTGAAGAGGGACCCTCTTCGTTAGATGGGACCCTAACTAAAAGTGTAGCCTACACAACTGAAAACCAAAGAGAAAACACAAGTAAGAGAGTGGGGGAAGATACCGAGCCAGAGAGCTGAGCAAAGCCATCAAGGAAAGGCTGCTCAGATGATAACTATGGAAACAGATCCATTTTTATGTTTGAAAACATTTTTTATTATAAAAGTACTTGCATATTTTAAATTCTATTCTCATTTCTAACCTTCAGATGTATACCAAGAAAATTAAATCATAAAAAACTATCTTGGAATATAACAAATGTATTCTTGTACATAAATGTCCCACAATGGGTCCCAAATTTTTATTTTTCTCCTGGGTTCGTTTTTTTTAGATTTAATTTTTTAAAGTTTATTTAATTATTTTGTTCTTTTTCTTTTTAATGTTTACTTATTTATTTTGGGAGAGAGTGCGTGAGCGGGAGAGGGACAGAGAAAGAGAGACAGAGAATCTCAAGCAGGCTTCCCACTGTCAGCATAAAACCCGACAAGGGGCTCAAACTCATGAACTGTAAGATCATGACCTGAGCTGAAACCAAAAGTGGGATGGGATGCTTAACCAACTGACCCACCCAGATACCCCTCTTTATTTATTTTGAGAGAGAGAGAGAGAGAGAAGCACAGAGGAGGGGCAGAGAGAGGGGGAGAGAGAAAATCTCAAACAGGCTCCACACTTAGCATGGGGCCCGATACAGGTCTCCATCTCACAACGTTGAGATCATGACCTGAGCTGAAATCAAGAATTGGTCATTTAACTGACTGAGAGCCACCCAGACGCCCTTAAAGATTTTATTCTTTTTTTCCTTTTTTTCTTTTAAGTTTATTTATTTATTTTGAGAGAGACAGAGACAGCGTGAATGGGGGAGGGGCAGAGAGAGAGGAAGAGAGAGATTCCCAAGCAGGCTCTGAACTGTCAGCACAGAACCCGATGCAGGGCTTGAACTCACAAAACCATGACAAGATCATGATCTAAGTGGAAACCAAAAGTCAGACACTCAACCAACTGAGCTACCCAGGCACCCCAAAGATTTTATTTTTAAGTAATCTCTATACCCGACATGGGGCTCGAACTTACAACCCTGAGATCAAGAGTCACATGTTCTACTGACTGAGGCAGCCACGGGTCCCTCTCCTGAGTCTTTTGCACATTTAGGATTTTATACTGCAGCTATCCCAAATGGTTCCCACGTGTATGTCCCTTCTCATTTTCATGGTGGTCAGACCTCCCCTCTCTTTTTTATTAATTGTTGTTAAAAATAGTAGTAAAGCGGGTTGCCTAGGCGGCTCAGTCAGTTAAGCGTCTGACTTTGGCTCAGGTCATGATCTCACAGTTTGTGAATTCGAGCCCCACTTGGGGCTCTGTGCTGTTGGTGCAGAGACCACTCCAGATCCTCTCCCTCCCTCTCTGCCCCTCCCCATCTTGTGTTCTCTCCCTCAAAAATAAAGAAACACTTTTAAAAAATAGTAGTAAAGTAATACACGTTTATGGTGTTTAAATTTTTAGAATGCAAAAACATATGAAGGAAAAAATTTAAATCCCCCTCCAAGACCTACCCAGGACGCTCGGGTTCTCCCCCACTCAGGTAACGCACTGTTGACAGTTTCTTGTATGGTTTTCCCCAAAATGCCGTACGCATAAACAAGCATGATGCACATCCTCACCTTCAGCACCACGAAGTGCTGGGGATACAATGGTTGCCCCCAAATCCGCTTGGTCTCTGACCTCTTGCACCTCAGTCTACATGGGCAGAGCCATGATTTTGCATCTCTCACGTAAAACAAACAAAACACCTCAGAATTACTATGTATGCTGCTCTACCCCTGACCTTTTCCCAAGAAACAATGTCTTGCTGTCCTCCGCATTCTTTAAGTGATTGCTTAGCAGCCTTCATTTACGTCTTTGAACCGTAATATACTTGATCGATTCCCTGCTGATAGCCTGTTTCCAGTATTTTTGCTATTAACAAGCAATGCAGTAATGAGTATCCCTCTAAATATAACCTGGTTCGCACTTATGTTTTCCTATAGGGTAAATTCTCAGAAGTAAAATGCCTGGATCAAATTCATGAGGTCTCTGCAATGGACATCCGCCACTCGTTCACAACTATTCTGCATCTGCAATGCTTTCCCATGTTTGGGAGAAACAAACATCTTAGGGAGAGGCAGAGCCTGCCTCTTTTACAGAAGACAAACTAACCCTTCCTACCCTCAACATGTGGGCATATGACTGGGCTCGGCCTCAGACTCTGGATTTGGATTAAGAACCTGAAGAAAACGGGACACCCCAAAGTTCTGGTCAGCCAGGGCAGAGGCACATGCCTGCCTGGTTCCCATGATGGGTTTTTAACGCTAGTCTCAGCCACCTGGCCTCCAGCTGGTTTCATTTCTCAGCCTCATCCCCTAGCCCTGCTAGTGATCATGTGAGCATCTCAGTGACTTTCAATCAGCATCTCTTCTGCTTAAATCAGGCCTGCTTAGGGGTGCCTGGGTGGCTCAGTGGGCTAAGTATGTGACTACAGCTCAGGTCACGATCTCCCGGTTTGTGAGTTTGAGCCCCGTGTCGGGCTCTGTACTGACAGCTCGGAGCCTGGAGCCTGCTTCCAAATGTGTGTCTCCCTCTCTCTCTACCCCTCCCCTGCTCCCTCTCCCTCTCTCTCTAAATAAGTAAATAAATAAACAGAAAGAAAAACAAAGAATTAAAAAATGGGGGCACCTGGGTGGCTCAGTTGGTTGAGCATCTGAGTGCAATCCCAATTGACATTCTGCAGCCTCATGAGATACCCTGGGCTAGAACCACCCAACTAAACTGCCTCTGAATTCCTGACCCTCAGAATCCATGTGAGATAATAAATGTTAACTATTGTTTTAAGCCGCTAAGTGATGGGATGATTCGTTAAAGCAAAAATAAATAATACAGGTACAATTTTACATTTTAACAGTTTACCAAATTGCCCTTCAAAAAGGCAAGAGCAAGGCGCACTCCCACCAATACCACATAGCAGAGTGCCAAACATTTCAGAAAGAAGGCAGGGGAGGGGAAACTGACCCCTGATAAGGTCCCTCCTGAGCAGTTCCCTAAGTTGTGGAACCCAAGTTGCCCCACAGGGGCTCCCACCAGCACAGGACCCAGAGGGTGGCTATGGAACCCCTCTTCTTTAATTTTTTTAAATGTTTTTTTCATTTTTGAGAGAGAGAGAGAATCCGAAGCAGGGTCCAGGCTCTGGGCTCGGAACTGTCAGCATAGAGCCCAACGCAGGGCTCGAACCCACAAACTGCGAGGTCATGACCTGAACTGAAGTCGGATGCTTAACCGACTGAGCCACCCAGGCGCCCCATGGAACCACTGTTCTTGTAAGTCAGCCCTGTGGGCAGGGATGTGGCCAGAATCTGGCCTGGTGGACAGGCAGGGTCAGCAGGGAGAAATGTGAGTGGGGACAAGGCCACAGGTGTTGGGTCACGAGATCCAGCCGGAAGGGCTCAGCAAGTGGCAGCTGCAGGGCGCGTGGCAGGTGAGCAGGCACACTGGCAGGAATGCCCCTGGGCTGGTTGGGTTGGGAGCCTCAAAAGAAGAGAGAAGTGAGAAAGTAGGCACCCGTGCCTGGGGTCAAGGTAGAAGACAGAACTGAGCATTTCTGGGCCACCCTGGCCTGGGATCCTTTGCCTGTGACTTCGGAGACCCAGGGCTCAGGAGGAGATGGAATTGAGGTGATCGCGCAAGGTGGAAGATAGAGAGGGAAACAGTTATGTCATGAGCACTAGTAAGTGCTGAGCACAGAGTCAGCCAGGTAGACGATCGTCATCTTTTTTGTTTTTACTGTTTATTTATTTTTGAGAGAAAGAGAGGCAGAGTGCGAGAGGGGGAGGGGCAGAGAGCGAGGGAGACACAGAATCGGAAGCAGGCTCCAGGCTCTGAGCTGTCAGCACAGAGCCCGACATGGGGCTCGGACTCACAAACCGGGAGAGATCGTGACCCTAGGCGAAGGGGGACACTCAACCAACTGAGCCACCCAGGTGCCCCAATCATCATCTTTACTTGACAGGTGAGGAAACAGGATCAGTGAGGCTCAGCTACTACCTTCTTTTTTTTTTTTTTTTTTTATCTATTTCTTTTTTTTTTTTTCCAACGTTTTTTTTTTTTTTTTTTTTTTTTTATTTTTGGGACAGAGAGAGACAGAGCATGAACGGGGGAGGGGCAGAGAGAGAGGGAGACACAGAATCGGAAACAGGCTCCAGGCTCCGAGCCATCAGCCCAGAGCCTGACGCGGGGCTCGAACTCACGGACCGCGAGATCGTGACCTGGCTGAAGTCGGACGCTTAACCGACTGCGCCACCCAGGCGCCCCTCAGCTACTACCTTCTATCTGACTCCAAATCCCATTTCATCACACAGCCTCCAGGGCAGAGGCAGAAGGTCCGCTGTTGGTTTATTTCCCTGCTGCTCAAACTAAGGCCTTTGGCACCCTGACTTATCACTTTTCCAGTGAGAAGAATGTCCCTATAATCTCCGCTATCCTCACTTTCAGAGCTGTTCCCTCAGGCCAGGCTTCCAGGTCAGGGTGCCTAGAAGTCACCTGTTGGTGACAGAGGTCCTCTCTTACCCATCTCTGGTGCAACAAACCCGGCTTGTTCTTGTGAAACAAATCCACAGGGGAGCCTGTCGCTGGCTGAGCTGCATGCTAGGACCACAGCAGTGGGTAAGGCAGAGTTCCTGCCCTTCAAACCGTGCCTTGTCCAGAGGAGGAGAAAGACAAGAGAAGGATACTGCATAATGCAGTGAAACCCTGAGAGGGAGCACCTCACCTCACCTGGGGGCATCAAGAAAGCTTTCTGAAGATAATCTCTGAGCTGAGTCATCAACAATGAGAAGTCTTTTGGCAGGGAAGGGAGGGAGGGAGTGCCAGGTGGAGGAAACCGCATGTGCAAAGCCCTCAGGAGCTTTCTAGGAACCAGCAGGTTATCACCTATACCTGGAGCACAGTTTGGAAGGAAGAGAGGGGAGGGAGGAGGGGCGAGCAAGGCAGGGGACAGGAGAGGTGAGCAGGGACTAGATCCCGAAATGCTGAAGAGATGTTAGGAACAAATGTTATTCTAGCTGCAGGTGGACAATCAGGGCAAAGTGAGGGCAGAGAAACGAGTCAGGAGGCCACTGTAGAGAGCCAGAAAGAACCAATGAAGTCCACGGCCACAGAGGGGGATGATGGGAGCTGTGGGTGAGAGGCATGAAGGGAACAACATCTATAGGACTCTGTGATCAAGAGGCAGGGGCTCCTGGGTGGCTCAGTCGGCTAAGCGTCCAACTTCGGCTCAGGTCCTGATCTCCCAGTTTGTGGGTTCTCGCCCCGTGTCGGGCTCCATGCTGACAGCTCAGAGCCTGGAGCCTGCTTCAGATTCTGAGTCTCCCTCTCTTTCTGCCCCTCCCCCATTTGCACTCTGTGTCTCTCCCTCAAAAATAAACATTAAAAGAAAAAAAAAAAAAGAAGCAAAGAAGTCCTTTCCCTGGTCTCTAGTTACATGACCCAATATTTGTCCTTTTTTGTCTTAAGCCCTTCTGTGTTACATTTCCTATCATTTGTAATCATGAGTGTTTAGCTCTTGCATGGGCTTGGTTGTCCAGAGGCAAGTGAATGTTTGAAGTAATTACACTGTTGTCTCCATTCCTTCTTTTTTTCCTTTTTGCTCATAGACCTTCTTTTTAAAAAAAAAAAAATTTTTTTTTAACATTTATTCATTTTTGAGAGACAGAGACAAAGCATGAGCGGGGAAGGGGCAGAGAGAGGGAGACACAGAATCCGAAGCAGGCTCCAGGCTCTGAGCTGTCAGCACAGAGCCCGACACGGGGCTCGAACTCACAGACTGTGAGATCCTGACCTGAGCTGAAGTCGGATGCTCAACCGACTGAGCCACCCAGGTGCCCCCATAGACTTCCTTTTTTTTGAGGGAGAGGGCACAACTAAGAGGCAGAGAGAGGGAGAGGGAGAAAGAAAGAGAATCCCACAAGGGGCAGAGAGAGGGAGAGAGGAGAGAGAAACAGGCTCACACAAAACGGGGCTCGAACTCACAATGGTGAGATCACGACCTGAGCCGAAGTCAGATGCTTAACCGATTGAGACAATCAGGAACCCCTAGACTTTATTTTTCTTAGTAGTTTTAGATTTGCAGACTAACTTAGCAGAAAGTACAGAGTCTCCGTATCCCTCTCTCCCTGCCGCCTGCCCCTTCCCCATTTCTAACATCTGGCATTAGCATGCTACGTTTGTTACAACCTAGGTACCCATATCAATACCTTATTATTAACTGAAGTCCAGGTTTACATTAGGGTATGCTCTTAGTGTTGTACATTCTGTATGTCTTGGCAAATGTATAATGACCACTATAGAATCACACAGAGTAAGTTTCACTGCTCTAAACCCCCCTACTCATCCTTCCCTCTCTTCCTCTCAACCCCTGACTTTTTACTTCACCGTCTCGGAGTTTTGCCTTTTCCAGATGTCATAGTTGGAATTAAACGGTGTGAAACCTTTCCAGATTGGCTTCTTTCCCTTAGCAATATGTATTTAAGGTTCCTCCGTGTCTTTTTATGACTTGACAGCTCATTTCTTTTTTATTTTTTTAAATGTTTATTTATTTGAGGTGGGGGGTGGGGGGTAGGGGCAGAGAGAAAGGGAGACACAATCCAAAGCAGGCTCCAGGCTCAGAGCTGTCAGCACAGAGCGGGACGTGGGGCTCAAACTCACGAACTGGGAGATCAGGACCTGAGCCGAAGTCAGACGCTCAACCGACTGAGCCACCCAGGCACCCGGGCAGCTCAGTTTTCATCACTCATACTTCTTTCCATTGCTGAATTAGTATTCCAGTGTATAGATGCACCAGTTTATTCATTCACCTATTGAAAAATCTTGAGGGGCGCTTGGCTGGCTCAGTCGGTGAGGCATGCGACTCTTGATCTCGGGTTTATAGGTTTGAGCCCCACATTGGGTAGAGAGATACTTCCAAATAAAATCTTAAAAAAAAAATATCTCGGTTGCTCCCAAGTTTTGGTAATTATCAAATAGCTGCTATAAACATTCATGTGCAGGTTTTTTGTGTACACGAAGGTCCTCAGCTTGTATGAGAAAATGCCAAGAAGCACACTTCCTGGATTGTACGGTAAGAGTGTCTCCACCCCTTTTTCTTGGCCACTTCCTCTGGCGGGGCAGTTGGAGGGTGACCCTACCTGGAAAAACGATGCCCGAGAATTGTAGGTCTTAGGTTTGTGCGAAACGGAAATGATCCTCCCTGGGGAGCAGTGGGTGTTCCCTTAGGACTGAGGTCCTTACTCCGGTCCCCAAGTGCCCGAGAATCCACATGAGAAGGAGGGAGGGGTCACTGGCTCTCCTCAGAGTTTCAAGGGGTCTAGGAAGCAAGAGAAATTAAGGACACATTTTACCTGCGGCTGAAAGAATCCTCAGAAGGGGAAGAGCTACTGACACCCTCAGTGTTCAGCATGCCCCCCAGTAAGGCCATCATCTTAGATAACACTTCTGACTCTACTTCTGGGGTGGGGGGGGGGATGTCCGACAGGAGCCGGGGCTGGATGTGGCTCCTGAAAAAACACTCTCCTCTCTCCCCCACTTGAAAGAAGACTAGAAGCACATTGATGTGACGGCAAAGTCCACTTGCACGGTTTATTGGAAAAAAGAGGCAGCTGTGAAGTAGAAATGCAGATGTTCCCCTTGTAAAGACAGCAGTTACAAAAGAGAAGTAATAAATACAATGTTAGGAATTCTTTAAAAAAAAAAAAAAATACAACAACCCCCTGGTATTTGTGAGCAATCCCAAGAACAACCAACATATAAAAATTTGTGCTGGGGGTAAGAACAGCTTCACCTCAACATCTTGGGGCAAAAGTTGGAAACTGGCCAGATGAAGACGGTCACGACTTTTGGGATTTTGGAAGGCTCTGGATTTGTCACTTGGGAATGTAGGGGTCCACGGTAATTTATTTGCATAGTAGGAATTAATAGGGATTCTTCTATGCATTAATATCACTTCTGATTATTCTCTCATTCTTGCAGGTAAGTAGCAGGGTATTTAAGAGTAGGAGGAAATGAGAGGACAAGAATGAAGGGGAGAAGAGGGCGGTTGGGGGAGGCGGAATGCTAAGTGGACAGGAGAAAGGTGAGAGGAAGGAACGGGACTTCCTACCTGTCCCCTATTTTGCCGTCTCAGCAGCATGCACCCCCGCTGCAGAGGGGGCAGGCACTGGTCCAGCCTGGCTTGCCTTAAACCTCGCTGTCATCAAAGCACAGAAGACACCAAAGCAACGGGCAGAATCAGGCTCACAATGAAAGCAGGGAAGTTGAACAGGAAACCAAGAGGAGGGGGACCCCCAAGGGGAGAGGTGTGGAGAAGGGGAGAGGTGAATTCCCTGGGAGAAGGGGCAACATTAACATCAGAAACCTGCAGGGACAAGGAAAAAGTGCAAGTTGCTGAGGAGAGGCACGATCTGGCTACAGAGGAAAGAGGGCAGGAAGGAGAAGCACCGGGGAGCAGTTGGCTCATCCCAGGACACTTGGGAGGGGCTCCCACCCAGGGATGAGAGCCACCCCCTGCCACTCCATGAGGCTAAGGAGTTTGCATCCAGTGGTGGGTGTGGAGGCCGGTTGGGGGGGAAGATGCCCAGCCAGCTCTCTTGGGGGGCTTCTGTGAGGCACTGTGTGGATGGAGGTCAAGGTTGCCTGACTATGTGCTGAAAGCAGCTTTGAGCTCCCGGAAGGCCGCCTGGCGGAGTCTCCTCTTCTCCTCCTCCTGCTTCCGCTCGTCTTGCTCGGCTTTTAGCTCGGCTTCAAACTTACTGGCACAGGACAAAGCTTGGACCTGCGGACGAAGAGCAAAAGCAAACCACAGACTGAGGGAGGGGAGGAGAAACTTGGAACAACCCATCCGACAGAACTCCGTTGGCTGGAGCCAGGTGACAGGGGAACCTGGTCCTGCCGCAGGGCAGGACCCCCTCGCCCCCTGAGAACCAACACTCCTCTTCACAAGTCTGTTTAAACTACAGCGAGGATACGATCTCTTTATTTGCCGCCGTGTTCTACGCCGCTAGGTTGCTCTTTCTACTTCTTTTCCAGGATACTCTCTAACATCCCCGCCTAGCCTACTACCCACTTCTACTTTCGACCCTTAATTTCACAATAATATTGTTTTGTTCGACGGGGACAAAACAAAGACAAAACCAAAATGAACTCCTTGCTGGGATGCTGACTGCAATCGCTTCAGTCTGCCTGTGGCAAAGGAGTACTTTACAGTAGATCCATCATTCTGAATTTACTTCCAAATATTACACGGTGTTGTTGATGTTGTGAATGGGATTTGGTGCCATTTCTTTTAAGCCTAGTTGATCTTTAATAATACCGTATCAGATAAATCCATCTGAAAATCATCTCTTCTAGAACTGATTCCTTTTTTTCAACCCCCTCAGTGTCTCATCAGTTTGGTAAAAGTCCCAAACACACTGGGTGTGCACGCTATTTTAATAAAGATTGCCAAATTGCTCTCCAAAGTAGCTGTTCGAATTTACACCCCCACCATCATGGAATGTGAGTTCTCATTTCCCCACAACGTCCCCAACGTTTATCAGTAACCTTTTTCCTGTTTGCCAACCTGATAGGCAAAACACATACACACACACACACACACACACACACACACACACACACACACACACCCAAAAAAAAAAAAAAACAAAAAAAAACAAAAAAAAACAAACACACCCTGGCACCTTCTTTTATTTCCTCTTTGGTAAATTACCCATTTCACTGGGGTTTTTCACTTTGCCATTCTTTATATAATTTAGGCGTATCCCTTGTTATATATTTTTTGGTTACTCTTAGTCTTTTGATTGTCTGTTAACTTCAAGGTATCTTGGGCCAGGTGAATCTTTAAATTTTGATGTCATCAGAATTTCCAACCACTTCCATTCTGGCTTTTGTCTCTCTCTCTCTCTTTTGGTGTTTATTTATTTTTGAGAGAGAAAGAGGGCACGAGCGGGGAAGAGACACAAAGAGAGGGAGAGAGACAGAGAATCCAAAGCAGGATCCATGCTGTCAGTGCAGAGCCCGATGTGGGACTCGAACCCATGAACAGTGAGATCGTGACCTGAGCTGGAGTTGCACGCTCAACCTTTGAGCCACCCCATATTATGTCATGTGTAAGGTCTCCTATACCCCAGGGCTCTAAAACCATTTTCCTCTCATACTTTCCTGGTTTTATTTTCCCATTCAGCTCTTAAAGTCACTTACACTGTATTTTAGTGAAGGAATATATATCATTTAAATGACTTTACTTCATTTTCCTAAGTGGAGAGCCAATTGTCTCAACACCTTTTATTGAAAAGCCCATTATTTTTCCACTGACTGGAAAGTTATCTCGTTCATGTACTAAATTCCCACATGAAGGGGATCTGTTTTTACTATTTTCTCTCCCATTCCACTGACCTGTTTATTCCTGCACCCGCACTACATTATTTAATATTACCGCTTTAGAAAACCTTGGTATTTATGAGGAAAGTATTCCTTCATTATGTTGACTAAGCACATTGTTTTCATATTTTTAAATGTCTTATTATGAATATTAAACTTCACCAAATGTTCTGAGATGTCTCACTGAAGGGATCACATTTTTCATATTTGATACCTATGAGACATCTATCTATCTATTTATTTATTTATTTAAAGTTTATTTATTTTGAGAGAGTGCACACAGGAGGGGCAGAGAGAGAGAGGGACAGAGAGAGAGAATCCCAAGCAGGCTCCTCACTGTCGGCAGGGAGTCTGACACAGGGCTGGATCTCATGAACCGTGAGATCACGACCTGAGCTGAAACCAAGAGTTGGACACTTAACCGAGGGGGCCACCCAGGCGCCCCATGAGATCTTTAAAATTATCCCTGCAGTCTGAACATAAATTTCAAATGTTTTAAGATTCCTACAGCTATATTCATTAGATTGATACAATTTTTTTGATGTGTTTTTATCCGATTGTTATCAGAATCATGCCAGCTTCACAGAACGAATGTGATATAATCTTTTCCAATATGTTTGAACTAGTTTGTGACATTGAAAAAAAAAAAAAATGTAGAACATTGAAGAATTAATCCCTAAATTCCCCAGCACTTAACTGTTTGTGGGGAGTTTGGAGTTAACCCTCTAAATGTCTTTACAATTCATCACATTTCCTTCTTCTGTCAAATTTATAGAAAAGCATTACCTTTCCTGTAGCGTTTAAATGATTTCAAATTGAGGTGTCAAACCTCTCACAATTTTTAACTAGCATCTTCCTGGGTCCATCATCTTTTCTCCATTTCTCCTTTTCCCCGTCATAAGCGTCCACATTTGGGTGGCTCTTTGTCTACTCTCTGGTTCACTCAGTCACTTCTCTGCCATGTTAAGGCTAAGATTTACCACCTCCTACCAGGCTCTTTATTCAGTCCATTCTGGTTGTTAATCCATTACATCCTGTGTAGCAAATTGCAGGTTCTCACGTCTCAATGAAAAAATTATAATGTCCCTTTCCTAAATTCTTCCTGCACTGCACAGGGTCCATGTGTGAACATAGGACACCTCTGAAAAATGATGCTTTTTTACTCTTTCCGGATCAGAATCCCTAGGGGTAGGGACTAGGAAATTATGTTTTCCAAATTTCACAGGTATTTCTCCTCCCCCACCCCCCCACCCCCACCGCCCCCAGGTATTTCTTAGGCATGTGAAGCCCTGCTGAGTTCTCCCCTCCAGCTCC
The DNA here is from genome assembly GCF_018350195.1 of Panthera tigris. Lineage (NCBI taxonomy): Eukaryota > Metazoa > Chordata > Mammalia > Carnivora > Felidae > Panthera > Panthera tigris. The sequence goes on along the minus strand of NC_056667.1, from coordinate 212,618,550 downwards.
CTACATCAGAATCACCAGAAGACAGATTCAATTGCCTGGAGCAGGGCCCAACTCCTGCTGACTCTTATGACCCTCTACCCCCTGACTCAGGTTGCAAATTTGGACCCCAGATCCCCTTGTCTAGCCTGAACCCCTCTCTTCCTCACCTTTATCTTTTTTTCCTTGTTGTCTTATTTTATTCAGGAATTTTATGAGCTGGCTGTTAAATATTAGAAGGTAAATTATATAAATCTATAATTAAATTATATTAGAAGCAAAAGTAGTAAGTACTAAAAAGTCATCGCTTCCTGATTTACCTTGCTATATATTTTACTCTATCTGTGCTTTGGAGATTATCTGTTTCCGTTATATCTCTAAGGTAGAAATCCTATATGATAATCTGCTGTGAATCTTCCCAAATCCACATTTAGCAACATCTTGTTGGAAGCTTGAAAGCAAGTGGTGGGGGTTTTACACCTTGGAAACCAACAAATGCTACAAACTAGGCCTTGATTTATTGTTTCACTGACTACCTTTTCCTAAGAAAGTGTTGGGAGATGTTAAAGATGCAGATTAAGCTGAAAAATGTGTAGTGTCTGTAGCTTTTGCATTATGAATAGCTCCAAAGAAATTCAGGGAATATTCTTCCAATGTTTGAAAAACTATTATCGAATTCAGCAAGGGAAGTTGCTCACTGAAGAATGAATGAAGTTCTGACATATGTCCCTTTACTTTTTTTTAATATATCTTTTTAATGTTTATTTATTTCTGAGAGAGAGAGAGAGAGAGAGAGAGAGAGAGAGAGAGAGCGCGCCTGTGAGCAGGGGAAGGGCAGAGAGAGAGGGAGACCAGAATCTGACACAGAGCCCGACGCGGGGCCTGAACCCACGAACCATGAGATCACGACCCACTGAGCCACCCAGGCACCCTTTTTTCTTTTTTTAATGTTTATTTTTGAGAGAGAGAGTAAGAGTGTGAGTGGGGGAGGGGCAGAGAGAGACACACAGAGAATCCCAAGCAGGCTCTGCACTGCCAATATGGAGCCCAACATAGGCCTGAAACTCATGAACCTCGAGAAGTCAGACACTTAACCAACTGAGTCACCCAGGTGCCCCTCCCTTTACTTTTTCTTTTTTTTTTTTTTTAACATTTATTTATTTTTGAGACAGAGAGAGACAGAGCATGAACAGGGGAGGGGCAGAGAGAGAGGGAGACACAGAATCTGAAACAGGCTCCAGGCTCCGAGCTGTCCGCACAGAGCCCGACGCGGGGCTCGAACTCACGGACCGTGAGATCGTGACCCGAGCCGAAGTCGGACGCTCAACCGACCGAGCCACCCAGGCGCCCCTACTTTTTCTTTTAAGTCAACTTAAACACAATATCAACCAACATTCACATCGGAACTAGATTCTGCCGTCAGTTGCAACCATAGGCTAGTGACAGATACAGAGCCCAGCAAAAATCCATGAGCCGTTCTTAGAGAATCAATGGACTGTGTGGAATTTGCAACAGAAGAAATGCATACTTTATTATTTATAAATTGTGTGCTACGTATCCCTTAAAACATTTAAATTTATAATAAACTTATGCATACATGCATATGCACACTTTGTTCAAAGAGCCAGTTGTTAAAACCACCGTCTAAGCCTCAAGGTCCTGCTCCACAGGGTGGGATGCCACCACCTCCCTCCAGAGTGTCTGTGGGGGCAGTGGAGAAGACAAGAACCTGAGACCGCCTGCTCACCACTGCTGGCCAGGCCAGGCGGGAGGGGGCCCTGGCAATTCTCTCACTCCGGGTTCTTGTTCTGCACTATAAAATTCGACCTTTTCCCTCGATTTCATGGAGTCCTGTCTTGCCTATCACCCCACTCTGTGTCTTCATGTTTCCTTCTCTGTGGACCACTTCCCCGTGACCTAAAAATACCGGCATCTGTCTTCTCTAGGTTAAAAACAAACAAACAAAAGTCCTTTCCTGATCCCAAGCTACCATCCCCATTTTGTCCAGGCCTCTTCGGCCAGCCATCTAGGCAGAAAAGTAAACTGTCACAGCTCTTTCTTCCCAGTGACCACTCACCTCTCACCCTAGTGCCAAATGCCCTCCACGGGGAAGCCGGTCTCTCAAAAATCTCCACTGACCCACTCGCCAGACCCAAGACCCCCTCTCTGGCCTCATCTGACCTCATCTCATCTTGTCCTCCACAATAGCATTTTCTCCATGGTTTCCTTGTATCTCCAATTCCTTGCTTCCCCACAACCCAGTCACCATTATGTTCTACCATTAGTCACTCAACTCGAATTCTTGAGTTGCTACTCGAATCTTGTGAAGGTGGCTCCTGTGGTCTTTGTAGTCTGGTGTCCGTGAAGCATTCACTCCCTCCCTTCTTCCTCTGAGACGTTCCCCTGGCGCATGACCCGAGGGTCTGGGGAGGCCGACCCTACCCACGGGCTCCAGGACAGAGCCCAATCAGAGTAATGTTATTCCAGCCCTTCCTGTGCTCGGTTCAGCAAGGGACAGGTGTGGAAGAGATTATTCCACGACCCTCAGTATCGAGTGTCCCCATCCTCCCTAGTAGCAGAATTACAGTTGGGCACAGATCTCTAGGAAGAAAGGCATTTTGTATTCTCCCATGCAGCCAGGAGTGGCCAGGTTCTATACAGCATGACATGAATGAAACCATTTGCAACTAGCATTGTGCCCTTCAAATGAAAGGCCACACCATCCCTGTCCTCAAACCATTCCCATTGTTGGCGGGGGGGGGGAGGGGGGGGCGTTGGTGTCCCTGTCTTGATTTTTTTAAACATCATCCAGCCCTCTCTACACAGCTCCACAAACCTTGTGGCATTTTACCATCCACCTCCAAGCAAGCGGTCATAAACACTGAGAATGCTACTTAGTTTGGGATTCGTTACCACCTCCAGCCCAGCCCCACTGTCACTACCCTGTGGGATGGGCCCACAGTAGTTCTCCAGACATCTGTGGAAGCCTCCCTGACTCCAGCTCCTCCTCAGAGAAGCCCATCCCCATCGCCAGGTCATGTCCAGGCCCCCTGAGGGCCCCCAGCGCCTGCAACCGCACTTCCCAAGCCTGGCTGTGGATTGCAAACACCTGCTGAGCTCTTCCTGCTCCACACTTCCTGGGCTGTGCCCTGGAAAATCTCAGGTAGGTGTGGGTGGAGCCTGAGAAGCTGGTGTGCAGGTAATTCCGGTGGCTAGCAGGCTGGGAAGGCCTGACCTTCAGGGGAGACCAGAGCTCCCTGTGCAACATCATCCGGTGTGGACGGGGGCCAGCCTCCAAGTACTCTTTACCCTCCGTGCCTCGGAGCCTTTGCTTTTGCTGTTCCCACGGCAGGAACGCCCTCCCTTCCTTGATTACAAGGTGAATCCCCATTCTTCTCTGAACATCTGTCGCAAATGTCAGCTCCTTTATGGCCCTCTCCGAGATCTGAGTGATGATTCCCTACATTCGTCATTCATGCAAACGTTTATTGAAGGCGATTATGTGCCAGGCTCTGTAATTACAAAGATAACACACCTACTCCACCTTTGAGTCTGGGTTGAGGAGGCAGCCATACAGCAAGTTCAAAAACTTATGTTGTTATGCTTCTAATCTTTTCTGCTACTTATAAAAATAATGCACGCGCATTATAAAACATTCCAAAACTAAAAAATAAGTCCCTCAGACATAACTATTACCAGTACTTTGGTATGTAATTACCCAGGTTGTATTGAATATTTAATAAAATTGAGTTTCATTTTAAAAACTTTTTAATGTTATTGTTTTTTTTTTTAATTTTAATGTTTATTTATTTTTGAGAGAGAGAGAGAGACAGAGACAGACCATGAGCAGGGGAGGGGCAGAGAGAGAGGGAGACACAGAATCCGAAGCAGGCTCTAGGCTCCGAGCTGTCAGCACAGAGCCCGACGCGGGGCTCGAACCCACGAATTGTGAGATCATGACCTAAGCTGAAGTTGAACGCTTAACCAACTGAGCCACCCAGGTGCCCCAATGTTTTTTTTTTGAGAGAGAGAGCGAGAGAGAGCGAGAGAGAGAGAGAGAGAGCGAGAGCGGGCAGGGGAGGGGCAAAGAGAAAGACACACACAGAATCTGAAGCAGGCCCCAGGCTCCCATCAAAACTGAGTTTCAAACATAATGTTTTGGGGCACCTGGATGGCTCAGTCAGTTAAGTTTCTGGATCTTGACTTCACCTCACATCACGATCTCATGTTTCATGAGTTCGAGCCCCGCGTGGGGCTCTGTGGTAACACCTTGGAGCCTGGAACCTGCTTCAGATTCCGTGTCTCCCTCTCTCTCTGCCCCTCTCCCTCTCATGCTCTGTCTCTCTCTCTGTCTCAAAAATAAAACTTAGCCCCGAACTGCTCTGCAATAAGCTGGGATGATCTGTACTCTTACCAAAGGTGTCTGAGAATGTCCTGAACAGATAAATTATTATCTTTTTGGATGTTTATTTTTTTTTTGATGTTTATTTTTTTTTGAGGGGGGGAAGGGTAGAGAGAAAGAGAGACACAGAATCCGAGGCAGGCTCCAGGCTCCGAGCTGTCAGCACAGAGCCCGACGCGGGGCTCGAACTCACGAACCACGAGATCATGACCTGAGCCGAAGTCGGACACTTAACCAACTGAGTCACCCAGGCTCCCTGTGCAGACTTTAGTAAGAGCATTTGGTATGCTGTGCTACAGGACTGGGTTGAAGAGTGTCGTGCTAAACTTGGGTCTCAATCTTAGGCCCCTGCCCAAGGTATCACAAAAGATCATCAAGTATTGGCTCAGGTGATGAAATGGAGAGGACCCATCCCTCCAGAAGTAACCTATCCCTCTTCTCTATTCTCTCTCTCTCAAGGCTGAGAGTTTGTTTTCCTCACTAGACTGTGTGTCCTGGGGAGGGCACAAGCTTTGTCTACGACCTCCTTGTAAAGGAGCTGTATTTTCAGAACTTAATGTGCTGGGCCTTGCCAGAGCTGGCTGAATCAACGTGAAGTCATGAAGGAAGGGCCAAACCACATCCAATTCTGGAGTGGTTGGCCTGTCCCGGAAGTTATCAGACGATGATGGGAGGACTGCAGGTGTTAGGAGTCCATCGTGATTCACAGTTTATATATTGACAGAAAGATGACTGAACCTGTCTCTAAGCAGCATCACAGAGAAGTAAGAAGAGAGTCCTATTTAGGGGCCAGAGTGGTCGGGATGTGTTGCCGGGGACACGTTGTCTCTGGGCAAACTCCTAGAATAAGCCAACACTCCCCAAAAGGCTGGCTTCTATCTGGAATGGCTGGGAGTCCCAATAGCTCTCATATCATGTATCGAGTGCCAGGTACTTGCTAAACACTTTACATACGTGAATTCATGTAGCCTCATGGCAAACTAGTATTGCCTCCATTGTACAGATGAGAAAACTGGGGCACAAGGGTAAGTAAGTGGAGGAGGCAGAATCTGAACCCAGGCAGCCCTACCCACTGCACTCCCCTGCTCTGGTTGACAGGGGATGTGGAGGGCTCTCTGCTTTCTCTTTCTGCAGGTGTGCTCTGTGGAGATGAAACGACAGCACCCAGCCAGGGGTAGGGTCTCCATACATGTTTGATGACTCTGTGAACGTGTGCATGAATGGAAGCACCCGGAAAGGCTCTGGGGCCATGCACTGGAGATTGCTTCCCAACTCCCAACCACTGTCAACGGAGCAAACACCGATTCATTTCGGAACGGGCCACTGAGGCTTCCTCCTCTGACCCCAGTGTTCATTTACACACAGGTGTTTAAGTTGCAAACGTGGAGGCATCTGCTCAAGTAATTCAACTGGGGCTTGGGGTAGAGAGGAGCTCTTTAGGAAGGTCTGGCCAAGCACTGATCTGGGAATGCCGTGCCAGCAAGCCATCTGAATCAGAACCCAGGATGGAACGCGTTTACCGTGTGATTGTTTTTCCATTTTGCTTTTAATTTTCAGATCCTGTGCAGACACGTTCATTCCCCTTCAATCACACATGACAGGCAGACTTATTAAGCTATTGCTGTTCTGATCGTTCTGAGCGAGTGGATGACGTAGTCACCGCGGGGAAGCCCATGTCGGGTAGAGTGAAGGGAGAAAGAATGGTCCTGTACAAGAAGGAGTCACCTACCTTGGCTTCAAAGAAGTCCTTGGCACCTTTCACGCCCTCCTGGGCCACGTCGATCTCAGAGAGCTTTGCCAGCGCCATCAGCCCGCTGTCTTCCTGTAGCTCTCCCGCTGCGGCCTTGTGGAATATGAGTAGGAACTGTAGGAAAGGGTTGAGTAGAGTCCGGGTCAACCTCACTGAGACTTACGGCGGTCCCCTCCAGCCCAAGGGAAAGTCATGCCCGCCAAGCCTACGAAAAGGGTGCAAACGTGTGCGTGTGACCAATTATTTTTTCCCCTATCACACTGTCTGAAATCAACACATGCTCATTTTCCACAGGAATATAGGGAAATGGGTACCTTCACATCCAGTGGAAGGGAATGCAAACCGATTCAAATTTTTTGGAGGCCAGTTTGGAAATATTTACCAAAAAAATAAAATGCTTCCAACCATTAATTCCACGGCTGGGCATCTGTCCCTCAGAAACATTTGCACAATAGTTTAAGAAGCATTGTCTATAAAAGCAAAAATCACTGGCAATGTCCTAGTTTGTGGCCATGAAAGAAAAAAAAAAGTCCAATAGACCTATATACGCTATTTCTTAAACCTAAATAATTGCCAGTGTTTTTAGTCATCCATATTTTCTGTTTGTGTCCCCTTTTTGCATTAGATTACTCTTGCTTTTTTTTTCCTTTTAAAGATTTTTTTTTTTTTTCAACATTTTTTATTTATTTTTGGGACAGAGAGAGACAGACAGAGCATGAACGGGGGAGGGGCAGAGAGAGGGAGACACAGAATCGGAAACAGGCTCCAGGCTCTGAGCCATCAGCCCAGAGCCCGACGCGGGGCTCGAACTCACGGACCGCGAGATCGTGACCTGGCTGAAGTTGGACGCTTAACCGACTGCGCCACCCAGGCGCCCCTTAAAGATTTTTTTAACTTATTTTTTTTTAATGTTTATTTTTGAGAGAGAGAGAGATGGAGCGCGAGCAGGGGAGGGACAGACAGAGAGGGAGACACAGACTCTGAAGCAGGCTCCAGGCTCTGAGCCGTCAGCACAGTGCCTGATGCAGGGCTCAAACTCATGAACAGTGAGATCATGACCTGAACTGAAGTCGGACGCTTAACCGACTGAGCCACCCTGGTGCCCCTAAAGATTTTATTTTTTAAGTAATCTCTACACCCAGCGTGGGGCTTGAACTCATGACCCCGAGATCGAGTTGCATGCTGTACTGACTGAACCAGCCAGGCACCTCTCCCAAGTGTTTTCTAAAAGATCTTTACAGGGGCGCTTGGGTGGCTCAGTCGGTTAAGCATCCGACTTCGGCTCAGGTCATGATCTCACGGTCCGTGAGTTCGAGCCCCGTATCGGGTTCTGTGCTGATAGTTCAGAGCCTGGAGCCTGTTTCAGATTCTGTGTCTCCCTCTCTCTGACCCTCCCCCATTCATGCTCTGTCTCTCTCTGTCTCAAAAATGAATAAACGTTAAAAAAAATTAAAAAAAAAAAAAAGATCTTTACAGAACTTGGTATATTTCAAATACTTCCACTGTCACTTACCTTTTTTTTTTTTTTTTAATTTTTTTTTTCAACGTTTTTTATTTATTTTTGGGACAGAGAGAGACAGAGCATGAACGGAGGAGGGGCAGAGAGAGAGGGAGACGCAGAATCGGAAACAGGCTCCAGGCTCCGAGCCATCAGCCCAGAGCCTGACGCGGGGCTCGAACTCACAGACCGCGAGATCGTGACCTGGCTGAAGTCGGACGCTTAACCGACTGCGCCACCCAGGCGCCCCAGTCACTTACCTTTTCATTGTGTTTATGATCATTTTTGACTTTCAAAAATTGTATGTATTATTTTTAAGACACAGAGAGACAGAGTGTGAGCAGGGGAGGGGCAGAGAGAGAGGGAGACACAGACTCTGAAGCAGGTTCCAGGCTCTGAGCTGTCAGCACAGAGCCCAACGCAGAGCTTGAACTCATGAACCGTGAGATCATGACCTGAGCCAAAGTCGGACGCTTACTCGACTGAGCCACCCAGGCGCCCCCTCAAAAATTGTATATACGTTATCAGTCTTTTTCTTCTCTCTCACCAGTGCACCCGTGTTATGCATAGAGAAACCTTTCTTGCCATCAAGGTTACAGAATCACCTATATTTTCGTCTATCGCTTTTATGACTCCTTTTTTGTTAAATGTGTAAATATTTAATCTCTGAAATTTATTCTGATCTATCCTGTGAGGTTGATCATTAACCCTATTTTCTTCCAAATGGTTAGTTAGGAATCTCCATGTCATTTATTGAATAATCCGTTCTTTTCCTGCAGGTTCCAAATGTGGCCTAAATGTATTAATCTTTAAAGCCAATTTGTACCAGGGCCTCCACAGGATATATTTTTAAATGAATAAAGAAGCCAAGCTGAAATGGCAGGTCCCCCTTCTTCCAGACTTTCTCCCCCAAAGCGATTTTAGGACTTTTACTTCTTTAAAGAATTCTGGCCAATTTGTTCGTCAAACAACCGCGGCCCAAACTTCTAGAATTTAGTTTTCCAAGTCAGCACAGAAAGGAGCTTCTCCAGGTTTTTAGGTGCTATGTAAAACACATCTGTCTACAGGGAATTTTGAGTTTTCAGGGTATTTTTCATGACCATCCCCTCTAAAGAATGGCTTCCCCAAGGGAAAAGAACATTACCTAAAGTAGACTGAGAGGTCAAACAACATCAACGGGCTTTCCAAATTCCAACCAGGGTATCTTTTCCTGCCAAGACTCTTAATCCCTAGAGGAAAGTGTGTTTCATTAAGTGGGAGTCTCGGCTGTTGCCGCCGCCCCAAAATGCCTTGCTAATGAACCTTCCTTTGTGATTCCTGTTTCAGGGCTCCTGACTCCACTGTGGACTTTGCCCAACGCAAAGCAAGGGAGGAAGCAAGAAGCTCAAAGATCCGTGGCTTTGTGGAGGCTGCCTGCCGTCAGCTTGGCTCCACAGAAGTGCCACGTTCATCCACCTGCAGCTTCAAACTCTCTCACTAGAGGCCGGCAGAGACTCAGTTTCCTGCGGGCTTATGGGAGCCAGGATACTGCCTCCAAGTCTTGGAAAACAAGCGTATTGGAGGTGAGGCTCCCAAGAGTAGGATGGAGGGCAAGGGGGCTTGGGGGGGCGGTCGTGGTCGGGCTCTCCCGGAAGAGAAGGTGACAGCAAAGACACCAGCACTTGCACACGTGAGCCATGTGCAGAGGGCAGAAGTGAAACACCTGTCCCTCAGCACCCTGCCCACCCTTAAAATATGGACAGCGGTTACAGGTTACAGAACACTCCCGCCTCCCCCACCCCTGGCCCCTTAAGGCAAATACAAAATAGGTAGCCCTCCACACCACGAGGGCAGCTCAAGAAAGATAAGCCTCACCCCCCGGCCTCGCAGCCATGCCAGTGACCGTGGTGGGGGTCTCCTCATCTCCGAGAGTCATTTTTCCCATATCTACTGGTGTTTACAGAAGGGCTTAAAGTATTCCTCAGGGATCTTTGCTCACTCTCACTCTGCCGGCTCCCAGATGACCAAGAGCAGCCCTGTCATAACTTTGGGGTCTCTGCCCCAGCCAGTTGAAGGAAAAAAAAAAAAAAAAAAAAAATCCGACCCAACCTGAAAATGTTCAGCCTCCCGTGAAGCATGCCAGGCATTCCCTTTCCATTTTATGATAACCACCAACTCCTGAATGACAATTTCTCTGACTGCCCAGCCTTGTTTGTCTTCCTATTTATAGTCCACAAAGACTGGTATGTTGTGGAGAATTGGAAAGTGTCCTAGCTGTGACTATGAGCAAAGAGGGGAGGGGGGAGAGGAGAAGGAGAAAACAAAGAAACAGAGAGAACTAACAAAGCCGAAAACAAGCGATTTCAGGCACAAGCTATCAAATGCTTCTGGAAAATGTAAAGAATTCTTTTTATAAATACATATTTTTTTATTTTTTAAGTGTTTATTTATTTTTGAGAGACACAGAGTGCGAGCAGGGGAGGGACAGAGAGAGAGAGGGAGACACAGAATCCAAAGCAGGTACCAGGCTCCGAGCTGTCAGCACGGAGCCCGACGTGGGGCTCAAACTCACAAATCGTGAGATCATGACCTGAGCCGAAACCAAGAGTTGGATGCTTAACCGACTGAACCACCCAGGCGCCCCAAATTTAAGAAATTTAAAAGAAAAAAAATTTTTTTAAGTAAATCCTACCCCCAACATGGGGCTTAAACTCATGACCCTGAGATCAAGAATCTCATGCCCTACTAACTGAGCCAGCCAGGCGCCCCAAATTTCTTTAAATGTAAAGAAATTTGGGGCGCCTGGGTGGCTCAGTCGGTTAAGTGTCCGACTTCGGCTCAGGTCATGATCTCATGGTCTGTGAGTTCGAGCCCCGCATCGGGCTCTGTGATGACAGCTCAGAGCCTGGAGCCCGTTTCAGATTCTGTGTCTCCCTCTCTCTCTGCCCCTCCCCTGTTCATGCTCTGTCTCTCTCTGTCTCAAAAATAAATAAACATTAAAAAAAAAAATTAAATTTAAAGAAATTTTTAGGGGCACCTGGGTGGCTCAATTGGCTAAGCATCCAACTTCAGCTTGGGTCATGATCTCACAGCTCATGGGTTCGAGCCCCACGTCAGGCTCTGTGCTGACAGCTCAGAGCCTGGAGCCTGCTTCGCATTCTGTGTCTCCTTCTCTCTCTGCCCCTCCACCGCTCACACTCTGTCTCTCAAAAATAAATGTTTTTTTAAAAAAAACTTGTTTTAAATTAAAAAAAAAGAAATTTTTAATTCCATGTCTCTTGGGATGTAAACACCTCCCTGTATTAGTTAGCACTCTAAGATTGCAAGTGACAGAAACAGACATGTTGGCTTAAACAAAAAGGAGGTATTTGTCATATAAAAAGGATGTCCCAGTCGGTGGAGGGTGCAACTCTTGACCTCAGGGTTGTGAGTTCAAGCCTCATGTTGGGTGCAGAGATTACTTAAAAATAAAATCTGAAAAGAAAAGACAAGAAAAGAAAAGGAAAGAAAATGAAAGGAAATAAAAGAAAAAAAGATGTCCCAAGGGCAAAACGCACTAGCCCAGAAGAGGCCTGGGACTGGGAGAGACAATGCCCTCAGGGTTGGAAGCAACATCCCCTCTAGCTTCGTGTCTGGTCCATGTGGTGGGAATGGCTACCCCACCTAGACTTATTCTTGCAGGAATAGCCACCTGCAGAACCAGTTGGTAGTACTTCACCCCATTTTCAAATTCCCAGGATGGGGGGCATCTGGGTGGCTCTGTCGGTTGAGTGTCCAACTCTCGGTTTCAGCTCGGGTCATGATTTCACAGCTCGTGAGTTCGAGTCCTGCATCAGGCTTAGTGCTGACAACGTGGAGCCTGCTTGAGATTCTCGCTCTCCCTCTCTCTCTTCCCTTCCCTGCATGTGCTCCCTCTCTCTCTCTCAAACAAACAAATAAGTAAAGAAATAAACATTTAAAAAAAATTCTCAGGATAGGAAATCAAGTGGACCTAGCCTGACCAGCGGCCCATCCATGGTCCAATCAACAATGATGAGGCCGATGGGCAACCCAGCACAGCCAGGGGTGCCGGGGCCCCACGCAAGGGAGGGGGTACAGTAGGAGGAGAAAATGGGACCCACGGGTCCCAGTACTGACAGGTATCCAGTAAGTCCATCACCCGACCTTTGTACAAAACCACCGCACGTGTGGCCTTAGAGCAATTCTTCTTTGAGATAGATGTAAGGGGAACTAGAGAGGAGTACAGGAAAAACAGAGGAGGCTATTAAGGCTTCTCTGCCCACCTCCAAAGGAGAAAGAGGTAGGGAGTGCCTAGGATCTAATTCCAGATCGCTACAGCTACAGGGATAGAACCGCTAACCCTGCTCGTTACGTTGTCTACATTTCCTCTCTGGTCATGAAAACACTGCTGCATCATCACTTTGAACAGTTCCACATAAGCCATTTCCTAAAATGCCCTGAATGTGCAAGCACTATTTTCATGATTGGAAAAGAAATGGTTTAAAAGAAAGATCAATTGCTTTGTACACTGGGGAAAAGTAAAAGTAGCAAAATTGTACTTAACAGAGACACACCTTCTGTACTGAAGAGCTTTTATGTGGATGTGACTTGCTTTGGCTAGGTTAATCCCAAGAGAAAGAAAGGCAACGCGAAGCACCTGCTAAAAGCCAGGGTGCGAGGAAAGAACTGTAGAAGAGAGCAGTGTTGTTCACCTGGCAACCTGGCCCCCACGGGACGATGAAGTTGGGAGTGTTAACTAGGGGGCCCCGTGGCACATGACTTGGACCGAGCCCATCACAGGACCTTGAATGCACTGACTGGTCCAGGAGGTGGGCAAGTGTCCCTCGTGGGGCCCATCAGAGGCCTTCTGAGACTCGTTTAATCCCGGCTAAACTGCAGCAACGCACCCCTGAGCTGCTGGCAGCCACCTTGGCAGGTGTCAGGGACCACATACAGCGGGGGAGGAAAAGGTGAAGTGGACACAGAAGAAAGCCCCGGTCAAGATATGACAAGAGAGCCCCACGTTGGGTGTAGAGATTACTTAAAAATAAAATCTTTAGGGGTGCCTGGGTGGCTCAGCTGGCTGAGCAGCCAACTCCTGATTTTGGCTCATGTCATGATCCCGGGGTCATGGGTTTGAGCCCCACACCGGGCTCTGCACTGAGCACGGAGCCTGCTTAGGATTCTCTCACTTCCTCTCCCTCTGCCCCCCCTGCCCCAATAAACAATCAAACAAACAAACATACGTACATAAACTTTTTTAAAACATAAATAAAACAGCATTAAAAAAATAAAATCTTAAAAAACAAAAATAAAAAAGCTATGACAAGAGAAAGACGCTGCGTTACTGTGTCTGGTGCTTCTACTTCCTCTCCCAGGCACGTGAACCAACAGTTGTTTGTCCTGTTCTTGTTTCAATTAGCTGGTGTTCTCTGTTGCCTGCGATCAAGAGTTCTAACTGACACGGGTGTGGGAAGAGAGCTTCCTTCTCACAACAGTCCTGAGGGAAAGCTATTAACACCCCTATTGAAAGACAGAAAAACTGAGGCTCTCAGAAGTCAAATAACTTGCTCAAGTTACACAGCTCTGTGCGGAGACCCAGGTCTGTCAGCCTCTTTTTGTCACCTAAGCAGAGCGTCAACACCCCGGTGGCTCCCAACACCAGAGGAAACCAGCAGAATGACAAAACAAAAGCAGGAGGTCGGGCCGTGGGGCATTAATGGCAACCGCTTCCAAATCCTGTGCATCTGGGCGCAGCTGCGAGAGACGGGACCACAATGGGACTCTGAACCGACAAAGGACAGACATGAATGTCACTGAAGCTTTGTAAGGGGGGGGTGAAAACCAAAGGAACACTTTGGAGATTTCCAAACCTCTGAGGTCTACCATCTGTAGGAAATAGCCAAACCCGTAGGTAACCCAAAGCTAACCAGGGGTCTTGGATTCCGGGAGGAGCATGTGGGAGTGGCTCCTGGGTGAGACAGCGGGAGAGGGACTGCATCTTGACCCGGTTGGTGACCTGCACAGACCTCTCAACACTCTCGATCTCTGTTCCCCACAGGTCACAACTTTGCCACAGAAGCTCTTTCCCCAGTGTTGCCTCCCGGGTTGAAAGAGCCAATGCTTAGCACAAATGATACCAAGGAACCGAATGAGAGGCGAGGGAGCCAGAGGGACACCTGCGAAGGTGAGCGTGGCGGGTGACAGTGGGAGGCTGTGGGCACAGAGGCTGCCACCCAGGTCCAGCCTTGAGCTGGAGCATGAGTTCAGGCAAGTGCTGGCTGTTCTGACCCTCTAGTTCCTCAGCTCCGAACTGAGAAGCCTGGCCTAGATTGTCCTGAGGGTTATGCCCAACACAGGTTTTCCGTGATCTTCTCTCTCCGCATCTGCCAGCTCGGGAGAGGAAGAAAAGGGGGGATCTGGAGTTGACTTTGTGGTCAGTGAGAGAGGCAAGGCCAGTTTCATCGTGGCTGGGGAGGGAACTCATTGCTGCCAGTTCAGCCACAGGGACCTCAGGAAGAGTGTCCCAGGGCCCTATCTAGTCTAGAGAGAAGACAGGTACTTGGCCAAAGCTCTCACCATCAGAAACCAGGACGCCAGAACACCACTGTTTCTGGAATAACCAAGGTTATGCACCAGGAAGCAAGTACAGGGCTCTCTATTCCCAGCCCCCGAGGGCCCAGCTGACAGAGAACAAGACCACAGCAGCTGGGCTAATGCTGAGCTTCTAGCCCGGATGTTGTTCCCAAAGCTGTTCTAACACCAGGGCGCACTGACACGTCTAAAGCCCTTACAATAAAACTCAAGCACGTAAGACACGAAACCCTTCCCTGTGGGGCCACATCCTTGCCTTGTAAGAAACACACTGGCCTTGAGACTTCCCTCCAGACAGAAATGGCCTTAAATCACCAGAGTTCTCACACGTTTAGAGATCAGACTTTGAATCTATTTGCGTCTTCCAGAACGACATCTGTACACACAAAATTTTGCCTGCAATTTTAGGGATTCAAAGGCCAAAAAAGCCCATACTTGGATTGTTATGGGGAGGAGGGGAGATCCATGACCCCAGAGTAAGATCCTTTAATTGTTTTTTACTATTTTTAATTTTTTTAAGTTTGTTGTGTTTATTTTGAGAGAGAAAGGGAGAGAGGAAGAGAGGGAGGGAGGGAGAAAGAAAGAGAGAGAGAGAGAGAGAGAGAGAGAGAGAGAGAGAATGCACATGCATAAGCAGGAAAGGGGCAGAGAGAGAGAGAGAGAGAAACTCCCAAGCAGTGGGAAGTGGGCCTCGAACTCACGATCCGTGAGATCATGACCTGAGCCAAAATCCAGAGTCAGACGCTTAACCGACCGAGCCACCCAGGTGCCCCCATTGTTTTTTTGGGTTTTTTTTTTACTATTTTTAAATACTTAGTATAACAATTTTTAAGTTTTAATGTCTAAAAAAAGTATAAAATTTTTATAAAAGTACCAGAACTTTGCACCCACAAATATCCACTGTGAGTATCTTGGTAAACAACCCTCCCGATTTCTCAGCACTTACCATTTCACCCAAATAAGGCTGTCCCACCCACAGTGACTTTCAGTCTGCTTACTGAGCATTTGCCCATGCCAGCACTGGGGTTATTAGCTTCTTAAAGATATTTGTAAAAGAGCTCTAGGTTGACTATCCAAGCAGCGCTCTGGAGGGGCCGAAGCCACTTGTGCTCCAGGGGACGGTAAATGTGAGTCTCCTCTCAGGGGGCCACTCCCCGCAGGGACTCGGGGCCAGCAGGACACATATCAGCAGGTACCTCGCGGAAGCTGAGCTGGCCGTCAAAGTCCTCGTCCACCTCCTTGATCATACTCTTCAGGCCCAGGTGGGTCTGGGGGGCCCCCAGTTTCTCCATCATCAGCTTCAGCTCCATCAGGTCAATGAAGCCGTCCCGTCCAGCGTCATACCTGCGGGGATCAAAGGAAGGATGCTGACGAGGGACCGCCATGGCCAGCCAGGACAATAAGACACTTGTCACTCTCCCAAACACTTCATTCTTTTGGCCTCATTTACTGAAAAACAATTCCGTTAGTTACCTGCTGCTTTGCAGTGCCCACCTGGGTCACCGTATCAGTGGGGACCCCCTTCTAGAAACACCTTCTGGATCTGCACAATACGATTCAAAGGGGATCTTGAACTTCATGGATGTTTTCGTGTCTTTTATCTCCTTATCTAAGCCCTAAGTTTCTTGACGATGAAGAACATGCCTGTTTACCTTCACCTCCCCCAGTTTTGGTCTACAAATGCCGGACAACGAAGGAGTGCAGGAGCGAGCCGTGAGCATCCCCTACATTCTCCCGGAGCCGCTGGCAATTCCAGGAGCCTCCTCTTGGGTCTCTGCCTCCCGCACTTCCAGAAACCCCTCCGCTCATCCTTCTGGTCTCCTGCCTGTGGGAGCTGGTTCCCACCCTTGCATGCACCTGTGTAGCAGGCTGGCCCCGACTCTCTGGTTTTAAGCTTTGCCCTCTGGCGTGCTCATCTAGCGTCCAGGTCCGAAAGGTCACGTCCATGCCAGTGACTGCGGAGAGGGGACCTGGCTTTGACCTGTTGGCCGAGCTTTATCACAGAGCCAGCATTTCTGCCGGCTGTCCTTCCAGCCCCCTTTGTCCCCCGCCCCGGTCCCCTGGCTGGGAACCAACCCTGCCTCATCAAGGTGGGGGCATGCCGGCCCCGCCCTCTACTCCTCAGCGCCAGGGTATCCCACAGGAGCCTTCTTCAGCCTTCTGTCCTCTGCTTTCTCCCAACAGCTCTACCCCCCACTTCTTAACACACCTGGGCTGTGACAGGGTTTTCCCACGGACCCCCCCCCCCCCCGCCCCGGCTCTCCTCCCTTCAAGTCCATCCCATTTTCTGCTCCTGAGAGGTCCCTTGTTGCTCGGGTACAAATGAACATCTTGCTTTAAAAAAACAAATCCGGGGGCGCCTGAGCGGCTCACTCGGTTGAGTGTCCAACTCTTGATTTGGTTCAGGTCATGATCTCACGGCTCATGAGTTTGAGCCCTGTGTCGGGCTCTGTGCTGACAGCTCAGAGCCTGGAGCCTGCTTCGGATTCTGTGTCTCCGGCTCTCTCTGCCCCTCCCCCACTCTCTCTCTCTCTCTCGCTCTCTCGCTCTCACTCTCTCTCTCAAAAATAAATGAACATTAAATTTTTTTTTAATTTAAGAAATTAAAAATTAAAAAAAATTCTCTCTCTCCCTCTGGTTCCCCTCCCTCGCTCGCGTGCACCATCTCTCGAAAATAAAAACAATATTGATAATAAATAAAAAGCAAATCCGTTCACGACAGCCAAAAGGTGGAAACCACCCAGGTGTCCAGTGACAATGAATGGATACAAGATGAAGTAGACCCATACGACGGAATACGGTGTGTTTATGATTCACAGCAAAAAGGAATGAAATTCTGACACATGCGACAACACAGGACCAACCTTGACAACATTACGGCAGGGCTGAAATAAGCCAGACACAAAAGGACAAACACTATACAGCTGCTCTTGTATGAGGGACCTAGAACAGTCAAGTCACGGAGACAGAACGGTGGTTGCCAGGGCCTGGGGAGTGAGTTTCGTGGGTTAGCGTTTCAGTTGGGACGAGGAAAAGGTGCGGAGACAGATGGTGGTGGTGATGGTAACACAAAGGGGGTGTTTGCACTGAGCTGTGCGCTCACATGGTTAAGGGGGGCAGATTTTACGTGCATCCTACCACAGTAAAAACAGATAAACAAAGCAGGCTCCTGCACTGTCCCCCTCTCCACCCTCCCGACGACAAAAGCCCGCCATTGTTGGCACCCACCCACCCACCCAGGAATGCAGCCTGTGGGCAACGAGACATCTAGCCCTGAGGGCTGGTGGTATTTTTGAGGCCCACGTGGTAAGGCTGGAGATGAGGCCCAGGACACATCTGTTCCAGCCACAGCAGCCGACTCATGCCATTCCTCCCGCCCAGAACACACCCCCCCCGCCACCACCCCGCTGTCCTCAGTGGCCTTTCTGTCCCCTCAAGCTCAGGGAGCTGCCCCCTTCCATCTCTGATGGCCAACAGCCCCATTGTCTGCCCTCTGCTCCTCAGCAGTCACCACCTCCCGCTGCTAGATATTTCCTATGGTGGCAGCTCTGGGCTCCCACAGCCCCAAATCCTGAAAGAGCGGAGCCACAGTCCCTCCAGCCCGTGACGCCCTTCTCCTCTCCAGGCTGACCCCACACGTTGGGGGATGTGGGCCTGGTCCGTGGGGGGCCCCCACGAAGGTCGATGGACCATGTCAGAATGGGCGTGGAAGGAGGAACTGGCAGCATCTGGCCCTGGGAGCAGGGCGCCGCCTTCAGATTACGCATTTAAACTTCCCAGGAGCATTCCCAAAGAGCAGCAAGCTCTGTGCGGGGACATGACAGAGCTGGCCTGTAGCCAACACAGGGAAGAACTTCCTGGCAAAAACAGCCAACCAGAATAAGACCTGGGGTAAGAAGAGCTCTTACAAACAGGCTGGAGGGACAGTCTCTGTTACAGGGAGTCCTAGTCAAAATAAACAGGCTTCTTTAGGGTGGAACTTTCCAGAGCCTTCCATATGGTCATCTGAAACCTACCAGAGGGAAACAGAGCACACAGGCTCATTTGATCACACAATCCTCTGCCTTTGGGGACTTTCCACTAGAAGGCGGAACTCGTTGGTCGCCGAGCGCTCCAAAGAACACACAACAACGCATCTCACAACAATTTGGTGTTAGAAGGACTGGGTTAAACAACCACAATGGTACCTGTCACGCCGAGATTTTGAATATATGTCAATAAGCAATGCACACGGTGCATGTTTCAACACAAAGTCTGCAGAGACCAGGAGCCCCGAAGTTCTGAAGGACGGTGCATCTCGGATGTGAATCACTGAGGGCAAAGGCAAAGATGGCTGGGGTCTCTAAAGGGAGCAGCAAAAGCCTAGGTGTGAGTGAGAGGAGGGCCCAGAATGGGAGAGAAGCTGGGAAGGAGGATGGAGGAGAGAAGAACAGGTCAGGGTGAAGGACCGACCAGGGTTCCCTGCTCACATAACCTACAATAAGCACGACCTCCCCCAGGGGACCCCAGTGGGGCTGGTGCCACGGGCTCATGCACAGGGAGGGGGCTGAGATGTCAGCCTTCTGTTTCTCTTCTGGGGTTCTGACCGGCACGAGTCGAGAAGGTTTGGAAAAACTGTTTCAAGCCTGAAACATTCTCCAGGCCTAAGAAAAGGGACAAACATGTCAGAAAGGGCGTCAGCAAAGTCTGGAAACAGGCTAAAGGAATTTAAAGAAATCTTCTTTTTTTTTTTTTTTTAATGTTTATTTTTGATAGAGGGAGAGTGCAAGTCGGGGGAAGAGGCAGAGAGAGAGAAGGAGACACAGAATCTGAAGCAGGTTCCAGGCTCCAAGCTGTCAGTACAGAGCCCAATGCAGGGCTCAAACCCACAAACTGTGAGATCATGACCTGAGCTGAAGTCAGAGCCTGAACCGACTGAGCCACCCAGGCGCCCCTAAAGAAATCTTTAAAGAGGCAGGCAAAGGTGACCACTTCGGTGAGTCAGTGCCAGGAAAAAGCCCACCCAGCACTGCAGCGGGCAAACCCCAGCTGGAGGAAAGGGCCAAAGGTGTATCTAGGCAGGCCTGTCTATGTCGCACAGGGGGCCATCAGCCTGGCACAGCAACAAAGCCAGCGTGTAGATGTGGAAGGGACATCTCCGAAGCCGAGCAGGGCAGGGAAGAGTGGGGTGATGAGCCGGCTACCACTTTCACTCCCCGGGACTCAGGGAAGGCTGCTTGCTTGCCTTTGTTCCTGCCTGAAGCAATGGCCAGGGGCCACGTAAGTAAGTCCAGGCAGGATTAGAAAGTGACACATTAGTGGCGTCCTCACCCCTCCCCGTGTAGCTGGGAAGTGCGTCCTTCCCTCTTCAAAGTGATCCTCCACGAGGGCTTGTCCACGGTCACTTCCTTCAGGACCTGGGTTTGCGAGACAGGCAGGAAAAACCTCCCAGGGCCCCTTCGTCATCTTTCTGTTTTATCTGTTCCTCTCAAAGCACCCCATGACCACATGAGCAGCGCACACCATGGGATGCAAAGCGCCCAATAACTAAACCTGGCCTGCTCTGCAGCTCACCACACATTGTCTCGTAAACTAATCCTTTTCATCTTTACAACAGCCCTGTGAAGAATTAATAATAGCCGCCTGTGTTTATGGTTTATTGAGAGCTTACTAAGTGCTGGGCACTGTGCAAAATCACCTCGTTTAATCCAACAGTGCTGTGAAGTGGTGATTAGTCACCCCACTGGATAGATGGTGACAGAAGTATGCAGTGAAGCCACCTCCTGGGGATGAGAACTAACCTGGGACTTCCAAGCAGGTCCTTGGCTTTACATGGAGCAGAGAAGGCAGGGATGATCATTAACTGAGTTTATACTATGTGCCCCACGACCCCGTGAGAGCTCAGGGGCCAGAGAGGTCACTCAATGTCCCAACAAAGAGACTGCTATTGTAACTGTAAGATGCATACCGTCTGCAATTGATGCCTTGAAGGCTTTGGCAGAAATGATCGGAGCCATGGTGCAGAGTCCCGAATAGGCAAAGTCATTAATTTTTGACCAAGAGAATTTCAGTGTTGCCATCTTGCAAACATCTGGAGAAACAGTCTCGGCAGCCGAGCCCTTCGAATAAATTTCATCTGATTTGACCCGCCAGAACTTCTGTGAGGGGTGTAGGACTGATGAAGAAACTGGGACCCATGGAGGTCAACCAGCCCCAGGTCACTAGGTCTGCTGAAGTTAAGCCGGTGGACCCCTAGCCTGATGCCCAAGCTCTCACCCCAAACCCTGGGTAGGGCCACCCAGTCACCGGGGTTCATTTGGGGGGAAATAAAACTTGATATTCAGGCAGTCCTAACAGAATGCCAAGGTCGCCCTCCAGTGACAGTTAGCAAAGTCAGAGAGACTAGTCAAAGCTATGGTAGAGAGAAGATTCCTGGGGAAGTAAGGTATTTAAAAAAAAAAAAAAAAAAAAAAGGCCTTTATCTTCAGAAGGTTCTAGGACTACATTATCACATCTCGAGGTGGGGGTGGCTGCAGAAAGCTGAGGTGACAAGGAAGCAGAGAGGTGACAAGGAAGCAGAGGTCCTCAAGGCTGGGCCAGGAGGCAAAACCATCATCTTTACTCTGCTCAGAGCCCCTGGGGAGGGGCTAGTATGGAAGCACCTTTAGACAAGGCCTTCTGCAAACTGGCTATCTCACACCAACGTTCAGATCTGTGGGAAAGTGCATGCAGTTGGATTTGTTTTCTGCGTTCTGGAAACCACCTTTGCCTCCTACCCCCTACCCCCTGCCCCCCCCCCCCCCCCCCCCCCCCCCCCAGTGAAAATGCTATCACCTTCCTTTTGATTTGGAATCCAGCCCCGTGGAAAGGGAACAGCACCTACCCAGGTCAGGCCCACCTGCACAAAACAGCTGGCAGGGCCACCCACTAAGACACCCCACGCCTCCAACCCCTGCCACCAGGGACAGAAGGCCTTTCCCAGGCTGGGGGTGTGGGACCAGGCTTCAGGGGAAAGCATGGAGCCCTAGCCCCAGGCCCATCTGGGGCTTTCTTTCTCCCTGCAAGCCCAGCCTAAACCTGCATTCCCCTCCCCCTATTTCAAACCGTGGAAATATTCCCTCTCCTCTCCACAGTTTCCGTCTTTCAAATGCTTGGCAGGCTTGTTGGGAGTCCCCCGAAGCCCTCAGCTCCTCCCCTACCAACATCTTAGCTCCTTGTACCAGTTTCTTTTCAAGAATGTAAAATGTAACCCCTATTTTTCTTATTGAAGGCAACCCAGGATGTCAAAGAAAAACCACCCGTCAACTCAAGACCCTGATGCTTGTTCGCTTCCTGGGATTTCCTCCTAGCCACCCCACCCCCACCCCCGCTCTGAGTTGCTGAACTTTTCCATGGTTTTTGCTTTAAAAGGCCCTCAGTCCCGGTCATCTTTATACTCTCCGGGATCTGCCCGGGAGAGACTCTGGTCCCATCAGCACTGGAGACAGCCCTGGAGACACAGGCCGGCCTTGACACCCAGTGCCGCCACTGGCTTGGGAGACACTCAGGCGGGTGAGCCCTCTGCAGACTGAGTACAAGGAGAAGAGCTGTTTGTGCCCTGCAGGGAGATAACAGGCCTGCACTCAGCCCCTGGCACCCAGTGAGCAGCCAAGGAAAGGGAGCTATTTTTAAAAGTAGTACCTGTCTGCAGCCATGAAGAGGAAGACAGCTTCCAGGGCGCCTGCTCTGAAGAGCTGCCCACTCTCAAACGGACCTCGAACAGCTGTCGCCATCTTTAGCATTCTGGGGGAAACCCGAATCCACAGCCTGCCGAGGTCCCTTATTCAGACTCTCCGTGAAGCCCGTGCTCAGTGGCAGCCCAGCCCAGCCCAGCCTGTGTGAGAGGGTCAGGTCTCTTGCCAGGGGTCACTCAGAAAGGCTCTTTAGCGACTGGGGCCGGCACTACATGCTGGGGTGGTGTGGGGTGGGGTGGGGTGTGGCAGGCTGGGATCCCTCACCGGCATGCCCACAGCCGTGGGCCGATGGCCTGGGAAAGCCCCTGGCCTGGCCAAAAGGGTGCCGTTAACCCCTAACTTCAACCCCACCAAAGTCCACTAGGGAGGGGACGAAGGGACAGCGGCAAGGGTGCAGGGTTAGGTGTCCAGTGTCCATCCAGTGCTCAGCCCCTCCTGGTTCCGTGAATCACTTGCTCTCTCAGCTTCCACCGTGCAGAGCCCCTGGGTTTTCTTGGTTTTCACCTCGCCAGAATAACCCTGCCATTAGGAAGAAAGAAGCCAGGCAGCCTTTGTGTGTCTGAGGCTCAGCTATGAGAAACTCCCCAGGGACCCTGGCGGGGGAGGGGGTGGTTCTCGGGAGGATGGCAGTGCCCCAGAAAATGTCTTGGTGTGGGAGGGTGGCATCCACTCCAGCACCCTGGGGCTCCCCTGCTTTTCTTTATCGCGAAAGGCCTTGTATGGAAATCAGGCACTGCCTTTTCAAACAGGCAGGCACCGGCTGCTCCGAGTGTGGTCCCTAGATCAGTGCCATCGTGGTCACCCAGGATTGTTAGAAACGCAGAATCTCAGGCCCTGCCCCAGACCTGCTGAATCAGAACCTCCATTTTCACAACACCTGTGGTGCCCAGGCACTCCCAAGTCAGAGAAGGGCACTGTGCCAGACTGTCCCCAAAGCCAATGGCCTTTCCAGGGATGCTCCTGGCTCTCCGTGGATGTCCCTAACGGTGCCTATCCAGATGAGTCTCAGGACACCCCAAGGTCACAGGACAGTTGTTTCTCCTCCATAGTCCGGATGCCCAGGTCTCTGAGTTTCTGGTTTCCTATCTTTAGAGGGTCCTCCCTCTCTCCATTCTTCTTCCTTCCTCCATTCTTCCCTCCCTCCTTCCTTCCCTCCAATTTGCCTCAGGCTGGGAGCAGGCCCGGAAACCAGATCTCCAAGTGTGTTACAACTGCGTGCAAAGTAAGAGGAAGCAGACTCTGAAGGGGGGGGGGGGCGGGGGGATGTACAACAGTGACACAGGGACTGAGGAGTTAAGTTAAAGCTCGAGCTCAGAGTCTTTGATTTCCAATCAGTTCCTGGCTCGCCCTGATTCCATTCATCTGCTCACTCACCACCTGGCTCCCGTCTACCTGGGGCCTCTCCAGAGCTGAAGCAAAGCACAAAGACCAGTCCCGGCGGGCAGGCAGATGTACAAAGAGGCTGTTGAGCGAGATAAGGCCGGAACTTGGGCAGAGCTGGAGGGGAGGGAGGCGGCTGGCTGGGACGGCGGAGCAGGAACAGGGGAGCACAAGTGCAGAGGCCAGGGAGGGAGCCACTGTCACCAGTCCAGTCCAGAGGTGCGGGGATGTCCCAGAGGGAGGGAGTGGAGTCTGCTCCCACAAGGCATTCTGGGAGATTTGTGTGCTCCCGAGGGCAATGGGGGTGGGGAGGCTACCTGGGTTCTTCTCCCCAGGAATGTCAAATTGAGCAAGGTCAGTCCTTTGCTGGGAAGGTGCGGCATGGAGTGCCTCCCCAACACTTCCTATAAAAGTGGTGAGGGGCCAGGAAACAAGGCCAGAGGTGCCCCCCTGGAAACCTAACTCTCCAGGACGTTCCCAGGAGCCTTGTGGATCTGGGGGGACGGCTTCCCCCAAACAACCCGAGGCTTCCACACCAACTCGGTCAGGACTGGGGCAGCCCTAGCAGTGCCCCCACTGCTCCTCAGCCCTCAAACCCAGGAGTCAGAGAGACAAAGAGCAGGGGAAGGCCCCGAAGAAGGGGAGGCCAGGGGCCCCAGGCCCAACTCAAGTGGCCTGTGGGGGGGACTCGGCCGTCCCTCCAAACAGGAAGGAAAAGCACCCGGGGCCGCAGCCTCTGGGCCCTCGGTGTCCATCTCCGTCCCACTACTTCACTGCCAGCCAGTCCTTTTCCGCATCCCCCGCTCTGGGCCGGCACCACCTCAAACCCAGCAGTTCTGCTGGGGGCCACGGGACCTGCAGGTCCGTAGTGGAAAAAACATGGGGCTGGAACCAGAGGGACCTAATTAAGGCTCTGACTGTATGCCGAGTGGTCAAACGATATTGGGGACAACCTGAGAAGGTGGTCATTTACCTGTTTCCACATCTCACTTACAGGCCTGTGCCTGCATGGCGTGTGGTCAGTGGCACCGCTAGAGAGAACCGCATGGCCCGCACGATGGCCCCCCTTTCCTCTGACAGCCTGTGAGCTGCGAAGCTCCCCAGAGGCAGTCATTGGGGCCACAGTGCAGCTCCAGAGGCAGAGCTCAGCCCCTCCACAGGGGTCAAGTCACCCCTAACCTGGCCCTGGGGTGGGCATGGGGACTGGAGAAGTCGTCAGCCCCACTCAAGCATAAAGACCTGTGCCTGCGTTCCCAGGACAAACCCTATGGAGGGAGGGGAACGTCACAAGAATCAACAATACTAAGTGCGATCCATTAGAAATTGGAGAGTAAGGAGAGTCGGGGTGAGGGGACGGGCAACAGCCCAGCAAGAGCAGGGCCAGGCCGGTGCAACTGGTAACAGCAGAATGCGACACCCGGCAGGGACCGGCCTTACAGGTTTTCATGAGGAGCCTGGACCTTATCCCATGGGCAATGGGGAGCTATGGAATGTTGTATGTTGTCCCCAACCCACAGAGGATTCTGAAGAGGGATGCAAGGTGATGAGATCCGGGCTCTGGCAAGAGGTCACAACATGTAAGATGGATAAGGGGAGGCCAGCTGTCCCGGGCAACCTGCAGGGGCGATGCCAAGGATGGCTGAGATCTGGAGCCTGAGCAGATGGGGGCAATAATGACATTAATGAGGGAAGCTAGGGGCGCCTGGGTGGCTCAGTCGGTTAGGCATCCGACTTCGGCTCAGGTCATGATTTCACGGTTCGTGGGTTCAAGCCCCATGTCCGGCCCCACGCTGACAGCTCAGGGCCTGGAGCCTGCTTCGGATTCTGCGTCTCCCTCTCTCTCTGCCCCTCCCCGACTTGTGCTCTGTCTCTCAAAAATAAATAAATGTTTAAAAAAAATTTTTTTTTTAATAAAAAAAAAAAAGAGAGAGAGGCTAGTGGCACAAGGAACAGGAGTACAGGCCTTCTGGGTTCAAATTCCAGTTCTACCTCTTACGTGATGGGTGACCCTGGGCAAGCTACCTAGCTTCTCTCTGTCCCAGGGTCCCCATCTGTGAAACGGGGTGACAACAGAACCCACCTAATGGTGTTTGAGATGCAAAGGCTAACAGCAGTGCCTGCACACAGTAGGTACTCTACAAGTGGTGACTGCTAGGTGTTTTGGCGGGGGGGGGGAGCCCAGGGCTCAGTAAAGCTGACCATTGTAGGGTGGGGTGGGCAAAGCACGAGGAGGCATTTAGGGAGGGGACAGAGACCCTATCACTGAGGCCAAGCAGGGCAGCGCTGGATCTGGGGACAGCACTTCTCCAAGGCCAAGACACAAGACAGAGCTCGCCAGGTCCCCATGGACGCAGAGCTAGGACGGTCAACAGCCAGACCTTGTCAGTAGAGGGCTGATGCCAGGACTGCCGTCCCAGGCACGATCAGTGTTCCCTGAGCAGTGCCAGGTGGCCTGGGGGTCCCCCTCGGAGGTGTCTAACCCCAGAGCTGGCGTCAGCTGCAGCCTCAATCCGTCCTCTGTTCCCACCAGGAAGGGGCAGAGGGGCCAGCCCTGGGGACGCAGTTTGAATGTCTTGGACAATGTCCTCCTACTTCCTTCCAATCTGATCCAAGCCTGCAGAAGGTTAAGCCTTTGTCCACCCAGAGGCAGCCACACTATTCACACCATTCACTTCAGAATCAGACCCCGGTGTGGCTGGGAACAGTCCACTGCTCCCCGCCCGTCCCCCTACACTAAGGCTCCGCCTGGCCTGGAACCAGGAACCGGCACAGGGAGGCTGCTGCTGGCACTGGCTCACCTCCAAAACCAAAGACTTTATTTTCATCCCACAACACAGGGGGGCAGTTAGGCTAAGACTGAGAGAAAATAAAATCAGGCCTGGATACCCTTCCACCCACCCCTCCTACAAGAGAGGGGCCCCTCTCAACACAATACTAGAAGACGCTAAAAGGAATGAGAGACATCAACGCGTGTGACTGCCAGCCAAGATGGCGGCTGGTCCCCTACACTCACTGCGGATCCACCTGTAGACCCTTCTAAAAGGAGAGGAAATCAGAGATACAAGAGTCATGATGATAAAGAGGACAAAGGAGGTCTGAGGAGGGGGAGCTTGAGAAAAGGAAGGCATCAGCAAACAATCGTCAAAGACAAAAAGCAGAGGAGGAGTGTAATTGGTGAAATCTGCCCAAGGAAGCCAGTTGGGCCCTCCCATCCCAGAGGTGACATGGCTGGTGTTCGGCCAAACTCTGTTACAATGGAAGGATTACTTGAGGCAAAGTAGGAGCTTTACTGAAAGTTGGCTTAGAGAGGGCAGTTGACACAGACACATCCCCACCCCCAAATACACAACACTCTTAGCTGCCAGGGATCTACAGCCACAGGCAAAGAGGAAATCAAAGGTGGGGGCGGGAGGGGGGGGGCGGGGCGCCTGGATGGCTCAGTCGGTTAAGGGTCCGACTTCAGCTCAGGTCATGATCTCACAGTTCTTGAGTCAAGCCCGTGTTGGGCTCTGTGCTGACAGCTAAGAGCCTGGAGCCTGCTTTGGATTCTGTGTCTCCCTCTCTCTCTGCCCCTCCTCTGCTCATTCTCTGTCTCTGTCTCTCTCTCTCAAAAATAAACATTAAAAAAATTAAAAAAAGAAAGAAAGAAAGAAAGAAAGAAAGAAGGAAAGAAAGAAAGAGATCAAAGGGAGTCTTGATTAAAATGGTGGCAGTGAGTGTCCCAGAGGAAAGACTTCCACATTCAGGCATCTAAGAGCTCCCAGTCATGGGCTGCTCCCTGCCTGGTCTCCAGAATCCAAACCCCTCCTATATATACAAAAACAGAGATGGACACAAGAGAGCCATGGTCCACTGGTCAGGAAAAGACCCAAAAGGAACACTGTTGGGCTCCACCCCTCCTTTTCTCCCTTACAAACCTCCATTTGGCCAGGTTCCTGCCCCTCAGGAAAGGGCAGTCACTGGCCCGGGTGGGCCCTTGACCCAATGCTGGCCAAAGGGATGCCAGAGGCTGGCTTAGGGGATCCATCTGGGAAAGACTTCTCATGTTTTTTTTAATGTTTTATTTATTTTTTGAGAGAGCATAAGCAGGGGAAGGGCAGAGATAGAGAGAGAGAGAGAGAGAGAGAGAGAGAGAGGGACAGAGGATCTGAAGTGGGCTCTACACTGACAGCAGCAAGGTTGATGTGGGGCTCGAACTCTAGAACCGCAAGATCATGACCTGAGCTGAATTCAGATGCTCAACCGATGGGGCCACCCATGCGCCCCAAGATTTCCTCATTGTTTACAAGAACTCTAGCTCTTTCCTGCCTCTGATTTTGTCACAGCTGAATGTGACTTGGGGAACTCACCATCTTGCTACCCGCCCCCAGATGAAGGCAACACAAAGACTGGAGGGGTGGGGAGGATCGAACTCGAGTCTCCGACAGCAACCGCCAACCATGCCCAAGGGCCACCTGGATCCTCTGGACACCCTGTTATACGAGATGATTCTTCACTGTTGGGTTCAGGGCAAGGTTTTCCATGACTTGAGCCAAGGGCCTCCCAACTGATACAAGGCAGAACAGTATATACAGTCTCAACACTCACATTCAGCAGCTGGTACCTAATCTGATGGCAGCCATCCCTTGGAATAGAAGATCCTGCGGCTTCCACTCTCCACAAGTCGTAAATAGCTCTACTATTTTACAAGAGGTATTGAACAGGGACATCATAATTTTACAACAAAAATGATTAAGTTTTCTTTTAGTTGTGAGATTCTAATCTGTTCCCTCCAAACCAGGGGATCTCAGCTGTGGAGAGATGGGCCTTAAACCCTGCGAGAAGGTGGATGCCCTTAGCAAATGGGTGCCCGCAACTCGTTATGTGATTTCAGAGGTTCCAAAGACCTGAGGCAAAGAGCTCTGGGGGCGTGTGAGGGGCTCAGTCAGTTGAGCCCCAGACTCTTGATTTTGGCTCAGGTCATGATCCCAGCCAAGGTTGTGGGCTAGAGCCCTGCATAGGGCTGCATAGGCTGATTGTGGAGCCTGCTTGAAATTCTCTCTCCCCCTCTGCCCCTCTCCCCAGCTTGTGCTCTCTGGATAAGATAAGATAAGATAAGATAAGATAAGATAAGATAAGATAAGATAAGATAAGATAAGATAAGATGGATAGGATAGGATAGGATAGGATAGGATAGGATAGGATAGGATAGAACAAGCTCCAGCTATAACCATAGGGCTCAAAGGAAACTTGAAGGTCAATACTCCATCCCCCAGCCTCCCTAAGCCCCGCCGGAAACTTCTCACTCCAAGGAATTGGGCGACCCGCATTCCAGTGAAACCCCAGAGAAAAGGCTTAACACCTTCCAGACAATTCTTTCCATTTCTCAACCACTCCAACCACGAGAAAGTCTTCTTCTCTATACTGAACCAAAGCTATTGACTCCTTTCCTTGTGGCCTCCATGGTCAAGTGGGTCCCCGTCACACTTCAAGCGGTAAGCTGCCATCCTCCACCTTGAGGACCCTCAGTGCCAGGGCTTCCCTCGCTCAAGGACCTGGATCCCCTCCCAGTCCTGGCTGGCTGCTCTTCCCTGACTACATCCAGAAAGACCGGGACCCCTACCCTGAATGCAACAGCCTGAAGTCACAGCGTTCCCCACATCTTCACGGGGGCCGCTAGGCCACATGAAGTGTCTTGCACACGGGTGGTGGCTGGCCTTTCCAGGACTTGCAATCCTCCTGTCCAGCAGCATCATTTATATCCAGCTCACTTTTGGGGCACCTGGGTGGCTCAGTCGGTTGAGCATCTGACTCTTGGTTTCGGCTGAGATCGTGATGTCACCTCACCGTTTGTGAGTTTGAGCTCCATGTCGGGCTCTGCACTGACAGTGTGGAACCTGCTTGGGATTCTCTCTCTCCCTCTCTCTCTCTCTGCCCCTCCCCTGCTCATGGTCTTTCTCTCTCTCTCAAAATAAACAAACTTAAAAAAAAAAATCCAGCTCACTGTTAAGAGTTTGAGTTTCTCAAGGGCAGTGTCTCCTCTGGTTCAATCTGTGCAATCCCAGCACCCAGCAGGTGCTTAACTGAATGAATGAATGAATGAATGGCTCACAAACAGTAGATAAGAGGGCTCGTCATCATCATCATTATGGTACCACAGCAGATTATGGTTAGCAAGTGTATAGACATTGATGGCTGTGGGACCCCAGAGGTGAGAACACTGGGGAAGGGGTCACAAAAGGTCACGCAGCCTTGGAACCAACAAATCTATGTCCTGGCAGAGCACCGACTACGATCAAGTTTCATCCTGCAGGATAGTGTGGTCCTTGCTCCAACAACTCAGGTGTCCCTGTACCTGGGCCTTCCAAGGATCATCTAGGATTTAGGACCAGTAGTGCCCTTCGATCACTAACACTCAAGGGACACAGGAGCTGAAAGAGGCTTGTAGAGGCAGGACTATATGATGCGGAGGAGGACAGGCACTGAATGCGTGAGGGTGAGAGTGAATGTGAGCACACATGTCACATGTGTGGACACACGAGGGTGCACACGATGCAGATATTCACGAAGCAGGAAACTGAAAGCAAACGTGTGCAAAGCCTGGAGGGTGTGCTGGGCTCCTCCAAGGAGCATCTCTTCGCCGGGTCTGGTGGCCGTGGCTCCCAAGGCCCGACTGAATCAGCACATTTTAGAGACCACTGGCTCAGCCACACCGTGAGGACCCTCCTCAAATTCAAAGGAAGGAGATATTTCTTTTTTTTTCTTTCATTTTATTTATTTATTTTGAGAGAGAAAGGAAGAGGGGGCAGAGAGAGAGAGAGGGAAAGAGAATCTCAGCGCAGAGCCTGACGCGGGGCTCGATCCCACGAACCGCAAGATCATGACCTGAGCCGAAATCAAGAGTCGGAGGCTTACCCGAATGAGCCACCCAGGCGGCCCTGAAAGGAGGTATTTCTATTTCTATTTACTAGTTGGACTATGGGTACGATCCGGCTAGAGTATAAATAGAGCCCCTGAGACCTCACAGCTTTGAAACCAGGCACTTATTAACTAACCTTGCAAGGGATTCATGAAATGAATCATGAAATGTGATTCTCATGAAATGTGAAGGCTCTGTAACGAGGGTGGAAGAGACTTCTCAGAGGGAGTGAGGTGGGGAGAGTGGGGAGCAAGGAAGAGGAAGAAACTCCCTGCAAAGATCAGACCGCCAGGAGCTGGGAGGCCCCTCCCAGTTCCCCTCCGTGGTGGTCAGCACACCTCATTCGGCAAATGGAAACAACCAGTGCTTGAACAGGTCTAAGAAATACTTCCAAGTCAAGGTGTCTTTCTGCCAGAGACCAGGGCCCCGAAACAGAAGCCAGCCTGAGTTCTGGCTGAACGCCCCCCAGGAATTCAGACTAGCCCAGGGTTCTCTCACCCCACCCACGGTCGGCAAGGTCAAATGTGCAAAATCCAGTGCGGGTGTGGGAATTTCAAATCTAAGGCAGGTCACCGTGGACTGAAACTCCAATCAGGAGTCAGAAGCTCTCGTCGCCTTTCTCTAGGCACCTTCCTCATCTTCAAAGTCAATTCGCTCAGAAGATGCACCTGAGAGTGGGTGCGCTGCCTCCCCTCCCCCCTAGTAACCCTCCCCCCTCTGCACCTCTACTGCAAACGCCTGCCCTCTAAGTCTACACCCTTTCTCCCTCCCTCAAGGAGGAGAAAAATAAATGGGATAAGGGTGGGCAACATAAGAAATGAACAGTCCTATGACATCCTCGCCTTTTCTGGGCTTAGTGGTGACGTGGGCGTTGGAGGGGCATCTACGACATCACCATTTCGGATTCTCAATAAAAAGACAACTTTCCCAGAGCCAAATGCTCCTCTCCCCACCCTTTCTTTGGGGGAATGAAAGACAAACTTTTAGTGTAGCTACAAAAACACAGCAGCCACATTTTGAGGTGCTGCATTTGTTTTTGTTTTTGTTAATGTTTCTTTATTTTTGAGAGAGACAGAGACAGAGTGCGAGCAGAGGAGGGGGAGAGAAAGAAGGAGACACAGAATCTAAAGCAGACTCCAGGCTCTGAGCTGTCAGTCAGCCCAGAGTCCGATGTGGGGCTCGAACCCACGAACCATGAGATCGTAACCTGAGTCGAAGTCGGACACTTAACCGACTGAGCCACCCAGGCGCCCCTGAGGTGCTGCATTTGGGTCCTACCCTTAAGTGGCCACCCTCAGTCTCTCCTGTTGAAAGAGGCCCCCAGATAAGCCCTGGGTAATTAAAGTTTCCCGTCTAGCCTTGACCTCCACCAGCTTCTGTTACAGCCCTGGACACGAACCCAGAGTCAGTTTCTTCTGGGCCTTCTCACTCTTCGTTTAAAATCAGGCCACTGTTCTCTTGGCTCAGGCTATCCAGTAACACACTTGGAAATGAAGAGGGAGCTTTCTCTGGCCAGGATGATGATGCCTCTGGCTTCCCACACTCACTCGAAAATTCTCTTCCTCCTACGACACAGCATTTGGCAGCCAGGCTCATTTGTGGTAGGCCCCAGGGGTACAAAGACAAGTGACCCCCAGCCCAAGAGCCCAACATCCTCACAGCTGGGTCGGGGGAGGGATCCAGTTCTTCCTCGAAACCTTGACAATGCAAGACATCCCTAAGCGACACTTGCAAATAGAAAGATCAAACTTAAGAGATCAAAGCACATTCGGCAGTACCTGCATGCGTTTCTCTAGCTCAGAACAAAAGGAACAGGCGTACTTTATGCCCATCAAGTCAGGTTTTGAGTGAACTAAGGCGACATCAGAGTCTGGATCTGGCAACTCTGATTAAACTGAAATTTTTGCTGAAAGTGAGTGCCCTCCTGGGACGACTGGGGGTGTGGGGGTGAAGGGAGGGGTGGAGGGTAATGCTGTCGGTTCTGTGTTTTGTAGTTAGATAGCAGCTCCATTTCCATTAGGATTGGGCTTTGGGAAGATCGATCCTCCTGCTGAGGGTAGGAATATGGAGGCTTTGGTTAAGGCTCTGACGTCCCCAGATCCGAGGGCCTCCTTGGGCAGGCCTGCCTACTCCGGCTCCCCAATCCCTCAGGAGGCAAGGAAGGAGAAGGTGGTCATGGTGCCTCAAGGACTGGGAAGCCCTGCTCGCTTGCGGTAACGGGTTGAATAGGGTGCCCCCCTGCCAAATTCACGGCCACCCAGAACCTCAGAATGTGATCCTGTTTGGAAATAGGATCATTGCATATGTAATAAATTAAACTAAGATGAAGTCGTACTAGATTAGGGTGGGCCCTAAATCCAATGACTGGTGTCCTTACAAGGGGGCCATGTGAGGACACAAATACAAGGAGAACACCATCAAGAACACCTGGGCGGCTCAGTGGGTGGAGCATAAGACTTCGGCTCAGGTCATGACCTCGCGGTTCATGAGTTCGAACCCCACGTGGGGCTCCGTGCTGACAGCTCAGAGCCTGGAGCCAGCTTCAGATTCTGTGTCTCCCTCTCTCCCTGCTCCTCCCCAACTTGTGCTCTGTCTTGCTCTGCCTCTGTCTCTCAAAAATAAAGAAATGTTAAAAAAAATTTTTTTTTAATTAAAAAAGTAATAAGTAGACATTCAAAAATTAAAAAAAAAAAAACAAAACTTGAGGCACTTGGGTGGCTCAGTTGATCAAGCCTCCGACTTCCGCTCAGATAATGAACTCATGGTTTGTGGGTCCAAGCCCCACATCGGGCTCTGCGCGGACAGTGATAGAACAAGGCAGAGATCGGAGTGACAGGTCTGTAAGCCAAGATTATGCCAGTGATTGCTGGTGACCACCAGAAGCTACAAGAGGCATGGAAGGATTCATTCTTCTTCCCTCAAGCTCCCGTAGCCTCGCACAGCCCTGCCGGTACCCTGGGTTCCGGTTCCAGCCTCCAGAAGGGTAAGAGAATGCATTCACGCTGTTTTGAGCCACCGGCTTTGCGGTACTTTGTTACGGCGGCAGCCGGAGGACGCTAATCCGCATAGGAGCCCGGGAGGCCCCAGTAAGGGGATTCCTCGCCCGGCCCTCAGTGAGGGCCAAGGCAGCTGAAGACAGGGGTCAATGCAGGAGTGAGCCGTCAGGTTTTCAAGAGGACCTAACTACGCACAGTTTAAAATTTGTTGTTTTTTTTAAGTCACGCAGGACAACAGGAAGAAGAAAATATGAAAGCGGGCCAGCAGGGAATCAGGGCTGGGCTGTGGGCAAAGCTGGGACCAAGGAGCTCCTTAGCAGGCTGCAGAGGGTCAGCAGCACTGCCAGGCTGGGGCAGGTGGCAAATCCCCGAATTGCCAGCCCCACAGCAGCCTTCCGGGTGGAGGCGGCCTGCCCCAGCCTGGGCAAAGGCGGCAGGGACAGGAGGCCCCTTGGGCGGATGGGCTCAGGCAGGTCCTGGAGCCAGCTGGCCATCTGGAGGGAGCTTGAGGTGGCAGGAGGGCAGGAAGCCCACCAAGGCGTGGCAGGGCAATTGGTCTAGCCTAGTGACCGAAGGCACAGCAGGGCCCCTTCACAAGAGGAGGGGTTTGTCCATCACCTAGAGTCACTTGCCGAGCCG
The DNA here is from genome assembly GCF_018350195.1 of Panthera tigris. Lineage (NCBI taxonomy): Eukaryota > Metazoa > Chordata > Mammalia > Carnivora > Felidae > Panthera > Panthera tigris. The sequence continues at coordinate 212,584,726 of NC_056667.1, read as the reverse complement.
AGTCACGAGTGTCTAGGTAACAAATCTCCCAACCTGGGGCCGCTGACCCTAGTGGGGTCGGGACAACAAGCGAAATTGGGCAGATGCACCCTGAAGGAAAACCGATGAGCTAGGAGGGAGGATGCCGAGTTTGTGGAAGCCCAGCCTTGGGGTCATGCAATCCCTGTTTTTTGTAGGAGGTGGGGAGCCTGAAGGTGTGACACAGGGCTGGAGCCAAAGTGGTCTCGCTGGGTTCTCACCAAACCCCTTGAAAGGAACAATTGCCTCCATTCTATGATGAAAGGCCCGAAGTGGTTAAGCAACTTGCCCACGGTCACAGTCACAGCTAATGACCCTGGAATAAGTGGGCTGTGTCCCCACCCTCCCCACACTCATGATACATAACTGAGTCTTGACATCACGTTCCGGGGGGCCTTTCCAAACACAGTGGGGAAACAAAGACAGCATTCCCCAGTGGCCCCAGCCCCGGTAGCCACAGTGCTACCTGGCCCTCAGGGGAAGGCAGCACTGTGCCCATCTTACCAGCAAGAAAACCAAGGCTTAGAGGGATCATGTAACTTGTTCAGGGTCACAGATCCCAGGCCCTGTCAGCCCTATGCTTGTCCGAATCCAAAGGTGACACTGCTCCCCCTGCTGTGCTGGGGTCTCCAGGTACTGCTCAGCTGACTCGAGCAGCTCTGCCTCTCTCCTCTTCTGGGACACAGGGATGGTTCCCAGGAAGGCGTCTCCGCAGCAGCTTGGGCCTCGGATCCCACTCCCTGCCGACAGGAGCCATGCAATCCAGCCATGACACTTGTGGCTGAAGGTAAACAAAGTGCCAGTGATCTGGGTCCAGGATGACCCGGGAAGGTCATTCACAAGCCACCAGCATTTGACCCTCCCTCCTCAGCAATAGCCTCCAGATTTGCCGGTGAAAGCCATTCTTCCCCAAGGCCAAGTCTGCTAGAGATAGGGCTGTACTCCTCCCTGCAGGGGTGGAGCACATGCCTCAGGCCTGGCCAATCAGAGCAAACAAGTCTCCTGGCCACAGCAATTGGTTGAGAGCCAGTAAGAAACAATAGCAAAGCTAAAGGCAGAGAGAGACAATAAGGCCTTTGCTGTGGTTACCCTTTCCCCCTGGACTGGAGCTGCTGTGGCCAGACTGCCACCACCAGGGATAAGCCACCTGAGAACGGGGACAACACAGAGAGGAAGCTGGCTTAAGAAAAAGAGAAACTAAGCACTGATAGTATCATCTGAGCGCCTAGGTCCAGCCATACCTGACACCAATTATGAGCCCATTAACCTCCTTTTTTGTTTATGCCACTTTTGGTTGAAAGTGACAGAAAACCCAACCTAGAATTCTGACTGACACCGCAGCTCTGGAGAACCACCGTGTGGCACCACGCACAGGCTGGACTGGCCAGCTCTCTTGGGACCCTGGACCACATGTGCCTTCCCTTGAGCTTGACCTTCTTCCAGAGCCTGCTTCCTCACGGATGCCACCTTGCTTGTCCTCCTAAGGCCCTCTACTCTATGTGGACTCCCTTTATGACTCTTATGTAGCCAACAAACAAGTTCAACCTTTCAAAGATTGTTCTAGAAAAAAGTAGAATAAATAAAAGAAACCCAAGTCATCCCAAAGCAAACTGAAGAAGGAGGTCCCCAAGATGCACCCCCCAGTCCAGCTGGACTGTTGGGAACTGCTGGGACATGGGAGCAAAGGAGCCAAAGCATACTCCCAAATAAATCAAAGGGGCTCTGACAAACCAAGTACCCATTGCTTTTCCATCTCCACTCCAAATGCTTTTTTTTTTTTTTTTTTTGCCCCAACTCAGCTTTCCTTAACTGCCCAAACTAGACCCACCAGGTGTGAACACCAGAGAACAGTGCTTGCAAGCCAGGGACTGGGACATCAGGGTGTCAGGGAAACAGAGGAGGCAGGGAGGCTCCAGGTGCCAGCCTCCACTGACCTGGACAGCAGCCCAGCCTCAGGAAGGGGCCAAGGCTCTGGCCACCCAGTGCCGGCCACAGAGCCTTTAAATAGAACCTCAACGCGGAGCACAAACACATTCCAAGCGCTTTTAAAAACGCCCTAAGTATGACCTGGCCGGAGGCTTTCGCCCCCCCAGGCATTTTTCCGGTCTTGGCCCAATTCTGGAAATAATATTAATAGCTCGGTTAGAAGCTTACGGTGTGCAAAATACTTTATGGCCTTAAAAGGCTGGGACCATCGCTGCTCTCTCTCTCTACAGATGAGAAAACTGAGGTCCAGGGACCTCGCAGGATACAAAGACAACTAGAGGGGGCTCTCTATGCTGCTTCCATCGCCCGGTGTTGGGGCGCGCCAGCAGCTCCCCGGCTCCGCGGGGCTTTCACAGCAGGACCCGCTGCCAGCTGCCACGTCCGGTTGCGACGGGCGCCTACTGCCCCAAAGACAAGAAAGGGTAAAACAGATGAGGCGACGCCCCCAGGAGGCTCCCTAGTCACACTCGCTCCAGGAACGTCCTGATCTTTTGCAACGAGTTTAACAAACTCCCAGTTCTCAGCCTCTGTGGGTACATCAGACCCCGAGCGGCAGCCAAGGATAACTATCCCCTTTTGTTTTAAAAGATAAAAGGACAACGGGGCTAGTTTCTCCCTTGGGAGATACAGCTGGCAGGTGAGCCGCTGCGCGACTCTGTTTCCTAGAAGTTGCGCTGCGGGCAAATCTCGCAACCAGCGGCGCAGGGGCGGGACCCGTGGTCGGGACCCGGGAGCGTGGGACTCCGGCTCCGCTGCCCCGGGGAACTTCTGAGCTCAGTCCGGGAGAGCTGCGGCCACTGCCCTCCGCAGCCGGGCCAGGACCGCCCCCCCGCGCGCCCCCAGACGCGCCAGCACGGACTCGGGGCGCGCAGGGCCTCGGGGGCGTGGGTTAAATGCTAAGGGCACCCCCGGAACTCCTAAACTATCCCACCCAGTCCCACAAAGCAGAGCCGGGAAACCCGCCCACCCCCCACCTCCCCCCCCACACCACGCCCCCACCTCCCGGGTCCCCAGCGCAGGGCGCTCGGGGGGCGCAAGGCACAGGGCGGCGCGGGGCGCTCACTTTTTGAACATGCTTTCCAGGTCCCTGATGAGGCGGCGGCTGAACTCCGGGAACTCGGTGTAGGGGTTGAAGACCTTGCAGCGGCGGGGCCGCGCGGTGCCCTCGTTGATGTCCAGCCGTCGGTTCAGCTGCGCGCTCAGCTCGGCGTCGGCGCAGGCGGTGGGCGCCCGGGCGGGGGACTCGTGCTCCGGCGCCGGGGCTGCGCCGGGCGCGGGCTGGAGGCCGCCCTCCTCCACCTCCTCCCACTGCAGCCGCCGCTGCAGCTTGAGCGCCAGCTCCTGGCTGGCCATGGCGGCGGGCCTGGGGACCCGGGGGCGCGGAACCCGACGCGGGGACTGGACGGACGGCGCGCTCCTCGCGGGCTCGCGGCGCTGCGACGCTCTGCCAGGGCGGCCGGAATCCGGCGGTTGGGTGGAACCGCGGGCGGGGCGGAGCCGCCGCTTTAAAGGAGGAGCCGGCGCTCGGGGACCGCCCGGCCGGCCCGGGGCCGCAGGTGTCTGGGCTTCCGGCGGTCCCCACCCGCCGCCCCCTGCCCGGGGCTCGGGACGGGAGGCTGACCGCCCCCCGGGACACGGAGTGGACCCTCCGATCAACTCCGACCTTGCCGCCCGAGCCCGCTCGGAGGGAGACAGGGGACCCTGCGGTCCCCGGGGAAACGGCAGCGGGAAAGTTTCCCGACCGCTCGGGCGGTTCCTTTCTCGTTCCACAGAAATACCCCGACTGGAGGTGCTCGCGGCCCAGGACCGGCTGGGGGTGGGAAAAACCGAGCTCCCTCAGGTGACACCCACGCGCCCCCATGGCTGGAAGTGGCACCCAGTGGCCGCGAGGTCTGGCAGTGGGAGGCGCCCCCTGGGGGGGGGGGGAGGGCTGCGTTTCTAACATTCGTTGAAAATAAATGTTGCCAAAACATACTCAAAACACTAAACACGAATAAGCAAACAGAAAAGAGAGCAAGCAAAGGAGACAAAACTCGTGGCTCCCCTGGAGGTAAGACCCCAGCGTGGCTTCGGGGGCTCTGGCTTTTTCTGTGACGCGAGAAAGAAGAGAAAAAGAAGCTCAAGAATAAATAAATAAATCAGCACTTTTAATAACAAGGGGGCAAAACTAGTAAACTCGTCATTGTCCCTAAGGAAGGCTGATGCAGATGGCTGTTACATCAGCCAACCGTTGTAAACACTGGTCCGCCTCTGCCTGGATCACTCTGCTCTGACCACCTAGTGGGCTGCTGACCTCGGGGCGTGTCTGTGACCCGGACTGAGCGCTGGGGCCTGAGACTGAGCACCAGCTTTTGGGGTGTGTGTGTGTGTGTGTGTGTGTGTGTGTGTGTGTACTGGGCAAGCAGAGGTCCTGTGTGTGTGTGTGTGTGTGTGTGTGTGTGTGTGTGTACTGGGCAAGCAGAGGTCCTGCCAGGGATTGGGGGCGTCTATAGAGGGCTAATGAAAAAGAGTTATTTGGGGGCACCTAGCTGGCCCAGTTGGTGGAGCATGCAACTCTTGATCTGAGGGTTGAGCTCGAGCCCCATGTTGGGTGTAGCGATTACTTACAGATAAAATATATAATGTTTAAGTTTATTTTGTTTTGAGAGAGAGAGAGCACGCAAGCAGGGGAGGGGCAGAGAGAAAATTGCAAGCAGGCTTTGTGCCGTCAGTGCAGAAATCAAGAATCAGATGTCTAACTGACCCAGCCACCCAGGCACCTCTACAAATAAAATCTTTTTAAAAAGTTATTTATAAATACAGAGAACAGGGACACCCGGGTGGCTCAATCAGTTAAGCATCCGACTTCAACTCAGATCATGATCTCACAGCCTGCTTGCTCGTTCTCTCTCTCTCGCTCAAATAAATAAATAAACCTTTTAAAAATTAAAAATAAAATAATAAATAAATACAGAGAAAAAACAGGGATGCTGGAGGGGTGTCAAGTGGGGGGATGGGCTAAATGGGTGATGGGAATTGAGGGCACTTGTTGGGATGGACATTGGGTCTTATATGTGAATGATGAATCACCAAATTCTACTCCTGAAGTCATTTATTACAGTATATGTTAACTAACTTGGATTTAAATTAAATTTTTGAATTTTTAAAAATTTAAAGAAGTTATTTAAAACAAAAAGGTATTAGGAAATACTAAGTTTTTAAATAAGGGTATCAAATAAAATCTTTTAAAATTTTTAAAAATGTTTATTTTTGAGACAGGGAGAGAGAGAGAGAGAGAGAGAGAGAGAATGAGAACCACCCAGGGAGGGGCAGGGAGAGAGGGAGACAGAGGATCCGAAGCGTGCTCTGTGCTGAAAGCAGAGTGCCTGATGGGCTCAAACCCGCCAACTGTGAGAACACGACCTGAGCCAAAATCAAGAATCAGATGCTTAATCGACTGAGCCACATAGGTGCCCTCAAATAAAATATTTTAGGGGCACCTGAGTCACTCCGTTAAGTGGCCAACTTCGGCTCAGGTCATAATCTCACCGTTTGAGAGTTTGAGCCCCGCATCAGGCTCTATGCTGAGAGCTCAAAGACTGGAGACTGCTTCAGATTCTGTGTCCCTCTCTCTCTGCCCCTCCCCTACTCACACCCTGTCTCTCTCTCTCTCTCAAAAATAAACGTTAAAAAAAATAAAATAAAATCTCTTAACATTCCCACTAAACAATTGTATCTGGTTCTGCAAAAGCAGCCCTTTTTACATTAGATTTTATGCTTGAAATGACGATTGATGGACCCTTTTATTTTTAAAAAAATTTTTTTTAACGTTTATTTATTTTTGAGACAGAGAGAGACAGAGCATGAACGGGGGAGGGTCAGAGAGAGGGAGACACAGAATCTGAAACAGGCTCCAGGCTCTGAGCTGTCAGCACAGAACCCGACGCGGGGCTCAAACTCACGGACCACGAGATCATGACCTGAGCCCAAGTCGGCCGCTTAACCGTCTGAGCCACCCAGGTGCCCCTGATGGACCCTTTTAAATACATCACGGGATGCTACCCTTCTTGACCTGATGGTGGTGACTACCTTTGCTTTGTTGTCACTTCTGTTTTGAGTACTTTATATGTGACATATTTCATACACACACCAAAAAAGGATTTAAAATTAATATTCTCCATCAACAAGAAACTGCATAAAAAGGTAATACAAAATGTAAACAATTGTTTCACATGCTAAAATTTACCACAGTTCACATTAAATTTAAAGAATCTAATAGCTTTGGGGTACATGACTGGTTCGGTCTATGGACTGCTCAATCCCTGATCTCAGGGTCATGAGTTTGAGCCCCATGTTTGGTGTAGAGATTACTAAAAAAAAAAAAAAAATTAAAATTAAAATAAATTATAATAAGATCTTCAAAACCAAACTAATAGCTTTGCCTTTTCTATCACTTATGAATAGAACATAACACTGAAACTTCTCATGTTCCTGAGAGTGGATTTTGAATGCAATTCAACTTCATCCTTTAAATGTTTCTAAAGGATGAAGCCCTCTTTTTTACAGGTTTACTTAAAGTTTGGACATGTGCAAACACTTGTCATACCATTGTTATGATCAAGGTAATAAACATATCCATCACCTCCAAAAATTTACTTGTGTCCCCTTGGGTTTTGTTTTGGGCAGTTTTTTGGTAAGAACAGGTTCTGCTTTTCGTAGGGAGACCAAATGTGTTTTAACTCTAAGACTTCTTTTTCAGTGATTGCTGTGTAACAAACCATCCCCAAACCTGGTGGCTCTAAAAAAGTACATCTACTTGGCTCACATGTGTGCAATTTGGGCACAACTTCATGGGACGAATCTCTTTCCTGACCCACTTGGGTTAAGTGGGAGCAGCTCCAAGGCAGGGGGCAGGAATGAATCTGAAGACTTGAACCCCCCCCCCCCAGGTACAGAACTGATGCTGGCTAATGCTTGGTTCTTCCTTAGGGCTGTTGACTGGAACACTTATACCCGGCGTCTTCACATGGCCTGAGCCTCCTTATAACAAGGAGGCTGGGTTCCAAGGGCAGGCTTGCAAAGAAGGAGTCGCCTTTTATGATGTAGGCTCAGGAATAGCAGAGCTGAACTCTATTGGTCAAGACAGTCAGTCACAAAGGAGAGAGAATATAAATCTCCATCTCTCGGCGAAGGAGTGACAGCATCACATCTAGGGATAGCATGTGAGATGGGATATGTACTATTGAGCCCGTCTTCGGAAAAGACAATTTGCCAGTCCTCCCTCTGAGTCTTCTTCCAGTTCTGTGACATTTGGACAAGAACAGAAACGTCTTTCAGCTCGGATAGTTGGCATAGGTCTCTGGGCCCTCTGGGAAGGGCTGATCTGCAAGTCACAAAGAAGATGGAATGAACTAAATTCCAAAAAGGGAAAAACCTTTCCAAAAGAGCAGAAACCTGGGGTAGCGTCCATCCCTGGAGGCATTCTGTCCTGCTTATGTTTGCGTTTCCAACTTCTTTAACAAGTCAAAACCTCAGGGCTCTGCTTTGTTTTAGAGGAACATGTTTGTCCTTTAAAAATTAATTGTTGGAGGGTCGCCTGGGTGGCTCAGTCAGTTAAGCATCTGACTTCAGCTCAGGTCTTCTCACATTTCCGGAGTTCAAGCCCTGCCTTGGGCTCTATGCTGACAGCTCAGAGCCTGGAGCCTGCTTTGGATTCTGTGTGTCTCTCTCTTCTCTGCTCCTCTCCTGCTCACTCTCTGTCTCTCTGTCTCTCTCTCTCAAAAATAAATAAAAACATTAACAAAAAATTTTTTAAAAGTTAATTGTTGCTACCGTGTGCTCTTTCCAAGTTTCTTCATGCCATCCCTCATTGAATTCAAAGTATTCTAAAATGAGACAGTGATGATGGTTGTACAACTACATGTGAATATATAAAAACCACGGAATTGTACATTTCAAAAGGATGAATTTTGTAGTATGTGAATTACGTCTCAACAAATCTGGTATTTAAAAAAATGACAAGAACAACCCATTACATATTAACATACATAATGTGAGAACATTGTGTTCAGCTTTGTATATGTCTTTAATGTCTGCCTGAATAAAAAAAAAAATAGTTGAATAGAGCATCCACCTCTGCATTTGATTTGTTGCTTTGTTTGAGGTACATGAAGAAACTCCAGCCTTCCACAAGTGGCTGGAAATACACCTGGATATTTAACCAGAAAAAGAAAGAGTATTTGAATAATCTTTTCAGATAATTTGGTTATTGTCTTCTTTGATACTTCACCAAGACTCAGATAAGTGATAGTTTCTTGAAGTCTAATTGCAACATGGAAACAAAACATACAGTCCAAACTCTTCGCACTCTGTTACAACGAATGGATTATCTATCTTGAGCATCGAGTGGACCCTTGATTGGTGCACAATTTTGTAGCATTACGTATTGGTCATGTTGACACATTTCACTTACGTGATATTAAAGTTTTCCAAAATTCTAATTTTTGCTTGAAGCTCAAATATTGATAGCAAATGCTACCAACTGTTTACCCTGAAGAGACAGGTTCACTTTGTTCCTTGTTTAAAAAAGTGTCTCCAAATACCCCACTGTGATAACCATAGTCGGTCAGTTGTTCCTTCAAGTAAGAAAGAGTACTCGCTGGGAAAGGGGGCTCATTCCGCTCGTGGCTCAGTCAATTGTACAAATGCTATGCTCAGGACGACTTCCACACTTTGGTCTTTAGCAGAAGTGCCTTCCATTTCATCACACCAAATATTAAAAAGACATACACTGAGATCAATGGAACAGAAAAGAGAGCCTAGAAGTAAACCCACATTTATATGGTCAGCTCAAAAACTTTCATAACCGGCCTCTCTGCCAACAGGATAGACACCAAAAGTTTGATGGGAGCAGTTCAGGGAGGTACAAGAGACCTGCCAGAGAGTGCATGGTATTGGGTGCAGGTCGGTATGTGTTAGGCCTGTGATCTCGGGCTGGGAAGGGACTGTGGGGGTGTGGTCTTCTAGGCATTCCATTGCTATCAGGGCTATTCTGGCCTGCCAGTCATTGTCGGGGTGGCTGGGTGGCTCAGTCGGTTGAGCTTCCAACTTCGGCTCAGGTCATGATCTCACAGATCAGTCTGTGGGTTCGAGCCCCGCGTTGGACTCTGTGCTGACAGCTCAGAGCCCAGAGCCTGGAGCCTGTTCAGGATTCTGTGTGTCTTTCTCTCTGACCCTGCCCCATTCATGCTCTGTTTCTCTCTGTCTGGAAAATAAATAAACGTTAAAAAAATTTTTTTAGTTAAAAAAAAAAAAAGAATGCTCCAGTCATTGTCAAAGCCTCAAGAAAATGTGATGAGAAGTAACTGTTGGGGGGGGGGGGTGCCTGGGTGGTTCAGCCAGTTAAGCATCCCCAACTCTTGATTTCGTCTCAGGTCATGATCTCACCTATTCGCGATTTTGAGCCCCTCCTTAGGTTCTGCACTGACAGTGCAGAGTCTACTTGGGATTCTCTCTCTCCCTCTCTCTGCCCCTCCCCTGCCTCTCAAAATAAATAAATAAACTTAAAAGAAAGAAAAAGAAAGAAAGAAAGAAAGAAAGAAAGAAAGAAAGAAAGAGAAAGAAAGAAAGAAAGAAAGAAAGAAAGAAGAAAGAAAGAAAGAAAGAAAGAAAGAAAGAAAGAAAGAAAGAAAGAAAGAAAGAACTGTTGGGGTCTAGAGTTGAGCAGGAGGGCTCACTGACAATGGGGACAAGATGGTCTCTAACAAATGGTGTTAAGAAAACTGGACAGCTACATGCAAAAGAATGAAACTGGACCACTTTCTTACACCACATACAAACATAAACTCAAAATGGATTAAGAACCTAAATGTGAGACCTGAAACCATAAAAGCCCTAGAAGAAAACTTAGGCAGTACTTTCTTTGACATCAGCCATAGAAACATTTTTCTAGATACGTCTCCTCAGGCAAGGGACACAAAAGCAAAATTAAACTATTGGGACTACACCAAAATAAAAAGATTTTGCACAGCGTAGGAAACCATCAACAAAACAAAAAGGCAACCTACTGAATGGCAGAAGATATTTGCAAATGATACATCCGATAAACGGTTAGTATTTAAAATATATAAAGAATGTATGGGATGCCTGGGTGGCTCAGTCGTTAAGCGTCCCATTCTTGATCTCAGCTCAGGTCATTGTCTCATGGTTTGTGAGTTGTGCTGACAGCACAGAGCCTGCTTGGGATTATGTCTCTTCCTCTCTCTCCGCCCCTCCCCTGCTCATGCTCTCTCTCTCTCTCTCTCTCTCTCTCTCTCAAAATAAATAAACTTAAAAAATAATACATATACAGAATTTATACAACTCCATACTAAAAAACCAAATAATCCTATTAAAAATGGGCAGAGGACACAAATAGACATTTCTCCAAAGAAGAGATACAGATGGCCAATGGCCACATGAAAAGATGCTTCACATCACTCATCATCAGGGAAATGCAAACCAAAACCACAAAGACATATCACCTTACACCTGTCAGAATGGCTGGAATAAAAAACATAGAAATAACAAGTGTTAATGAGGATGTGGAGAAAAAGGAATCCTTGTGTGCGGTTGGTAGGATTGTAAATTGGTGTAAACAATGTGGAACACAGTGTGGAGGTTCCTCAAAAAATTAAAAATAGGGGGCACCTGGCTGGCTCAGAGTTGGTGGAGCATGCGACTCCTGATCTCAAGGTTGTAGGTTCGAGCCCCATGTTGGGTGTAGGGATTCCTTAAAAAATAAAATCTTAAAAAAAAAAAATTAGGGGCGCCTGGGTGGCTCAGTCGGTTAAGTGGCCGACTTCGGCTCAGGCCATGATCTCACGGTCCGTGGGTTCGTGCCCCGCGTCGGGCTCTGTGCTGACAGCTCAGAGCCTGGAGCCTGTTTCAGATTCTGTGTCTCCCTCTCTCCGACCCTCCCCTGTTCATGCTGTCTCTCCCTGTCTCAAAAATAAATAAAACATTAAAAAACATTTTTTAAATAAAAAAATAAAAAAAAATTAAAAATGGAAATACCATATATCTGGTAATTTCACTACTGGGTATTTATACCCAAAGAAAATGAAAATATTAATTCAAAAAGATATAAGCATCCCTATGGATTTTGTTTATTTGTTTAAAGTTTATTTATTTTCAGAAAGTATGAGCAGGGGAGGGGCAGAGAGTGAGAGAAAGAATATCCCAACCAGGCTCCATGCTGTCAGTGCAGAATCCGATGGCGGTGGGGGGGGAGTCTCGATCTCACAAATGTGAGATCCTGACCTGAGCCAAAAGCAAGAGCCAGATGCTTAACTGACTGAGCTACCCTGGTGCCCCTGTTTGTTTGTTTTTAAGATTTTATTTTTAAGAAATCTCTACACTCCACGTGGGGCTTGAACTCACAACCCCAAGATCAAGAGTTGCATGTTCCACCAACTGAGCCCGTCAGGCACCCCTGCACTCGTAGGTTTATCGCAGCAGCTATTTACAATAGCCAAGATATGGAAGCACCCCAAGTGTCCATTGATAGGTGGATGGATAAAGAAGACGTGGTGTATACATACAATGGAATATTACTCAGCCATAAAAAAGAGTGAATCGTGCTATTTGCAACAACATGGGTAAACCCAGAAGGTACGATGCTAAGTGAAATAAGTCAGCTGGAAGGAAGTGATTTCACTCATATGTAGAGTTTAAGAAACAAATGAGCAAACGGGGAAAAAAGGGACAAACAAACAAACAGACAAAAAAACCAGACTCTTGGGGCACCTGGATGGCTCAGGTGGTTAAGTGGCCAACTCTTGGTTTCCGCTCAGGTCTTGATCTCAGGGTTGTGAGCTCAAGCCCCTTGCTGGGCTCTGTGCAGATGGTGCAGAGCCTGCTTGGGATCCCCTCTCTCTTTCTCTCTCCTTCTCTTTCTGCCCCTCCCCAGCTTGTGCTCTCTCTTTAAATTAATTAATTAATTTAAAAAAAATTAAAAACAGACTCTTAAGTACCGAGAACAACCTGATGGTTGCCAAAGAGGAGGTGGGTGGTGGGATGGATGAAATAGATTAAGAGTACACTTATCTTACAGCCATTTAAAAACACTAATTAATTTTAGTAATCTCTATACCCAACATGGGGCTTGAACTCACGACCCGGATCAAGAGTCTTGTGCTCCACCAACTGTAGACATCCAGGTGTCCCACCCAAGAATCCATTTATCCTGATGACCACTGAGAAATGTATACAACCGTTGAATAATATTGTACATCGGAAACTAATGTAACACTGTATGTTAATTACACTGCCGTTAAAAAAGACATGTACTGAAGGATCCAAATTTTTTAAAATTAAAAGTTCTCCTTCATCAACAACATTATTCTTTTAAAATCTTTATTTTTTGAGAGAGAGAGAGCGCGAGAGAGAGTGGGGGAGGGACAGAGAGAGAGGGAGACCCAGAATCCGAAGCAGGTTCCAGGCTCTGAGCTGTCAGCCCAGAGCCCGATGCGGGGCTCGAACCCACAAACCATGAGATCATGACCTGAGCCTAACCGACTGAGCCACCCAGGTGCCCCTCCTTCATCAAAAACATTCTTATGTGAAAGTGAACTGGCACTGTAGGGGTGCCAAACAGACCAGGTTCAGCCACTTGCCTCTGACAAATTCCAAAGGCAGAGGGAGGACAGTGGTGAAGCAAGGAAGGAATTATTTCCGTGAAGCTGACACCAGGAAGACAGAGGACGATTAAAGACTGTCTCCCAAGTGCTGAAAATACTTCCGGGTTTATATAAAGAATGTGGGGGCGACTGGCTGGCTCAGTAGGTTATGTGCATCCTACTCCTGGTTTTCAGCTGGGGTCATGATCTAGAGGTCAGGAGTTTGAGCCCCACTCCCAGCTCTGCGCTGACAGCTTGGGATTTTCTTTCTCCTTCCCTCTCTGCCCCTCCCAGCTCACGTGCTCAGTCTCTCTCTCAATCTCTCTCTCTCTCAAAAGAAATAAATAAAACACACACACACACACACACACACACACACACACACACACAAACATTCCTTAAAAAATCAAGAAGAGGTGGGACAGAGATGCATAGGTGTGTGCAGGTATCAGTGAAGGTCAAATCCATCATTGTGTGGGGTGTGTCCCCTGGGGTCTTCCTGGCTCAGGACAGTACTTATTGCTTGAGGGGGTAGTTTAGGCTCCCATTAGAGGATGCTTTGTTCAGGGTGTTTTGCCTGACTTAAGAGATAAGCTGGAAAGAAGAATTTATCAATTAAAAAGTATGAAGTCATAAAATAAAATTTAAAAAAATTTAAAAAAAGTATGAAGTCAAAATGGAGGTAGTTGGAATCCACTTCCAAAAGTGCATTAACAAAACAAAAGGAAGGAAAACAAAACAAAACAGAACAAAAACCAGGAGTGCCTGAAGGTGAGGAATACAATGACTCTAGTAGGGTTTGGTGCCACTGCCTTGATTTAGGCCAAAATACCATGGTTCAGGGGTCCCTGGGTGGCTCAGTCAGTTGAGCGGGCGACTTCAGCTCAGGCCATGATCTCACAGTCTGTGGGTTCGAGCCCTGCGTCGGGCTCTGTGCTGACAGCTCAGAGCCTGGAGCCTGCTTCGGATTCTGTGTCTCCCTCTCTCTCTTCCCCTCTCCTGCTTATGCTCTGTCTCTCTCTGTCTCAAAAGTAAATAAAAAACATTAAAAAAAAAAAGAAATTAAAAAGCACTAAAAAAAATACCATTGGTGCAAGTGTCAACCTATTGGAAGATGCATAAAGCAAATCATGTGTTAGTATCACAGAATAGTTCCCAGAGCTCTGTGGACCACATTTTCAGAAACATTAATCTATCTTATTTCTTTTCATGGCAGCCAAGTAATCTACTCTCTGCGTAGAAGAAAGCATGCCCTGTTGATGGGTGTCCAAGTTGATTCTGCCCTCTGCTGTCCACACAGCACCGGAGTGAGCCGAGCCTGTTAGGTTAAAAATCGTAAAACCTCATTCATTCATTCATTCATTCATTCAACAAATATGAACTCAGGGCCAGGTCCCTGTGTAGTTGTTTCTGGCCATTCCTCAAAACGTAACAAGGTCCCAGCCCTCATGGTCTACATTCTAGCGGGGGAAGGGGTTGGGGGAACAGTCAACGAGATAAATGCAAACACGAGGTATATGTTAGATGATGATAAGGACCAAGACGAAAAGCAGAGCCAAGTCTAGGATGTGGGTGGGAGACGTGGTGAAACCTCAGGTAAACTTGAAGGTGGATTTCAGGTACTTCCATTTTGACCTCAGACTTTCTCGTTGATAAGTCCTCCTTTCTAGCTTCTCTCTTAATTCAGGCAAAACACCCTGCAGGCAAAGCATCCCCAGATGGGAACCTGAACTACCCCTCAGGCAATAAGTGCTGTCCAGAGCCAGGAAGACCATGGGACTGACCCCACACAACGATGGATTTGATCTTCGCTGCCTACCTGCACATACCCACATTTTCCTTCCATAAAATTTTTTTTAATGTTTATTTTTGAGAGAGAGAAAGACAGAGTGAGCAGGGAAGGGGCAGACAGAGACGGAGACACAGAATCCGAAGCAGGATCCAGGCTCTGAGCTGTCAGCACAGAGCCCGACACGGGGCTCAACCCCGCAAGACATGAGATCATGACCTGAGCCGAAATCGGACGCTCAACCGACTGAGCCGCCCAGGCACCCTGCACGTTTTCCTTCTATAAACCTGGAAGTATTTTTGACACTTGGGAAGCAGTCTTTGAGCAGGTGGCCAGCTGTCTTCCTGGTGTTGGCCTCATGGAAATAATTCCTCTCTTGCGTCACCACCGTCCTCCCTCTGCCTGTGGATTTTGTCAGCGGCAAGTGGCAGAACCTGGTCTGTTTGGGACCCGCAGAGCCAGGTGCTCTTGTACACCTTTGCGGGGCTACAAAATGGCCAGCAGAAAGTGTCACCGCTAGGAGGTGACACTTAAATAATGGACAGCAGAAAGTGAGCTGAGTACTCAGAATGAGAACAGTTCAGGCTGGAAGGATTCCTCCCTTGATGTCAGAATCCATCTACTTTCCTCTAACTCTTCCCTAGGACTCTCAATTACTTCTTCCTTTTCTCCAGGGATGTCACCTCCAGAGAGAGAGTTTCAGGTCTTTGTTTTTGTTTGGGAAACCTTGAAAGTGACTCCTGTCCCCAGGCTGGCTGCATCCCCCCCACCTCCCCAGGGCTGATGGGGGCGGGGAGCCACAGGCACTGCCTACTTGGGGTTTCTCACCTTTCTCTTTCGTCCAGCAAGTATAAAAGAATCTCTAAATGCGTCTTACCTCCACAGGACCCCCTGGCCAGGCCCTAGAAGACTCCTGTTGGCACAGTGCCAGGAGAACTTCCTGGCAGAGAACCAGAGAGCAAAAGCTGGGAGTATTTTTATTTTGGTTTGTTCTATTTTATTTTATTCCGGGGGTTAATAATTCTTAAATTTATTTTTTTCCAACATTAATTTACTTTTGAGAGGCAGAGCATGAGCAGGAGAGGGGCAGAGAGAAAGGGAGACACAGAATGCGAAGCAGGCTCCAGGCTCTGAGCTGTCAGCACAGAGCCTGATGCGGGGCTTGAACTCACAAACTGAGATCGTGACCTGAGCCAAAACCAGACGCTCAACCCACTGAGCCACCCAGGTGCCCAGAGTTAATAATTCTTATTAGGATTTAGATTCCAAACAAGGTAGAAAGCAGCGACAAGAGGGGTGCAGATATGGGGAAAGCTGGGGAGTATTTTAAATCTGACTCTAAGCCCCGGGCCAGACCCAGAGGCTCCAACCCTGGGTGAGGCCAGGTCCCCAGGCTCCTTGGGCTCCAGGTGTCTATGTCTGTGGCCCTGGGGACCTACCAGGGAGCCCCCCAGGGGGCAATGAGCTCAGACTAAAGAGCCTCCAGATGGTGAAATCTGCTAGCAGAGGAGATATTCACCTCCCTAATTCTCACCTGATAGGAGCAACAACAAAGAATTAGGAGTGGGCAAAAATGAATCCTACAGGGTTGACTCTCCCACCGGCCCGGGGATTCCAGCCAGTGGCTGCTGGAAAATAATCCACTCCCCCCACCCCCTGCCCCATCTTCAGGCCGGGAGAGGCTTTTCCTCCTAAAGCTCACCCACTCAGTCAACTGTTGGTCCCGCCCCCTGAGGCCGCTGTATTCTCTCCCCTCCCCCCTCCTCTGGGCACCGCCCAGAAAGGCAATCCGGCAGTGTCTTCGCCTTAAGGGGCCTCGCCCTCTGTCCGTCCAGCCTCTGTTTACTCACCCAGGCCGAGGGGTTGGTCCAAAATAGTGCCGTCCAAGAGAAACAATGAATAATTTTTACTTTAGAATGTGTATTTTTTCTCGTAGCCACATTTTAAAAGTAAGTCTAAGAAAACAGGTGAAATTAATGATCATAATGTTTTATTTAACTCAATACATGCCAAATATTATCTTAACATGTAATCAATCTAAAAAAAAATTTTTTTTTTGAGACAGAGACCGACCATACGTGAACCCGGGCGGGATTTGGGGAGGAGCAGAGGTAGAGAAGGCATCCCAAGCAGGCGCCACATCCAGTGGGAGCCGAACATGGCAACTGTGACCTTGAGATCATAATCTGAGCCAAAATCAAGAGTCAGTCACTTACCCTACTGAGCCACCCAGGCGCCCCTAGTCAATATAAAAAATATTAATGAGATATTTTACGTTATTTTATTTTGCAGCACGGCATCGAAATTTGGGGTATATTTTATACTTATTAGCTCATTTCAATCCGTCTAGCCACATTTCAAACGCTCAGTAACACCCGTGGCTGGTCGCTGCCGTTTTAGAAACCCAGGACTAAGAGATACATCAAGCAGTCAGCTCCCTCCCTCTGCCCTCAGCTGGGGAGAAGGTCTGCTGCCCAGACATTCCTGTCTGGCTTCATCTCTGGCCTCCAGTCCTTCTGGGCTGAACCCGCCCATTTGACTGTTCCCCAAAACACAAGGTACCTGGATCCACCCAAATCTGACCCGGTGCTCCATGGATGCTAGACCTTTCAGGGATAAGATCCGAAAATAAAGACCCGAGTGTGCCTCTGGTCCCAGTTCTTGAGTGTCCTTCCATGTTTCAGTCTGGGGCCCCAGCCGCTGTGGCAGGAAGCTCACGGGTGTGGGTGTGGGTGTAGCTGCTCCCCGATGCAGAGGGGACCCTCCTGAGGTTCAAAGTTTGCCTTGTTGCCAGGAACCTGCTGATGAGACCGTTTTTTAAGAAGTTTGAGGGAATTACACTTTATTATTATTAGAGCTCCAAAGGCCGTCTTATCCTGTGCTACATGTAAAGACTGCCTGCGAACTCAGGGGATTAATGAAGTGTCATTATTTTGGCTCTTCCTTTTAAATATTTTTTGGGGAGCCTGGATGGCTTAGTCAGTTGTCTCTGACTTCGGCTCAGGTCATGATCTTGCCGGTCGGGGTTCAAGCCCCTCGTCCGGCTCTGTGCTGACGGCTCAGAGCCTGGAGCCTATTTTGGATTTGTGTCTCTCTCTCTCTGTCTCTGCCCCTACCCTACTCGGGCTGTCTCTCTCTCACTCTCAAAAATAAATAAACATTAAAAAATTTTTTTAGTAAATACTTTTTAATGTTTATTTATTTTGATAGAGAGCGAAAGCAGGGGAGGGGCAGAGAGAGGGGGGGACAGAGGATATGAAGCAGGCTCTGGGCTGACAGCAGTGAGCCCGATGCAAAGCTTGGACTCACAAACTGCAAGATCATGACCTGAGCCAAAGTTGGTTGCTTGACCGATGGCTCTTCCCTTTAGACACGGAACCAGGAGCCCTCAGTTATGGGGACAGAGGTGCGAGGAGGAGGGCAGTGATATAAATCCTGATTTGTCACTCAAAGGCTGGGTGACTTTGAGTAAGTTACTTAACCTCTCTGAACTTCTGTTTTCTTATATATATCGCAGAGATAATACTACCCACAAGACATACAAGGATGTTGTGATGCTGATTGCATGCAAAGCACTTAGCAGGTATTGAATTATTGTCACCCTGCTGATACAGGTTGTTGCTAAGTCGAGCTTTGGTTATTGATCAAGATACGGGTAACAGAAAGATTTATATTAGCCACATCTGGACTGAGACCCTTTTGATATCATATGGGCCCCTACCTGTGAACTGTGTGTGTGTGTTTTTTTTAATTAAGGTAAAATTTAAGAACACTCTGTACCCATTAAGTAATCACTCCCTATACCCTCCTCCTTCCAGCCCACTAACATGCTTTCTGTCTCCATGGATTTGCCTATTCTGAATATTTCACCTACAACCAATGATACCACCGTAGGAACTTTTGTGTCTGGCTCCTTTCACTTCTCATAATGCTTTTGAGGCTCACCTAAGTTGGAGAATTTATCAGTACTTCATTCCTTTTCATGGAGGACAATATTCAATTGTGTGGATGGACCACTGTTTGTTTACCCATTCATTTGCTGATGGACATTGAGCGGTTTCCATTTTCTAGCTAGCCTGGATAATGCTGCTAGGAACACGCGCTTTGCTGTGTTGACATTTGGTTTCACTTCTCTTGGAGATACACCCAGGACCTGGAATTGCTGGGCCGTCTGATAACTCTGTGTAACATTTCTGAGAAGCTGCCAGAGTATTTCCCACAGTGGCCGCATCTCTGGACGTCCCCCCCCCCAAAACGCAGGGGGTTCCGATCAGTCCACATCTTGCACTGAGCATTGTCAATACTGAGTAAAGAAAGGCTTCAGGAACTGGCACATGCTTAACATCCCATTGTCTGTGGTGAAATTTGCTATCATGAACCGCAGACGTTGGGACGAACAGGCAGGTCACAGAAAAGGCAATCTGAATGGTCGATAAACGTGAACCGAGGCTCTGCCTCACTGGTAATCAGGGGCATGCGATGCAAATTACAACCGCAATGGAAGAACATTTCCTGCTCATTGGATTAGTAAACATTAAAAGACCAGACAAGGGGCGCCTGGTGGGCTCACTTAGCGGAGCATGTAGATCTTGGTCTCGGGGTGGTGAGTTCAAGCCCTCATGTTGGGTGTGGAGCCTGCTTTAAAAAAAAAAAAAAAGCGGACAAAACTTGGTTTGGCTGGATGTGGACAATAAATACTCTCATACACCACTGGCGAGAGTGTAAACTGGCACAACCATGTGATTCGCACATTTTGCTACCAGTAGGTATATATCTTAGAGGAATTCAGAGATGAGAATCCAGGGGGACATGTTTAAAAATATTTATAGCTGTTGATGGACTTCAAGAAACACTACCCCAAAATATGGCAACTGGGCATATCGAATAATTTCAACTGAAGGAATTTGAAAAATAAAAGATGCAGGAAGGACTTTTTGACCTTAACCCGAAGGAGGTCATAGACCCCAGGTGACAGGTGCCCTCCCCGTACCCAGGGGAAGAACGTCTTTATCTCCAGGACGCCAAGAAGTATCTGAACAAACCAGCCTTGTTTCCCCAGTTCACCACCCTGAGCTCACACCCCTTTGTCTCATCACATTTTCCCATGATTTTTCACTCTTCATCACCATCAGATTCAACATCAAAATATTCAAGTTTAACTTCGGGTCTTCGTTTCCTCTCATGCCACTCGAAACTCTCATGTCACATAAAACTTTTGTTAGATAAACGTGTATGCTTTCCTCTCATTAATCTGTCTTTTGCTACAGAGCCCCAGCTGAGAACCTAGAAGGTATTTTTCCCTCCTTTACACCTCTAACCTTTAGTGTTGGGAGTCAGAGGTGAGGGTTGGGGGGGGCGGATGGGAGGAGACACAAGAGGGATACCTGAGTTCCTGGTACTGTTCTGTGTCTCGATCTGGTTGGTAACCTGAAGTGCTTCACTCTGCAACATTTCATCAAGCAGCATGCCCACGCTCTGTGTACTTTTATGTACTTATGTTTGTGGTGGTTTTATTTTAGTTATTTTAAAAAAATTTTTTAAAAATGTTTATTCATTTTTGAGAGACAAAGTGTAAAGTGGGGAGGGGCAGAGAGAAAGGAGACACAGAATCTGAAAGAGGCTCCAGGCTCTGAGCTGTCAGCACAGAGCCCGATGCGGGGCTCGAACTCACACACTGTGAGATCATGACCTGAGCCGAGGTCAGACACTTAATCGACTGAGCCACCAGGTGCCCCTTTAGTAATTTTTTTTAATGGTATGTTTTTTTTGTTTGTTTTGTTTTTTTGTTTTTTGTTATTTTTTTGAGAGAGCATGAGCAGGGGAGAGACAGAGAGAGAGAGGGGTCAGAGGATCCAAAGCAGGCTCTGCGCTGAGAGCAGCGAGCCTACGTGGGGCTTGAACTCAGGAACTGCGACATCACGAACTAAGCTGAAGTTGGATGCTCAACTGACTGAGCCCCACAGGCGCCCCTGTGGTGGTTTTAAAACATGATCACATAAGAGCACACAACTCTTGATCTCAAGGTTGTAAGTTCAAGCCCCACACTGGGTGGAGAGATTACTTAAAAATAAAATCTTTAGGGGCGCCTGGGTGGCTCAGTTAAGTGTCCGACTTCAGCTCAGGTCATGATCAGGGTTTCTGAGTTCGAGTGCCATGTCGGGCTCTGTGCTGACAGCTCAGAGCCTGGAGCCTGCTTCAGATTCTGTGTCTCCCTCTCTCTCTGCTCCTCCCCTGTTCATGAGCGCGCACTCTCTCTCTCTCTCTGTCTCAAAAATAAATAAACATTAAAAAATCTTTACAAAGTAAAATCGGTCAATCAAAACGACAACACAAATGACTTGATACTCCTCCCATTGAAAGGTGGGGTCTAAGTCCCCACCCCTCGAACTTGGGTGTGTTCTTGTGACAGGTGGATCAAAAGAATCTGATGAAAGTGACATGACATCACTTCTGAGAGGTGGCCATAAAAGGCCACCCCTTGCCTGCTGGGAGTGCTCCTTCTTGCAGGCCTGAGTCACCCTGTGAGAAGTCTGGCTTCCCTGCGGTGCCAGACTGGAGATCCGCGCGGCCGCAACCCAGATCTGTCCAGCCCAGACGCCACGCATATGAGTCAAGAAATCGGCTCAGATGGGTATTCTCCGGCCCCAGCCACTGAGGTCACCCCAGCTCAGGTCCCACACATTCTGGAGCAGAGAAGAGTCACCTTCCCTGGGCCCAAACCCCTGACCCAGATTGCCCAGGAACACAATAAAATGGAGGTGCCTGTCTTACATTACTATGCTTTTAAAAATTGGAAAAAACACATAACATAAAATTTATCATCTTGGGGCTTCTGGGTGGCTCAGTTAAGGGTCCAACTCTTGATTTTGACTCAGGTCGTGATCTCAGGGTTGGTGAGTTGAGCCTCACATCAGGGTCTGCGCTGACAGTGTGGAGCCTGCTTGGGATTCTCTCTCTCCTTCTTTCTATGCCTCTCCCCTGCTTGAGCTGTCTCTCTCTCAAAACAAATAAATACAGTTTAAAAAAAAAATTATCGTCTTTGTCATTGTTAACTGTACAGCACAGAATTAAGTATATTCACAGAGTTATGCAACAGATTCCAGAATGTTTTCATCTTGAAAAACGGAAACTCTATACCTACCAAGAACAGCTCCCCTTTTCCTCTCCCTGTTGCCTGTGGCAACCACCGTACTTTCTGTGTCTATGGACCTGACTACTCTAGGAAGCTCATATTAGAAGGATCACATAGGATTCGTGCTTCTTTTGGTGACTGGCTCATTTCACTTAGCATCTTGTCCTTAAGTTTCATCCAGGCGGCAGCACGTGCCAGGATTTCCTTCCTTACCAAGACCAAATAAGAGTCTTTCGTACACACGGATCACCTTGTGTCGATGCATTTTTCTGCTGACGCACACTTGGGTTGCTTCCGCCTTTTGGCTGTTGTGAATTCTACTGCCATGAACGTGACGCTAGTGTTGAGGTGGTTCGTGACACCACAGCAAACAGCTGGGACAGTGTTGTGCCTCAATAAAATCTAATTAAAAAAAAAAAAAAGATGGGGCGCCTGGGTGGCTCAGTCGGTTAAGCATCCAACTTCGGCTCAGATCATGATCTCGCGGTCCGTGAGTTCGAGCCCCGCGTCAGGCTCTGTGCTGACAGCTCAGAGCCTGGAGCCTGTTTCAGGTTCTGTGTCTCCCTCTCTCTCTGACCCTCCCCCATTCATGCTGTCTCTCCCTGTCTCAAAAATAAATAAATATTAAAAAAAAAAATTAAAAAAAAAAAAGATGACTACACTTTAAAAAAGTGTTGCCCAGCAAAGCGTTCCTGCAAAGATCAGGCATCATGCAGACAGACGCTCAGGGAATGCAGCACCATGACCTCTTCCAGAAAAAACAAACTTCTTCTGTGCCAGACAGCACCATCCAGGGATAAATCCAAACAAACAAGACTAGGCGTGCCGAAGCTATAGCAGAAGGTCTGGTGGTGAGTACCAAACCTACCTAAACATAAAGATCAAAGGCAAGGAGGAGTCATGGTTACTTGGGTGGATATATACATGATATAAACTCCGACCCTGTAAGAAGAAAACTTAAATGTATATACTATCTATCATCATATGTAACTACATATGTAAGACTATATACAGTTAAACACACAAGTATACAAATAGGAAGAAGGTGGGGCGTAGTTGGAGGGATTGTGACAGAATGATTTCTTCTTGTAGGGGAGCCTGGGTGGCTCAGTCAGCTGAGCGTCTGACCGAACGTCAGCTCAGGTCATGATCTCAGGGTTTGTGAGTTCAAGCCCCACATCAGGCTCCCTGCTGTCAGCATGGAGCCCAGTTTGGATCTTCTGTCCCCCTCTCTCTTTGTTCCTCCCCCACAATAAAACCTAAAAAAAGAATAATTTCTTCCTCTAAGTAACAGAAAAGCAATCAACTTAATCTACTATTGAACGATGCAGGGTTCTTTGTTTCATTTTTCCTAATTACAAAAACAGCAACAAAGAATGAGTGAATGATTCCTCTGCCCTGATCCTCACCTCCCTGAAGAGGGCTCAGTCCTGTCCTACAAGCTTCAAGCCCCACGCCGCCCTGAGGTGAGTGGTATTTACTCACTTCACTGAGGTTCAGAGAGGCAAGTGTCTGGCCCAGACGCGCACAGCTCGTTGCAGGAGAGGACCAAACCTAGGTATATCTGATGTCTGATCCTGAACCCAGCCCTGAGCCCATCCCTGCAGGCTTGTGCAGCACCCCCACCCTCCCCCCAGCCTGTCCTCCAGTAAAGAGAACTCCAGGATGAAGTGCTAGGGGCCAAGTCACCTGCTAATTTGGGTGAACTTGGGGAAATGACCTTCTACTCTCAGTCTCCACAACTCTAGAATGATCTTTCGTTTTTTCATTCACTCATTAAATAACAAGAGTTGAGGGATTCTTTGTGCCAGGCCCCAGGGTCACAACGAGGCAAAGTGCTGTGATGCAGGAAGGCTCTCCCCCCAACCTCTGGACACCGAGGGGTCAGGAAAAGCCTCTGCAGGGAGGAAGGACTGGAGCTGGTAGCTTGGCAAGGATAGGAGGGTGTGCCCACCAAGGGGAGCATGCTCGTGGTGGGTGGGTGGCAATACACCAGAACGCTGGTGATCTGGATCTCTTTTCTGCCACTTTCCATTCATTTCGCCTATTCTAGAATTTTCTATTTCAATGAATTTTTGTTTTGAGAGATTTATCTACTCATCATTCATGATGAGTGTGATAGGCTGATGTCCCCCCCCCCCCCAATTTATATGTGATGGTATTTGGAGGTGATTAGGTCATGGGGATAAAGCCCTCCTGAATGGGGTTAATGCCTTGTAAAAGAGACCCCAGAGAGATCCCTTCCTGCTTCAGCCAAGTGAGGACACAGAAAAGAGATGTCCATCCATGAACCAGGAAACAAGTTCTCACCAGACAGCAAATCTGTCAGCACGTTGACCATGGACTTCCCAGCCTCCAGAAGTGTGAGATATAAAATTCTGTTGTTTATAAGCCCCCCCCCCCCCAATCTGTGGTGTTTTGTTACAGCACCCCTAAGGGAATAGAACAATGAGCTTCAGGATTGTTTTTCAATTTGGGGCTATTACTCCTAAAGCTGCTATGGAAATTTGCATATGAATCTTTGGACATACGTTTTCATTTCTTCTAATTACCTAGGAATGGGATGGCATAAGTTAAATATAACGTTTCAGTTTTGAAGAGACTGCCAATCTGTTCTCCAAAATGATGTAGCATTCATATTCCTGGGGACAGTGTGTGCTTGTTTCATTTGCTCGATAGCCTCACAATACTTGGTCTGGTTGGTCTTTCAAATCGTAGCCATTCTACTGGGTGAGGAATGGTGTCTCGCTGTGGTCTGAAGTGGCATCTGCCTAGTGACTAATGATAGTGACCAGTTTTTCTTGCCTTTATGGGCCATCCGTATATGTTCTTTGGTGAAGTGCTTGTTCAAACCTTTTGCCCATTTCTTTTGGGTTGTTTGTCTTATTGTGGAGTTGTAAAAGTTCTTTATATACTCTGGATACGAGTGCTTGGCCAGATATACGTATTGTGAATATTTGCTCCCAGTCTGTGGCTTGCCTCTGAAGTTTCTTACTGGTGTCTTTTGAAGTTCATGCTTGATTTTGTATCAGTAAAATATCCAAAAGAGGGAGAAATCCAGTGCAGGGGTGGTGCTCCAAGCCCAGGAGATCTGGCGTCACTCAGAAATTAGGATGGGGTGAGGCTGAAAGGCCACAGACTCTGACGTCGTGATTCCCGTCTGGGGTTAAGATTTCCACATTGGGGGTCGGGCAGGTAAAGGGCCAGGCAGGCTGGTTTGGGGCTGAACACTGTCCCCTGTTGGCCACTCGCTCTTTCGGACACCTGGGTGCTGGTCTGAGGAGGCCTACACCAAGTTGGGAGAGCACGGCCCCGGGAAGCCTCAGAAGGCTGCCCCCTGTTGGAGGTCACCGGAGACCATGTGGCAGATGGGTTCCTGAGTCTCCTGGCTTGTTGGCTGGTGGAACCCCTGGGCGCCTGGGTCTCCTACCTGCCCTCCCTCGTTCCTGGACGTCTGAAAGGCTTCCTGTCAGTAGTGCTTCTCTGGAACCACCGCTGCCTCGGGGCTTTCAGATTTAGTTCTTGGAAACTCTGAAGTTTGGGAGGACACACAGAACTGCCCCTGCCCGAGGGAGGGAGATTCCGATGCAGAAGTGGCCCCACCTGGCCCTTGAGTAGCTGGGAGCACGCTGGCCACCCTGAGTTCTCTGCTGCTCTCCCAACCGTGGCCACACAGAGCCTCCCCTGGGCTGGGCCTTGTCCGTGATTCCCTCATTCCCCGGGGAACTGGGGCCCTCTAGCTATGGAAGGTCCTATTACACAGGTAACGTGCGGGACTTTGGGGGTGGACAGCCCCCTCCCAGGATGCCACTGTGGACCGGCAGAACAAGCGTCCTCTCCGGGGTTTAGGGCTTTAGACCGACTCACCAAGGCTGTCATTTTCTCAGGATGGATCCCTCTCCCAGCATGCTTGTGGGGTCAAGGGGCCCCTGGAGACCCAGGGGGCAGGGGTGGGGGGCCTGGTGAGGTGGGTGGTCATTCTAGTTCCCTCACCCCTACAGATGGGGCCTGGAGACTGCTCCCTCTGGGTCTGACTGGGCCTCATCAGTTGGGTTCTCAGGGACACAGAAACAACAAAAGAAGATGGAATTTGGGGCACTTGATCTTCCTCCTGCCCTGACCTGCAGGCATGTTCACCTATGGACTCTTCTAGAATATTTAAGAAAAAAAATTTTTTTAACGTTTATTTATTTTTGAGAGATAGAGGCAGAGCATGAGCAGAGGAGGGGGAGAGAGAGACACACACACAGAATCCAAAGGAGGCTCCAGGCTCTGAGCTGTTTGTTAGCACAGAGCCCGATGCGGGGCCCAAACTCACGAACCACAAGACCATGACCTGAGCCAAAGTCGGATGCTCAACCGACTGAGCCACCCAGGTGCCCCCCTTCTAGAATATTTTTAAATGCAGAAGAGAAAGACAACCCACATAGAACTACAAAGGAAACCAATTTTATTGAAATACAATGATTAAAATATGTGAGAGTGTGTTATGTGGTGCTTCTTGGTTAATCCATTAGCAGCATAATAATGTCAGTATTTTCAAAACAGAGTAACACAGGGGTGCCTGGGTGGCTCAGTCGGTTGAGCATCTGACTTTGGCTCAGATCACGATCTCGCGGTTTGTGAGTTTGAGCCCCGCGTCGGGCTCTGTGCTGATGGCTCAGAGCCTGGAGCCTGTTTCACATTCTGTGCCTCCTTCTGTCTCTGCCCCTCCCTTGCTCATGCTCTGTCTCTCTCTGTCTCAAAAATAAATAA
Source organism: Panthera tigris (assembly GCF_018350195.1). Taxonomy (NCBI): domain Eukaryota; kingdom Metazoa; phylum Chordata; class Mammalia; order Carnivora; family Felidae; genus Panthera; species Panthera tigris. Next base: position 212,558,409 of record NC_056667.1, on the reverse strand, counting down.
AACATTTAAAAAAAATTAAAAAAAAAACAAACAAAAAACAGAGTAACATAAATGGTATTTGCAGATCCCTGCAATGATTGCAAGGTGATACAATTCCTGCTAGGTTGCTGGCATACGCAATTGAGTAAAACGCTAGATCTCCATTGAAAGTTAATGAAGACAAAGATGTAATTTTTTTTCCAATCCAAGTTTACAACCCCCCTGGATTCTCTCCACAGCTGCCCGGGGGGCCCATGGACCCCAGGTTGAAACCCTGGCACGAAAGAAAAAGAGGGGCAAATCTGAGGACACAGCCATCACGCTGGTACAGACATGCAGCATGAAGGTTTCACTGCAAATCCTCCCTGGCGTCAGGCTCATTCCACAGAATTGGCCTCATGCGTCTTGAAAGTCACCTGGCCAGGTGCACAGACATCAGGGGCCACAGATCAAGCCAGGCCAGACTGACAAGAGGCCAGCTTCCCTCGCTTCCTGCCTTCCCATAGGCAGTACCCTCCGTGAGGAGAGTCTGGGCCAAATCAAGTTCCCCAGGTGTTGGAGAACGCACCCTCCCTGACCTCCTATCTACCCTCATCCTGGATCCTGGTCCTCCCTCCTCCCATCCCCTCAAGACGGCCTCAGGGGCCTTTGGATTTCCGCCTGCATCTGCTCCCAGCCCTCTGCATTTCTAGGTCCGGATTTTGGGGTGAGGAAGGGCGTCCTCCTCTGCTGACAGCCCCCTCCTTCTCCTCCTCCTCTTCATTAAAATTTGTTGTTGTTGTTGTTAAAGTTTGTTTATTTATTTTGACAGAGAGAGAGCGGGAGGGGCAGGGAGAGAGGAGAGAGACAGGATCCCCAGCAGGTTCCACACTGTCAGCATGGATCCTGATGTGGGTTATCAAAATTTTAAAAAATATTTGTAAATGTATGTATGTATGTATTTATATTTGAGAGAGAAAGAGAGAGAGGGAGACACAGAATCCCAAGCAGGTTCCTTGCTGTCAGCACAGAGCCCGACTCAGGGCTCAAACCCACGAACCATGCGATCGTGGCCTGAGCTGAAAATAAGAGTCAGACGCTGAATTGATTGGGCCACCCAGGTGCCCCATCCTTTTCCTCTTCAGACCAGCACTTTTTTATTTTTTTAATTTTTATTTTTGGGAGAGAGAGAGAGGGAGAGAGAGACAGAGTGTGAGCAGGGGAGGGGCAGAGAGAGAGAGGGAGACAGAATCCGAAGCAGGCTCCAGGCTCTGAGCTGTCAGCACAGAGCCTGACTCGGGGCTCGAACCACAAACTGTGAGATCATGACCTGAGCCAAAGTAGGACGTTCAACCAGCTGAGCCACCCAAGTGCCTCCAGACCAGCACTTCCATGCTTAGTCACCACCAAGAGCTGATGGGCAGGCAGCAGGCAGATTCCTCTGGAGCCTCAGCCTAGCTGAACAATTGCCCTGTGGACATAAATGAACAGTGAGACACAAGCAAGCTTCAGTCTGAATTGTCCCCATTTCCCTGACCCTGGGGACTTTGGAGAAGTATTCCACAGGGACAAAATATCCCCTCTTGGCATGTGATGGGACCACGCTGCCCTGAGCCCTCGCCTTCCATCTTCAGGGATGTAAGGATTGGGACATGTAAGCCATTCTGGAAACTTTACCCCCAGAATTCTAGAGGGAGTTGACTACAACGACCTTGGTGAGTATCCAAAGCAAATGTCAGCACTTCTGTGTTTAGTCTCTTCTCAGATAAAGTGGACCTGGAGGGCCCTCAGCCACCCCTCACCTGGCCAGGTAACTGTAGACACTTCTTCCGTGCCCACCCAGAGAGCCCTTGTGTTGTTTACTTTTCTAGCTAAGCGGAAATGGCGAAAAGAGAAAGATTTATTGTGTATTACATTCAGCCACTGGAGGAAGTGGCCGGGGGCAGGGCCCACAACCACAGGTAGAGATTGTTTCCCGCTCGGGAGGGACAGGTGAGTCTTGCATCGAGGTAAATGCACAGCATGAAGGTGAAGGAGCAGGAGAGAGACACGGAACAGGTAGGCGTGACCCAGATGAGGAGAGCAAGCCTTCCTCCTCAGCTGCCCTTGGCTTTAACACCCATTAAGGTGGATGTAACCCCCGTTGTAATGAATACATCTCTCCTTCGCACTGGGGGGGGGGGGGAACTGGGGGAGGCTTAGTCCATTCCTCTCTGGATCCCTGGTCCCCAAGACAGTGCCTGAGCCACTGTGGCATTAAAAAAATAATAGTGATGATGGAGGAAAGAGAGGGAATCAATGAATAATTGAAGTGGAGTTTTATATTTCACTTAACCTTGCCTTCCCTGATCACAGCATGTTTACATATGACCTGTTCAACCTCGTTTTCATTTTAAGGGCCTTATGCTTCTCCTGCTTTTTAAAATTTATTTATTTTTAATGTTTATGAGACAGAGAGAGAGAGATGGGGGGGGGGGGAGAGATTGTCAGGGGGGAGGGGCAGAGAGAAAGGGAGACACAGAAACGAAGCAGGCTCCGGGCTCTGAGCTGTCAGCACAGAGCCCAAGGAGGGGCTTGAACTCACAAACCTGAGATCATGACCTGAGTCAAAGTCTGAGGCTTAACCGACTGAGCCATCCAGGCGCCCCCGCCCCCTTTTGAAAAAAACGTTGTCTTGTAACAGAAGAGTTAAACCTACGTAAATGCATTATGATAATGAATATGTTTGAAGTTACTTTGTCATTGTACTTCATGCTTCCCCCCTGTTTTTCCTTTCCTCTCTTTTGCTATAAAAGTGTTTTTTTTTTTTTTCCCCTAGCAACTGCAATGTTATTGCAATGTTATTCTACTGGTGGTTGCGTTAAATTTTTTAAAAAGAAATAAAATATCTGAAAAAAATATATAAAGTTTATGCCCACCGTGGGGCTTAAACTCCCCACCCTGAGATCAAGAGTGGTTCAGCAGCCATTTATCGGGTGTCTACTCTGTGCTGACACAGTCCCAGGGGCTTGAACGGCTAACTGCTAACCCTGAAAATAATAAAAGCTCCCCTTTGACGGACACCCACTATGCGCTCGCCGCAAGCAGTGCTAAGACGCTCACACACAAGGGCCTCGCTCCGCTTCCCCGGACTCCGGCAGACGGGGTGTGGTCTTCGTCTTCTCGGCAACCTCCGGCTGGAACCGGAATCTCCGGAGGCGGAGCCTGGGAACCTCTCTTTTAGAAATAAGCTGTTGCGGGGTGTCTCCAGCCTGGGGTGCGCCCTAACTTAAAACTCCGGGGTCAGTGCCGCGCGGAACGTGCGCGCAGCCCCTGTAGCCCCGCCCACTCTCCGCACGCGACCCGCCGGGTGAGCGCCGGGGAGGCCGCAGCCGAGGAGCCGCGCGGCGCGTCTCCCCCTCTCTCCGCCGTTCCAGGTGAGTGCGACTGCGGACGTCAACACCCCTGGCCCCCCGACTGCAGGAGGCCGTGGGGTCTGGCAAGCTTTCAGGTCCCGATTCTCTCTTCCGCCGGGACAAACTCGGCTTCAGCGGTAGAGGATTTCACACCTCGCGCCGGGCGGGGGACTTACAAGCCGCAGTGCCGCCTAGTGGTCGTGGTGAGGAATCCCCGCGTCCCTGCGCCCAACCGGAACAGAAATTGGGGGGTTAAATACCGTAAATGAAATTTGCTAAGGGAGCGGAACTTAAACGTTCTCACACACAAAATAGGTAACACTTAAGTGAGGTGACTGATGTGTTTGTTTAATTAACTAGGGGGAATTCTTTCACAATGTATACATATATCAAATAACCATGTGTGCTTGAAATATCTTACAGTTTTTAAAAAACACACCTAGTAGGTGGCACCTGATATTCCTCTGTCCCACGACTGGTGGTAATAACAGTCCACTTGATAGAGGTGGTACTTGCCAGATTCTAACACTATAGAGTTTCTCTTATTCCCTATGCGTTTGACAAATGCTTGGTGGGGTGAAACTTTGAGACCATGTAAGATTCCCATTTCTTGCCCCCTTTTACTAGTTTTAGTGTGTACTTTCATAATGTTTCTTGCTAGCATTAATTGTTACTGTGGTGGCTGCCAGTGTTGTTCTTCTCTCTCTCTCTTTTTTTTTTTTTTTTTTTTTTTGATGTTTATTTTGAGAGAGAGAGAGCGAGCGAGCAGGGAAGGGGCAGGGAGGGAGAGAGAGAGAATCCTAAGCAGGCTCTGTACTGCCAGAGCCTCATGTGGGGCTTGAGCCCCTGAACCGTGAGATCATGACCTGAGCTGAAACCAAGAGTCAGAAGCTTAACCAACTGAGTCACCCAGGTGCCCTTCTTTTTTTTAAGATGAAAAAAATGTTTTATTTATTTATTTAGAGAGAGAACGAGCAGGGGAGGGGCAGAGAGAGAGGAGGAAAGGGGATCTGAAGTGGCTCTGTGCTCACAGCAGAGAGCCTATGTGGTCTTGAACCCATGAACTATGAGTTCATGACCTGAGCGGATGATGGACACTTAACTGAGCCATCCAGGAGCCCCTACTTAAAGAATCATTTAAAAGCGGAAGAAGTTATTGCGGAGTTAGTCAATTTCTCCTCTGTTGAAAAGTAGTGGAAGATGAAGGAGACTTCTGGAAGGGGGAATGGGGAGGATGTGCTCCCTTTCAGACCTGTTTGATCTGGGGTGACATTAAAATCTCACGTCTAGTGGGAAGGTGGGAAGAGACGGGACCTGGACACTCCAGGTGACACCCATATAGCTCAAGCCCTGCCTATCCTCTCTCAGTGGCCCCCAGAGGCCATCCCCGCTGGATACAGGGTCCTGGGGTATCCGTGGCCTTGACTTGTTCTGTAGGTTTCCCTGAAGAGGGGCCGAAATGCAGCAAAGGGGAGTGACCGCCAGATGGCGCTGCCGTGCCCCTTACATTCCTCTCTCCTGGGGCACAGGAACCATGGCCCCCACTTAGCTCCAACATTTATTGGTAATCGCTGCGGCTCATTGATCCCCACTCCGTCCCCGGCACTGCCCCGGCTTCTTCGGGACTTTACTTGATCCTAACGGAGCTTCAGGGGGTAGAGAATCACTACCTTCCCAGATGAGGACCTGAGGTCAGAGCTGCGTGAGGCCACATAGCTAGCAAGCTCCTGACCCCAAAGCCTGTGTCCACTCCACCTGTCCTGTACCGCTTGCCTCCGGTATTAAACTTCCATGTTCAAGTTATTTTTCTAGATAATGGGGAGTCACAACAAGAAATCCCGCCTCCCCAAAAGCCACCTTTCTATGGTAAAGGGGGGGCTGAGACTTTGGGGGGCCACAGGATTTTGACAGCTTGGTCCTTTTCTATTTTTAAGATTTATTAGTCTATTCTATTCTATTCTATTCTATTCTATTCTATTCTATTCTATTCATAGGCTCCACACCCAACTTGTGGCTCTAACTCACAACCCTGAGACTGAGTCACATGCTCTACTGACTAAACTAGCCAGGTACCATCATTGACCACTTGGTCCTTAATTCCCTAACATCCCTCCAAGATCGGGGCTGTGGGTTAGTGTTTGGGTGTCTGACTTCATCACCAGCTGAGGAAGAAAATGGAGCAGGAGACAAACCAGACAGTGAGACATCCAGGGACCTGGGACAGACCCTGGAGGGAAGGGTCCGCTGAGGAAGGGGTGCCTGAGGCGTCCCCACCTCTTCTTAGGCTCCGAAATTACTGGATACCTGATCTGGTAAATTGCTTCCTTTCCTAAAGCCTCAGCTTCCTTATCTGTAAAATGGGATCACTGTTACCAGGCTCTCAGGGCTTGGAGGGACAGAATGAGAATATGTATCAAAGGCTCAGCTACATAGTGACATCAGTGCTAGTAAGAGAGCTTTCCAGGCACCAAGGGGAAAGGGCAGCTATGAGAAGCGTGCCCAAGAAAATTAAGAGGACTTGCAGGAGCGACAGAGGGGTGCCACTGTTCCCGAGTCCAGGCCACGTGGGGTGACGGGTTCTTTCAGACCTGCAGAATATGGGGTGACAGTGACATCTCATGTCAAGCGGGCAGGTGGGGAGAGGAAGCAAGAGCCTGGACGTTAATCTGAGATCCTGTTGATGGTGGGAAGAGCCCAGAGAAAGAGGGGCAGAAGGGGGAGATTTGACTTGTGGTCCTGGGAGGAACGGAGAAGTGGGGGCAGGGAACCCGGGGCGGAGAAGCCCACCCAGAAAGCCGAGTGAGATGAGGTCGCCCGAGGCCAGGGAGAATGCGGAGGACGGGAAGTGGCTTCTGGGCTTCGGGAGAGAGGGGGTGAGGTAGTGGTGCCTGCTGGCCTAGACCATTCATTTCAGAGGCTGGGAAGGGAAGGAGAGAGAGACAAAGGGTGGGGGCGTGGGAAGTCATTTTTAGGTGGGAAGAGACAAAGCAGTGCAGAAGAAGATAAATAAATGGCGAAGAGCAGGGGGAACCCTTGGAGCAGTCTGGCCGGGGGTGCTAACTGCGTGCAGATGTTACCAAATCAAATCCTGCATTTGACCTCAGTAAGGAACCTTCACAACCGAGTAGCTTTGTTCTGGGAATGCAGACATGGTTCAAGATTCGATAACCTGTGGCCCCTGGGTGGCTGAGTCAGTTAAGCGTCTGGCTCTTGATCTTGGCTCAGGTGATGATCTCATGGCTCATGAGTTCGAGCCCCCTGTTAGGGTTTGCACAGACAGTGTGGAGCCTGCTTGGGATTCTCTGTCTCTCTTGCTCTCTCTGCCCTCCCCCCCCCAATAAATAAACAAATAAACAAACAAACTTAAAAATATTTATTCATTTTTGAGAGAGAGAGAGCATGAGCAGGGGAGGGACAGAGAGAGAGAGGGAGACACAGAATCCGAAGCAGGCTCCAGGGGCTCCAGGCTCTGAGCTGTCAGCACAGAGCCAAACACGGGGCTCAAACCCACGAACTGAGAGATCATGACCTGAACCAAAGTCAGACGCTTAACCGACTAAGCCACCCAGGCACCCCAATAAATAAATATTTTTTAAAAATTCGATAACCTATTCATGAATTTTGTTCCATTAATATAGCAAAGGAAAAGAAAAGATCATTTGATATCTATGAAGAAGCATTTAATGAAAGTCAAACCACTCCCGATAGAAGCTTTTTTTTTAATGTTTATTTATTTTTGAGAGAGAGAAAGAGTATGAGCAGGGGAGGGACAGAGAGAGAAAGAGACACAGAGTCCAAAGCAGGCTTCAGGCTCTGAGCTATCAGCACAGAGCAGATGTGGGGCTCGAACCCATGGACTGCGAGATCATGACCTGAGCCAAAGTAGGAAGCCCAACCGACTGAGCCACCCAGGCGCCCCAATAGCTTATTTCTTTTTATCACTGAATAATAACCAATTGTATGGATGCCCCACAGTTTATCAAATGAACATTTTAAATTTTACTTATTTTTAAAATGTATTTATTTATTTTTGAGAGAGAGTGAGTGAGCAGGGGAGGGGCAGAGAGAGAAGAGAGACAGGGACAGAGGAGCGAAAGCGGGCTCCGCGAGGACAGCAGAGAGCCTGATGTGGGGCTCAAACCCATGAACCGTGAGATCATGACCTGAGCCAAAGGCGGACGCCTAGCCGACTGAGCCACCCAGGTGCCCCCAAATGAGCATTTTTTAAAAAATAAGAAATCATTTAGAAAGAGGGACGAAGTGTATTTGGTAGAGATGAGGCAGGAAAAAGTGTGTGCGGAGAGGCATCTGATAATGGTGCTGTTGTCCGGTGAGAAGGGAGGCTTGAGCACAGGGGAGGGGCGCCGGGTTGCCTGGAGGGGAGAAGGGCGGTGGAAGGAAGGGCACGACCAGGAGGTACTTAGTGAGCCCTGGGCCTCTGGGTCTTGGGAGAGAAGGCAGAGGCACGACAGGTGCAGGACCAGTTGATATCTCACGTCATGCTGACTTGTGTCTTGAGGAATTTCCTGTGTAGCTCACGGTGGGTCTCAGAGCACCCCTGTCTACCCCTTCCTGGCAGCTGCAGTCTGGAAAAACTTACCACTGAGCCATCATTTTATAAATAAGCCGTGAGCATTTCCCAGTTGGCCCGGGGCTCAGAGCCTGGACATTTAGCACCTTCGGGGCCAAACTGGCAGGCTGCCCGTTGCCACCGGTGCCAGGGCAGCTCCAGAAGGCAGCAGAGGTCAGCCCATCGTCCTCAGTTCTGACTCCCAGATTCTATTACAGCCATCTGGTCTACCCTTGGGTTGACCTGTTTTCCAACAGAGAAGGCAGTTTGTTCTTCCCCTGTTAATGTCACACTATTTGCCCCCAGTTCCTTTTATGCTCTGATCATCAATCAGACGGTCTTTTATATGGCCTGTGGTGAGTTTTGCAAGCCTCAGCTCATTTTGGATTTATATCTTGCCAGTAGTTGTTCTAGAGACCCAGCTTAGTGTTGGTATGGTGCCCCTTTCCTGCCTGTTGGCCATGATTCGGTTGATCTGTGACCACCTTAGCATGCCTTAACCCGGGAGGGGACAGTCTGACCACTGGCCCATCAGTGACCCACAGCAGGTGGCAGTGCCTACTTCATTTAGACTCCAGCGCTCTGACATGTGCAGACCACCCAGAGCCCACCCAGAGTGGGGGATCAGGAGGGGCTCCTTGATGGGCAAAGTGGGTTATCCTTCCTAGTCTTGGGGCTGCCCACCTGTCTCCTTTCTGCTGGTCCTTCGGGAGCCGTGTCTCCTCGTTGGGGCTTCTTTCTTTACCACCTGCCACTTGAGATCCTAAACACTTCTCCTCCTGCTGTGGCCAGGGTGGGGGTGGGTCCTATTTGGCCTCATAAGCATGGTCTTTTTTTTTTTTTTTAAGTCGCTTGGATCATTTAAAAAATATTATTATTATTATTATTATTATTATTATTATTATTGAGAGAGTCAGAGACAGTGCGAGTGGAAAAGGGACAGAGAGAAGGAGAGAGAATCCCAGGGAGGCTCCTCTATGCCAGCGCAAACCACACCTGGGCTTGAACCCACAAAACCATGAGATTATGACCTGAGTCAAAACAAAGAGTTGGGCGCTCAACCAACTGAGCCACCCAGGTGCCCCTCATTCTTTTTTTTTTTTTTTAATGTTTATTTATTTTTGAGAGACAGAGGGAGAGAGAGCGTGAGTGGAGGACAGGCAGAGAGAGAGAGAGAGAGACAGAGGATCCAAAGTAGGCCCTGCACTGACAGCACAGAGCCCGATGTGGGGCCCAGACTCACGAACTGTGAGATCATGACCTGAGCCGAAGTCAGACACTTAACCTTCCGAGCCACCCAGGTGCCCCTAGCGTGGTCTCTTTTGACCTGAGGTCACAAAATGTTTCCCTTGTACCAAGCGGGGCTCACATTCATTTCTTGTCAGGCTAAACTTGCCCAGTCAGAGCTGGGAACCAAAAGTGCTTGCAAGCTGTGTGCTGACTTAGGACAAGGATCAGGGTAGGGGAGCCTGGTGGGTAGAGTAAGAGGCCTGTCTGCCAATGCCCTGCTACTGACACTGATGGAGCCTCAGGAACTTGCTCTGGAGAAGCAGGATCCCAGGCCCCACCTTGGAGCAAGATGGAGGCATTGAAATCAAGAATCACCCCCCATGCAAGATTTTGGACTTCTTAAAAATAATTTTCTTAAGTTTATTTATTTATTATTGAGAGAGAGAGAGAGAGCACAAGCTGGGGAGAAGCAGAGAGAGAGGGAGACACAGAATCCGAAGCAGGCTCCAGGCTCTGAGCTGTCAGCACAGAGCCCGATGCGGGGCTCAAACCCACAGACAGTGAGATCATGACCTGAGCCAAAGTCAGGTACTTAACTGACTGAGCCACCCAGGCGCCCCTTGGAGTTTTTATTTTGAAATAGTTTTATTTTGTTTTTTTAAATTGTTTATTGTTTTAATTTGAGAGAGCGTGAATTAGGGAGATGGGCACGGGGTGGGGGGAGAGAGAGAGAGAGATTGAGAGAGAGAGAGAATCTTAAGCAGGCTCTACACTCTGCATGGAGCTCAGCGTGGGGCTCGATCCCATGATCCTGGGATCGAAATCAAGAGTTGGACGCTGAACTGACTGAGCCACCCAGCCACCCCTATTGTGAAATAATTGTATAGATTTACACAACAGTTGCAAAGATAGTTCACAAAATTCCTATACACCCTTCACCCAGCTTCTCCTAATGTTACTATCTTCCATAACCACAGTACATTGATTAGAACGAAGAAATTAGCATTGGTACACTGCCATTAGCTAAACTTCAGACTTTATCCAGATTTCCCCAGGTTTTCCACTGGCATCCTTTTTCTGGTCCAGGATCCCATGTCACATCTAGTCGTCATGTCTCCTTGGTTTCTCCTAATCTGTAACAGTTTCCAGGTCTTTTCTGGTCTTTCATGACATTGACACTTTTGAATAGCATTGAATATTACTAAATAGGTCAGGTGTTTGGGAATTTTGTAGACTATCCCTCATTGTGGGCTTTTCTGATCTTTTCTCATGAGGAAACAGACAGGTTGCGGATTTGGGGAAGAGGACCTCAGAGGTGAAGTGTCCTCGTCACACCCTGTCCGGGCACAGGATATCAGCAAGACCCGCCGATGCTGTATACACACACGCCTGTATCTATTGCGGTCTCTCTCTCTCTGTGTACATATGTGTGTGCAGTTAAGTAAACATAATCCCAGGCTGATATCTCCTCCTCTCACCCGGCACTGTAGGGTTCACTCCAGCAGCTCCTAGCATTTTCCCGGGCTCTTTGACGGCAGTAAGAAATGCTGCACGTTGCAGGAAGGTTTCCATAAGCTGAAGTTCTCGGAGACGCCGGCTTTCATCTGCAGGTGCCCTTGACCTGGCAGATGCTTTGCTACCACACATTGGAGTCCAGGTGAGCTGACACGCTGCTGGAGTGACACTTCTGAGCCCAGGCTGGGGCCTAGATCTGCCCTGAGGCTGCGCGGGATCTAAGGTGACCACTGCTCAGGGGACTGCTTGCTCTGCGCTCGTTGAGGCCTCAGACAAAGGCTGTGAAATCAGGGGGCCAGGCTCAGAAGAGCCATGGGGGCTCCCTGTCTTGTTTAATTCATGCTCCCCCCTTCCCCCCCCCCCCCCCCGCCGCCTTCCGTATCAAGGAAAGTAACAGGGACTTAAGCTAGGACAGTGATTTGTTAGAATCTCGGGTGCCTGGGCTCAGATACCAGCGAGCAGGGCGCACGTTCAGGGACGAGGTGTGTCCAGTTAAGCGATGGTGTCGGCCAGCAGGCGAGCTTTACCGTGGCTGTGATCTCCCTTTGCGCTTCATCCTGTGTCGTCACCAGGGAAGACGTCTCTGCCCCCACACATCTCCCCTCGTGGGTCCTCGGCCTCCCCTCCGTCAGCCGCCTCTCCCTGCCCACCCTCCGGTCTCTGCCATCTCCTGGAACCGCTGTCTTGCCGATCATGTACAGGTGGCCCTTTCCTTCCAGTCTTTTTCTGAATCTCTTACTCTGTCTGCCCACCCTGTTGCTCTGCCATGAGTCACCTTCTTCCTGCCTCCTGTGGCCTCTCGGCCAATCGAGTTAGGTACCGGTTGCCAGCGCCCTTCTCTGGTCTGTGCTCTCCGGTTGCAACCTCACCAGCTTGGCCAGTTCCTGAACGTGGAGCCCCTGCCTGCACTTGCTCCTTCCTGGTTTGGGGCAGCAAGCCAGGCCCTCCTTGAAATTCCTTCTGTGGCGGTACGATTGGTTTCCATCTCTCCACCGCTGACCTGTGATTCTTTCAAACCTTTGCCTTTCTCTGTCAGTACATCTGGAGAAGCCTTTTCAAGTAGGATTCAAACTCCAGAAGTCATAAAAAGAAAGACTGGCCAACTTGAATAGATGGGAGCATCAGGCGCCTGGGTGGCTCAGTCGGTTAAGCGTCCGACTTCAGCTCAGGTCATGGTCTCGTAGTTCATGGGTTCGAGCCCCACATCGGGCTCTGTGCTGATAGCTCGGAGCCTGGAGCCTGCTTTGGATTCTCTCCCTCTCTCTGCCCCTCCCCCCTGCTCACGTGCATGCTATTGCTCTCTCTCTCCCAAAAATAAACATTAAGAAAAAGATAGCAGCAAGACTCTGGATGTGAAAACGTCTTGGGCACAACCAGACAATCTAGAAAAGAATACTTATTCCTCTGCTGGTCTGTGATTTTTTGGGGGGGGGGCAGCAGATGAAAGCACTCGATAACCCGGCAGATCAGAGCGGAGGGCTGTCCATAGGAGACAGTGATTACTGGACAGAGAAAGGAACTAAGTGTGTCGACAAATCATGGCCAGAACCCTTGCTCACACTGTCCAGAGGTACAGGAGACAGCAGAGCAAGACCTATCAGCAGCTACCACAAGCAAGGCACATTGTAGCTCCTCCCACTGAGAGGATGGGGGGCAGAAATGCTCGCACTGCCCTCATGGCACCTTGTCTTCTTATACCGTAGATTCCACAGTAAGTTATGCCGGCAGCCACTTTAGGGCCAAGCTTACCTGCATAAACAGATTTTCTTGTTAAGAAGATACAACCCATCCTGGATTCTGTTGCCCATCCTCGGCCACCAACAGAATGGCGGCTTTATCTCATCACATCGGGTGAGCCTCCCTGGACTCCTTGCACGGGTCAAGCTCATATCACAAAGGGATGGTCTCCTTAATACACCAAGAACTACTAGAAGTCAGTAAGAAAAAGACGATCCATCAGTTTAATAGAAAAATGGTCAATATATGATTAGAAAAGCAAACAAATCATTCTTAAATATATGAAAGAAACTCAATCTCACTCATAAGAATGACATGGAGCTATTTTTTGACTTATCAAAATTAGCATAAATCAAAAAGTTTTATAGGATACACATTTGATAGGTATTTGTGTTTTGCTCCTAATTCCAGTGTGTGTGTGTGTGTGTGTGTGTGTGTGCGCGGGGGGGTGTGGGGGGGGGACCGGGAGCTCCCCAAGCCAGCAAGCAATGCTCAGACACCAGCTGGGTGTCCTACAATTCCACTCAGTTCTGACACTGTGCACCCACAGGTGCAGGGTTCAGTCCTAGAAGACTCCCCTCCTCTTCAGACACCAATCACAAGCCCGGGTTGCTACCTATGCTTCTGACCGACTGGCTTTTAATCAGAGGTCCCTACTAACCCTTCCTTGAGTTCGATTCATTTGCTAGAATGGCTCACAGAACTCAGAAAACCTGTTAACTCACCAGATTATCGAGGAATTGAAGGATATGAATCAACAGCCAGATAACGAGATACGTAGGGCAAATTCTGTGCCAAAGGAGCTTCTGTCCCTGAGGAGTCTGGGACCGACATTCCTGGCTCCCCAGGAAGCATCCCCAGCTTGGAAACTTTCCAAAGCCCCACCTTTTTGGGGTTTATGGTGGCCTCCTACAGAGGTGCGATTGATCAAATCCTTGGCCTTTGGTGATCAGCCCCCAGCCTCTTTCCCTCCCTGGAGGCCACGTATTCACATTGGTTTCCCAGGCAACCAGCCCTCAGATTTAGGTGCTTTCCTAAAGCCGCTCGTTAACATACCCCAGAAAAGGGTTTGTGAATAACAAGACACCCATTCACCTTTGTGGCTGTGAATAGATTTCAGGAACTGAGGACAAAGACTGAGGGTCATACCAAAAGATGCTCCCATCACTCTTACTGCTGAGCAAATTCCAAAGGTTTTGGGAGCTATGAGCCAAGAGCGAAACCCAAACATATATGCAAAATATGTTTTGGTTGTCTGAATGACCAAATATATATATATTTCTTATAAATCACAATATCATGGTGCGGCTGTGAGGAAACAGGCACATCACTGGTGAGCGTGTAAGCTGGTGAGAAATTTGGCCTTGATTATCAAGTCCTTCTACTCTGACCCTGCCTAGCAGTTCCGCTCCCGGGGATTTATCCTGCAGAGACTGTACATGTGCAAAATGATAAGAGATATACGCAAGTTAGTTATTGCAGGTTTCTTCCGATTAGCAAAAGATTAGAAATAAACCAAATGTGCATTATATAAAGGGAACTGGCTAAAAGAATTGTACATCCATGTGAGAAGCAAGTGAGATGATTTATTTTCAGAAATACCAAATGAAAGTTGTGCTGTCTAGTTAACGGTAGGTTTACATATTGGAAATATGTATGAGCCCCCCTCCCCCACCTCAGTGGAGTCCCAAACCCTCAGACACTTCACTTCCTGGTTCTTCTTCCCCCTCTTCATTTAGTAGGCTTGTTTTTCGAGGGCTTTGCCTGAGTATGTGCCAAAGAACTGAAGTCTGTGCATCACCTCAAGGAATGTATTTTTGGCCTTACCTGGGCATAGGCTACTTCTGGGTAAGGCTGTAAGCCCTGTAGTACTCAGCCAATGAGGAATCAAGGGAGGGGCTTGCCTCTGTAATGCTCATCCAATGAGGAATCAGGGGAGGGACTTGCATGCTAGGAGATACATTGCCTGCTGTAATTTCCCTGAGTGTGCCTGTCCATCAGGCACCTTCTCTTGCAAGAATGTTGAGTAAAGCCTGGCTTCACTGTATTCCGAGTCTCTGAATCCGACTTTGATTGGGTCCGTGGGCCTATTTCTCACAATCCGTGCGCTCTGCCCTGCAACGTTTACACTTTTTGTTCTCTTCTTTAACAGGATTGAATATATCTTAGCTCCAAACTCAGAATGGTATTTAATGGAGACTGTTAGATGCATTCCCGCCAAGTCAGGAGCAAAAGCAAAAGCCCACTAGTAGCAATATGATTTAAGAATGTACTGGAGGGGCGCCTGGTTGGCTCAGTCGGTTAAGCGTCCGACTCTTGATTTCAGCTCAGGTCGTGATCTCATAGTTGTGGGATCGAGCCCTGTGTTGAGCTTCATGCTGGGCATGGAGGCTGCTTGGGATTCTCTCTTCTCTCTCTCTCTGTCTCTCTCTCTCTCTGTCTCTCTCTCTGCCTCTCTCTCTGCCTGTCCCTGGCTTGCTTGCACGTGTGTGCATGCTCTCTCGCAAAATAAATAGTTAAAAATAAAATATTAAGAAATAATAAAAATAAACAAAATTCTTAAAAAAAGAAAAAGAATGTACTGTAGGTGCTAACCAATGCAATCTGGGAAGAGAAGAGAGAGATCTACAAATCTGAAAGGAGAAAGGAACCCTTTCACTATTAGAAAATAAGATTATCCGCATCCCTGGAAATTCCAAGCGAATCATCCAAACAACTACTACAAGCAGCAAGAATTCATGAATCCCCAGTGTACAAAACTCAAACACAGAAATCAGCAGCCTCACGCCCCGCTTCAAGGTGGTGGCCCATCCACAAGACCAGGGAAGCCCTGTCGCACAATCCCTGTAGCTGCACTTCATTTGCTGTAAAATGAGTTCTTTGGGCAGAAGCAGTGCTGTGCAGAATACCACCATGACTAAGGCATTTTGTTCATCTGCTTTTGGCAAAGGTTCTTTGGGCAGCCAGTATCTGTGGGTGTCCGCTCCAACTCAGCCCCTGAGACAAGGGAGTGGCCCCTGCTATCACAGAACCCACCCCCAGCAGGAGGAACAGACAAGGGCACTGGCATGTGCCCAGCGCTATAGGAATGCAAGGAGTCTGTAATTCAGGCGGGAGGGGACCAGGAGGGCTCCCTGGAGGAAGCAAAATCGGAAGGGTGATAGAGGTGGGCAAAGGGTGGAGGGGGGGTGGTTTCCAACAGCAGGCAGGAAGAACAAGGGTGTATCTGGGGCACCCTAGGAACTCAGTCTGGCCAAAATATGACCTAGGAGGGCACTAACTGAAGAAATACGGGCAGCCCTTCAGTCAGCAGTGTTGGGCTCAGTCGAGTTGATGTGAAATGTTGGGGTTCGAGAGTGAATGGTCAAGAAAGAATTCTTGAGGCATCTTTGGTGCAAAAAGGTGGATTAATTAAAGCACGGGGACAGGACCTGTGGCTACAGCTGCACTGGGGGCGTGACTGACTGTAAACTTTCAAGTGAGGACGGGTTTAGGGAGAGCGTTAAATCTCTAAGGAATTTGGAGGCAAGGTTTCCAGGACCTCGAGGGGCTGGCTTCTGTTAGGATACGGTTATTTACTCCTGTCTAGTAAAACCTCAGTCGTGAGACCCTGCAGGTGTGTATCAGTGGGCCATCTGTTTGGAGGGCTAGCATGTATCTGAGGGCGGGGGTAGAGATAAAGGAAGCTTTTATATATTATATGAAGTTATTATAGAAAAGTTTATGTATTTTTTTATGTATTAAAGAAGACTTAGAGGATCCTGGAGGTCGGGCCAATGGCGAGCTAAGGTTGCCTTTTGCCTCTAGCAAAGTATTAACTTGAGGCAGCTGCGTTCCCAGAGGAAGGCCACTCTGTCTCAGGCACTTGTCAGCGGCTGCAAAGGGTATTTCTTTCTTTCTTTTCTTCTACATTTCTTTTACCTTGTTCTCCACATCAGAGCGAGCCACTATTTGGGGTGGGACTGTGGAGGCTTGGGGGGGGGGGCGGTGGGAACACACATTACATGAGGGGAAGACACTGGGGGTGCTAGGGAGACGTCGGCAGGTGGGAAGGAGGGCAGGAGGCCCCTCTGAGACTGTGGTCCCAACCTTGGCTGCCTGTTGAAAGTCTCCCAAGAAGCACCATGCTGGGGGGGGTGGGGCAGGGACCTCTGGCCATTCCGTCACACGGGAGGGGCCAGCCCCCTAGCTTTTGAAATGAAGGGGCTTGGAGGTCAAAAGGGCCATGTGGGAACCATCAAGAGACAGAAGGTGTGCATGGGGTCGGGTGGGGGAAGAGTAAGGCATACACACAGCTGAATTAGTGACAGCAATGAGGGGGCCAGGACCACAGCCTGGGGGCGGGGGGGGGGGCAGGAGCTGGGCACGGCGGACACTTCAAGGAGGGAGAAGAGAACTGAGAAAACAGATCATGGGGGTGGGGGACCAGCATGTAGTCAGCCTCTGTAGGACCCCCACCACCTTCCAGGAACCTTCCTGAAGGGGAGCAAGAGTGGTCTGGGGAGGGCAGAATGAGGCCAAGGCTGAGACAGGCCTCTGGCTCTTGGGGCGTCAACGTTAGCCATCCTCCAGCCGGGGACAGGAGGAAGATCTGCCGGCTGCAGAACATCTGGTTGGTCCACCTGCCTTCTTGGGCTCGTGGTCTGGACCTCCTTGATTCAGGTTTCTCTGTCCGTTCGGGTTGCTGATTGAGAGTGTGGTCGGTGGAGGGGTGCTCTGAGCCCCTGCCTGCCCGGATGGAGGTCAAGGTAGCGATCAGGTCAGTCCCTGGGTACAAACCTCATTGTCTGGGTTTGCTGGCTGGGGTGATGTGTAGAGACTTGGACGCTTTGCTCTCAGGGTGGGAATTCGCTTCCTGCAAAGCCAGTGCAGAGGCTCTGACGAGGTGATGGGCTACTGTAGACAGAATAATCTGGGCAGATATTCGTGGTTGTGGAACCCGCATGGTGTGGTCTGGGGTTGGAAGGATGGCGGGGGATTAGGGGAAGGATATAAACGTCACCCCTCCAGCACACGACTATGCCCTCTTGCCCCTTACTGGGGCCTCAGGGGAAGCTACCCTGCTTGCTTTCTCTTGATTCTCTGTGGCCGGCTGGGTGGGCCTCTCCCCCACGGGGACCACCCTGCAGCAGCAGGGGTCAGCATGTAGCCAGAGGGCCTGGGTCCACTCTGGGCACGACCGTGTGCCATCAATCCAAGGAAGGCCTGCACACTAGGTGAGCCACAGCCTCCCTGCATGAGGAGGTTTGGAACTCGGGGCTCAGCCGGCCCAAGGTCAACCTCCATGTCTGTCCTTACAAGACACATGACTTTGTGCAAGTTGCTGTTTCATCTGTAAACAGGGGACCATAACAATCTCTCCACAGGGCCGCTGGGAGACTAAGCGAAGCGTGTGTACGAAGTGATCCCAGCGCCTCGTGCGACGAACTGTTCATCGACTGGGACCATTTACTGCACGCGGTGGCAGCCTCACCGCAGGAACGCCTCCGGCACGGAGCCCACCGCTCCCACGTCTGCCCTTGCAGAGTCCGGGTGAGAGAGGGTTACCTGCCCGCCGGCCCGGGCACCCGCCGACTGCATTCGAGCCCCAAATCCTCCAGGAGGCCTTGCTTCTTCCCCGGCCTTCCTGGGACGCCACAGCCCCCCAGAGTGGCCCCACGGCACTCTGCACGCCTGCCTTTGCACCCCACTTGCTGTGTCCTGGGGCTTCTCCCCTGCCGACTGTGAGCTCCGGGAGGGAACCGCCTCAGGCTTCCTGTTCGTCTCTACCACGTGCACCGCACTGCTCAGGCTCCCAGGCAGGAGGCCAGTGTTGGAGGAACATTCTGAGGTCTGCAGAAGCCAACTGTGGACTCTGTTCTTTTGCAGCAGACACGTCAGAGAGCTGTACTTTTATGAGTTGCGGGGGTGGAGATGATTATTTGTCCGGGACATTTGAACCTGAGTCAGAATGGTCTTAGAGGGCAGTTCAGCGTCAGGGTCATGTGGAACTAGGCCCGGGGGACACTTTCGACTGGCACCACACAGGACTGTAGCTCAGGGAAAGCGGACCCAGGGCCCAGGGGCAGAGACAAAGGGAGATGAGAAATACCCAAACGCAGAGGCCATCCAGGTGGCCAGGGGACGGAGCTCAAAGAAAAGCAAAAACTAAATGGATTTAGTTCCATTGGCCTCTGGCAAACCGAGTAGATGCGTCTCCTGGATGTGGATTTGCACTCCCTGCCCGTAATGCGTTTCCCAGCACGGCTGTCCGTGGACTGATGGAATGAATGCCTATTTACCAGCATGGCATCCTGCATAGTACTTTTAATTAAAAAAACTCATTTCACAGCAAATGAAGTCAGGCAATGGACTTGTGATCACGTAACTCACGGGTTTTTACCGCATCCCTCACTGTGCAGAAACAGCTGGATAAATAGAAGAGTGAAATGGCCCATGGAAGACTCAGCTACAATGCCATGGGGACACAACATCCTGAAAGGGCAGAGTTCTGCCTTTTTTTCCCTCCGAAGGTTTTTTTTTTGAGAGAGAGAAATCTGGAACACTTCACAAATTTGCGTGTCAGCCTCGCACAGGGCCCGTGCTCATCTCTGCATCGTTCCAATTTTAGGATAGGTGCTGCCGAAGCGAGCACAGGGCAGAGTTCTACCTTAAAGGCTGCGGTATATGCTTTGCCTTTACTACTCTCCCCCAACCAGAATTCATGGGTCCAGGAATCCAGGGATGGGAGTGGGAGTGGCTCCTCTCGCGGGTCCACTCAAAGTGGCTCTGCTGACTTGGAGATTTTGGTTTTCAGAGCAGGAATGTTTCTACCAGGGAACACAGCAATGGTTCCATTTTTTTTTTTTAATTTATTTATTTTGAGAGAGTGCGTGCATGCACATGCGCACAGCTGGGGAGGGGCAGAGAGGAGAGACAGAAGCCCAAGCAGTCTCCGTGCCATCAGTGCGGAGCCCGAAGCGGGGCTCGAACTCACGAACTGTGAGATCATGACCTGAGCCAATTCAGGAGTCAGACGCATACAGGCTGAGCCACCCAGGCGCCCAGCGATGGCTCCATTGGGTTGCATATTGAGGCTCACCTGGCTATCTGGGGCTCATCAGGACACTGAACCAACAAGCTAGTATGGGGATTAGTCTACTGGCTGAGAGTATTACCGAGGGAAGTCTGGGTGCTGCGATACAACAGGAGCAGGGAAGACCGTGGCTGGAACCTAGAAAATCCTGTAGGTCCCTCTCAGAAATAGCAACGATGAATGAAAAACTAAAAAAAATAAAGGCAGGACAATTAATTCAGACCCTTTAGGAATGAAGCTTTGGATCAACCATGCCAAAAGAATTCTGACCAGCTGAGATCCTCCTGGCTGAGGGCAAAGGAAATAGAGACCAGGTAGTGGAAACAGTGGTTATAAATATCAACTCCAGCTTCACAACACACTCTACATATTCTTTCTGGATTGTTCTGTGTGTTCACACACACACACACACACACACACGTTCCTTTTCACTCCTCATTATCTCATGCTGTTTCTGTTGGAAGCTAACTTTGCCATGTAGTCTACTTTTCCCCATTTTTTTTTTTTTTAATTTTTAGAGCAAGAGAATGGGGGAGAGGGGCGGAGGAGAGAGAGAGGGAGGGAGGGGGGGAGGGAGGGAGAGAGAATCATACGCAGGCTCCACATTCAGCACAGAGCCTGATGTGGGGCTTGGTCCCACGACTCTGGGATCATGACCTTAGCCAAAATCAACAGATGGATACCCGACTGACTGAGCCCCCCAGGCGCCCCTACCGTGTAGGGCTTAGGTCTCATTCTGTTATCCTATATTCTCCTCAGACAAGACTGTGACTGGATGGGAGGAATCGACATGGCCGAGATCCATACATTGATTGTTGGGTTTTACATTTCCTTAGTTTGGGAGAGAGTGCGTCCATCTTCTTAAAATCAGTTACATCTTGGGCAGAAACAGTGAGTAGCTTTTGTGATCGTATTAAAGCTCAAGTGTACGTCAAGGGGTGTGTACAGATGCTGTGTGGCTAAAGGGGAAGGCCGTACCAATTATGAAGCTCTTCTCAGCCTCACGCCCAGTATTTTTAACTGTTTGTGTGATGCTGGGCACGGAACTCTGCTGACATTTCTGCTCTGCCAGCTGGCATCCCATTGGGCCTCTCCAGCAGGATGCACCTGAGGGAGGCCTCAGTGCCGGAGGAAGAAAAGGGACCTGTTCCCTCCTGTCCCCATCAGCATCACCCCTGTTCAGCAGCAGCAGCAGCACGTTCCCAGAGCCACAGCCAGACCGAGTCGTCACTTCTGACCCCTCTGACCCCCCTGGAGCCGCTCTGTTGTGCCCCAGCGACACCAGCACCGGGCGAGCACCCATCCGGAGGCAGCCCTTCCTGGAGTTGCTGCTTCCTGGTTCTTCCACTGTCAAAAATCCTATCCTATTGTTAACATGACTTGCGTGGGTTCTGTCTTCTATTTGGACCATGACTGACAGACACAGGAAGCTTCTATCTATTGAAACGGAGTCCCAAGACTGTATCGTTTAAATCCTTCATCAACAATGACTGAGGCTCTGCAACGTCTCTTTCTCCCATGGTTTTTCACACGGGCACTTGGGGATTTCCTCAAATTCTAATCCTTTGAATTTCCTTCTGTTCCAATATTCCTCACCCCAAGTTGAGAATTAAAATAAACTGTATTTAGATATTAAAATTTTGAATTGAGAATATTTTTAGAACACATGTCAAGGATACTGCATCGTCTGAACTGTCCTACACGTTTTGTTCCGGAATGGACTTAAAAGAGCCACGCACACAAGAGCAGAATTCGCAGCAACCACCGCCAGTGCCCCCATTTCCCTTCATTAAGAGTCCACAACCTGGTTCTTGCGGATAGTTTTCATTTATTACTGCAGTAGACAATCGCTCTGAAAGTGCAACACTAAATCACTTTGTCACAGCCTCTGCCCCTCCACTGGCAAATTCTTGGAAGTTCATTCTTGGAGCATCGCGGACCACAAGCTTCTCTCTAGGTGGATAATTATTGCCACTGCCAAGGTCACAGGAAAAAAAAAACCCCACACACATGAATAGAAGGATAAAATGAGAAGAGCCCTCGAGAGTAGGGGCCAATTTCAAACGGGAAATCCAGCAGAGGGGTCAGGGGACAACAGCCCACCTGTGCAAAGTGGAAGGTGACTCCCCATCTCCAGGCAGCAACCTACCATGTTAGTGAGGTTGGTCTGGGCACACCTTTTGCCCACTTTGTCCCCAGAGTAGGTGATCCCATAACCACTGCCGTGTCATACTGCTGTGTAGCAGAGGCCCATGGAGTCAAAAGGAAGTAAAAGGACCTCTCAAGCCAGTTTGGAAAATGGGTGCTTTGGCTAAACTGACTCTTCAACCTCCCGCTTAAAACTGCTGGACAGAATATCCGGGAGAGCCCTGCGGGTAGGACACTGCCTGAGAGAAATAACTCTTGTTCTGACCAGCACAGGGCCAGCATCTCTTGATGGGAAAAGATAACTTTCAAATACTGCAATGCCAAGGAAGAAGGAAAACATGAGCAGTTCTAGAAAACACGAGAGATTAAAAAATCTGAACGAGACAAAAAAAAAAAAAAAAAAAAAAAAAAAAAAGCGCAAAACTATGGACAGTACACCCAAGCACTCAGCCTGACAGAACCCTCCCTCACGAACACATCACACACATACGCACCTGCTTGCACACACACAACAGGTAGATGCCCCAAGGAGGGCAAATCCAAATGTCTGCTCTCTTTGGAATTCTCATGGCAAATCTGAGTGTAGGCAAACGTGAAGCCCTTCCTGGGGTCTAGACAAATACTCAGGAGGCAGCCTTCGCTCCCCATTTTAGCCAATGTTGCTCCTCTGTTTGCCTGAGCCCTTCACAATTATCTGGGCACTACAATTCATTCTTCATACTCCTGGAGTTTAAATCATGGCTAGATCTTCTTATCCGATCTAACTTCACCTGTAATGGAAGCACCTCCCTTTTGGCTCCTGCACTCCCATTCTTTCGGGAAAAAGCATCCCAAGACAGTGGTAATTAGAGGGGGTTCAGGACTTGGAAAGTAGGAAGAGAGTAATATAAATACAATAAGGAAACGCCGATTACTCTCATAGGACTTCTCTGAGACCAGGTGGCGAAGGCCCTGGCCGGCAAGGACAGGTTTTAGGAGAGGCCTTAATTTAAGGTACTGCGATCTCTGCTCACAAGAGCCAAGTAAGACAGCGCTCCCTGCAGGCTGCTGTGGGACTCGTACTCAGTACTGATTTCAATCCTAGGTGCTCTTTTGACCTCTCTGACTTCAGTCCTTCTGGAGTCAGATCACCAGGCTTCTCTGATGCCTGACTGGTCTTTTTTAAAGCATGCTTGCAGTGGCCTGTCAGAGGTTTCTGTCTGGACATCATGGGTCAGCACGCATTACTAGCATTATCTACCAGGTGACAAGGACCGAAAGCAGGTCTCCTCAACCACTGCAGACAGGCACAGCCATGCAAAGAAAGCCACCCATCACGGTCACCTTCTCTTCGGATGCCCCAGTTTTGGGATCATAGAATTTACCATATTAAGTGTTCACACTGGGCAACAACCAAGCTTTCGCTTCCCTTCCTCAACGAGGGTCGTGCAACAGGCTGGACACGCAGGCCCTGCTCATCTGGTTTCAGACATTGCCCTCAGCTCCAAATCCTGCACTTGGAACCGCTATTATAACCTAGCTCCTAATCAGACTGGATTCTGCGCCAGTTTGATTTACCAAGGCATACCTTCTGAGCTGCCTCAGTGAAACCAGTGTGGCCCACTGGATTAAAATTCTAAGTGCAGCAGTGCCTAAGAAGAAAGAGTCCCACAGGAGGGTAGAACTGGAGGGCATAAGGCAGGAGACTATACAAAATCAGTTAACACATTTTCAGGAAATGGTGGGCTTGGGGGAAAAGGGGAGAGAAATAAACAAAATGGCCCAATAACTTAATGGCAGAGCTAGAAGAGAGCATTTATAGCCATTCCGGGACTCTCCAACAAAAAGCTTTTCCTGGATGCACAGACATTCATAATACTGACAACTCTCGGTCGACAGCTCTGGCTTGTACACGTGGTCACGATGCCCTTCGTACAGCAGAGGAGAGCACACAGAACGCCCGACAGGCATCTGGACCGCACACAGCAAAACAAAAGGCTGAACTCCACCCCCCCCACAGAACCCCATTAAAAAAGAAGTTTGTCTATTACAAAGTCACGTTTTCTGTTTTTCCGCTTTATAAAGTCAGCGATGCTGGAGGGTGTCTAGCGGAATCTGTCCTCCAGGAATGAGTGCAAAAGGGGAGCACACGGCTCAGGGACGTCCCTTCAGTGAGCAGATGGAAGGACCGGCTGGAGACCTCCCATCCATTTCGGACAAACACACACATACAGAAAAGGATTATTGCCAGCTTGTGTACTTTCACAATGTGATTTTTGTATTTCGAAAGCTTGAATTGTCCCTGAAAGAAAAAAATGGGAGAAAACAGAGCATTCAATACACAGATCTTCTATAGGCAACAGCACACATATGGGGCAGGGGATGGGAGTGGGGGTGGAGGCCTGAACTCCACTGCTCCAGGGCCCTCCTGATAGATATACCTACCCCAGAACTTCCCTTCCTTGCTAATCTAATGCCAACATAGCAAACCGCCTCCCGAGTCCCTTTGAACACTTCAACTCAACTGTTTTCAAGAGCCAAAAATTAGAAACAACCCAAATACCTATAAAAAGGGCACTGGTTAAATATGAATATTATGGCACGTTCATCCAATGGGACACTTGTGCAGCTTAAAAACAACAAGCCAAGGAAGCTCACACTAATATGGAAAGCTCTCCAGGAGAAACTGAGAAGGTGCAAAACAGTGTGTGCCCATAGTACACCACGTTTTGTGTAAGTGGGGGTGGGGGAAATAAGGTCAGAGTTCACATTGCTTGTATGGACATTGAGTCTATAAGGCTATACAAGAAACCAACAACAATTTGTTACGTGGGGCAGCAGACGGGGGAAGGAGGGGGAGCACAGCAGAGTCTGAGCAGATAGGGTGAGAGTGGGAGGGAAACCCCTTTCTTTCGCACACACAAACACACACATACATTAAAAAAAAAAAATCCAGGGGCGCCTGGGTGGCTCAGTCGGTTGGGCGTCCGACTTCGGCTCAGGTTATGATCTCATGGTCTGTGGGTTCGAGCCCCACATCGGGCTCTGTGCTGACTGCTCAGAGCCTGGAGCCTGTTTCGGATTCTGTGTCTCCCTCTCTCTCTCTGCCCCTCCCCCGTTCATGCTCTGTCTCTCTCTGTCTCAAAAATAAATAAACGTTAAAAAAAATTAAAAAAAAAAAAAAGAAAAAAAAAATCCATGTGATTGTATCACGTATTTTTTTAAAAAATCAACCAACCAACCGAAAAATCTTTAGTTCAAAACTTATCGCTCCTTATAAAAGGGTGTTCCACGAAGTGAAATCTGAGTACCCTTAAGACACTCAGCTAGAATTCTTGAAAGAGAAGCATGGATGTATGTGACACATCATCAGAGGCGTCCTCTCAGTTGCCTTCTACTGGATGTGGGCAGGTTGGCCACCCACTAGAAACCTTTCCTGCTCCACACTAGAAATCCAACATCTCAGCAGCCCACACTGCCATTTGAATCCCCCAGTCTCAGGGCTACAAAGGGCCTTAAAGGCCCTCTGCTGTAGCCCAGAACTTCAGACTTTCAAATACCTGAAATTCTGAAACAGGAATTCTCATTAACCTGATTTTTGAGTCATTACTTCCCTTTAGTTTTGATAGGACATCCTAGAAGCTTTAGCTTTAACTGACCATCTTAATATTGCTACAATTTATTGGGCATACGGCTGTCAGTCTGGGGTAATTCTGAAAGAATATGCTCAGCCTAGACAAATGGCAGTTTCCAGTTACCAACTGGCTACCAGACTCTCCCCTGTGATGGCGGTCGGCTGCCTTCACTACCCAAGATGAATGACTGTAGACAAGTACACTGAGAGGGGAAACTGGAGGCGAACTCTGTCTGGGAAGAAACCGACATTATCTCAATAGTCCACTGGTATTTTTATAACTGGACGCATGACTATGTAGCTCATTTATCAATGGCTACTGAGTATTTTGATCTAAGGAGGGGAAGACTGAAGATGAAGAAAACTTAATGGGGTGATCATCTTTTTTAAAAGGGCTTTCACAAGGACAGATCCCACCGAGGCGCCACCAGTAACTAGCAAAGGATGATAAGGAACATTTCTGACTATAAAACAGAGAAAAGCAAGCGTAAGGGCCATGTGTGTGTGATCTCCCAGTCCCTTGGGGATGATGCGCTGTACTACTGAGACTACGTGTCAGAGAACCTCTCTAATAACACAGGAGTGGTTAGGAAGGAACAGTCTGCTCTGTTCCATTTCTTCCCTCTGCCCTCTACCCAGTTCCCTCTCTCCCCACAGAGCAAAAGTCAACCAGCAGGGGAAAATGAGTGAATAGAAAGGCAGGGTGTGGGAAGGTAGAATCACAGAATTTTCTAACAGTGGGAGAATGATCTGTCTTTGGAGTAAGAGAGACAGCAGACAAGTGTCTGGACCCAGCCTTTTCATCCATTAGTGATACAGAAGAGAGAACTTTCTGGACAACTCATCACTGTAAACAGGTCACCTCTATCTTTTGGAAGAGTCCCTGTACTGTGCTGGGGTTGGGCCACAAACAAATTCTCTCTGTGGCAGGTAAACTGAAGAGCTCTACAACACTTTCCCATCTAGATGTTTACTATTTATTCTAAGTATTTCTGTCCTAGGTCTCTTCACGGTCAGAAAATCTAAGAAATCACAATTATTCTAAGGTTTATTTGTAATGTGGAAAAGGGGAGAAGAATAAGAAGCCAGGATAATCTAGCTAAGTTCCCCCAGAGTTTGATTTAAAGGAAAACAAAGAGCAACGAGAATGGGTGACAGGCTGCTGACAATGACAATGACAGGCTGGTGGCAGCTGGTGGCTCTGGTCCAGCTTCTCTAAAAAAAAAAAAAAAAATGGGCTGAGAACAGCTCGGTGCCAGATGTCATCTGAGGAATGTGTTCATCTCAGACCAGCTGAGAACTAATCCTTGGTTATGTCCATTATCCCAGGCTGCAGTGCCAGAGAGATTAAGAGACAGAAAAAGGAAGAAGGAAGAAAGAAGAAAGGGAGTGGCAGGTCACAGGCAACGTTTAATTTTTCAAAAAAGATGGGCTTCTGTTCTCATAAAAGCAAACTATAATTTAGAAAATCCAGAGTGAGCTCCTAAAAGCTAGCCCCTCTAGCCACCTAGCAATGTTGTGATGGAGCATGGGCGACCGGGAAGGCTTTTCTGTTGTTTTCGTTTTTTCAAGAGACCTTTTAGAAGGAAATAAAAATTTTACATCCTCATCTATGAATTTATGAAATAAAAATATAAATTATATATAAATATATTGAGCCCAGTGTATTGATTTAAAGGGGCTTTTCAGACATCAGTTTTTCCCTGTATCTTAATTTATCCCAGAGGATTTTTACACTCCAGGGCACAGGACACAGGAGCTAAAAGACCCACAATGCTAGAGAGGGGTCAAAAAGAACCTTTCTCGGGGCACCCGGGTGGCTCAGTTGGTTAAACCTCCAACTTCAGCTCAGGTCATGATCTCACGGTTCATGGGTTCGAGCCCCACATCAGGCTCTGTGCTGATAGCTTGGAACCTGGAGCCTGCTTCGGATTCTGTCTCCCTTTCTCTCTGCCCCTCCCCTGCTTGCACAGTCTCTCTCTAAAATACATTAAAAAATTAAAAAGACCTTTCTTTACTGGATGACTCTTTATCCTGATAGCAGGACAGAAATACCAGCGCCCCATCCAAACTGGCTTCCAGCTTCACATTCCCAGGCATTTGGGGGGGAAAACTGTTACCCAAATACCCTGTAACAGCTTTCTAATCTGCTCTGCCATTTCGTACTTCTCTAGAAAGGACAATTTCCAACTCCGGGAAGAATAAGCTGAGGTTGAGGCAAGCTCCTGAGGGTGGATAACACAGGAGCAAGGTGGTTGGTTCCTCAAAGGAATGCCTCTCCATTCTTGCAGGAAGTGGCCACAGTGATTCCGGGTCCTCAAGGGAAAACTGCGAG
The DNA here is from genome assembly GCF_018350195.1 of Panthera tigris. Classification (NCBI taxonomy): domain Eukaryota; kingdom Metazoa; phylum Chordata; class Mammalia; order Carnivora; family Felidae; genus Panthera; species Panthera tigris. The sequence goes on along the minus strand of NC_056667.1, from coordinate 212,530,833 downwards.
CTGAGCCACCGAGTAGGAGCCCTACCTGACTCTCTGCTCTGGAGGGGGATCTGAGAGTGCACTCACGAATCAGCCTGCAGGCTTCCGTACAGTCTTCAGAGGAACATTCTCTGGCTATCAGCTGTCCACCACAGGCCAGCTCTGGCTTCCACCCCTCTCCCTCCCTGTATATTAAATAAAACTACAAACCCTTCCTAGGTTCAGTGGGGCAAGTTTCCATCTCTAATCTCCCACTGAGGGCCAACTTCGTTCCCCAACAACACAGATCATTGCTCTGTGCATGCCAGCCCAGACATAAAAGTAACCTAAATCCTCCTCAGCAGCTAACTGGGACTTCTATTGAAGTCATGGTTAAAAGGGCAATACTGATTTGTAATGCAGATCAAATGAAATGGTTCTAGAATATTAGCAGCTATATGTCATAGCATAAAATATCGGATCAACTGAGAAGTATTTGTGGTTCAAGAACAATTACTTAAATAGCAGTTTTTAGTTCCTCCTAGATCATGGTCTCCTTGGAGGGGGAAAAGAAAAGGTGAAGAGGACGAGGAGCCAAAGTGTTAGGAACCTTTAAAAGAGCAGTTCAGAGCTAGCGTAGCAGCTGAGAGCACCCCTTCAGGGGTAACGCGATAGGGATGAAATAGAGAGTCTTTTTCAAGTCTTTAAGACAATGACGTGAGTTGGCTTTTTTGTTCAGACTCTAATACTCCAAGTATTAGACTTCCAAGGCTGCGCTTTACGCAGGAGAACACCTAAACCAGGAAGTGCTTCTTCATCTGCCAGATAAAAAAGATATAGGGGCAACAAAAACAAGAAAGAAGAGACCGCAAAACGGCAACGATGCAAATACAGGATTTCAAGGCAATTCAGAGATCTCTTTCCCAAGGGATTCAGTGTTTGTGAAGGGGGAGGGACAGTTTTCCCCCATTCTGATTATTCCAATTTCATTTTAAAGCCTTTTCTCCCCCGATGGAACATAGATGCTATTGATTCTTAAAGATACCATCGTTTTCTGTACTCTAAGAAGTAAACGTTGCTAATTAAACTACGTCCAAAATCTTTCTTATCACATTCACTGTGAGCACCCTGATTTTAGGGATATTGAAAACAAAACCAAAAAATATCCTAGAAATAATTAAATATGGTAATGTTATTAAAATGATTAAAACAATTGCATGATAGCACCAGGCCTCTGGAAATCTGACTTATTTATTCTAAGTATCTGCCGTTTTCAGCCTGCATTTCAGTGTACCCAACATTACAGCCGATGCTTGTTTTTCATCCCTCCTTGTATATACTAGCAGCCACCTCTGACCTGTTAACTATATTTTACAGAGAAAACTTTTAAATTGCAATTTAAAAAATCTAGTATGCCTAAAAATTGAATTCACAATAAAGGAATTAAGCTTTAAAAAAAGACATGCCTGGCATCATCTGTGTGTGCAGGACTTCTGAGACCGTTTATCTAAAGATGACCCAGCTCTGCAGAGTACTCAGACCCCGGGTCACCTGCTCTGTCCCTCTGTGTCATCCTCTCTTGCTGTCTGAGGGATGCAGATCTCCTTTTCTCGAAAAAGCCTCATTTCCCTCCTGGGAAGGGGGAGTTCTGAAGCGGCTACTACAGCTGACACATTCTGTTCCAATTTTAGCAATTCTCTATTGCACAGGGATGGGGGTGGCGGGGCGGGAGGGTAGTTAACGCCCAGGACTATGCTCTCAGCGCAGGCACATGCAGTTACTGTCTTCTCATCCAGAGTAAATTGACCCAATTCCCTCTGCTAGAGACACAGACATGGACTTGGCACTCTCTTCATTAACTGAAACGCAAATGTTCTTAAAGTCAATGTGTCAGCTGACCCAGCCTTCGATTTCCCGGGGCCTCTCCCTTCCAGTGACATGTGACGGTTTAGTCAAGCACGCCCCTGCATCTGTCCCAGCTCACTCTGTGAGACCCGCAGGTTCTACCACTGTTTGCTCACACTTGATAGACACCACCAGCAGACAAGGGACATACCTCTCACCTAACCCACACCAGAGCCCACGGAACTGTCTTGTCAGTCACAGGACACTGCCAGATGGCTTGAAACGGCCACGTCTGGGCAAAAGACAAAGGATCTGTGGCACGTCTATAATCATGGTATGTTGGCATTGGAAGAGATCGAAGACACTTTAGTCTGGGGAACCTCATTTTCCAAACGAAAACACGGGCACGGTAAGTTAAGCAATCCTCCCGGAGGGCCACCGGGAGACACGTGACCCTGGGAGGACGATCTAGTGGTTCTGGACTTGGTGCTTTTCTCTGAGACTGTGACAACCAGTCAAAGAGGAGAAGCTGGAGCAGGCTCCATGTTGGCAGAGGCAAGGCTGGGGGTAAACGGGGAGAGGGCACGCCCTTGGGAAGAGGGGGCCTGTGGCTGAGAGGTATGTCACAAGGTTACAGAGAAGATAGACAAGGCCCTACCCTGAGTGTGAGAGACAGAGGGGAGCGTCCGATCAGCGGCCGCTGCTGTTCACCAGGCCATGAAACTCCTCCCAGGCCCTGGCAAACCAGAGACAAAAAACACAATAGCACATTCAGATCAACAGCTTTTTAACAAAGAGAGCACAGACACGATAACCCCACATCCCACTTGAGATACCTCAAGGTCGGGCGGAGCGCACCAGTACCTGGAAGCAGCGGTCAGCCTTCCCCCTCTAGACGTTGCCCTCACATCAGCAGTGGCGGCCAGTTGGCACTGCTCCTGGCTGGCTTGACTAGCGAAGTCTGGCCCTGTCCCCTCAAGCAACTGCCACAGTCCTCCTACCTGCTGCTTCAAGTCTACAGGGAGGCCCAGGAGGTCAGAGCTAAGCTCAATCCTCCCTGGAGACACCCCCAATCACTGGGGTAGATGGCTTTCTGCCCTTGGGGGCGTGAGGGCAGGTGGCAGGACTATTGTTCTTCATCAGGCCTCACTCTGCGGGTAAAGGCAGGTGCCCAGAAGCATTACGATGGCTGCAGATGCAATGAAGCAACTAAAGCGCTTTCTCTGCTCTCATTTCCAACTGTCGGGCCCTTCCCAACTCACACCCCAAATCTGTATCAGATTCCATCCGTTTCTGGAAATGCCCATGTAATTACTACCTTACACTGTGTAGGTCATAGCAGCTCAAATTTTTAGGGCTCAATGATCCTTGTAACTTTCATGCCAATTAACTTGATTTAGTGATTGGGGTTAGGAAGGAGTAAGAAACAGGACTGCAGGGTGCCCGGTCTCTCTGGATGCCGCTCCACGAAGAACAAGCCGTTGGTGACTGCCGGCCAAAGAACCGGGAGAAAACCAGATCCCTCACATGTCCTTGAAGCCCTAAACCACTTCAAGTTTCCTCAGAGAAGCTGATGTCCTACCTTTCGGCCCCAGCCACTTTTCAGCTCTATTAGGGACAGACTACCTGGCAAATTCCTTGGGAACTTATATATATCATATAATGGGTAATTCAATGCTTGTAAATCTAAAATTCCTTACTGGCAATTATTCCATTCTCAGTTTAAAGGAATGACAGTATCTTGGGTGACAACACATGTGTCACTCACTACAGGTGTGATATGGCCAATAGAATATACTTCATTACCAGGCCTTCTACAGGTAGGTTTTCTTTAAGTAGGGAGGGATTTAAATACAGAGACCTGGTACAACAAATTCCTTCTTCCAGGTAATACTTATACCAGTTTCATTAGTTTTTTTTCCTTTTGAACAGGAGCAATTATAAGTTAATGATCTCTTAGAACAAGAGGTTGATCTGCAGGTAATGGTGTCTTTAGAGAGTATTACCAAAGCTACTAAGACATGCTAACGATTGAAGAAATACGTAAGACCGCTGATCAAGCGTGCCAGTCTTTGTCAATTCACAAACTCAGTCTCCAAAGCAAGACATCTGTTCCACAGCCCTTTCTGGAGATGCTGATGCGATGAACGTCCTGAGTCCACGAGTGAGATCAGAAGGCTATTTCATTCTTCCTTCCACATGAAGATTAAGGGTAAAGCAAATCCGATGTTTGGGCAGCGACCTAGGAAACCCCTCTTTCCTTCTAATAGTGAGATTTCAATCCTATTTTAAGCAACTTAGGCATCAACAAATTACGTGGCTGTGTTGAAGCTTCATCTCATTTATCCTTTTGTTTCCAGAAAGGCCTATGCTAGTCCAAAGAGAACAGTTCTCAGTGTTAAGAACCTGCAGAATTACAGATTTCAGAGCTCCCTCTAATCCATTCCAGTATGAAACCGCCCTCCCGTTTTCTTCAGAGGTATCTTCTTCAGGTGCTAAACCTCCACATGAAGAGGCTGGGTCTAGTAATTTCCTTACACGGACTCAATGGACACCAAACAGTTGGCCACAGTCACTGGAACAATCACACTTATGTAGGCCAATGCTTGGCTAAGAGGCAAGTCAACCACCTAAAGCCAAGTGCGCATATTCTAACTATTCTCCATCTGACATCCTATGCATACTAGGTAATATTAAAAATTGCTTCTTCTAAAGGTAAAGAAAGAACAAGTTAAATGTTACAAGTGTCCAATGAATGAATGGAGTTTCTTTAAAAAAAAAATTACTCTGAGATTAGCAGAGTCTACAGGGGATTCTGAACAGATTCAAATGACAAAGTGACAGTCTTTTAAAGACCACTCTTGTCCCAGCTCGCTTACCAGAAAGCAAATTCTGAGAGCCGAGATCTCATTTCTCTGTAACTGTACTTGCCCCCACTCCACTCAAAGCCTGGTTCACAGCCTTGCATGCAGCTGGCCCTCAATACTCATGGACATGCTCCGCCTCCGCTAGCCTGGGCTTTCTTGGCTTTGAGCATCAGTATGGGGGAACATCTCCTAGACGCAAAGCCAGGCCAACAATTATGCTGGTGTGACCTGGTGCCACCAGGCTACGATCCCATGATTTAGCCACGTCAGAGGAAGGGATGGTTGGTTCTTGCCTACAAACTTCAATGTCTACATACAATGGTATCTAGACGTGGTAAAGCAAAGTCCCCAGGTTTGACCCATCTCTCCTCTGGAATAAAGTAATAAAGAGAAGTCACCTACCCTCAACTTCCTCTGCAGAGGGGTCTGGTCAGACTCCCCAGTACTGTGGCCCACTGAGTGAAGCTGGCCCTGTCTTCCCCTTTTCCGTTCCAGGCCAGACGCACAAAGGAACTCAATGGGACTATTCCAAAGAGGAATTTCCTCACAAAAGACACTGCTGCTTTATGTGGCTCTGTGCCAAGTTTTATCCTGGTGGTCCCCTGGTGGTTGCAAGTCTGGCTGCATTATGAGACTTCTCCTCAAAAGAGGATACAGTTAGTTACTTGACGTCCGCAAGTACCCAAACCTATGAAAGCTCAGCTATGACTGGTCTCATTAAAAGGAGCCATGCACCTGAGCTAACGCCCAACTTAACAGGTTCCCCATTTCTCAATGGGACCTGCTCACCCTTCGGGGGCAAACTACTGGCAGTGAACAGGGGTAGGAAGCGGCAGGCAGGCGTCCCCTCTGCAGCGAAGCAGCTCACCACGCACTGTGCGCACCAGCGTTTGCCTCAGCTCACCTAAGAGGGCGGCAGGAAGAGGCCACAAGCAGGGTGAATAGGGGAAGGCTGGACAAACCAAACAGTTGAAAAAGGACACTGAAAACTGGACTGAAACATACCAAGGTGGAGAAACCTGACTGAGAAACCTAAGCTACTCCTAAAAAAATGCCCCTTGCCGTTTCCAGCAGCCCCCTCGACTCCAGAGAACTCGGGGGAGAGCAACTGTTGGCCCTTTCTTCCTTCACTTCCCTTGAATTCTCAAGTCACAGCAGCTGCTGCTCCTTGGCTTAAACCAAGCCACACTTGTGGGAGAGCCACAAGGACTAGAACAAAGCAGAACAGTTCTGACTTCGGTTCACGTTTTGGTAAGGATCACAGGGGCCGCAGGGTAGGTTTGGTGCTTTCTGATCAACTCTTACTCTAGAAGGTGACATCAAGCTCATCTCCTGGACCGGTTTATACAGCTGAAATTAAGGTCAATACGTGTAAATAATATCGGAAGGCAAGAGGGAAAAGGCCATAGAAAGTAATTCTTCGACAAGCGCTGAAAACATAGAGAATAGGCATTTCCGTATGCCAACGAATCTCCCATTTTCTAGGTACTTCAACCAATTTTGGATACGCAGTAAACAGAGAAACAATGACACAAACACCTCCGGAATGTTGAGTGCTAGTCCCAGTGTGTGTTCTGTGAGATCCTGGGCCATATGGAGACTGCTGGTCAGTGTGTCAGCACGGGTGTTGCTGCCAAAACGGAATGGCCGCTTTGGAAAACTCCACATTACCCCCACGGCCACCTTCAAGATGCTATTAGGCAACCTGACCTCAAGTTCTATAAAAACGGTTCCTTTTTGGTTTTGGTAGTAGCTCCCAAGAAGACCTCAAGTAACATGAGGCCTGCTGGAATTCTACATGCAGGTTAGGCGCCTGAAGGCCGAGCTGCAGCGCGTACGAGCCAAGCCACAAAGCCACGAGGGGCCGGTATGTCCCACAGTCAGCCAGCCTACGGAGCGAACTCCTACAGGATGAAGACACTGCCCCGCCCTGGATCCTGATGCACAATAACCCTGGGAGAAGGGCTACAACCTTGAAACCTTGCAAGCAGGACTAGCTCAAAGAGGAAGAGGATTTGGTTCTAGACGGAAAACAGAAGGGAGAAGGCTGGCAAAGAGCCTGTGGCTTGGGCAGCTTGGCACAGTGAGGAAACCCTGTTAACACAAAGCAAGGAAACTACAGACACACAGCCACACACAGACAGAAGCAGGGCTTTACCTCCGAGCAAGAGATTTCTTTGAAGTAAAGGCAAACAAAGCGGAGCAAAGGCCAAGGATCCCCCTTTCCAACCTTAACAGACTTTCAAGCTGAATTCGAATCCGAAATCACTCCGTTCTGGTTATCAGCGTGACCAGATGGGAACTACAATTCAAGTACCAGAAAATGGGGTCTCATTTTGAGAGCGAGATGTCACCTCATTATGTCAGACCTCAGCAGAACTGGAACAAAATACCATGTGACACTACAATGGGCTTATGGAAATGAGGCTGCATTCCCCAGATGGCCCTCCATGGAGAAGTCTGTGCCATTCCTTAATGAGGTGACCGTCAGTCTGAAAGGCCACTTCTTTGATGCACCGTAAAGAGCAAGAGCATGAGACAAGCTAGTTTAGCACCATTTATTAAGTGATCTCAGCTGTTGTTGTAGCTGCTGCGTGTCAGCCTGTTCTTAAAACATAAAATGCTCTTCCAATTCCTCTCGTCCAGGACAGAAGGATCTTCCAGGTAGCTCGCCAACAAAACAAGAGACTCCGATGAGGCCAGCTTCAATGATGGTGCCATCCAGAGAGGGAGAGGGTCATGGCACATTCAACCGCGGCTTCCAGAGGTTTTGAAAAAGGAGCCTTTGGGGGCCCAGCCTGCCTGGCATTCTAGTGGAAGTGCAAAAGGTGGGCACATTGGGAGAGGAAAGAGAGGGAGACGCAAGGGAAAGTAGCATCTGGGAATCAAGGAGGGTTTTCTGGTCCCTGTAGCTGCAGGGCTGGAGTGCTAGGCAGATCTCCTGATAAAGCAGCGAGCAGCCAACTAAGGCAAAAAGCCCACAGGCTCTCCTAGACTCATAAGGACTTGCACACCTTTCTATAAAAGTCAGGAAGAACCGCCTCAGGGTATTAGAGAGGGAGAACAGTGGAGAGGGGAGAGTTGAAAAATACCTCTTTCCCTTTCCTATCCAGGTGAAAAGGTTACTTTGGGGGGAAGTGGAGGGGGGAAGCATTTGGGAACCTTGAACATAAGAGTCCTAGAAAAAGCAGGTGTGGATCTCACCAGCCTGGACTGTGTCGGGCTGGAGGGCAGAAACTATTCTCTCCCAGAACAAAGAATAGGGAAAACCTGCCTAGAGAAAAACAATGCTAACTCCAGACTGCTAAGGCAAGCAACCAGGGCCATGGCTGGCTAACGCCTGTTGGTGGCTACGATGAGTCACACGCAGCCATTTGATTATGGACCAACTTTTGTGGCAGTGTTCCCAGGAGAAAACTGGCATTTAGCTAGTTTAAACCAACTCCACCCACACTGTCTATGAATGCATGGGAAGAAGATTCCCAAATGGTCTGCCTGCTGAACACCATCATTGGGCTCATTACTAGTCTTTAGTAAGAATAACATGATGATGATATTATTACTAATGATGACGATGATAGCGGTAATAATACTTGGCCCTGTAAGAGCATTCTCCACCTGAGGACCTTCAATTACAAAGATTAAATCAGCCTCACGACAACCCTGTTAGGTAAAGTATTATTTATCTCCCATTTTACAGATGGGGAAACTGAAGCAGAGCGGTAGAGACTTGCCAAAGGCACATATCGATACTGGAGTCAAAGAAGAGAGTTAAACCTAAAAGTCTTGACTCCTAGTTGGCTAGCTCTCCCTCTAGTTTTGAGAAAACCTAACAGCCACTCCCCACGACTTCTTCATAATAACCTGAATTTACTTATGACCTTCAATCACTGAAGGAGCAATCCTAACCAGTGATTCTCATTTGTGGATGTCCAGCTCTAGGTACCCCAAGTCCTAGGTAGATCGCAAAGCTTACTTCCCCTTTGGCATTCCTGCTTTCCCCTTAGATTCTACTCTCACAAACACACTGTTCTGCTTCCTCTACAATTTCAGCTCTACACACAAGGAAGTGGAGTCATCGTTCCCAGTAAGAAGTCAATTTCCCAGGACAAAGAAAACAGACTGACGCTAAGAAGTTAAAAAGACATGCAAAAGTGGGGTGAGGGGCAGACAGGGAGGAGGACTTGATTGTTCAGTGAAATCATCTTAAAAAACAGCAAGAAAAGGAAAAGCACTTTGTCCTTCATTTTAAGATAGTGGTTAGTGAATGAAAGACAAGACAGCCTGTGTAAATAAAGCAAGCCCAGGCGGTGCAACTGGGATTGTGCAGAAGGGCTCTCTCTGATGCAAAGCACCCCACAGTGTAGGCGGGCAGGGAGCCTCACCAGCAAAGAACTGCTACAAGTGGCCAGAAGCACTAGAGGGGAAGACTGGTCTGTCCCTTCTCTGTAAGTCAGGCTCCTGCATGACCATATTCCTCTGGGCCCAACTAAGGACCTACTTCTGCTAAGCTTAGGGACATGCCCCCCAAGCACCCCCAACACGTACTTGATGCTGTCGGTGTGGGTTTTGTACTCCATAATGGTGTTGGGAGGTAGGTTAAGCACTCGCCGAAGCGTATCCCGGATTCGGGCTGTGGTTGCTTGGTCACTGGCAGTCTTATTCCATATTGAAATAATGTCCTCCTACAGGAGGAACAGAAGCGATGGTCAAAGCAAGCCAGAGGCACTGAAGAGAGCAAAGGCAACACGAGAAAGCGGACCCGCCCATGGGGTGGCTTACCTGAAACCGGACAGAGACCACAGCCCCACAGATCTCCTCCCCGACCATGAACTGTTCCCCCAACATGGCCAGGATGAGATTCTCCCAGCAACGGGATGCCAAGCCCTTCCGCAGCCGAATAATCCACTTGCCACCATTTTTATTTGCATCATCCTGGAGAAGAGAGAAAGCATCAAAGTTAAAGTGTGGTTTCACAGCTCTTTTACTTTTGCATGAAGGCAAGAAAAAGCCAAGGATCCCTTGAATGCTAAGAAGTCCTGTCACTTTCCAGTTATTCAATTTTATAGGAAAAACGGTGGTAGGGCCAGGGAGACAAGAAATGGGGGGGGGGGGGGGAGGGGAGGTGGGAATCCTGGGTATAAGCCATTACAATAAATGGCTACACTGACCTTTTAAAAAAAATCCTCTTTTTCTGGAACTCCTTTAGGAATCAAAATGAAATGATGTCAGATTTCAAATACTGATCATTCCTTCCTTCATCCACTAAAAGTTTACCAAGTGTCACCAGGTCTCAAGTACACAGACACAGTCTCTACCTAGATTTGCTCTAGTGGAAGAACAGAGAGCCAAGAAAATGAACTGCAGCAATATAGTCTGATAAGAGATACACTAAGTTAAAGCGGAGCAAGACAGTCAGAAACACTCAAGAAAAGGAAACATTTAAGCTGGGTCTTGGGCGACATATGGATTAGGCAGGTAAAGCAGGTGAAGGCTTTGAGAAAAACTTGTCTGTGTACAAACTGAGACTGTGTGTCAGGGGGATGAAAAGAGGAAGGCGAGCTGCACTTGGAGGGAAGGCCTGGCCACGCTTCCCTTGGAGGGAGGTGAGGCCTGGAGGGTGACTGCAAGGTCATGTGAGCAATGCAGAGCGGCACAGGGCCTATAGCTGGGTGTGTGTGTGTGTGTTTTCACGTTTGTCTTCTAGAAAAATGCCCTGGCATCACAACAGAAGACGGATTACAGCAGGGTTCACAGAGCTCAGCTCTGGGTCTCCAGCTACAGCCTGTAAGCAAGCTTACTTTTTATCCACTTCAATCACGTGCACACACAACCAGTTTGATGGGAACAAAGGTGCTTCTTTTTTTAAAGTTTATTTATTTTGAGAGAAAGTATGAGTGGGAGAGGGGCAGAGAGAGAGAGAGAGGGAAAGAGAGAGAATCCTAAGCAGGTTCTGCACCGTGCAGAGCCCGATGCGGGACTCCAACTCATGTACTGTGAGATCATGACCTGAGCCGAAGGTGGACGTGTAACTTACTGAGCCACCCAGGTGCCCCAGAGGCAATTTTTTAAAAAGTATTTCAATATTGTTATAATACCATTTTAGTGATTAAAAAAAAAAAAAAAATCTCTGTAAACCACCCACACAGACAAGCAATGACATCAGTGCCTTTTCCTACAAGTGCCTTTTCCTACAAGTCCTGGCCCTAAGGATACACCAAATAGTGATGTAGCTTTGAGAGAAGACTTTAAATACTTTTAACCTTGGCAGGGCTAAACAACAACAACAACAACAACAACAACAACAACAACAAAAACAAAAACCACTCAGAAAAGTGGTCCAAGATCCTCAGTGCTCACCTCCCACATGGGTTTAATTCCTTCTTTGAAGAGATGGAAGTCGCTGTGGCCTGTCAGGTCCCCGGGACGGACCATGTGGCTGTAAAACCTCCAGAACTGCTCCACCTGCAGAGAGAAGGTCCCAGAGTACAAAAGATGGGTCTTTTTTCTTTGAATGAATGTGAGATCTAAGAGAACATAAACATGGAAGATACTGTGCTACAGACTCTACTTTTTGAAGGATACATTTTCACTAGGGGAAGTGAGAAGGAAGGCGTGTTGTATGGGAAGGAAAGTATGGAAAAATATCCTATTGTTGATACAAGAATAAACTCTTTAGGCAAAAAAATGCCAGCCTCAGCCAGGAGCCCTCACTGTGGAAGCCCTAGGATAATCATTACATGATGTAAGAGGACCTTGTTTTACACAGTGGAATCCTTTTATTTTATTTTAATTTAATTTATTATTTTTTTTTAAGCAGGCTCCACCCAACATGGGGCTTGAACTGACTAGCCTGAGATTAAGAGTCGCATGCTCTATAGACTGAGCCGGCCAGAAGCCCCAACACGGTGGAATTCTTTCAGTCTTGAGGTATATTAAGTTTCACATAACCTCAGCCTAAATGTATTTTTTTAAGGACCAAGTCAGTTAAAAAAACTTTTTTAAGTTTATTTGAGAGAGCATGTGTGTGTGCGCACATGAGTGGGGGAGGGGCAGAGAGAGAGGGAGAGAGAATTCCAAGCAGGATCCGTGCTGACACAGTGCAGAGCTCGATGCAGGGCTCAAACCCGTGAACTGTGAGATCATGACCAGAGCTGAAATCAAGACTTGATTGCTTGACCGACTGAACCACCCAGGTGTCCTGAACCAAGTCACTTTTTAAACAAAATAGAGTGTTATTAACTACAGTCATCATGCTGTATGTCATATCCCGATGACCTAATTTATTTTATTTTTTTAACGTTTATTTATCTTTGAGAGAGAGAGAGCAAGTGAGCCTAAGCAGGGGAGGGACAAAGAGAGAGAGGAGACACAGGATCCGAAGCAGGCTCAAGGCTCTGAGCTGTCAGCACAGAGCCCGACATGGGGCTCGAACTCACAAACCGTGAGATCATGACCTGAGCTGAAGTCAGATGCTTAACTGACTGAGCCACCCAGGTGCCCTCCCCACCCATGACTTATTTTATAACCTCAAGTTTGATCATTTCTCAAAGACTATTTGTTGGCAGATACAGCATTAACTACAATGCATACATTTTAGTTGTGTTTGGTTTCTGTGCAAAAGTGATGGCATCTACCACATGCATTACCGTAAACCATGGTGGCTGCTGCTAAGGCCAGGACAGCCAAAACCAAAAAGAACTTAGCCTCTTATACTTGGGGATTAAGTTCCTCCTCTTAGCTAGAAAATTTGTTTCTCTTTGCCCCTCCTTCACCATCCTGTTAGAAAACTAGATCTATTTCTCTATCAGATGCATGCTTATTCCTACTCATCAAGTTATGCCCATTTACTTCCCTAGTCCTCTGTAACTCGCAGAGGACACCCACAGAGCACTGGCTGGTGAGGAGGCACGCTTTAGGAGGAAAGAAGAAACGTGAAGCAGTCTGAAGACAGTTGGAAATTGCCAACACACTGCTGAGGAGCAGCTGAAAATGGGTACTGAGTCGACACAGATTCAGGTCATACTTCTAGATGTGGACAGCAACTAAGGATAAACAGACCTTACACTTTATGAAATGGCTGTTGCTTCAATTCTTCTAGACAACAGAAACACAGAAATGTCTCATGTTACAAAGAAGTCAGGAAGAAATGCCATTCACAGGATTCTGAAGCAAGGTCTCATCTCAACAACTGCGATGTTTAACTGTATATGGTGATCAGGGACAGTAAGTGGTCACGTGCATACAATGAGCAGTAATTTTTTTCTCACTCTGACACACGGGGAAGAAACAAGATACAGCCACTAGAACCTGTGGTTCACCGTGGATTAGGAACTGGAGGTGGGGAGGTTAGGGAGAAAGGGTAACAACCACCCCTAATTCCCTCATCAAGCACTGCTTTTTTTTCTTAAAAAAAAAATTTTTTTTTAAAAGACAAGAGTGTGAGCAGGCAAGGGGCAGAGAGAGAGACTGAATCCAAAGCAGGCTCCAGTCTCTGAGCTGTCAGCACAGAGCCTGACATGGGGCTCGAACTCACAAACTGGGAGATCATGACCTGAACTGAAGTTGATGCTTAACCAACTGAGCCACCCAGGCGCCCCAAAATTTAAAAAAATTGTCAATTATTAGGATTAAGGACCACTGGGAAATACTGCTTTGGATTTCATTAAGTTTTCATAATATGATTATTTCTCTGTGAGGAATTTAGTATTGGGAGACATTTCCTGATGCCTTGAATTATACAACAGACAACTTTAAACACTGTCATCACACATCCAGTGAGTCTGGATAAGGCAGTGACCCCAGGTAATGCCGATTATG